>NC_030809.1:90907258-91527421 GCF_001704415.2 Capra hircus | reverse complement strand
TTGAGTTGCCAATAGTGAGGAGAGTATCAGAATGTACTTCCTTGAGGCTCAATGTGTGAAAAGAACAGATCACTCTCACAATAAGTTTAATTAAAGAAGCCAACTTCCCTAAAGGTTCCTTCTTCTTTTTGGACCAGTCTGTAGGTCTCTGCGGTGCTAAGATAAAATTAAACAGTGACAGCTTTTAGAATTAATGGTAATTAAAGCAAACTAATGTAACTAAATGAAAAATATGATCTACTATTTCGGGAAACTGTTTTAAGCAAGAAGCATCAACGGGTGAATAATTCATGAATCAAAGTATGCTGAGTAACAAGATATTTACGAAGTCTCAAAGCACTTGCCACAAAACATTATTAATTTTGTTTCCTAATGAATTTTATAGTGCAAAACCGACAGATATGATCTTAATCAAACAGTAAATGTTAACATCATCAATAGTGGGACAAACTGACTTATATGCTTGCTGACATAATGCACTGATAATACCGAATTACTTCTGTAGCATCCCCATAAAGAAAGAAAATCTCAATCTAATATTGAGGAAATACTGATAAACCCCAATTGAGAGACCTTCAAAATTTAATCTTGCCTTTACTTCACTTCTACTGGTCATGAAAGACAAAACTTGGGGAACTATTTTAGATCAAAGACTTGTCTTAACGAGTGCTGTGAAATGTTCTAGGAAATAAAAGTGGAAAAGGGGGTGGGGGTGAAAATAAGACAAAAGAATCAACTGAAACTGAGGGATCCTAGTAAAAAATATTTCGTGTCTGTGTTTAATTTTTGCAATGTTTCGCTAAAACAAATATTACAAAGTAAAAATTATCAAAACTCTCAAAGTGATCCTGATGCATATTTATGAATAATAACAATTTTATTTCAACTATTGGTAAATTTTGTTTCCTCTCAGCTTGTGCTGGCAGTTTTTAGATATTTCCCCTAGTTTCAATAAATTTAAACAGCCAGGAACACCTCTTGCAAGACAAGGATTGAAAACAAAAAAACATTTCTAATTTTGGGTTTATAGATCATGGATAGAAATGATATTCAGTTAATTCTAATTTTTCAGAAGTTAACAAAACATGTAAAACTTTCAACAAGGAGATCATCATCTATGCCTTATCAAACTTCAGGGGCTTAAAAAATATATTCTGATATAATTTTCTATATAACCTTTCTATAGCTCAGGTATTTTGGAGAATTTTATTTTTCCTGACAAAGAGGTAATCAGATTAAGTATTGTTCAGTCTGAAAGGGGACTAAGACTAAAGAAAAAAAATCTATTTCTGTGGCTTGAGGCTGGGATGCTTTAATTACCAAACAAGTTATTCTATTACTATAAAAATGAAACACCAAAAAAAAAAAAGCACCAAAAACTACCCCCACCCCCCAAAAACCCTGCAAATATTTTGTTCTAGAAATCTTTACAGTAATTCAAAGAAAGATGTTATTAAGGAAAATTGAGTATGTTCCCACTCTTTAAACAGGAAAAGTAACCTTTAAACAAAATATTTTTGTAACTAGAAGGTTCTTTTCTATTCAGTATGATCATATATAATCACTGGTAGAAAATATATAATTTCAAAGAACCAATTAGTACATTAACAGCTCATATTATAATATAATCTAGAATTAATCAAGGCATATAGTTATGAAAATAAGATTTGTTAAGATTTCAATTGCCAAATTTTACACAGTAAAAACTGTGTTACACTTTTAGAATCATTTTACATTTCCTATAAAACCATAACCAATTAACCACTGCCATGATTTTCTATGCAATTTAATATCAATTCAATGATCATTTCAGATAAGGCTATCAAATAAGAACATTTTAACTAACTTCAAGCTTTTTGTCCAGATAATCTTTTGTAACCAGATGGAGTAAGTAAAACCATCTGCATTATCAGGCAATCTCTACATAGGACAAAATTTGTTTCTGCATCATAAAAAGGAGGTATACATTGCAGGGGTGGGTGAGAGATACACATGGAGAGAGGGAAAGAGAGCAAGCATGTGAACTAGCAAAATAGCATGGTTATATACCATTAAAAGTAGGTAAAATGAGGCAGAAAAGCTATTAGGATTTGCCCTGATACAGTTCAGACACCCTTGCTTATACTGAATGAACAAATAAAATACTTACATTTAGTTTTGGGTTGATATTTAATATTATATGGTGAAAAGTCGATGCAATCAACCATTACAGTAATAATATGAGTGATCCTATCCAAGAACAATAAATTCTGGAAAAGAACAGTTAGGTATTGCATGACAATTTTTTAACTAATGGCATGGTTTATAAAACTTGTAAGCATGAATAAAAAAATATAACACTTTAACTCCCATGTATGAGGTATAGTAACACACATCATAGTTGATGCCATTTAAGATACATTAACTATATGTGTGAGTCTGTTAGTCCTTAGTTGTGTTCAACTCTTTCTGACCCCATGGATTGCAGCCTGCCAGGCTCCTCCACCCATGGAATTCTATAGGCAGGAACACTTGAGTGGGGTGCCATTTCCTTCTCCAATTAACTGTATGGTTATGACTATTTCCCAGTTATCTGCTGTGTGCCAAGTATTCAATACTATACCTTTTTTTTCCCCTCAACACTGAAATGGAAGTGTTCACTAAACCCAGAAAAACCAAACATAAAAATGTTGCTAAGCTCCCTGATATTCTTTCCACCTTCTTCCTCAGATCCAAATGAAACAGAACAGAGGAAATCCCAGTACCACCAGTCAAGAACATCTCAAACAAAACAACTCAGTGAGCTTTCATAGAAGAAACTGAGTAACAAGACACAGGGAGGGTTCTGAGAAAAAGATCTAATCATTATTAGAAAAACCATATGGGTAAAAGACCACTGTAAAGTTCTATACATTTGCCTTTCTTTTATTCTCCAATACTGTTCACTTCTCCAATTCACTGGACTAACTCACAGGGCTGCCAAAGACAACCTTCCCCAGTGGATGTTAAGAACCAAGGGGAAGGGAGAGCCCCCTGGCCTGTTAACCTATGGATACCACATGGAAGGTTCAGTCCAAATGACAATCTACACACCCATACAGAAAAGATATTAAAGATCTAGATGCTTCGATCTTGATCACAATTACAAGGCAAAGCTTCCTTCTAACTACAATTTGCTATCAAAGCCAGATAAACAGGAGTTCTCTCCTGGGTTAGGAAACACATTCCAGCTAATAATATTGCTCAACATTAGCGTTTATTGTCAAATATGAAAAGGTGTGTTAAACACCAACAGAACTAATCAACAAGGAAAGAGGTAGTAACCGCAACAGAAGAAAATACCCTCAAAGTAAGAGGAAATCATATTCACTTAAAAACATTAAATGTAAAAATAAAATTATAAAACACTTCAGCATTTAAACTGAAAGGCAGACACAGAAATATCAAGCTCCCAAAAAGCAGTACCAGAAATAAAGCAAAACACAAAGAGATACAGAGAAAGAAGAGACACAGATGATGATGCCTCAAGACCTCAGTACTTTTCCCTTAGATGAAGGAACAGCTCCTTAAATTCAAAGGATCTACCAAGTACTTAAAAGAACAATTTTAAAAGATGCCACAAGACACAACCTTGGTGAAATGTCTAAATTACAAAGGTAAAAAGAAAACCCTAAACTTAAACTAAAAAACAGGTTGATAATAACAAAATTAGTATCAAATGATGAATTTGCAACAGCAACAGTAACAAAAATAACAAGTCTTAGACGTGTAGTTTGTAGAAAATAAAAAACTTTACAGAAAATGGAACAAATGAGCCTATCTTTAACTTCAGAGCTGTGATAAAAAATTTTCTGGAACCTAAAACTTGTAACTAACTGGTTATATATTTGACAAGATGTTATTAGTCACACAATATGTTTATCATTTCTACAATATAAAAATTGGACAACGAGGAACTCCAATCTCACAAATGAAGGTATCTGCAAAAAATCTTAAAAACACTAATCTACAATGTTTGAAAAGAATTTCACTGTGACCAAGAAGAGGATCTCAAGGACACAAAATTGGTCTAATATACAGAAATGTAAAGAGATTTCAAATATGCTAGCAGTAACTAAGTACAGGCAAGGAAGAGACCATTTATACTAGATGAAAAACAACTATAAAAACCCCCCAAATCAAGCAAGCTAGGTTAAGTTTAGAACTAAAAAAATATTTCTGAACAGAAAAACTCAAAGTTATAAAGATATAAATTATTTTCCACATTAATCTCTGAATGCAATATAACCAATCATGCCAAGCAAAATCCCAACAGGGTATTTTAAAAAATTTAGGAAGATTCTAAATTTCTTCAGAAAAGAACAAAATGTTAGTCCATCCAAGACAAGAATTTAAAGGCAAAAACCAAGGGTCAAGCTTTTCCCTAAAAATCACAAAAGCATTCAACAAGTTCACTGTCTCTGTGGCCAGTAACAGCACACTTTTAAAGCCACTCTGCCAAATACTATGATATCAAAATTCCACAATCACAACCGACACATTATAGCTATCTCTACTTTTCTCAGCAGCGTAACCACATCAAGGACTAGAAATCTTTTCAAATTAATAAAATGGTATGCTTCAGAGTAATAAATAAAAATAAATTTCAACTGGGAAGAACACTGTATTCACATATATATGTGCATATAAATATGTAGCTTATTGGTTTATTCTAGAATGATACATACCAAACTGCTGACAGCAGTTATTCTTTTTATAGAGTAAGGGAAAGGTGTGAATAGGAACCTACATTTTTAAGACCACAAACTTCCAAAGGACAGACTTTAAAAAGCTAATAAGTATATTAAAGACCTAAATGTAAGACCAGAAACTATAAAACTCATAGAGGAAAACAGGCAGAACACTAAGACATATCACAGCAAGATCCTCTATGACCCACCTCCCAAAGTAATGGGAATAAAAACAAAAATAAACAAGTGAGACCTAATTAAACTTAAAAGCTTTTGCACAGCAAAGGAAACTATAAACAAGGTGAAAAGACAACACTCAGAATGGGTGAAAATAATAGCAAATCAAAAAACTGACACAAAGTATATAACCAGCTCATACAACTCAACACCAGAAAAACCCAATCAAAAAGTGGGGAAAAGACCTAAACAGACATTTCTCCAAAGAAAACATATGGATGGCTAATAAACAAACGAAAAGATCCTCAACACTGCTCATTATTAGAGAAATGAAAATCAAAACTACAATGAGGTATCACCTCATATGAGTCAGAATGGCCATCACCAAAAACTCCACAAACAATAAATGCTGGAGAGGGTGTAGTGAAAAGGGAAGCTTCTTAAACTACTGGCGGGAATGTAAATTGATACAGTCACTATGGAAGACAATATAGAGACTCCTTAAAAAACGAGGAATAAAACTATCATCATGACCCAGCAAACCCACTACTAGTTATATATCCTGAGGAAACCGAAACTGAAAAAGACACATCTACCCCAATGTTGTGAGAATTGGACCATAAAGCAAATTGAGCACCAAAGAACTGATGCTTTTGAAGTGTGGTGTTGGAGAAGACTCTTGAAAATCCCCTGAATGGCAAGAGATCCAACCAGTCCATCCTAATGGAAATCAGGCCTGAATATTCATTGGAAGGACTGATACTGAAGCTGAAACTCCAATACTTGGCCACCTAATGCAAATAACTTACTCATCTGAAAAGACCCAGATGCTGGGAAAGATTGAAGGCAGGAGGAGAAGGGGACAACAGAGGATGAGATGGCTGGATGGCATCACCAACTTAATGGACATGAGTTTGGGTAAACTTCAGGAGTTGGTGACGGACAGGGAGGCCTGGCGTGCTGCAGTCTATGGGGTTGCAAAGAGTCAGACACGACTGAGCAACTGAACTGAACCCCAAGGTTTACTGTAGCACTATTTACATTAGCTAGTACAAAGAAGCAAACTAGATGTCCATAGACAGATGAATGGATAAAGAAGCTGTGGTACATACTTTTTCTCAACTGCACATGGAACATCCTCCGGGAAAGGCCACATCCTGGACCACAAATCAAGCCCTGGTAAATTTCTAAAAATTGAAATAATTTCAGCATTTTTTCTGATCACAATGCTGTAAGATTAGATTATCAACCACTGGGGGAAAAAATGTAAAAAACACAAACATATGGAGGCCAAATAAGGATCACTAAGGAAATCAAAATATGCATAGAAACAAATGATAATGAAAACACAACAACCCAAAACTTATGGGATTCAGTGAAAGCACTAGGCGGGAAGTTCATAGCAATACAAGGCTACCTCAGGAAACTAGAGAAACATCAAATCAACAACTTAACCTTACACTAAAAGCAACCAGAAAAAGGACAACAAAAAAAACCCCAGTTAGTAGAAGGAAAGAAACCATAAAATTCAGAGCAGAAATAAAGGGAAAAAAAAAAGGAGACTATAGCAAAGGTCAATAAAACTAAAAGCTGGTTCTTTAAGAAAATAAAGTAGATAAGCCATTAGCCATACTCATCAAGACAAAAAAGAAAAAGTCTCAAACCAATAAAATTAGAAATGAAAATGGAGAAATTACAACACAGAAATACAAAGGAATGTAAGACACTACTATAAGCAACTGTATGTTCATTAAATGGACATGGAAGAAATGGACAAATTCTTAGAAAAGTATAACCTTTCAAAACTGAACCAGGAACAAATAGAAAATTTAAACCAATCACAAGCACAGAAATCGAAACTGTATCTTCCAACAAACAAAAGTCTAGGACCAGATGGGTTCACAGGTTAATTCTACCAAAAATTTAGAGAAGAGCTAACACCTATCCTACTCAAACTCTTCTAGAAAATTGCAGAGGAAGGAAAACTCCCAACTCATTCTATGAGGCCACCATCACCCTGACACCAAACCCACACAAAGATGCTACACAAAAGAAGAGAAAACTACAGGCTGGTATCACTGATAAACATAGATGCAAAAATCAACAAAATTAGAGCAAACAAAATCCAACAACATATTAAAACGATCATACATCATGACTAAGCAGGCTTTATTCCAGAGATACAAGGATTCTTCAATATTTGCAACATCAATGTGATATACCATATTAACAAATTGAAAGATAAAAACCACGTGATTATTTCTATAGATGCAGAGAAAGCCTTTGACAAAATTCAAACCCATTTATGATAAAAACTCTCTAGAAAACAGGCACAGAAGGAACACACCTCAACATAATAAAACCCAGATATGACAAACCCACAGCAAGCATTATCCTCAATGGTGAAAAAAAGGAAAGCATTTCCTCTAATATCAGGAACAAGACAAGGGTGTCCACTCTCACTGGAAGTCCTAGCCACAGGAATCAGAGAAGAAATAAAAGGAATTCGGACTGTAAAAGTAGTAGTAAAACTATTTGCAGATGACATGATCCTCTATATAGAAAACCCTAAAGATGCCACCAGAAAATTACTGGAGCTAATCAACGAATATAGTAAAGTCAAAGGATATAAAATTAATACACAGAAATCCCTTCCATCCCTATATGCTTACAATGAAAAATCAGAAAAAGAAATTAAGAAAACACCACCACTCACCACTGCAACAAAAAGAATAAAATACTTAAGAATAAATTAACTTAAAGAAACAAAAAACCTGTATACAGGAAACTATAAAACACTGATGAAAGAAATCAAAGATGACACAAACAGATGGAGAAATATACCGTGTTCTTAGACTGGAAGAATCAGTACAGCGAAAATGAATATACTACCCAAAGCAATCTATAGATTTAATTCAATTTTTTTTTTTTAACAAAAAAATTTCAAAATTTATATGGAGACACAAATGACCCTGAATATCCAAAGCAATCCTCTAGGAAGAAGATTGGAGCTGGAGGAATCAACCTTCCTGACTTCAGACTATACTACAAAGCTACAGTATTATACTGGCACAAAGACAGAAATATAGATCAATGGAAGAAAACAGAAAGTCTGGAGATAAACCCATACACCTATGTACACCGTACCTTTGACAAAAGTGACGTCGCTCAGTCGTGTCCGACTCTTTGCGACCCCATGGACTGTAGCCTACCAGGCTCTGAGGAGCCTCTCAGTCCATGGAATTCTCCAGGCAAGAGTACTGGAGTGGGTTGCCATTTCCTTCTCCAGGGGATCTTCCCAACCCAGGGATCGAACTTGGGTCTCCCACACTGCAGGCAGATGCTTTACCATCTAAGCCACCAGGGAAGCCTTTGACAAAGGAGGCAAAAGTGTACAATGGAGAAAAGAACAATCTCTTCAACAAGTGGTGCTAGGAAAACTGATCAACTACATGTAAAAGAATGAAACTAGAACATTTTCTAACACCACACAAAAATAAATTCAAAATGGATTAAAGACCTAAATGTAACATTAGAAACTGTAAAACTTTTAAAGGAAAACAAAGGCAGAACACTCGATGACATAAATCAAAGCAAGATCTTCTATGACCCACCTCCCAGAGAAACTGAAATAAAAACAAAAATAAACAAATGGGACCTAATTAAACTTAAAAGCTTTTGCAGGAAAACTGTAAGCAAGGTGAAAAGAGTCCTCAGAATGGGAGAAAATAACAGCATATTCAACTGGTAAATAATTAATCTCCAAAATACACAAGCAGCTCAGTACCAAAAAAATGAACCCAATCAGAAAGTGGGCAAAAGACCTAAACAGACATTTTTTCAAAGAAGACATACAGATGGCTAGTAAATACATGAAAGATGTTCAACATCACTCATTATTAGAGAAACACAAATCAAAACCACAATGCGATATCATTGCACATAGATCAGAACTACCATCATCAGAAAGTCTACAAACAATAAATGCTGGAGAGGGTTTGGAGAACAGGAAACCCTCTTACACTGTTGGTGTAAATGCAAACTGGTACAGCCACTGTGGAGAATAGTATGGAGATTCCTTAAAAATCTGGGAACAGAATTGCCGTACGACCCAGCAATGCTACTGCTGGGCATATATTCTGAGGAAATTAGAATTTAAAGAGCAACCTAGAGTCCTTTGGCAGATGAATGGATAAGAAAGTTGTGGTATACAGACACAATGGAGTATTACAAAAAGGAACGTATTTGAGTCTGTTCTAATGAGGAGGATGAACCTGGAGCCTACTATACAGAGTGAAGTAAGTCAGAAAGAGCAAGAAAAATATTGTATATTAACACATTTATATGAAATTTAGAAAGACAGTATCAACAATTCTACTTTTATGGCAGCAACAACACAGATGTAAAGAGACTTTTGGACTCCGCAGAAGGCAATGATGGGATGATCTGAGAGAGTAACATTGAAATATATACACTACCATATGCAAAACAGATGACCCATGCGAGTTTGATGCATGAAGCAGGGCACCCAAAGCTGGTGCTCTGGGACAACCTAGAGGGACAGGGTGGGGAGTGAGGTGGGGAAGGGTTCAGGATGGGGGGGTGGGCCACACGTATGGCCAACTAATGTTGATATATGGCAAAAACCATTGCAATATTATAATTATCCTCCAATTAAAAAAAAAAAAAAACAACTAGGAATAAAACTACCATATGACCCAGCAATCCCACTACTAGGCATATACCCCGAGGAAACCAAAACTGAAAACAACACGTGTAACACAATGTTCTCATTGCAGCACTATTTACAGTAGCTAGGAAACAGAAGCAAACTAGATGTCCATAGACAAATGAATGGATAAAGAAGCTGTGGTACATATATACAATGGAATACTGCTGCTGCTGCTGCTAAGTCACTTCAGTCGTGTCTGACTCTGTGTGACCCCACAGACGGCAGCCCACCAGGCTCCCCCGTCCCTGGGATTCTCCAGGCAAGAACACTGGAGTGGGTTGCCATTTCCTTCTCCAATGCATGAAAGTGAAAAGTCAAAGTGAAGTCGCTCAGTCGTGTCCAACTCTTAGCGACCCTGTGGACTGCAGCCTACCAGGCTCCTCTGTCCATGGGATTTTCCAGGCAAGAGTACTGGAGTGGGGTGCCATTGCCTTTTCCGACAATGGAATACTACTCAGCCATAAAAAGGAACATATTTGAGTCAGTTCTAATGTGATGGATGAACCTAGAGACTATTATACAGAGTGAAGTTAAGTTAGAAACAGAAAAATATTGTACATTAGTGCATATACATGAAATCTAGAAAGATGGTACTGATGAACCTATTTGCAGGGCAGTAATGGAGATGCAGATGTAGAGAACAGATTTATGGACAAGTGTGTGGGGAAGGAGAATGTGGGATGAATGGAGAGAGTAACATGAAAACATATACACTGCGCTAAGTCACTTTAGTTGTGTGCAACTCTTTGCAACCCTATGAACAGTCTGAGCCCACCAGGCTCTGTCCATGGGATTTATCAGCCAAGAATACTGGAGTGGGTTGCCATGTCCTCCTCCCAGGGACCTTCCTGACCCAGGAATCAAACCACGTTTCTTACATTATATGCACTAGCAGGCAGGTTCTTTACCACTAGCACCACCTGGGAAGCCCAACATATACACTACCATATGTAAATTAGATAGCCAGTGGGAATTTGCTGAATGACTCAGGAAACTCAAACAAGGACTCAGTAACAACTGAAGATGCATGGGAGGTGGAAAGAAGTTCAAGAGGGAAGAGACCTATGTATACCTATGGCTGATTCACGTTGACGTATGGCAGAAACCAACACTATATTGTAGAGCGATTATCTTTTAACTAAAAGATTTAAACAAAAAGCTACCAGGTATGAAAAAGCAAGATACAGGATGGCAAAGTCCTGTACTGTTCATCTAGAATGGCAAAGGCATACCAGAGCAGTAAAAGCACATCACCATCAAGTGGCCCTGATACACAGACCTTAGAGTCCAACGACACAAAACTGTCTCGCAAAGCTGTTACCTGTTTTATACCTTGACTTCATTACTTATAAACTAAAAGCATTAGTTAATGATAGTTCACAAACATTATCTCTATTTACTTGAAAAGAATTTAAAGCAAAAAAGGTCGGTATCAGAATAAACTCACTGAAAGGCCTTCATCTTCCAAACTGGACATTATCTTGGAAGACAGTTCCTCACAGCATAAATTCTCTTCCGCAGTTGCCACCAAAGCTGCACAGCGAGCAAATGCTCTATATAATTCTGACCAAGTTTTAAGTAAGGTCTTCATAGTGACCTAACAATAATTTAAAAAAATTTAGAAAATGTGTATCTACATAGCAAATAACTTAATAGAATACATCTTTAACATTTTAAAAACACAGTAACACTTAAGGTGTCAGAAGAGACGAGCACAGGGTAGTAAGTTTGCCTACCTTCCCAGAGCTCTAACCAAACAGCTGTAATAATACCACTATACCAGCAATTAACAAAGGTGAAGAGGAACTTCACTCTCTTCACCACTTTCCTTTCTTCTAAGCTGATTATAAGTCAATAGAAAGTCTTATAGAAGCTCATTACAAAGAGTAACATAATATTTAAAAACTGCAAATTCCTCAAGTAAAAATTTGCCTTACCGTTGGAATTTTTTGTGCTGGAAAAATATGGTTTATTGGCAAAATCAGCGCACCATAGATAGCACTGAAATTATGTTCTAAGGCATCACCTTGATTCACTTCATTGGTCTGAAAAAAGAAAATTAATGAAGTTAGACAAATCACCACCTAATTCTAGTCCTAAATAGTGACATCTTACAGTAAGAATCATGTTCCCCAATGTTGAGATGTTAAAACAGATGGTGAACTCCTAACCTCTGTAATCTTTGAGATTAGGGTCCTTGCAGACGTAATCATGCAATAAGGAAGTCGTGCTGACTTAAGGCACGCTCTAATCCAATAACTGGTGTCCTTATAAAAGAGGAAGTTTAATACAAGATACTTGGAAGAACACCATGTGAAGATAGGCTGAGATTGGAGTGATGGATTCACAACATCAACAATTGCTGGCAGCTAAGAGAAGCATGGAACACACCCTCTTTTAGAGCTCCAGAAGAAACCAAATCTGCCAACATCTTACTATTTAAATTCTGGCCCCAAGAGGTTTTAAAAATAAGTTTCTGTTGATTTAAGCCACCAGTTTGTGGTAATCTCTTAAGCAACCCTGGGAAACAATATTATACTGTATTTTAAGTCCTAAAAAAGAATCCCAGAGGTGATTCCAGAATCTTTTACTATACACAGAAGGTAAGACTCAAGCAAGGACTAATAAAAATGGCCTCTAGCAGACCTCAAACAGTAGGAAACCATTTAGGAACATAAATCTTGTTCTTCCAAAAGACTATGTATAATGGAGTGTTGGCTCAAGTAGCTAAAACAAGGGCTACTGTATAATCACATAATTCTTCAGAGTCCTCACTCCATTTGTAAGTAATAACAGACGATTTCACAAAGAATAATTCCATTTAAAGATTGATAAAGCTGCTAATGAACTATTAATAGTGACAGAACTTGAGCTCCATACTCTGCCAATATTATCACTTTAAGTATTTAAATGTAAAGGTCAGTCAACTCAACAATTAAAGGTTTAGGAACTATATGGCTTTGAGGTAATCACCACCATGATTTGACCACAGAAACCTAAAAATATATAGTTTAGTCAAGACATCCATATTATTCCCCATAGCACGAATGAAAGAATCCAAGATATAAACAGGGAAATCCAGATCTATCATGTGAGCCTTCTGGCTTTCTAATCATAAGACAAAATGGGTAGTCTCCACTAAGTTACACGTTTTTGAATAAGAAAGAAACACAATGAAAAGAAATCAAGTAATTTAAAGAACAGAAAATTAACCAATCCCACGGATAAAATATGTAATATCTTCCATTCAAATACAAATTTCTATTCATATACTCTTGTGCTATATAACAAAGAAAGAAAAAAAAGACAAGGTACTAAACTTGAGAGAAAACATGCAGCTGACTTATATCATACCTGATTAATCAATTCTGTTAATGGGGTGACTATAATATTCCACATTCTCCAAAGATGCTCCTTGTTGTCCAACTGCTTTGCATTTTGATTAATAACATTTAAGACAGAGTCACTGAAAGCTAGTGGTGAAGTTGGACCAGAAAGAACACAGCCCACAAGTGTTTCCAGGTTGAGAAAAAACCTGATGGAAAAAAAATTTTGAACTATGCATTAACTGTACTTTTTGTAAAAATAATTTACATTACAGCAAAGTTACCCCCCAAAATGAATCTCAACTTTTTTAATTTTTAAAAAATTTATAATAGTCTGTATCTCAAAAGAATATCATTCAACAAACTTTCCAAAATAAACAAAATAGTTTAACATTACCTTTCGTCTTCCACACCACACTCCAATAGATTGTTATTGAAAATTAACTGAATTAAGAACAAAGCAGGGGTTCCCTGAAGAAAGATGGGAGATGGCAATCAATCTTCTTGTTACCAACAGTACACTCCTCTTATTACACTTGTTTTGTACAATTATGTGAAATATGACCCTTTCAAGTCTGAGGAATTTTG
This sequence comes from Capra hircus, assembly GCF_001704415.2. Taxonomy (NCBI): domain Eukaryota; kingdom Metazoa; phylum Chordata; class Mammalia; order Artiodactyla; family Bovidae; genus Capra; species Capra hircus. The sequence continues at coordinate 91,513,889 of NC_030809.1, read as the reverse complement.
AAATTACTTAGGATACAACAAAAATGATAGCAAATGTACTTCCATAAACTACACACAAAAATCAAGTTCTTTATATTTAATTATAGCTGTTCCATCTAGTCAAGCAATTGAAGAATATTAAGAGATTCCAGATATAAACACTGACTTAAAACTTGCTGGATCAACAATACCTACCATCCAGCAGATATTAAATATATTTCACTATAACTAAGCCAGTGTTACAAAGCTTCCAAAACTTGTAACAGTAACCAAAACTATATTTACATAAAAGCAAAGAGAAACCTTTTATTCTAGAACCCTTTAATCCAGGAAAATAGTTCCATCAATATGCCATTATTTAATTCCTCACAAGCATACTTCATTGTATTGTGCTTTGCAGATAAATGGCATATTTTACATATTGAAGGCAACCCTGCTTTGATCAAGTCTACTGAAACCCTTTTTCTAATAGTATTTGTTTACTTTGTCACATTTTGGGTAATTCTCACGATTTTTCAAACTTAGTATGTGTCCTGACTGCTCGATGGACCAGCTATAATTTTGTCACCCTCCCTCTCCTCCGGCCTCCGCATTCCCTGAGACTCAATATTGAATTTAGACTAATTAACAATGCTAAAGTGGCCTCTAAACGCTGAAGTGAAAGGAGCTGTACATCTCACTTTCAACCAAAAGCTAGAAATGATTAAACTTAATAGCGAAGGCATGCTTAAAGTCAAGACCAGGGGAAGTAACTACAGATGTGGTGGAAATAGCAAAGAACTACTGGACATGGAACAACAGACTGGTTCCAAATAGGAAAAGGAGGACATCAAGGCTGTATATTGTCACCCTGCTTATTTAACTTATATGCAGAGTACATCATGAGGAACACTGGACTGGAAGAAACATAAGCTGGAATCAGGATTGCCAGGAGAAATATCAATAACCTCAGATATGCAGATGACACCACCCTTACGGCAGAAAGTGAAGAGGAACTAAAAAACTTCTTGATGAAAGTGAACGAGGAGAGTAAAAAAGTTGGCTTAAAGCTCAACATTCAGAAAACGAACATCATGGCATCTGGTCCCATCACTTCATGGGAAATAGATGGGGAAACAGAGGAAACAGTGTCAGACTTTATTTTGGGGGGCTCGAAAGTCACTGTAGATGGTGACTGCAGCCATGAAATTATAGACGCTTACTCCCTGGAAGAAAAGTTATGACCAACCTAGATAGCATATTGAAAAGCAGAGACATTACTTTGCCAACACAGGTCTGTCTAGTCAAGGCTATGGTTTTTCCTGTGGTCATGTATGGATGTGAGAGTTGGACTGTGAAGAAAGCTGAGCGCCGAAGAATTGATGCTTTTGAACTGTGGTGTTGGAGAAGACTCTTGAGAGTCCCTTGGACTGCAAGGAGATCCAACCAGTCCATTCTGAAGGGATTTCTTTGGAAGGAATGATGCTAAAGCTGAAACTCCAGTACTTTGGTCACCTCATGAGAAGAGTTGACTCATCAGAAAAGACTGATGCTGGGAGGGATTGGAGGCAGGAGAAGGGACGACAGAGGATGAGATGGCTGGATGGCATCACCAACTCAATGGACATGGGTTTGGGTAGACTCCAGGAGTTGGTGATGGACAGGGGGGCCTGGTGTGCTGCGATTTATGGGGTCGCAAAGAGTCGGACACAACTGAGCGACTGAACTGAACTGAGAATTAGAGCCTGAAAATGTGATCTGAAAATGTGATTGAATTGCTGCAATTTTATGGTAAAATGTAAACAGATGTGGAGTTGCTCCTTATGGATGAGCAAAGAAAGTGGTTTCTTAAGACGGAATCTACTCCTCGTGAAGATGTTGTGAAGACTGTTGAAATGACAAGTTAAACTTAACTGATAAAGCAGCATCAAGATTTGACAGGACTAGCTCCAATTCTGAAAGAAGTTCTACTGTGGGTAAAACACTATCCAACAGCATTATATGCTACAGAGAAATCATTTATGAAAGAATCATTCACAGAAAACATCACTGTTGTCTTAAGAAATTGCCATGGCCACCCCAACCTTCAGCAACCATCACTCTGATCAGTCAGCAGCCATCAATACAGAGGCAAGATCCCCAAGCAGTAAAAGATTATGACTCACCGAAGGCTCAAATGATTAAGTAACAATTTTAGCAATGAAGTACTTTTAAATTAAGGTATGTACATTGTTTTTTTTTAAGCCATAATGCTATTTACTTACACTTAATAGACTATAAAATAGTGTAAACATAACTTTTACATACATTAGGTAACCAAAAATTTCATGTGACTTGCTTTATTCTGATATTCACTTTCTTAGCAGTGGTCTGGAACTGAACTTATAATTATCTCTGAGGCACATACTTTGTGATTTTTTTCCTTTAATATAATCAGCATATTCAAATTCAATTCTTTTTGTACTTTGCAATCTAAGTTTCTCTAGCTTAAAAACACATGGATTTTTAGCTAATTTAATCATATCATTACATCTAAGATACTTGCATTAAGAATATCCATATTAGCAACCTGATATGCTGGAGAACCTAATACTTTCTGAGGAAGTCCTTTAATTGTAATTTCCATGAGAACCTAAGAAAGACAAAAGGTTTTACAGTATATTAGTCATATTCACTATAGTTTTAACTATTTATTATAAGTAATGTTCACTCATTAATGTAAACACATTTTTATTAGCTTAAAACATTCAAGTACAGAAATACAAAAAATAAAATAAAACTGTCCTTCCTTATCTCCAGGAATAATCAATGCTGTCAGTCTGGAGTTTTTTTAGACCTAACTTTCCATATAAAGTACACAAAGAACATAACTTCCTGAGCTGGCTGTCATGTATCTATTCTTTTATGACATTATTGATATTATACCATGAGATATTTTGAACTTTCTTCACGTGACTGTGAAAGTTTTCAGTCTACATAAACATATTCTTAACTGATAAAACAAATATGCATAGCTTATTCAAACTTTTTAAAAACTAATGGTTCTAGAGGCTATTTCTAATACTACAAAAAGAAATTCTGCAATCAATTATGTACTCACTAGCGCCAGAAGCCAATATTTAAAGGATTTCTAACTAAAAGCTGGATCTAAGACACATCTCTCAAATGTGACAGAGCCTATCAAACTGCCATCCAAATGTATTATTACACAAGTATTAACCTGAAGCATGTAACATTGACATGACAAAATTATTAGTGAAAATGGTTTCACATACTCTCATTTTGAACAGAAACTAATGATAATTATGCATTCGTAGACACATTTACTTTGTTCCAGCCCACAGTGCTCTGCATTTATCAACTCATTTAATCATAAACTACTACTATATCTCTTCTTTACAGAGAGGCAAGGGAGTAGATGAAGTGTCCAAGTTCACTCAGTCAGTAGTTAGGCTGAGGTTCAACCTCATACTAGAGCCTGACTCTAACCACTATCCTCTACTGTCACAGCAGATATCACTGTCATGCACATAAAGGAAACAGACTCAAAGTTTATGTAAGGGTATGGTTTGTTCCATCTGGAGATTATTTTCGGAAACTCACTATTACAAAAAGTATTCCCAATTTTCTTTTTCTTTTCTCTACTATATAGGTCACTGTTAAAATGGAAAAGCTCTACAAGATTATTACTAGGTATTTTTTCAAATGTACAAAGTAACAATTAGTGGAGCTCAGCAATCTTGTTATAAAATTAGTGTTCATCTGAGTTTCTCCAGTTCAAGTTTCACGCTTATCCCATTTTCTCTGTATAGCCAATGCTTTTTCTCATCACATTGGAAGATTTTTGGAGTTGCCATTGTCATCATTTACTTTATTAAGGTTTTAAATGACCACAAAACCAATGGGACAGCATTTATTTCAGGGTTAAATTGCTGATAAATACTTGATATAAAATGTCTCCCCAAATCTTGATCTGTGCTAGTACCTTCAAAATAAAATTCAATTTCAGAGTATGGTTTTAAAATTTTAGCATACAGGTATTGTACTTACCAGTGTTTTCAATACAGGAAATACTTCTGAATTCACTATGCTTTCCAAAGATTTTAATAAAAGAGTCAAAACTTCAGAACCTGGTCTCTCTTTTTTGTTACCTATCCAAAAGCATAAGAAGGGTTATAGTTCTAAAGATGTATCTTTAGGAGTGAAAATACAGTAAATTCAGGAGTAAAAATATATACTCAGAGCTATTAAAAAGCAATTTAAAAAAATAGTGATTTAATAGAAGTCTAGAACATACAATAAGTAAGTGATTTTAAAATAAATTTTATATATGAAAGCCAAACAATTCACTGACTGCTATAAAAGTCTTAATCATTACAGTGCTTACCTGATTCAATAACTGACTTCACCAAGCTAATTAACTCCTTCCAAATAGCATTAATAACTACATCTGCCAAACAAAATAAAAGATACTTTAGAATGAAGTAGATATAATTACAAAGGCTGCCCCTTTTATGCTTATACTATAGAAATAAACTGAGCAATACTTTGAAATACAATTCTCCTTGTAATAGTCAACATTTTAACTCAGTTTATAATATACTATTACCTCATTTCAGTTTAGAGAAAGATGTTTTCAAATGGACTGATACACTCTGGGTAATTTTTTCTATCAACCATATTTTCTGTTATTGAACATTTTTTATTTTTGATACAAGGAAAAACCAAGATTCAGAAGGATATCTGAAAGCCACTAGAAAAAAATCTTCCAGCAAGTTATATAGCAAACTATCTTATTTTTGAAATGTGTCATTATTTGATAGGCTTTAGAACACAGGAGGTTTAGGTATAGATACTAAAATCACAAAGCCCAGGTTTGAATCATAGCTCTAGCACTTACTACGTAACCAGGCAAAAGTTACTTCTCTATACAACACAATCCCTTATCTGCAAAATGGGCTAACACATAAGGTTACTATTAGGATTAAATGAATTACATATAAAGCTCTTGCAGAACAATCTAGAAGCAAGTGGCACAATATAAATATTTACTATTTTCTTTTTAAACACAAGTTTAAGCAATAAAATTCTTCTCTTAAATATTCACCAGAAGCATCTTTTCCAACTGCAACAAAGCTATCATGAACAGCAGTGATAAGTGTATTTGAGTGTTTGGAGAAAAAAGAAGAGCTGCTGATTAATGGATGTTCAAGCGGCTCTAGAAGAGAAAAAAAAGACAAGTTATTCAAAACCAAAGCTTTATGAAATAAATTTCCTAATATAAAATGTTAGGTGGTCTGCTATGTTTTCTATTAAAAGACATCAAATTTCTTCACCCCAATTAACAGTGTTCTGAATTGTTTTGATAATTGAAATTATTAAAAAAAAATTAAATACCTAGGCTCAGTATAAGTTTGTTTTGCTTAGCAAAACTCACAACTTCTGGACCCAACAAAAAATGAAGTAACATTTCAAGCCCCAAAAGTTGTATAGAGGGGATTGTTGCCATTCCAAAATTTGAATTCAAGTTCATCCGAGGGGTTATGGGAGATCCATATGGAGAAGCACCTTCAAAAAACAAAACAGCTAAGTTATGTATGATTAGTTACTGAAATATATTTTACTTCATTTCAGTACAATGTACCTTTAAGACTAAATAATGTGTTTCTCAAATAAAAGTTGAAGAGTTTTTGTTTAAAGCCCATAACAGAGTTCTTAATACTAATCTTACTAAGGACTTCCCCAGTGGTCCAACTGATTAGACTCTGCACCCTAGCAGAGTGCAGATTCGATCCCTGATCGAGGAAGTTATAACCCCAAAACAAAACTAAACATACCAGGTTAAGAACAAGATCAGAGTCTTACACACAAAAGAAATGAGTGTCATACACCATTTAAATGAAAAAAAATCTCAGGCATTTACCTATACCCTTAAAATATTTATATGCAGGTATTTCTAAAAATATAAAATATGACTCAGAATAGATGTGCTACTTTTAATAATAACTCTGAGATTCTAAAAACAAACCTAAGGATCTAATGCACTTCACATAATGTCATGGAAGAAAGTTGGTCTTATCCAACTATAATAAAGCAATGACAAGCAGTAGACAGTAACTGGATTCTTTACCACCTGAGTCACCAGGGAAGTCCTAATACATACAGAATACAAAATGATTTTGATATGGGAGCCAAAATTATGGGACTGATTTTATGTAAATTACATGGAACAAAAACTTGATTCAAAGTCTTAAAAAAAAAAAATACAACAGCAAGTAGGTCTACCTCTTACCTTTGTGTACTGGGGTCACAGGGTTTAAACCTGGAGTAGCTACACGAGATGAACTCCCTTGAGGTGAAGCATTAGAATCAATGCTTATTGTGCTTTGAATCAGAGGTACACAAACCTATTGGGATTAAGAGAAAAAGAGACAGATGGAACTGTATCTGTGAACTGCATAAACGTCATTTTTTTAAAAAGTCTTACAAAATACAGTTAAATTTCCTTAAGAAGCAGTATAAATTGTCTCGGTATGTTGAAATTTTATTAGCCTTGATGCACAAAGTAGAAACTGAAATCTGGAAAAGTGAAAAATTGTATTTGCCCTAAACATATATTATTTATAAATTTCAGTACTACATTCCAGATGGAAAATTATACACGTAAAGAGCTTTTACAAATAACATATATTTGAGTTTTAATGTTACTGGCAGATAGACCATTTTAAGCTTTTTAAAAAAACACCTTAAAAAATATGAACTAAGACAACTTCAAGCTCATTTCTAAGATTATTCCAAGACCTGTCAAATCTAGCCAGTAAGTAGATTATGCCAAGGAATGGATAGGACAACTGGGTAAGATTAGCCTACAAGGAGGGCATCCCTGGTGGTACAGTGGTAAAGAATCCTCTTGGCAATGAAGGAGAAGCAAGAGATGGGGGTTCAATCCTTTGGTCAGGAAGATCCTCTGGAAAAGGAAATGGCAACCCATGGAAAGAGCCTGGTGGGTTACAGTCCCTGGGGTCAGAGAGTCATACATGACGAAACGACTGAGCACACACAGCCAACTAGGAACTAAGAACGGTAGAATTTGGGAAAATTATGATCCCAATCACATTTTAGCAATCAATGTCCAGTTTTAATTAGTTCATGCTTCAAGCTGAAACTCTAATACTTTGGCCACCTGATACGAAGAGCTGACTCATTTGAAAAGACCCTGATGCCAGGAAAGATTGGGGGCAGGAGGAGAAGGGGATGATAGAGGATGAGATGGTTGGATGGCATCACCGACTCAATGGACATGGGGTTTGGGTGGACCCCGGGAGTTGCTGCGGTTCATGGGGTCACAAAGGGTAGGACACGACTGAGCAACTGAACTGAACATGCTTTAACAAATTTAAAAACTTCAATATAGTAAGCAATTAAGCATTTAAAAAGAACTTGCTAAAAAAACCCAAGTATACCTGAGGAAGAAAAGATAAACGAATTCAGCAAGGTATGCATGATACCAGGTGAACACACAGAAATCTGCTGCACTTCTATTCAGTAATATCATCAGAAACGGAAAGCAAAAAATCCCTTTTAAAATCACACAAAAAAATACTTAGGAATACTCTTGATCAAGGAGGTAAAATTCTTTTATTCTGAGAACTACAAAACATTAATAAAGGAAACTGAAGATGATTTAAAGAAATGGGAAGGTCCGCACACAATTACTGAGCCTGTGCTCTAGAGCTCAAGTGCTCCAACTACCGAGTCCCGTGCCATGGTCTATGCTCTGCAACAGAAGCCACCGCAACTAGAAGCCCGTGCAGCACCGCAACAGAGTAGCCACCGTGCCTCAAAACTAGAGAAAGCCCGAGCAAAGTAATAAAGAACCAATATAGCCAAAAATAATTAAAAATTATACAGACAAAAAAAAAAAGAAATGAGAAGATATCCCATGCTCTTGCACTGAAAGAATATTGTTAAAATAGCCATACTACCCAAAGCAATTTAATGGGATTGCTATTAAATTAGCCATATGGAACCATCCCAGAATTGCCAAAGCAATCCTGAGGAGAAAGAATAACACAGGAGTATAACCTTCCCAGACTATTACAAAGCTACAGTAATCAAAACAGTGTGATAACTGGCACAGGAACAGATATATGGATCAATGGAACAGAATAGACAACCCAAAAATAAACCTTGTGGTCAATCAATCTTTGACAAAGAAAAGTAAGAATATACAATGGTGAAAAGACAGTCTCTTTAGTAAGTACTGTTCGGAACAATCAATGAAGTAGAACACTCCCTTACACCATACACAAAAATAAATTCAATGTGGCTTAAATACTTAAATGTAAGACAGGACACCATAAAATTCCTAGAAAGTAACACAGGCAAAATACTTGCTGACATAAATTATAGTAATGTTTTCTTAGGTCAGTCTCCCAAGGCAACAGAAATAAAAGCAAAATAAAACCCCCAAATGGGACCTATTTAAACGTATTCAGTATAGCAAAGCCCCAGTAGAGTAAAGAAGGCATAACAAAATGAAAAGACAATCTACCAAATGGGAGAAAATATCTGCCAAGTGATGCAATCAACAAGGCTTAACTTCCAATATGTATGAACAGCCCACACAACTCAGTAATGAAAACCCAACTGAAATGGGCATAAGACCTAAACAGACACTTTTCCATGTCTATAGGCACACGAGAAGATGCTCAGTTTCATTAACTGCATTAGAGAAATGCAAATCAAAACTATAAGGAGGTACCACCTCACATCAGTCAGAATGGCCATCATTAAAAACTCTACAAATAACAAATGTTGGACGGTGTGGAGAAAAGGGAACCCTCCTACAATGTCGGCAGGAATATAAATTGGTACAGCCACTATAGAAAATAGTATGAAATTTCCTCAAATAACTAAAAATAGAGTTGCCATCTGATCCAGTAACTCCATTTCTGGGCATCTATCTGGACAAAACACTATACTTTGAAAACACACATGCACCCCTATGTTCACAGCAGCACTATTTGTAATAAATAGCTAGGACATCGGAGAAGGCAATGGCACCCCACTCCAGTACTCTTGCCTGGAAAATGCCATGGACAGAGGAGCCTGGAAGGCTGCAGTCCATGGGGTCGCTGAGGGTCGGACACGACTGAGCCACTTCACTTTCACTTTCATACACTGGAGAAGGAAATGGCAACCCACTCCAGTGTTCTTGCCTGGAGAATCCCAGGGACGGGGGAGCCTCGTGGGCTGTTGTCTATGGGGTCTCACAGAGTCGAACACGACTGAAGTGACTTAGTAGTAGTAGTAGTAGTAGTAGCAGCTAGGACATGGAAGCAATGTAAATGTCCATCAACAGATGAATGCATTAAAAAACATGGTATATGTATACAACAGACTACTGCTCAGTCATAAAAATAGTGAAATATAATAGCATCTGCAGCAACATGGATGGACCAACATTATCGTATCAAGTGAAGTCAAAGAGAGACAAATACCACATGGTATCACTTATACGTGGAAATAAAATGACACAAATGAACTTATTTTCAAAACAGACTCACAGACACAGAGAACAGAGTTGTGTTTGCCAAGGGGGAGGGCAGGTGGGGGAGGACTGGACAGGGAACTTGGTTGGCAGAGGCAAACTGTTAAATACAGGATGGCTAAACTACATGGTCCTACTGTAGAGCATAGGGAAATATATTCAGTATCCTGTAATAAGGGAAAATATGAAAATATGTAACTAAATCACTTTGCTGTACATCAGAAACTAATACATGTAAATCAACTACACTTTAATAAAAAATAAAGGACTTCCCTGGTGGCAGAGCAGATAAGAATCTGTCCCCAAAGAAGGGGACATGGGTTCAATCCTTGGTCCGGGAAGATTCCACATGCTGTGGAGTAACTGAGCCCATGTACCACGATTACTGAGCCTGTGGCTCTAGAGCCCGTGAGCTGCAACTACTGAAGTCCACTCGTCTAGAGCCTGTGTTCTGCAATGAGAGGCCTCTGCAATGCAAAGTCCACACACCAAAGAGGAGCCTTGCTTGTTGCAACTAGAGAAAGCCCATGCAAAGCAACAAAAATCCAGCATAAAAATAAAATTATTAAAATATAAATTAAAAATAAATAAGAGTAGTTATTAGAGCTACCCTTTTTTACTTAGACAAAATAACAAGTTTAAATGCCAGCAAGGATATCAAGGAATAAATTCATGTGTAACAATGAAAAGCTGCAAGGGTATTAAATGATTGGTTATCACTACATAACCTAGAAAGAGATTTAAAAATTAGAATTACTCCAACTTTGTATCATCTACCCAGTGTAGCACATGATTCCTATTTCAGTAATGCTGACTCTACTCTCAATTATATTCCAAGTCATATGCAATTCCTTTAAAAAAATCTTTCATAACGCCTCTAGAATAAGAACAGACATATGAGTGTCTACTGATTATAAAGGTTGTAGAGGTCCATTTCAGACAACTGGCGAATATCCTTTAAGGAAAATGACCTCAAGTTCTGTGTCAGGGTGAAAAACATTTTTTATATGTAACATGGTCCGCTGGTCTGCTAAGCACTGAAAGTTAAGACTGATAGGATTTTAAGAACATACTATTAAAAAAATACACATCAAGTATCATAATCAACACTTGTAATGTTACCTGTTCAAAATTAGCAGGAAGATGAGGTCCTAGTCTCATCAACAAATACCACCAGACTTCTAGTTTTGTCAGCGCTAGAGTTTCTGTTCTCACGTGGATAGAACTCAAAGGCTGCATCAACAACTTCAGTCTTTTTGCACTACATAGTATTTCTTAAAAGAAAATAAGCACCCGAGTAAAAACACTGAAGAACTAAAGATTAAACTTTAAGAATGACAGCATATAATCAAGAGAATTAAAAAATTTTTTAATCAGTAGCTATTCCTATTTGCCCCAAAATTTTCATGCTGACAAACTCTAGTACAGTTAGGTCACAATACTTAATAAGACTTATTAAAAAATAATAATATTTATTAGATACCCTCCGCCAGGGCTGATTTCCCCACCATTCAGCAATGTCTGCAGTATTTCTGTTGTTCCAACTGGGAGCTAGGGATAGAGAGAGCTACTGGTATCTAGTGGACTGCATCTAGGAATGCTGCTCAACTTCCACTGACACACAGGGCAGTTCTTCACAACAAACTGCCCAGCCTAAAGGCTAAAATGTTCAGTAACTAACTGCTTGAGTATTCTCATTATCCCCATTTTACAGATCACAAAATAGAGCATATTTTTTAACCTCATAAAAGGCTGTCATTTAAAATTTGTATTAGTTTTTTCAGTTTTTATTGAAAAAATTTTTTTTTTTTTACAGCACTGCTTCTATGTTTGGGTTTGTTTTTTGGCCACGAGGCATGTGGCATCTTAGCTCCCCGCCAGGGATCAAACCTGCATCTCCTGCACTGCAAGGCAAAGTCTTAACCCCTAGACCACTAGGGAAATCTCAAAAAATCTACTAGTTATTTCTTTTGTCAAACATTTTAACTGTTGGTGCCATGAGACTTAGGAAATCTAAATATTCACATTTATTTAGAATTAGGTGTCTACTTTTGAACTACTTTAACTAGTCTCCCATTTAGCCACTCTCCCAGTGAGATTTAAGCAGAAGTGTATGTGGAATTTCTGAAACGCTGTTTATAGATTGTTGACTCTCCGGGAAGAAGTTCATTTTTGCCCCTTCTGCCTTCCCTCCTTCCTATAGGCTGCAACAAAGGCATATTGACAATGACAAGAGAAAGACAAGCATCTGATTCCTTAATGAGTTCATAAATACACAGTATCAGTCAGACTCTCTAGATCTTGACCTATTTCAAATCAGATAGCATTTTATTGATCTTCTTTAAGTCACTGCCATTTTATTCTTTAACTCAAAGATCTATAATTTCAGTAGAGTTAATCCTCAACAATACAATACCTCACACTGAAAGCTTATCAACAAAGGTGACATTTCCAATTAAAATATATGCCTGCCAATATTTTCAATAAAAGTAGTTGTAGTTAATGCAAATAATGCACATTTTCAAAGGGAGCAAGAATTATTAAAGGCCTTTGCAAGGGAAAACAGGATGAAATCAACATTACTTAGCATATCTTATAAACTATCAATTATATCCAAGATTAACTACAGTTACATAGGCAGACTCATACTTCTCACTTATGGGAAAAATACTTTCTCATACATATATTAAACACTTCCAGTGGACAATAAAAAGATAAGGGTAAGAAACATCAAAAGGAATCACTCCTATATATTAATGTTAACCCACTATTAGGTGCTATTCTTAAAGGTCCTGAAAAAAAATTCCTCTGTCACTGATACCTGTATTCCACAGCAATCACAACTGTTTGCTATAGTCTACTCGTTTTGTGACTTTTGATAATACTTAATCGCTCTGGAAGTGTTAATACTTACCATCTGAAGTCTATTATGATAACTGAGAAGCACATAAGTGCTCAAGTAAGTGCTGGAATGTACTAAGAAAACCACAAATGGCATGTCACTTTGTTCAGTTTTTGAAATAGTGTAAATTTTATACCTATGATTTTCAATAATGCCTGGCCTTTACAAATCCTATTGTTAGCTACAAATTTATTCCCCTAAAATACTCTATGATAGATAAATATTCAGTATTAAGTAAAAAAAAAGAGATCATAAAAGCTTTTTCATCTTGCTTAAGTAAAACTCATAACAAAAATCAGTCTTAAAATATTACTTACCTGGATTTAAAGCAAAATTATCTATTAAACTCTTCCAAGCAATAAAAGCTATTTTTTTAATCATGGGTGCTCCACTACGAAATCCCAGTTCTTCCAGCTGTAATAGAGAATTAATGAAACTCCCACTTCGATGCAAGGTCTAAAAAGGAAAAATCATTAGGAAGTTTTTTACTTGCCTGAAACAATTATAGGCACTATTAACATTCATTTGTCTAATGTATTCCAATAAAAAATACACAGGATAGAACATTAACAGTCACAAGTGATTATATTCCACATATAATCTGAACAGAATATAAAAAAAAAAACTGGCTTAGAAATTCACAAAAACTGTTAAGAAAGCCACTAGAGCTAATAAAATACTTTCAGCAATGTTGCAGGGTACAAGCTGTTGTTAGGTCGCTAAGTCTCGTTTGATTCTTTTACGACTGCAGCTTGCCAGGCTCTCTGTACAGAGTACTAGACCAACACACAAAAATCAGTTGTTTCTACACAAAAGCAATGAACAGTCTAAAAAGCAAATTAGGAAAGCAATTCCATTTATAACAGCACCTAAAAGAATACTTAGAAATACGTTTAATCAGAGATGAAAGACTTAAACTAAAGGCTATAAAGTACTGTTGAAATTCGAAAAGACCTAAATAAATGGAAAACCATTCCGTGTTCATGAACAGGAAGATTTAATATCATTGTAATAGCAATATTATCCAAAGTAATCTACAAGTCCAATGCAATTTCTATCAAAATTCCAAAGGCCTTTTCCAACTGAGAAATAAAAGCTTACCCTCAAAAATTCATTATTTAAGAATCCCATTTAGCCAAAACAACTTTGGAAAAAAAAAATTATGAAGTTGGAAGACTAACTCCCTTGACTTCCAAACCTACTACAACACTACAGTAATTATACCGTATGGTAGTGAGGACTTCCCTGGCGGTCCAGTGTTTAGGACACCATGCTTCCAAACCAGTGGTCATGAGTTTGACCCCTGATTGGGGAATTAAGATCTCTCATGCCACATGATGCAGCCACCAAAAATAAAGCTATGGTAATGGTTTAAGGAGAAACATAATAGACCAATGGAATAGGGATTTCAAAAACACTCTCACAAATACTGTTAACTGATTACCAGCAAGAATTACCAAGATTACCAAGACCACTCAATAAGAACAGTCTTTTTAACAAATGGTGCTTGGAGTATTCACCTGCAAGAAAATGAAGCTGGATCCTCATCTTATTCTACATACAAAAATAAACTCAAAATGGAACCAAGATCAAAACTTATGAATTAGCAAATAAATTCAGAGAGAAAACAGAATAGAGGTTATGAGGGGCTGCAGGAAGGGGGGCAGAGGGAGCCACTGCTTATTTAACATGTACAGTTTTTGTTGGGGATGGCAAAAAAGTTCTGGGTATAGACAGTGGTGATGTTTACACAACTGTAAATGCTTTTAATATCACTAAACTGTATACCTTAGGATGGTTATGATAAATATTATGCTTCTCACAATAAAAAAAAAATCGCAACTTCCCCCCTCAAAACAAGGCTTAAAGAAAGAATATACAGTCAATTCTCATTATTCATAGTTACGTTCTATCAAGTTGCCTTGATACTGTATTAGCAAATTCTGTGCCATGGCTTCTAAGGAAAATGCAGGATTAGGTTCCTATAAGCCTCTGATCACATTTTCATCAACCATCTGACACACAATCTTGCCTCATGTATGTTTGGTTTAAAGACAACTTATTTAATATGCACAGTTTGATTCACTAACATTGAGCTCACAGCAGACAGCGCTATAACTCACGCTTTTTCTCCTAAGGCACACAACAGACTTCCTCTGCTTAGCAACCAGACAGCACTTCAGCACTACACTTGGGGGCCATTTAAAACTGAAATCTCCAAGAAAAAGTGCAAAACATGAAAAATGTGGCCCCAAATGTATCATGAAATGGATATCTGTCTAAAGGACATTAATAATTAAAGCAAAAAAGCAGAAATAACCCTGGCTCATCCTCAGACTGGAACATGCATGCTTCCATGTAAGACTCAAATTTGTTGCCACTCTACATGTCTACAATTGACTGCAAAAGCAGAGCACATACTGACACTGGGTTTACAAATAAATTTTAATAAGTAGGTCAATTTTGATATATATGGCACGCATGAATAATGAGGATCAACTATACTATGGAAAGTTAAGAAAATAAAAGGTCCGGTGTGTATAAAAACCTTAACAGTGAACTTACCTTCCCAAGAAGTTTGACAAATAAAGGCCATAATTTTAACACGTAAGTCTCATTTTTACTCATAAACAGTTTCTGGAGTTCTGAAAGTAATTTCTGGAAAAAAAAAAAAAAAAAAAGCGAAAATATTTACCAAAAGACTCCTGAAAAGAATGCAGTATTAAATTGATTGTCTCAGCCAAGTAACTTTTTCCAAAATTTTATCAGGAAGTTTCATACATATAGCAATGCTGGCAGTTTATAGTAAATGTCCAAGTATAAAGACCACTAACATTTTACTATGCTTGTCTTATCACCTATCAGGCCATTCTTCCATCCATTAATATAGCTTTCTTTTCCCCCACCAATATACTTTGCTCTAAAAACTTCAGCATGCGTATCATCAGAGTTCAAATGATAATGTTTTGATTTCTCTACTAACTTAAAAAATACATTAATAGCTTCATGGGTAATACATCTGATAAAATTTAAGTTCACATTTATTATTAAGAATTTTATACGATGGATGCTTGAATAAAGTTTGTTAACTGTGTGATTCACTTACACTTGGGTATTTTTCAGCAGTAAATACCACAGTACTACAGTCCGTGGTTGGTTGAATCCAAAGGCGCAGAGGAACCACAAATACAGAGGGTCAATTATAAATTATACATGGGTTAAACTGGAGCTGTTCAAGGACTGTCTATATTAGCTCTTAAAAAATCAATAAATTTATCAGTTAAAAATCTCACAAACACATTGGAGTAACTTTCAGCTCAGGCATTACCATGAGGAATCCTGAATTTTAAAAAACGAAACAAACAAAACTCCAGGTTTTAGAATGTGGCATCTGCCCCTCTGCCTGGATTACTGTACTACCTCCCAGCTAGGTTCCCTGCTCCTATGCAACCCCTGCCTAGAAATTTTTTCAACATAGGCAGAGGGATCCCCTTAAAAGCCAAGTTTGTACATGTATCACTCATAGACTCAAAACCTTCAAATATGGTTTTCGATGTAATCCAGATGCTTTAAAACCAAGCAATAAAACAACAGAAGCCAAGTGCTTACAATGGTCTACAAGCTCCTATGTGGGCTGGCCCTGTTTCTGACATCACCTTCTACCCTCTCACCCTCATTCACTTTATCATACTGCCCAGTGTTTAATGAACACAACCCAGCACATCAGAACAAGGCCTTTTGCTTCCATGGTTCCTCCTAACTTGAATAAGTTTACTCCTTATCATTCAATTAACTAACTCCTATTACACCTTCAAATCACCTATTCTTTTTCCTTCCCTGACCACATCACCTTTCCTCTAGGAAAGCACTTTCATCCAATCCCCACTGTTTCCCATAATCTCTTTCCTAAATGTACTACATATTTTATTATTGCTCCCACTAGAAAATAAGCTCCAAAACAAACTTCTTTTCTTCACTGCTATATACACAGTACCTAAACCAATGTCCAGTATATAACAGGTACCCAATAAATGTTACAAGAAAGGCTGAAAAACCTGAAAATTTGGGCAAATAACAACTTTAGGAAATTGTACACACTACATGCACTTTTATGCCTTAAATCTGTAGCTCCTGGGATTATGCTGTAACAATCCAGAAAGCGATGAATCAGATAATGCTCTCCCTTTTCCAAAAATGCAATTTCTTCATCCTTTGGGGATGAAATAAAATGCCTGGATTGCAGTTAACACTGAATAGACAGCTCCTTTCCTTACCGTAATTAGAAGTGGGTGACATTAATTCAAGCAATTCTTAAATTTAATTCAAAGAGGAACTTCCTAGATCATAGCGCAATTACATCAATATGAGTCCTATGCTTGGTGCAAAACCTCACAGTGCAATATCCAAAAAAGTATTACTTACGGTAGTCATAAGCTGCTCTGTGATAGATGCTATTTCTTGTTGTTTCTGAAGCAACAAAGGCATTCCCATCTCTAGAGCAGTGGCTCCCCGCAAATGTACTTTTTGGGCTGAATGAACCAGTAAAGGTATGACCAATTTTGCCCACCTAATTGACTCTTCTCCCATTTGAACTGGGGCTTGCTCAATTAGTCTGTAATAGAGAAATCAATGACTAAATTAGTTTAAGTAGTTTTATTTCTAAACTACCTTTTTGTCTAAACTACCAGGAAAGTAAACAGTACACAGAAATATGCACAATATGGTCCATTTATTTTAGAGTATTATCTACAATACACACACCAAAAAATAGATCTAACATAACAATTTGTAGACTTCCCTATTTTAATAAATTTTTCAAATAATGAAAACATATCATCTTTCTTCAGATTAAAAAACTTTAATAATTATTTTTACACAAATTATATTCTTACAGGAGAGACCAGCTAGAGAACCATGATATACTGTGAACATCAATCAGGGCATCAGAATACTAGTTAAAGCATATAGCTCAACAACTAAAGAACAGTTTCAACTAAAGAATGAAAAACAAGTTAAGACAAAGCACATCAGTAGTTTGTGTTGTCAGCATATCCACTGTGAAAAGCAAGGATGGGTAGGAAGAAGATAAAAGATTTTCCTGTTCCCCTCATCCGCTGTTAGAAATTGTTTTCATGCTTTCCTAAATACCTGCTACCGGGTTCCCTGGTGGCTTAGATGGTAAAGAATCTGCCTGCAATGCAGGAGACCCAGGTTCCATCCCCAGGTCAGGAAGATCTCCTGGCGAGGAGGTTGGCAACCCACTCCAATATTCTTGCCTGGAGAATCCAATGGATGGACAGTCCATATGGTCACAAAGAGTCAGACACGACTCAGTGACTAACACTTTCACTTTCAAATTACCTGCTATAGCCAACTTAGAAGTCTCTATTTTTTAAACTTTTGCAAAAGCTTTAACAGAGATATTTTTAAGAGTATTTCAGTAAAAATAAAGAAACCTAGTAACTTAATGCACATCTACTTTCCTCTTCCTATTGAGAATTTTAGTCTAGAAGAAGATATTTCCTTCTTTCATATGTCTAACTCAATTTCAAGTCCCAAAAGATTACTCCTTCAATTCTAAATTACTGAAACTATTCTAATTTACATAGTATCCAAACTCATACCTTATAATGACATTTAATGCTTCATAATCCACAACAGCAGAATGCATCTCTCCTCTATTAAATACTATTTCTAATGAGTCAATTATACTAGATACCTGAAAGACAGAAACAAATAAACCGAGTAAGCCTGTATTTTTTAACTGGCATGTAGTTAAGACGACATATACAAAAACTATACTCACTACTTTGCCAACAACTTCAGTGGGAAACGTCTGCTTGGATATCACCCAAAGTGCCCTAGTACGAACATTTTTATCTGAACTTTTAACAATATCATTCAGTTTTGAAAGCAGTTCTTGAATATTTATCTCTGAAAAACAAGCAGAAAAACAATTATGCAGAATCTTTTATATCCTTTAAAATCCCTAATAGATATAAATTGTCATTAAAATTAAATGCATATCCAGAGAAAAGGACCAGAAAACTTATGCTAATAATCAAACTTTTCCCCAAAACACAAAATTCTGGTCAGAGAGAAGGTATACTCAGCGAAAACAGATGGTAGACTTGAAATCAATAATTTTTCAACTAAAATATTTTTTTACGATCTTATTATTAGATTTGATGCTTTCAAACTGTGGTGTTGGGGAAGACTCTTAAGAGTCCCTTGGTCTGCAAAGAGATCAAACCAGTCAATTCTAAAGGAAATCAGTCCTGAATGTTCATTGGAAGGACTGATGCTGAAGCTGAAACTCCAACCCTTCGCCCACCTGATGTGAAGAACTGACTCATTTGAAGAGACCCTGATGCTGTGAAAGACTGAAGGCAGGAGAAGGGGATGACAGAGGATGAGATGGCTGGATGGCATCACCCACTTGATGGACACGAGTTTGAGCAAGCTCTGAGAGTTGGTGATGAACAGGGAAGCCTGGCATGCTGCAGTCCATGGGATGGTGAAGAGTCGGACACGACTGAGCGACTAAACTGACTGATTAGGTTTGAACGTATGAGTCAATTTTTGGCAAGATGTTATAAATCCTGTATCTCTGCTATAAAATGAACAACTCCTACTTCAGATTGCTAACATTTCTGTATATTAAATAAGTGAAAACTTTTCCCTCAGAAAAAAAGATGGTAACAACTCTCTGTTATCTTTATTCCCTATTCCTAATTATCCATCTCTAAAGGTCATCCCCATACCTATGAGAAGCTACTTATAGAGCAACAATTAGGATTACAATCCTCCCCAGATATCCATGGGGGATTGGTTCTAGGACTTCCCCTCAGGAATACAAAACACCAGGAGATGCTCAAGTCCCTTACATGAAATGGTGTAGTACTGAGATCTCCATATCCATGAGTTCTGCATCCAAGGATGCAGAGGGTCAAGGATACTAGAAAACTCAAAAGAGCATCAGATACTGTGCTTTCATTAACACTTTTAGCTCTAAATTATCTAATTTACCACTACGTAAAAGAACTTTTCTAATAGCAAATTCCTTAACACATGCTTGTATAAAATAAATGAACCATCCAATCTCCCAAAATTAATTCCATCTAATTATAAACTTCCAAAGCAGGTAGGTTTATTATAAAAGATGGTTTTCTCAACATTTTAAAATAGGCTTACTGTATTTTCTTCTAGAACAAATTTTATAGTTATCAAAGCTAGAGCTATGTCTAAGAAACTTTACTACAATGATATAATCTACAGACTCATTCTCAAAAGCAAACCCTAAATTACAGGTTGTGAAATTGAGAAGTAACAGTACTTTTCACAATATCAAACTATAAACTCTAAAAACATTCCATCACAACAAACTTACCTGATAATCCAGAGGCAATTTTGGGATTATATAAGCAAAACCCCAAGGCCTGTAGAGCAGCACTACTGAGCTCTGAGTTTTGACTGGCAATGTGAGCCTACAAAAACGAAACCACATTTTTACAAATAAGTACAACTGCAAATGAACTTTTAGATGGAAAAGTTGATTAAAAACAAAATTATATTTTAAAGGCAAAAATCAGCAAATCCTTGAATAGATTAAAAGGGAATAAGATTAAGAAGCCAGGCTTCAGCAATACATGAACTGTGAACTTCCAGATGTTCAAGCTGGTTTTAGAAAAGGCAGAGGAACCAGAGGATCAAATTGCCAACATCCGCTGGATCATAGAAACACCAAGAGAGTTCCAGAAAAACATCTATTCCTGCTTTACTGACTATGCCAATGCCTTTGACTGTGTGGATCACAATAGACTGTGGAAAATTCTTCAAGAGATGGGAATACCAGACCACCTGACCTGCCTCTTGAGAAACCTATATAAAGGTCAGGAACAACAGTTAGAACTGGACATGGAACAACAGACTGGTTCCAAATAGGAAAAGGAGGACATCAAGGCTGTATATTGTCACCCTGCTTATTTAACTTATGTGCAGAGTACATGATGAGAAACGCTGGGCTGGAAGAAAGACAAGCTGGAATCAAGACTGCCGGGAGAAATATCAACAACCACAGATATGCAGATGACACCACCCTTATGGCAGAAAGTGAAGAGGAACTAAAAAGCCTCTTGATGAAAGTGAAAGAGGAGAGCGAAAAAGTTGGCTTAAAGCTCAACATTCAGAAAAACTAAGATCATAGCATCTGGTCCCATCACTTCATGGGAAATAGATGGGGAAATAGTAGAAACAGTGTCAGACTTTATTTTTGGGGGCTCCCAAATCACTGCAGATGGCGACTGCAGCCGTGAAATTAAAAGACGCTTACTCCTTGGAAAAGTTATGACCAACCTAGATAGCATATTCAAAAGCAGAGACATTACTTTGCCGACTAAGGTCCGACTAGTCAAGGCTATGGTTTTTCCTGTGGTCATGTATGGATGTGAGAGTTGGACTGTGAGGAAGGCTGAGCGCCGAAGAATTGATGCTTTTGAACTGTGGTGTTGGAGAAGACTCTTGAGAGTCCCTTGGACTGCAAGGAGATCCAACCAGTCCATTCTAAAGGAGATCAGCCCTGGATGTCCTTTGAAGTTATGATGCTAAAGCTGAAACTCCAATACTTTGGCCACCTGCTGCAAAGAGCTGACTCATTGGAAAAGACTCTGATGCTGGGAGGGATTGGAGGCAGGAGGAGAAGGGGACGACAGAGGATGAGATGGCTGGATGGCATCACTGACTCGATCACTGACTCGATGGATGTGAGTCTGAGTGAACTCCGGGAGTTGGTGATGAACAGTGAGACCGGGCATGCTGCGATTCATGGGGTTGCAGAGTCGGACACGACTGAGGGACTGGACTGAACTGAATTGATTAAGAGACCATGGATACAGCTTGACAAAGAAAGAGGGAAACTATGTGGAGATCAGCTAAAAATTTTCCTTAAAAAAAAAAAAAAAAGAACATCTCTCCACACCTGAAAGCAAAAAAAAAAAGGGGGGGGGGGCAACAAATGGAAGATGGTGAAGACACTAGATAGGAAGTAAAAGTAGGTGCAAAACTTACATAAAGTAAGCAAGGATTCCAAGGCAAAACCTGACATTCAGCTATAGAGTGGAACACCACCTCTAACAGAGAGGGAAGGAGTTAGAAGTAACGTTCACTAAGTAGCTAAAGTGCAACAGGCTTTAAACGTCATCTCAATACTTCAGAGAGAAGACTCTGAATCCATGACCATTTGGAATTCAAAGCCCAACCCCATATTCTGCATGTAAAAGCTATAAAACCTCAAACCTGTCATAGTCTTGCCATTTGTTCCTAACCCTACATTTACTTGTAGCCTTGCATCTTTCTTGGTACCATTTCCTATTCCAAACTAATGTATCTCTGCTGCTGCTACTGCTAAGTCGCTTCAGTCGTGTCCGACTCTATGTGACCCTGTTAAGTCTCCCCATTGCTTCTAAAATCAGATATCCAAGAAATCCTCAACTGTTTGCTATGCTTGACCAGGAAGAATGGTAAATGTTAGCAGTCATATATAAGAACAGACACTTCCTTGGAGCACCCATTTTATAATTAATCAAACCAAACATCCAAAATACTAAACCCTGAGATACATGGGAGATTAAGGCAATCAGTTCAGATAATCACAAATAGATGAAGTCTTACACACTGAAGACTATGAGAGCTAATACTGTATCTCCTAAATAGCAGCTAGCATATGTGTGATCAACTTTTGATCATCCTATCATTAACCACCCACAGGCTTCTAAGTAATTATTCATCAGGCATTTTAGTTACCAACTCTATTTACAAACAATGCAACCTGATTCAAATTGCACGTAAATGACTTCCCAATCCTACATACTCTCAAATACCAAAAAGATGATACATGTCGTCATCACATCAAACAGTACTGAAATGTGAAAATGACAAAGAAAAATGGGATAATACCGTTAACATTGCTTACTTACTGATAAGTCTTGAACTATTACACAGTAAAGTTCCTGCTTATATGAACAAAAAGAACTGAAAGCTATAAGAATATTTAAGGTTAGGCAAGGCAGTATCCCCAGTGCCTCAATATTTAGCCAAAAACAATGTTTAAGTGTGCAATAAACATCTTTAGAGTACTTCCACATAGAAGCACAAAAACAGGGTTATAAAAATAAGAACTCAAAGGGACTTTGGAGATTTAGTTCAACCTGTTCATTCCAAAAACAAGGAAATTAAGTTAGGTGTTTAGGAAAGCCACAAAGCCACAGTATACTCAAACGAGGACAAAAATGTCCTCAGTTTGATGCTAAACTACACAACCTCCCTATAAACAAGCAAACAAGATAAGCATAATAACTGTTTTTTAACCAAGTAAGAATAGCAGAAATATGGCTGAGTGAAGATAAAACAATGAATGTTACCAACACAGTAGATCAAAGACAAAACTACAGAACCATTTAGAAGCACTGTTATATTAAGAGTGAAAGTTTTGGACTCAAGTGGTCACCGCAACTAAATTTACACACGTTGAACTAATTTCTTCTGCAAAGTGCGGATTAAAGAGGAGCCTCAGCTGGACAGGGAGGATTAAGTAAGAGAAAACAAGAAAATTAGACATCACTTGATACATTGCAAGTCCTCCAATAGTACTATAATAACCCTGCTGTTATTTTATGTTAGAGTCAAAGTTTTTTGAGTTAGTTAGCAAAATCTTACCCCCCCAAAGTAAAAAAAACTATTTACTATTTACAACAAAGATATGTACCTTTAAAACTTTAAATAGCTGAGGAAGTTTTTTCTCAATTTCTGTAATGATTTCTTTTCCATCTTCTCCAGTCATACGACTTAAAAGCAGAAAGAACATTAAGTTTATGCAATTGGCAGATACAAAAATGAACTATGAAATACCTGCACAATCTTTTTAAACATCATGTTAGAACATTGGCAAATTGATCCAGTACTTAAGATACTTAGGAATATTTAATACGATACACATCTGAAATAAGTGAAGCTTCCCTGATGGCTCAGCAGTAAAGAATCTGCCTGCCAATGCAGGAGACGTGGGTTCGATCCCTGGCTCGGGAAGATCCCCTGGAGAAGGAAATGACAACACACTCCGGTATTCCTGACTGGAAAATCCCATGGATAGAGTGGGCTACAGTCCATGGGGTCGCAAAGAGTTCGACACAACTTAGCGACTAAACAACAACTAAACGTGAATAAACCTCAGAATAACTTGGGCATCCACACAGTACACGTTTTGACAGCTTCACTAGGTGAAGAAGAAACAAGGAAACCTATCGCTAGTTACAAATTTACTAAAACTTACTAAACATTTATCGTTTTGTATCGATTTCCAAACAACCGACAGATAACTCGGAAAAATAGTCTGCAGGGGAGAAAATAGTGTGAAGCACTTGCGGTTAAATAAAACTCGAGTTATTGCTCTATATTAAAACACCAATTCCGGGTTTCCCCACTGTCCGGAAATACAGGTGGCTTACACTGAAAAACCACTTCTCTGGCCAAATCCCTCCCAATCAAACTTTTCTTAATCCTCCTCTTACAAGACACACGTGCAGGCTTCCTCATTCCAAACAGACACCGTTGAAGGGCTGCAGCACCTGCACCCCGGAATGTCACCCAGCACGCACCCCCCACCCCACCTCGCCTCACCAGCGACCCCGGCGTCCCCCCGCCAGCTCCCAGGCTTCTTGACTACACAAACTCGTTCGGCGTGCAGCACCCAGACTGTCTTCCCCCCACGACCCCCCAGGGTGCCCCACCCCCAACAGGCCTCACCTGGTCAGGGTCAGGTAAGCGTCGGTCTGCTCTCCAAGGGAGGCGGAAGGGTCTTCCAAAGTCTCCAACAGCGGTGCCAGGGGGCTCTGATCCGCGGCCGTCATGTCGGCCACCCTGAGGCCCGGACCGGAAGAGCAGACAATTCGGTGACCGCTGGAAACCGACCCGGGCGGCCCGGCGTTAGTCCGGGTCCCAGACCCGCGCTCCCGCCGCGGGCTCACAGCCCCACCGCGTCCACACCGGGGCCTCTGGCGCACAAACCCAAAGGCCTAACCTTCCCCTGAGCGCCGCAACACGCACCCAGGGCCACGCTGCGCTCCGGTCCCGACCCGCTCCCGCCACCACTTTCCCGGGCAGCTTTCAACAGGGGGAGGAGACCAGCGGGGGGCGGGAGAAGCCCGGGGAACGAGGCGTCTCGCCGCGAGGGGGCGGAGATTGACCAGGCTGAAGGTTCCCCGCAGCCTAGCACTGAAACCCCAGCATTCACCCCGACGTTCGAGGATAGGCCTGCGTCGTCTCCGCCGCTGCCCTGCAGCACCCGGACGTGGCCACAGCTCCACTTACCCGGTTCGGGCTGTTTACTCCCGCGTGCGGCCCGCTCCGTCCTCGACCAAGATGGCGGCGGGGGCGGGCCCCGGAGCGCGCGGGAGTAAAACAGGCCTAGCGGGAGAGGCTCGAGCCAATCCAACAGGGGGCGGAGTGCCCAAATCATCGATCGCCTCCCTTCCCCGCCTGTTGTCCCTCCCTACCCCTCAGGTCACCTTGCGGGATGGAGAGGGAGGTTGGGCCTAAATTTTACCTTCTAGAGACTTGAAATTGAAAATGTAAGCGGATCGCCAAGTTCACCAGACTAAATTTAGTGGATCTTCAAACTGCAAGTCCAGTATTTGTTGAAGTATTAGCAACAAATCATTTAACAACAGGAGATAACTGTACTGTGATATTTACGAGCAGCGTTTAGATTCGTCTAGATTCCAACCCTAGTTCCGCGTTACCTTGGCAAGTTAATCAACTTTTTTATGCCTCAACTTCCTCCTGTGTACAATATGGATGATAATAGTACCGACTTCAGGTGAAAGCCAAGTGAGAAAACGTTGAAGAGGCCAGAGGCTCTCATGTTTTAAGTGTACAGTGCAGCAGCAGCAACAATGGCCGGGAGCATATTCACGGTTCAACTGCCAGCGTCTGCCCCCCACCCCCTCCAGCCTTAGATATTGTGATTCAGTTGATTTAGGATCGACATTCTTCTAATTGGCCTCAGGTGTTGAAGGGTGGGACTTGATTAACACTTAACACTTGGAGACTTAATACTTGGAGAAGCTACTTATACCCTTAATAAAAGTCCTTGAAAGTGAAGTCGCTCAGTCGTGTCCGACTCTTTGCGACCCCATGGACTGTAGCCTACCAAGCTCCTCAGTCCATGGAATTTTCCAGGCAAGAGTACTGGAATGGGTTGCCATTTCCTTCTCCAGGGGATCTTCCCAACCCAGGGATCGAACCCAGGTCTCCTGCACTCTTTACCGTTTGAGCCACCGGGGAATGAAAGTTCTTACCCTCCTTATAGACCTTTGAGCACTCAAAATTGTATCAACTTTAAAATAGGCATCTAAGGCCCAAGAGCAACTGGTCTTTCCACCCTGGTCTCATGGGTGCAGCCACCTGGCTTGAGCCTCTACTTATCCACACTGTACAACTATCAGCTGGACTGAATTCAGGGCTGTGGTTTGCCCTGCTCTGTGTTATCTGCACCTAGCAGTGTCTGCCAAACCAAGCTCTCAGAGCGTGTTTCTTAAACAAAAAGATGAAGGAAGAGAGAGGAGACACACAAGTCCTTGGGAGCCAAGCTGTGGAAATTAAAGATTTTAAGAAATAGTTTAAAGCTGTGTGTGGATGAAATGTAGAGACACTTCAGACATAATGGAGGAGAAAGCTTTTCAATGCAGTCTGATAGCAAATCCTTAAACATTTGGAGGGAAATTTGCTCATTTTCTGCATTTTGGCAAACCACAGATACTTATGAAGGGAAAGAGGTTATTAGACTGAAATATATGGACAGCATTGCATTACATTGAGATTTCACTATTGTGGAGCTCTTGTGTTGGAAAGAGAGAGGATCTTGAAATCCTGTTATTTTTTATGAAGGCTATGAGATTAGTGGAAAAAACATTAACTTTGTCTTGAGACAAATATTCAGTACCTCCACCCAGCTGGTGTGCCTCGCTCGGCTTTTCTCTTCTTTCTAACACTTATCACACTCTGATATTTCATTGTGTATCTATTTTTTTTATTGTCTGTTTCTCCCTACTAGAATATCAATCCTTTGTGTATAGGGCCTTTGTTCTATTCTTTTTTTTAATTAAAGAGGTTGAGGTGGTCATCTTGCTCCTCTTTCAAGTCTGTACAACCATGCTCTTCCTGAGATTGTTTTGTAATATTTTATCATTGTCACTCTCACACCCAAGATCCTTTAGCAGTTCCCATCAATCACAGAATGAATTTCAAAATTCTTGGCATAACATGCAAGCCTATTATTGGGTCACTGTTTCACCTCCAGCCTGAGCCCCACTTCAGCCAGGTACTAAACAGTCTGCCAAAATCTGTAAATTTTCTGTGCCTTTAATGGTCTATGTTATTCTTTGTGTTTAGAACATTAAGTCAATTTTTCAAGTGTGATAAATGTCAACTAAAATATACCTTTTAATGAAATCCTTCCCTTATCTCCTTTATCCCAATGGAGAATTAAATGTTATCTCCCTGCTGGCTCAGAGGTTAAAGCGTCTGCCTGCAATGTGGGAGACCTGAGTTCGATCCCTGGGTCGGGAAGATGCCCTGGAGAAGGAAATGGCAACCCACTCCAGTATTCTTGCCTGGAGAATCCCATGGACTGAGGAACCTGGTGGGCTATAGTCCACAGGATCGCAGAGCCAGACATGACTGAGGAACTTCACTTTCACTTTCACTTTCTCCCTGCTGATAGCTCTTTGTATGTAAACCTGTTTAATTATCTTACATATGCCTGAAGTGGAAGATTTGCAGGTTAGCCTCAGGGGCATTGTTCCAGCCATTATCTCAATCATTGCCCCCTCCCTGTTCTTTGGTATTTTCTCAGTCTGATCTAAAGTATCAATACTAAGATATTGCAGCTTTGTCTAGACAAATCTCATTCATCACATAGACCCTTCTCCAGACATCTTTCCAACTAGATTGCTATACCCAAGCTTCTCTATTATAGGAATTCTGAAGCAACCACCATGAACCGGCTCCCACTGAATTTTATATTACCAGACACCCAGAGGATATTTTGTTTTAGTTTATCAATTTGTCCATGTATTAACTCATCCATCTTTCATCTATTCATTCATCTAATTTCTATCTTCTCTGCCTCTCCAAATCCTGTATCTCTGTCTCTCCTCAGAACATAAAGGTCTTGCACGGTCCCATCACTTTATAGGAAATAGATGGGGAAACAGTGGAAACAGTGTCAGACTTTATTTTGGGGGGCTCCAAAATCACTGCAGATGGTGATTGCAGCCGTGAAATTAAAAGACGCTTACTCCTTGGAAGAAAAGTTATGACCAACCTAGATAGCATATTGAAGAGCAGAGACATTACTTTACCAACTAAGGTCCGTCTAGTCAAGGCTATGGTTTTTCCTGTGGTCATGTATGGATGTGAGAGTTGGACTATGAAGAAGGCTGCGCGTTGAAGAATTGATGCTTTTGAACTGTGGTGTTGGAAAAGACTCTTGAGAGTCCTTTGGACTGCAAGGAGATCCAACCAATCCATCCTGAAGGATATCAGCCCTGGAATTTCTTTGGAAGGAATGATGCTAAAGCTGAAGCTCCAGTACTTTGGCCACGTTATGTGAAGAGTTGACTCATTGGAAAAGACGCTGATGTTGGGAGGGATTGAGGGCAGGAGAGGGCAGGATCGAGAGGGTGAGATGGCTGGATGGCATCACGGACTCGATGGACGTGAGTCTGCGTGAACTCTGGGAGTTGGTCATGGACAGAGAGGCCTGGCGTGCTGCAATTCACGGGGTTGCAAAGAGTCGGACACGACTGAGTGACTGAACTGAATTGAACTAAAGTTGGTCATAACTTTGCTTCCAAGGAGTAAGCGTCTTTTAATTTCATGGCTGCAATCACCATCTGCAGTGATTTTGGAGCCCCCAAAAATAAAGTCAGACACTGTTTCAATTGTTTCCCTATCTATTTCCCATGAAGTGATGGGACCAGATGCCATGATCTTAGTTTTCTGAATGTTGAGCTTTAAGCCAACTTGTTCACTCTCCTCTTTCACTTTCATCAAGAGGCTTTTTAGTTCCTCTTCACTTTCTGCCATAAGGGTGGTGTCATCTGCATATCTGTGGTTACTGATATTTCTCCTGGCAATCTTGATTCCAGCTTGTGCTTCTTCCAGCCCAGTGTTTCTCATGATGTACTCTGCATAGAAGTTAAATAAGCAGGGTGACGATATACAGCCTTGATGTCCTCCTTTTCCTATTTGGAACCAGTCTGTTGTTCCATGCCCAGTTCTAACTGTTGCTTCCTGACCTTTATATAGGTTTCTCAAGAGGCAGGTCAGGTGGTCTGGTATTCCCATTTCTGTCAGAATTTTCCACAGTTGATTATGATCCACACGGTCATAGGCTTTGGCATAGTCAGTAAAGCAGAAATAGATGTTTTTCTGGAACTCTCTTGCTTTTTCTATGATCCAGCGGATGTTGACAATTTGACCTCTGGTTCCTCTGCCTTTTCTAAAACCAGCTTGAACATCTGGAAGTTCACGGTTCACGTATTGCTGAAGCCTGGCCTGGAGAATTTTGAGCATTACTTTACTAGCATGTGAGATGAGTGCAATTGTGTGGTAGTTTGAGCATTATTTGGCATTGCCTTTCTTTGGGATTGGAATGAAAACTGACCTTTTCCAGTCCTGTGGCCACTGCTCACTTTTCCAAATTTGCTGGCATATTGAGTGCAGCACTTTCACAGCATCATCTTTCAGGATTTGAAGTAGCTCACCTGGAATTCCATCACCTCCACTAGCTTTGCTCATAGTGATGCTTTCTAAGGCCCACTTGACTTCACATTCCAGGATGTCTGGCTCTAGGTGAGTGATCACACTATCATGATTATCTTGGTCTTGAAGATCTTTTTTGTACAGTTCTTCTGTGTATTCTTGCCACCTCTTCTTAACATCTGCTTCTGTTAGCACCATACCATTTCTGTCCCTTAGTGAGCCCATCTTTGCATGATATGTTCCCTTGGTATCTCTAATTTTCTTAAAGAGATCTCTAGTCTTTCCCATTCTGTTCTTTTCCTCTGTTTCTTTGCACTGATCGCTGAGGAAGGCTTTCTCATCTCTCCTTGCTATTCTTTGAAACTCTGCATTCAGATGCTTATATCTTTCCTTTTCTCCTTTGCTTTTCACTTCTCTTCTTTTCACAGCTATTTGTAAGGCCTCCCCAGACAGCCATTTTGCTTTTTTGCATAGCTTTTCCATGAGGATGTTCTTGATCCCTGTCTCCTGTACAATGTCAGGAACCTCCGTTGATAGTTCATCAGGCACTCTATCTATCAGATCTAGTCCCTTAAATCTATTTCTCATTTCCACTGTATAATCATAAGGGATTTGATTTAGGTCGTACCTGAATGGTCTAGTGGTTTTCCCTACTTTCTTCAATTTAAGTCTGAATTTGGCAATAAGGAGTTCATGATCTGAGCCACAGTCAGCTCCTGGTCTTGTTTTTGTTGACTGTATAGAGCTTCTCCATTTTGGCTGCAAAGAATATAATAAATCTGATTTCACTGTTGACCATCTGGTGATGTCCATGTGTAGAGTCTTCTCTTGTGTTGTTGGAAGAGGGTGTTTGCTATGACCAGTACATTCTCTTGGCAAAACTCTATTAGCCTTTGCTCTGCTTCATTCCGTACTCCAAGGCCAAATTTGCCTGTTACCCCAGGTATTTCTTGACTTCCTACTTTTGCATCCCAGTCCCCTATAATGAAAAGGACATCTTTTGGGGTGTTAGTTCTAAAAGGTCTTGTAGGTCTTCATAGAACCATTCAACTTCAGCTTCTTCAGCATTACTGGTTGGGTCATAGGCTTGGATCACCATGATATTGAATGGTTTGCCTTGGAAACCAACAGAGATCATTCTGTTGTTTTTGAGATTGCATCCAAGTACGGCATTTCAGACTCTTTTGTTGACCATGATGGCTACTCCATTTCTTCTAAGGGCTTCCTGTCCGCAGTAGTAGATATAATGGTCATCTGGGTTAACTTCACCATTCCAGTCCATTTTAGTTCGCTGATTCCTAGAATGTCGACGTTCACTCTTGTCATCTCCTGTTTGACCACTCCAATTTGGCTTGATTCATGGACCTAACATTCCAGTTTCCTATGCAATATTGCTCTTTACAGCATTGGACCTTGCTTCTATCACCAGGCACATCCACAGCTGGGTATTATTTTTGCTTTGGCTCCATCCCTTCATTCTTTCTGGAGTTATTTCTCTGCTGATCTCCAGTATCATATTGGGCACCTACCAACCTGGGGAGTTCCTCTTTCAGTATCTAATATTCCTGCCCAATTTCCCCATTCTTTATTTAATCACATATTTTCTAGCCACAATCAAGCCTATGCCATGTCTATCAGTGACTCCTTTGTCATACTTGTCCCTGTGTCCTAATGAATCGTCCTTCCTAATAATTCTTAGATCTGTCCTCCTATCCAACTAGAATCCAGTGTATGACCTAAACATATTTCAGAATTATAATATTGCTTTTATAAAAACTGTTTCTTACTGAGTGCCAGATGTTTTAATATATGATCTCATTTATTTCTCACGATGGTTCTAAGACGAAGTACTTCTCCTGAGTTTACAAATAAACCATGTGAATCTCAAAGAGTAAACTAGGGAACTTTAATGTAGTCATGTGTAACCCAAAATTAATCTGTTTAAGCTACATTCATTCATCAACTTTTAATGAGCTCTGCCTTGTAGGATATGATTTTTATGGTGGATTTACTCTTGAACATTGTAAGAGTCCTACAAAAGCTCTTATTGAAAGAACTCTTTTAGTAACCATTTAGTAACATAAAATATCTATCTGTAATCCAAATTATTAAAGTTAATGCAGTGAGCCCAGTTTGGGAATCAAATAGGTGAGGAGTGAAATACTGCTCTCCCACTCTGCAACTTAGGATCTGCCCCTAAAATGCTTAACTTTTCCATGTGTTCATCAGTAAAATGAGAAGAAAAACACCATCCTCAAAGTTCAGTAAATGATAAATATCCTTACTTAATGCCTAGCACAAATCCTGGTGCATAGTAAGAATTTAACTGGCTTTTATTACATAAATAGTCTTCCCTGGTGGCTCAGACAGTAAAGAATCTACCTGCAATCCAGGAGACCTGAGTTCAATCCCTAGGTTGGGAAGATCCCCTGGAGAAGGAAAGGCAACCCACTCCAATATTCCTTTCTGAAGAATTCCGTGGACACGGGATCCATGGGATTGCAAAGAGTCAAACACGAATAACACTTTCATTTCACTATTACATGAATACGTTGATTGAAAAATTGCATATTTTTTCTGAAATATATGAGTTAGTTTAATTTTGTCATTTAAAAACTGTGGAGTATAATGATTCCAATACTTTGGCCACCTGATACAAAGAGCCTACTCATTGGAAAAGACCCTGATGCTGGGAACGATTGAAGGCAGGAGAAGGGGATGACAGAGGATGAGATGGTTGGATGGCATCATAGACTCAATAGACATGAGTTTGAGCAAACTCTGGGAGATAATGGACAGAGGAGCCTGATTTGCTGTATTCCATGGGGTTGCAAAGAGTTGAACATGACTTAGCAACTAAACAGCAACAATACTGGTTCTGAGAGATGTTCAAAACATTACCCAACATGATAACTATTTTGCTAGATTCATTTAAAGAAGGGCAGACTTTGAGATCTTTTTAGCTTTTTAAATCCTGTGTTACTAAGAGATCCCGTGATGGACTTTTCAATAATTAATAGATGGGAAAAAAATTAAAGATTATTTTATCCCATTACTAGTTCCTATACAATAAAAATATAGAGCTAACAACATTACCCATGACCATCATGAAATCTACTACCCTTGCATTCAGACCTACTATACAATGTTATATAATTATATTAACTAAGAGGTGTTTTAATCCTTTCACAGACCAAGAGCTTTATCTGTACATGTAACTACACACTTTCCACTGTGCAGAAGGTTCCTGCCATTTAGGACCAAGCCAACTCCTTTTCAGATGAGAAAATTGAGTTCCTTCAAGTTAAAATGAAAAGAGAGGGGCAATATAGTATGAGAGCGGCTGATTACTAGGGTTTAAATCCTGACCCTACAACTTCTTAACCATGTGACTGGCAAGTCACTTGATCTCTTGTGCCTCAGTTTCCTTTTCTGTAAAATGGGAGTAATTGCACTTGCCTCATAGGCTTATGAGGTATATGTAAATCAATACATGAAAAATGCTTAAACAATGAGTGGGTACATGCTATAAATATTCAGAAAATATTAGCCATAGAAACACTGGTTTCTCAGATTTAAATAAAACATGTTAGAAAACCATGAATACTCTCCCAACAACAACAACAAAACACTTTTTCATTGAAATGGTTTTTCTAGCCCACATTAAAAGTATGAGACTACAGTTCATTAACAGTTATTTAATGCTATATTTCTCAAAATGTGGGCTTCTTTTGTGACTCAACTGGTAAAGAATCTGCCTGCAATGCAGGAGACCTGGGTTCAATTCCTGGGTTGGGAAGATCCCCTGGAGGAGGAAATGGCTACCCACTCCAGTATTCTGGCCTGGAGAATTCCATAGACTATATAGTCCACAGGGTCACAGAGTCAGACACAACTGACTTTCACTTCAAGTCTCAAAATGTGGTTCCAGAATCACTACGTCATGAACTGGAAAGCTTTTCAAACTGCAAATATCTGGTCTGTATCTCTCAGACCTACTGAATCAGTTGTTCTTGGACAAGTCAAGCAGTCTACATTTTTGATATGCCCCTGAACTATTCTTTTCAGAACCGAAGTCTGAGATTCCTACTGTGCTCCAGGCACAAATTTTCTTTAACTTTTATAGGACAGCTTTTAACTATTAATACTATTTGTAATTGAAACACAGATATCTGCTTTTGAAAGGACCCCTCGGTATATGGCAGAAATCATTTGCCTATATCTCAAACATATTTATGGAGGGAAAACAAGTCTTTAGAAGCTCGAGAGCTACAAAGATAATTGAAACTGACAGTCTTGAGCAGCCAAAAGGAATAGTGACTCATTGTTATGCTTCAGGCCTTTGTGGAGAAAGAACATAACCACAAATTTAGAAAATTAATCCAGTTTGAATTCATCACCAGGGCTACTCATGGGCAGGATTATATGTTCTACTTTTCCTGATCACTGGATTAAGGAAATTTTTCTTAAACTGCCTATTCTAGTAAAATAAAACAATCGAAAATTATAAGTCCTCCAAGTGTACTATGGATAAAACAGAATTTTAACCTAAATTTGTAAGCTTCGTTTTTGGCCCTCATGATACTGTTAGAAATATTAATCGGTGCAATCTCTAGGAAAGACAATTTGCAGTATTTATCAAAGTTACAAATTCTCTGATGCAAAAATACCACTTCTAAATGATTATCCTACAAATATGCTCATTTGTAAAGTTTGGAGACATTTCATAGCCAGATTGTTTGATTTAAGAAAAAAGATTGGAAACAACTCAATGAAGGCATGTTAAATAGATCAGGTACAACTATACTGTAGAATACTATTCAACTATCTATGTACTTACTAATATGTAGTGAAATCCAAACTATTTTAATGGGAAAAAAATGTTTCACTGAAAGGATCCAAACATCCTTAGAGAAATGACTAATACCAGGGCTGGGTTGAGAAAGTATAAGAAGAGCCTGGAATATCTATTTTTGTGCCAGAAAGTAACAAGTGCTTTAAAAATGTTGGGAATATGTTTAAAGGACACAAGAGCCAGCTTGAAGGGCTCCCACTGGCTGAATCTGGAACAGTGGAATCATAGACCATTGAATAAAATAAGAATCATGAGCCTATACTGATACTAAAAATATTAGTAAATAAAGAAAAGAAACAGAATGACAGAGTTAGGAAATGCCATTGTGCAACCATGGTAATTGATTCAGGCAATAATTATCAGTAATGTTAAAAACCATTGACCAAAAGTCTAAGGAGGAGCACAGTCTCAAATTATCTCCTCATAAGATACTTAGTAAATAAGAGATAAATGGTAACTTTACAGTGGAGACAACTATGAAAATCACCAAAACTTGCACAAACTAGTATCACTCAGGTTCCATGAAGTAATTCACTGGGGTAACAACATCACTTCTGTGCTGTGCTTACCAATAATTTATAATCTAAATCTATCCATTAAGAAAGAATCGGAAAAATCCATATTGAAGGGTGTTCTTTAAAAACCGAAGTCAAACAAAAAGCTGCCCCATGTTCTTCAAATAATAAGGTCATGAGAAACAAAGAAAAGCAGAGGTACTGTTTTAGAATAAAGATGATTCAAGACCCATAACAACTAAATGCATGCATGATCATGGATCAGTAGGGACTCTCAGGAGTTTTCTCCAGCACCACAGTTTGAAAGCATCAATTCTTCAGCGCTCTACTCTTTCACTGTCATCAAGAAGTCCTTTAGTTCCTCTTTGCTTTCTGCCATTAGAGTGATATCATCTGAACATCTGAGGTTGTTAATGTTTCTCCCGCCTATCTTGATTCCAGCTTATAACTCATCTAGTAAATCAACTATGCTTCAGTTGAAAATTTTTTTGCTCTAAGGGAGTAGTGAAATTTGAACAATGACATGTTATAACAAATATGTTTAATAACTGTCCTATGGTTCTATAAGAAAATCAGAATGAGAAATTCTCACAAATTTAGAAAAAGATGGATTTTTCTGCAGCTAAAAAACCAAGTCGGGCTTCTCAGGTGACTCAGTGGTAAAGAATCTGCCTGCCAATGCAGGAGATGTGGGTTCCATCCCTGGGTCAGGAAGCTCCCCTGGAGAAGGAAATGGCAATCCATTCCAGTATTCTTGCCTGGGAAATCCCATGGACAGAGGAGCCTGGTAGGCTACAGACCACAGGTTTGCAAAGTTGGACACAACTGAGTGACTAAACAAAAATAGAACCAAGCCACAATGAGAACACATTCAGCTGATAAACACAACTCATCTCAGTGAACCTGCTTTTGTAAGCCAAGTGATCATCGTTAGCCTTTTGCTTATAAAAGTCAGCTAATCAGGGATAAACTCAATCCAAAAAATATGCCTTAGAGTACCAACCAATCAACAATAGTCACTTGCATAACCAAGCTTTTAAGGATCATGCCAACCCTTCTATGCTTCTCAAAGCCCACCCATCCTGAATGCCATGCTTTCCAAAGACTATGAGTCCTGCAGTTAGGTTTGCTCAGATTCTGCCTGACCAGCGTAGTTCTCCATTACTATGGTAAGGAGCAAATTCAGCTTTGTCCTTTTATTTCAGATGGCAATAGAAGTCTCATTATCCCTTGGCAATTCTGGAATTTCTGCTAAGATTGTTTTAAAAGCTGATTTTGCATTATCCCAGGGAAGCTCTGGGTCAACAGGTGCTTTTACTGAGCCCTTGTGTCCAAACTTTGTCAAGTCAGCTCCCAGATGAGTCAGTTTCAGTAACCACCTGAGCTCTACTTTCATTGACTTCTCATTATTGTGTTCATTGTTTTAGCCTGGGATGTTTAACTAAGTTTTTTGCATAAGGTTGTTATACTTAGGTCTTTGTTCTAAGTAATTAGACCTTTTGGTTTGGAGTAGTGTCATTTGGTAGCTATATGGAGGAGTTTAATAAAGTTACTAGGCCTTTTGCTTTGAAGCTCTACCATTTGAAAATGTTTGCCATAGACCTGCATATTCTCCTGCTGCTTGCTTTGGTTTTGTTTTGTTAGAAATTTTAAAACATTTACTTTTAAAATTCATTTGAAAACAAAAACGAGTCCACTATGCGTTAGTATAAATAATATATTTTAATGACAAGATTTTATGAAAATAATTAGAAGTATAGCATTATGTTTTACTTTTCTGTTTGTCTTAACAGAAAACAGCTGAGTTCTCAGAAAGTATTCTGCCTTTAATTTATTGTGCTGTGTTGTTTTGTTGAACAGGAAGAAAATCCAGCCTGGCATAGGGAGGTAGTTGGAAGAAGGAACAGTGTTTTTATAGCCTC
The DNA here is from genome assembly GCF_001704415.2 of Capra hircus. Lineage (NCBI taxonomy): Eukaryota > Metazoa > Chordata > Mammalia > Artiodactyla > Bovidae > Capra > Capra hircus. Next base: position 91,477,363 of record NC_030809.1, on the reverse strand, counting down.
TTCAAATAATTGTGGATATTTTTCTTTTATGTAACAGCAAAACTTGACAAGCAATAGTTTCTTTCTTTTTTTTTAATTTTTAATTTTACTTTACAATACTGTATTGGTTTTGCCATACATTGACATGAATCCACCACGGGTGTACATGCGTTCCCAAACATGAACCCCCCTCCCACCTCCCTCCAAGCAATGGTTTCTTAAAGATTCATTGCAATGTGGAATCTGAAATCAGATGAGCTTTTTATATTCTGTTAAAGTACATTAGTGTATCTTGAATTTTGAATGGCTGTTTTAATCATGTATGATTTTGTATCAGTTTGCATTGGTCATTTGAAAAATATTGTCATTGAGTAATTTGGATCCTTCAAATGTTTACACATTTCAGCATGCATGTGATCACTACTAATCTCTTTCTATTGGTATATACTTACTGGAATTTCTGAGTCACAGGAAATAAGAACATAAGGCAATGACAACTCGTTTTCCCAGGTACTGTTACTAATTCATAATGCCACAAGCAATTTTATAGGAGAGTTCAATATTTTTTTCCTAGAACTTGATAATTTTGAACACTGGTGTAAAAGAGTATCTTGCTGTGGTCTTGATCTGCCTTTTTCTGATAATGAATTTGAGTAATTTTTCATATTTATTCTTTTATGTGAAATAAATGACATGCTTTTCATTCCTCCCTTTTTTTTCTAACAGCTTTATTGAGATAATTTCCATTCCTTACAACTTACCCATTTGAAGTGTACAATTCAGTGGCTTTAGTATAGTCACAGATTGTGCAACCATCACCAAAAGGATATACAATAACAGATACATCAATTACCTGATATCTTCATGCTAAAATAATTGCTGTCATAAAGCTAGACACTCAGAGATATTACAAAGGTGAGTATACTATTCTATAATCACTATAGTAATACTTTACATATGCTATATAAATACGTTTACAGATTGTCATGCTAAACAGATTTCCCTGATTAAAGTCGTTATACAGGGACATCATTAAATCATCAAAAACAAAAATAAGAACAATAAATTCATGTAGAAGTTTAAAGAGTTCATCATAGATGGATAAAATCTGAATACCCAAATTCTGAAAATAAATACTGGGGATGAATAAGGTATCTAATCTATGAGGATAAAGTCTGGCAAATCCATAATGGCCATCTGACAGCACCCAGTAACACCCCAAATGAACACTTGTGGAATCGTCCATGAAACAGCCCATCGTAGTAGGGACAAATTGGCCACAGAATCAAACAGTTATGTGAATACTTCCAGGAACAGAGGACGTAGTCAGTTCATGCCCTGTTACAACACAAATTAACCTGGAAAAATTGTGAAAATAAGGCAAACACTAAGATCATGCCCTGAAAGATCCTTTGAGATCACTGAAGGAATTGTAGCAATTGGTTCCCTCTATCATTTATGAATATGTACTATTAATAGTACATTTATTTTCTGGATAAGTTAAGACATTTGCCTGTTGAAAAGCCACAACACTCACAATGGTTAAAATACTATTAGATCTTGAATTTCCTGTATAGAATATTTCATCTTATTTATCCAGCAATATAAATTGATGCTATTGAACTGTGGTGTTGGAGAAGACTCTTGAGAGTCCCTTGGACTGCAAGGAGATCCAACCAGTCCATTCTGAAGGAGATAACCCTGGGATTTCTTTGGAAGGAATGATGCTAAAGCTGAAACTCCAGTACTTTGGCCACCTCATGCTAAGAGTTGACTCATTGGAAAAGACTCTGATGCTGGGAGGGATCAGGGGCAGGAGGAGAAGGGGACAACAGAGGATGAGATGGCTGGATGGCATCACTGACTCAATGGACATGAGTCTGAGTGAACTCCGGGAGATGGTGATGGACAGGGAGGCCTGGTGTGCTGCGATTCATGGAGTCGTAAAGAGTCGGACACGACTGAGTGACTGAACTGAACTGAACTGATGGGGTAAATTTTAGTTACATAGGATTCTGTTCTTTACTCCAAACCTTATTGTCTATACCACTGACAATCCTCTAGAAAAATATAAAGACCTTAACACAACTGAAAAGTTACAGCTATTGGAGATACTAAACAGACATTCTCCAGAGACCCTCCAATAACTGATGGTTCCTGAAAGTGGGTTGCTGATTCAAGATCTTAAGAATAAGCTGGTAGCTACACACTGTAAAATGTGTTTTCCCAAGACATCTGGGGGATTTCCCTAGTGGACTAGCAAGATTCTGGGCTTTCACTGCCATGGACTGGGTTCAATCCCTGGTCAGGGAAATGCAGTCCTTTGAGCTGTGTGGCCAAAAGAACAGAAAATCAGAAAAAGATCTATAATTCCCAAGAGAGCTGGAGCAATACTCTTCTATATATCACACTCCTTCTTAAATTATTTTACACAACAATACTGATTGAAATTTTGTAGTTTTACAAAATTGTAATTCTTTACTGATTGAAAGTTTGTATGTTTTATTCAGTCCATCATGTTCCCCTAATGAATAATAATGATGTGCTTAGATGTAAACTTTACTAAAAACAACCACCACCTCTCCTCAGTAAAACTGGAAGAGAATAAAATTAAATAAATAAATGTATTTTTTAAAGCTGGAAAAGAAAAAAATTAAAAATAAAAACAATCACTTTTCTAAATCTATAATTTAGTTCTGCTAAGCTTTGCTAATACAGCCAGGTTGAAAAGGAATTGAAGGTATGTTAGTTACATAATAAAAATTAAATATTTTTAAAATTTATATAATATTGTAACATACAGTATTATAATGTATAATATAGCTTATATATTAATAACTATTATATAATACACTATATATTAGTTAATAGTGTATAAGATAATAGATTATATAAAATTAAGTATAATATATAAACGAACAGAAATATTCTTTTGTGGCAAGAGAAGGATACAACTATTCTTGTGCTTTAGTGGCAATTGTTTCTCATAACTATTCCCAGAAACAACAGATCTGTAACTTCTAGATTGATCATACCCTTTGGGTACCTCCTGGATTCTTTTTCCTTTGCGAAAGTCAGTCTCTTCAGTGCTGACCCAGAACCAAGGTTAATGATCTGGAGGGCTATTTGTGAGATTATTCGAGGAGTTTAACTCCTCAGCACTTTGAGTGAACTACATTTCTTTAAAAAGAGTCTAAAAGATAAAACCTTTTGTGGGAAAAGCCTCCCCAAAATGTTTTCCCCTACCCGCAAGCACAACTTCAAATGGTAACTGAAAATGTGTTCCTTATCATTGAGTGAGCCCTACAGGTAGTAGAACAGAATAGCTTTAATTTTCTTTTTTCGGCTAGCCAGGAGAGAGTCTGTGCTATTACTAAAATTCTCCTCATATAGGGAAGAACACGTTAGGGGAGATAAAACTAAAGTTGGAGAAAAGACAAACGAAGGTCAACTCGGTGAGTTGTTAGGCCTGGTTTTATTCCTCAGTCTTGTAAAGTCTTGGTGCATGGCTATGGTGTATCTTCCTTTCCCTTTTAATATTACAGGAACTTCTCATTGTATTTGTTGTGTCACTGTTTTTCAGTGTCTGTGGTCCAAACTTTTAAATGATTCCACCAGCCACTGGGCTAACAGTGATTCAGCAAATGATTCAAAGACAAAAGCAAGATAAAATCACAATGATGAATGTGCAAATTGAAAATCATATCTCCATAAAGGGAACCTCAACACTCTGGAACAGTCAACAAAATTGGTGGTAAAAATCTGGACATTTGGTCGCTCTTTCAGCTTTGACTGAATGAGGATGAAAAGAGAGGACGGATTATAAAAGGAACCCCACGAATGCTGGAAAACACTGTTTCCTCAGAAGCCGTAATTATAAGTAACCATCAGAGCTGGTCTTAAGCCTGTTCGATTGATCCGCAGCTCACCTCAGTGAACACAGATTTTAAAAGCAAACTAATCAGCATCAGGGCCTCACTTCTGAAAGTCAGCCCATCAGGTATGAACTCAGTCCAGTAAACATGACGTGGAGTGCCAAACAGTCAACACTAGCCTAAGTCACCACACCACAGTTAATGACGTTAACCCATGGATGCTTCCAAAAGCCTGCCAATCCCAAAAGTCCTATTTAAAAAAACTCTTTTCTATAGTAAACAACCAATTCGACACTGTTATATCAAGTGTTGATCCTGTCATCATTTGACAAATATCCTGTTTTAAAGAATACACATGAAATATTTAGAGTCAAACATGTGTCTGCAACTTAACTTCAGATGGTTCAGTGTTTGTTCATATGAGAGACAGAGAGATAAAGCAAATGGGTGAAAATATTAGCCATAGTTTTGCTAGTCAACTTAGGTGAGTGTTCATTATAGTAGTCTGAACTTTTCCGTAAGTTTGAGTTTTCAAAACTGAAAAATGTGAACAAGAGCAGTGATAGCAAGAAGATGGTAGAATAGGAAATTCCAGGCCTGTGTTCCCCGTGGAGACACTAACTTAGTAACAGTAGAGGTGCCAGGGCTCCCCTGCTGGTCCAGTGGCAGAGAATCCACCTGCTGGTGCAGGCGACGCAGGTTGGACCTCTGGTCCCGAAAGATTCCACATGCCCTCGGGGCAACTAAGCCCGTGCGCCACAACTCCTGAGCCAGCACGTCCTGGAGTCTGTGCTCCAAACAAGAGAAGTTACAGCAACGAGAGCCTACACACTACAACTAGAGAGTGGCCCCCACTCTCCACAACTAGAGAAAGCCCAAGAGCAGCAGCAGAGACATAGTGAGCCAAAAAACAAAAAGATAAATATCTAAAAATTTAAAAAACACAATAGAGGTGCCAAATTGCCTCTATGAGAAAGCAGTTAAGAGGCTGCAACAGCCAAGTGCAAAGCCAAGAAGAGACATAAAGAAGCAAGGAGAAAAGATCTTCCCATTTGCCTATCTTAGCTCCTCTGTCTTCCCTGCCTGCTCCCAGTAAAGCACTGGCACTCCCAATTCCTAGATTCTCCCTTGGAAGGGAAACAAAAAAGTGAATCTAATGGTCTGGTTTTTCTGCCCAAGGGATTGATTTCTCTCTTGTCTGATTCAGTGTGCTGATGGGAAAAGAATGGATGTGAACATTAAATACTGGGCTGGGGGAAGCTGAAAACGATGCCGTACAACAGCTTGTTATATCAGGCAGAAAACTGGAGCTACCAAGAGAACATTTCATGCAAATATGGGCACAATAAAGGACAGAAATGGTAAGGACTTAACAGAGGCAGAAGAGATTAAGAAGAGGTGGCAAGAAGACATGGAAGAACTATGCAGAAAAGGTCTCAAAGACCTGGATGACCACAGTGGTGTGGTCACTCACCTAAAGCTAGACCTCCTGGAGTGTGAGGTCAAGTGGGCCTTAGGAGGCATTACTACAAATAAAGCTAGTGGAGGTGGTAGAATTCCAGCTGAGCTATTTAAACTCCTACAAGATGATGATGTTAAAGTGCTGCACTCAATATGTCAGGAAATTTGGAGAATTCAACAGTGGCCACAGGACTGGAAAATGTTCAGTTTTCATTCCAATCCCAAAGAAAAATAATGCCAAAGAATGTTGAAAAACTGCTTTACGCTCCCAGTTCACATGCTAGCAGGGTAATGCTCAAAACCTTCAAGCTAGGCTTTAGCAGCACATGAACCAAGAACTTCCAGATGTACAAACTGGATTTAGAAAAGGCAGAGGGACAAATTGCCAACATCCATCACATCATGGAGCAAGGGAATTCCAGAAAAATTTCTGCTTCATTGACTGTGCTAAAGCCTTGACTGTGTGGATCACAACAAACTGTGGAAAATTCTTAAAGAGTTGGGACTATCAGACCACCTTTACCTGTCTCCTGAGAAACATGTATGCAAGTCAAAAAGCAACAATTAGAATCGGACATGGAAAAATAGACTGCTTCAAAATTGGGAAGGGAGTATGTCAAGGCTGTTTATTGTCACCCGGCTTATTTAACATATATACAGAGTATATCATGCAAACCAAAGATGGGCTCGATAAAGGACAGAAATGGTATGGGCCTTACAGAAGCAGAAGATATTAAGAAGAGGTGGCAAGAATACACAGAAGAACTGTACAAAAAAGATCTTCACAGCCCAGATATCATGATGCTGTGATCACTCACCTAGAGCCAGACATCCTGGAATATGAAGTCAAGTAGGCCTTAGAAAGCATCACTACAAACAAAGCTAGTGGAGGTGATGGAATTCCAGTTGAGCTATTTCAAATCCTAAAAGATGATGCTGTGAAAGTGCTACACTCAATATGCCAGCAAATTTGGAAAACTCAGCAGAGGCCACAGGACTGGAACAGGTCAGTTTTCATTTCAATCTGTAAGAAAGGCAATGCCAAAGAATGCTCAAACTACTGCACAATTGCACTCATCTCACATACTAGTAAAGTAATGCTCAAAATTCTCCAAGCCAGGCTTCAGCAATATGTGAACCATGAACTTCCTGATGTGCAAGCTGGTTTTAGAAAAGGCAGAGGAACCAGAGATCAAATTGTCAACATCTGTTGGATCATCAAAAAAGCATGAGAGTTCCAGAAAAACATCTATTTCTGCTTTATTGACTATGCCAAAGCCTTTGACTGTGTGGATCACAATAAACTGAAAAATTCTGAAAGAGATGGGAATACCAGACTACCTGACTTGCCTCTTGAGAAACATGTATGCAGGTCAGGAAGCAGCAGTTAGAACAACAGACTGGTTCCAAATAGGAAATGGAGTACATCAAGGCTGTATATTGTCACCCTGTCTATTTAACTTCTATGCAGAATACATCATGAGAAATGCCGGGCAGGAAGAAGCACAAGCTGGAATCAAGATGGCCAGGAGAAACAGCAATACCCTCAAATATGCAGATGACATCACCCTTATGGCAGAAAGTAAAGAAGAACTAAAGAGCCTCTTGATGAAAGTGAAAGAGGAGAGTGAAAAAGTTGGCTTAAAGCTCAACATTCAGAAAACTAAGATCATGGCATCTGGTCCCATCACTTCATGGCAAGTAGATGGGGGAAACAGTGGAAACAGTGTCAGACTTTATTTTTCTGGGCTCCAAAATCCCTGCAGATGGTGATTGCAGCCATGAAATAAAAAGACACTTACTTCTTGGAAGGAAAGTTATGATCAACCTAGAGAATATATTAAAAAGAAGAGACATTACTTTGTCAACAAAGGTCTGTCTAGTCAAGGCTATGGTTTTTCCAGTAGTCATGTATGGATGTGAGAGCTGGACTATAAAGAAAGCTGGGTGCTGAAGAATTGATGCTTTTGAACTGTAGTGGTTGGAGAAGACTCTTGAGAGTCCCTTGGACTGCAAGGAGATCCAACCAGTCCATCCTACAGGAGACCAGTCCTGGGTGTTCACTGGAAGGACTGATGGTGAAGCTGAAACTCCAATACTTTTGGCCACGTGATGTGAAGAGCTGACTCATTTGAAAGACCTTGATGCTGGGAAAGATTGAAGGTGAGAGGAGAAGGGGATGAGACAACAGAGGATGAGATGGTTTGATCGCATCACCGACTCAATGGACATGAGTTTGAGCACACTCTGGGAGTTGGTGATGGACAGGGAGGACTGGTGTGCTGCAGTCCATGGGGTTGCAAAGAGTTAGACACGACTGAGCAACTGAACTGAACTGAACAGCGTGTATCATGCGAAATGCCAGGCTGGATGAATCAAAGCTGGAATCAAGATTGCTTGTTGAAATATCACTTTGCTGACAAAGCCATGGTTTTTCCAGTAGTTGTATAGGGATGTGAAAGTTGGCCCATAATGAAGGCTGAGCGCCGAAAAACTGATGCTTTCGAACTGTGGTGCTGGAGAAGACCCTTTAGAGTCCTTTGGACTGTGAGGAGAACAAACCAGTCAATCCTAAAGGAAATCAATCCTGAATATTCATTGGAAGGACTGATGCTGAAGCTCCAATACTTTGGTCACCTGAGGTGAAGAGCTGACTCATTGGAAAAGTCCTTGATGTTGGGAAAGATTGAGGCCATGAGGAGAAAGGGGTGACAGAGGATGAGATGGTTGGATGGCATCACCAACTCAACGGACATGTGCGTGATTAGTTGCTCAGTCATGTCAGACTCTTTGTAACCCTATGGACTGTAGCCCACCAGGTTCTTCTGTCCATGGGATTTCCCAGGCATGAATACTGGAGTGGGTTGCCATGCTCTCCTCCAGGGGATCTTCCCAACCCAGGGATTGAACCCAGGTCTCCCGAATTGCAGGCGAATCCAATTCTCCCTCATTGCAGCTGAGTTACCAGGGAAGGGCCAGTGGACATGAGTTTTAGCAAACTCTGGGAGATAGTGAAGGACAGGGAAGCCTGGCGTGCTGCAGTCCATAGAGTTGCAAAATATGAGACAGAACCTAGGGACTGACCACCACCACCCAACCAGAGAGACCGCAGTACCTCAGACAGACACTAGAGGGAGGAGAAGATTATGAGCTCCAAGAAGCAGCAGAGGCAAACCTCTGACTGGGAAGTTACCTGCACAAGTCCAGAGAAGATCCTTACCCGCCAAAGTTCTTATAGGTCCCCAAATCTCTAGCTAAGCTAGTTTTCATATGCCCAAATCTCTAGCTAAGCTATTTTTCAGATGCCCAAATCTCAATAAACAAGCACAAAGCAAAGAAACGGAAACATGGCCTATTTAAAGGGAAAACAATTAAAATGAGAGAATAACCAAAACAAATTTGTAAAATAAGCAGAAATTTGGAGAACTTCCTGATTTCAAAACTTATTATAAAGCTTCAATAATCAAGTGAAGGTGGTATAAGGATAGACCTATAAATCAGTGGAACAGAATCCAAAAGTAGACCTATACATGCATAGTCAATGGAATTTTGACCAAGATGCCTATGCAATTTAGTGCGAGGAAAGAAAGAAAGATGACCATTTGCCATTTAGAAAATTAAGTTGTATTAACTGACCTAAATGTGAAAATAAAACCTATGAAATTTCTGGAAGAAAATACAGGAGGAAATCTTAATAACTTTGGAGTAAGTAAATATTTCTTAAAAAGGACTTAAAAAACATAAGCTATAAAGGAAAATGATACATTAGACTTCATTAAAATGTAAAACATGCTCTTCCAAAAAATACTGTTAAGAGAATAAAAAAACAGACCAACAGAAATGTTTGCAAAACATACATCAAAGGACTTGTATCTAGAACAAAGAACTCTTCACTTCAGTTCAGTTCAGTCACTCAGTCGTCCCCGACTCTTTGCAACCCCATGGACTGCGCAGCACACCAGGCCTCCCTGTCCATCACCAACTCCCAGAGTGTACTCAAACTCATGTCCATTGAGTCGGTGATGCCCTCCAACCATCTCATTCTCTGTCGTCCCCTTCTCCTCCTGCCCTCAATCTTTCCCAGCTTCAGAGTATTTTCCAATGAGTCAGCTCTTCGCATCAGGTGACCAAAAGTGTTGGAGTTTCAGCTTCAACATCAGTCCTTCCAGTGAACACCCAGAACTGGTCTCCTGTAGGATGGACTGGTTGGATCTCCTTGCAGTCCAAGGGACTCTCAAGAGTCTTCTCCAACATCACAGTTTAAAAGCATCAATTCTTCAGCACTCAGCTTTCTTTACAGTCCAGCTCTCACATCCATACATGACTACTGGAAAAACCATTGCCTTGACTAGATGGACCTTAGTTGACAAAGTAATGTCTCTGCTTTATATTATTTTATTTTATTTTATTTTATTTTATTTTTTGCAAATGCAAAAAGGGAATTTATTTCTAGCTCGAGCCAGGACCCAAGTTTCATCCAATGCAATGGAGTGGAACAAGGGCCCCAAGCCCTGAATTACAGGAGTATTTATAGGGTTAAAACAAAGACAGGGAGTTGACAGGGGCGGATTGGTTGCAAGGGTTCCTTAGCATCTGCTAATTGGCTAGATTTTCGCATGCGCAGGCTTTCTCGGGAGTCTCTGCTTTTTAATATGCTGTCTAGATTGGTCATAACTTTCCTTCCAAGGAGTAAGTGTCTTTTAATTTCATGGCTGCAGTCACCATCTGCAGTGATTTTGGAGCCCCAAAAAGTAAAGTCTGACACTGTTTCCACTGTTTCCCCATCTATTTGCCATGAAGTGATGGGACCGGATGTCATGATCTTAAATTTTCTGAATGTTGAGCTTTAAGCCAACTTTTTCACTCTCCTCTTTCACTTTCATCAAGAGGCTCTTTAGTTCTTCTTCACTCTTACAACTCAATAATAAAAAGACAAGCAAATAAAAATTTTAAATGGTCAAAAGATTTGAACAGACACATTACTATAAAAAGTATAAAGATGGCAAATAAACACATGGAAATGTGCTCAACATTGTTAGCCATTAGGGAAATACAAATTAATACCCACTCAATATTTGCTAGAGTGGCTAATACAAACAAACAACAACAACAACAACACTATACCAAGTATATGATGATGTGACCACCTAGAATTTTTATTCATTGCTGTTGGGAATGCAAAATGGTAGACATTTTGAAAGCAATAGGCAGATTCTTAATAAGTTAAATGTAAATTTACTATACAACCTTGGAATTTCAGTCCTAAGTATTTTTTACACCTAAGAGAAATGAAAATATCCGTCAAGACAAAGCTTGTACATGAACGTTCATAATAGTTTCTTTCATAGCAGCCAAAAACTGGAAAAAGCACTTGTCCATCAACTGATGAATACCAACAGACTGTATGCAAAGGAATACTGCTGTTGCTGCTGCTGCTGCTGCTGCTAGGTCGCTTCAGTCCTGTCCGATTCTTTGTGACCCCATGGACTGCAGCCTACCAGGCTCCTCCGTCCATGGGAGTTTCCAGGCAAGAGTACTGGAGTGGGTACTGTGGATTCTATTGGAAAATACTTTTAAGCTTAACTTTCATTGAGAATACTTGAAAGAGAATGTTTTAACAGCTTAAGAATATAGCAAACAAAATTCAAGTTCAGGCAATTTTCATGCCTGAAATCCTTAACGGACCTAAGTTTTCCTATAATTGACGTATCTTAGACTTTTGTTCAAAGTGTACTGCTTACTATTTTAAGAAGATCTTATTATTGTAATTCAAACATGAACACTTCCCAGCAAAAATGACAACATAAGACATATTTGTAATTACTGTAGTTAATATTGTTTCTAATTCTTAAGCCTTTCATCTTTTTACCTTTGAATTTATCATTCCTGAGCAGCTCACTAAATTGATCAATATAGCTATCACTTATAACATTCAAATGAATTTGTCCAGAACGTGAGCACAGATGACATCTTTACTTTGGGAAGTCCACGTATTCCGAAGGCCTGTATATTTCAGATGGTACTTCTGTGGCATAAAATCTTAGCCTATATCATAGAGTCTCCTAAAAACATAGGTTTCAGGTAGGAAATATGCATTTTTCCAAATATTCAGGAGTATGTAAAATAGTACTATTTATTATAATTTTGGGAAATAGATATTGTGCTGGTATTTAGTTCATTCCTTTTTGGTTCTAAGTATTTCATTGCCTGCTCTGTGAAAATGGAGATGGGCCCTTTAAAATTGATCCTTTATGAGACTTCCCTGGTGGTCCAGTGGTTAAGACTCTCTGCTTCCAATGCAGGGGGTACAGTTTTGATCCCTGGTTAGGAAACTGAAAACTAAAGTCCCACATGCCATGGGGTACAAACAAAAAAAAATTTTTTTTAATGAATAAATAAATAAAAAGAATTAAAAAAAGAAAGAACTTGTTAGGTACTAAAATATGTTATAGGATTACAAATATTCCATCATACATGTGAATAAAAAAAAGAAAACATTTTAAAATTATCATTTATGCACCTTTGCACAGTGTTAAGCTTTGTCAGTGGAGAGCACTGGAGAGATGGGGGAGGGGCTTTCTGCTTTCCCTCCTGGTTTTACAGTGCTTGCTCAGCAAGTTCTTAGGGTACACAGGGCTTCTTCAACATCCAACTCCTGCAGTGCTTCAAGACCAACAGCACCCAGGTCTCCTTAGCTACCACATCAAATGATTTGAGTAATGAAGGGTCTTCCATGAGACACCACTCTATGAATAGCTTTCCCCAGTAGGGTGCTTTCCAGAAAGTTCCACCTGCACTGTCCTGTTACAAACTGAACTTGGGTTCACTTGCATGTTGCACAGCAAAGCCAATCTACTGACTCAGGATCATGGTGATGGAAAATACAACATTTATTTGCAGGGTACAACCCACTCCAGTATTCTTGCCTAGAGAATCCTCACGGGCTACAGTCCATAGGGTCACAAAGAGTCCGACACGACTGAAGTGACTTAGCATGCATGCTAAGGATAATCGGCAGCTAATGTTCAAAACTCATGCGAAGAGTTGACTCATTGGAAAAGACTTTGATGCTGGGAGGGATTGGGGGCAGGAGGAAAAGGGGACGACAGAGGAAAACCTGGATGGCATCACTGACTCGATGGACGCGAGTCTGAGTGAACTCCAGGAGTTGGTGATGGACAGGGAGGCCTGGCGTGCTGCGATTCATGGGGTCGCAGAGAGTCGGACACGACTGAGCGACTGAACTGAATGTTCAAAAGACCTGAACTCCCCAATGACTTTCAGGCAAGGATGTTTACAGGCAGCATTATGACTAAGGGTCACAGGGTACACGGTCAGCTTGTAGACATTCTTCTGATTGGCTGGCAGTGAGGTGGCAGGTTAATGTTTGTTTCAGGAATCTTGATCAGTCTTCTGGTTCCAACCAGTCTGGGGCCTGGTGCTTTTACCTCAGTATCTTCTTTCACAAAAATCCACTGTTTTTTCTGTGTGTGCTCCATCGTGTCTGATTCTTTGTGACCCTGTGGCCTCTAGTCCACCAGTCATTTCTGTCCATGGAATTTTCCCGGCAAGAATACTGGAGTGGGTTGCCATTTCCTACTCCAGGGAAACTTCCCAACCCAGGGATTGAACCCGCATCTCTCGTGTCTCCTGCTTGGCAGTCAGCTTCTTTACCACTAACACCACCTAGGAAGCACTGGGGTCTAGTGCTTTTGATCAGCACATAGTCGACATCCTCCACTGTGTGGTGGGTGGGTAGGGGTTTAGCTTCTGCAAAATCATTCAAAAATACACATCAGATTGTTATCTATATCCCTTGAGGAGAAGCTAGGAATCCTGTGATTCTGTTTATCACTGAACTATTGTTCAAGAGAGGAGAAGGCAATGGCACCCTACTCCAGTACTCTTGCCTGGAAAATCCCATGGACAGAGGAGCCTGGTGGGCCGCAGCCCGTGGGGTCACTAAGAGTCGGACACGACTGAGCTACTTCACTTTCACTTTTCACTTTAATGCATTGGAGAAAGAAATGGCAACCCACTCCAGTGTTCTTGCCTGGAGGATTCCAGGGACAGGGGAGCCTCATAGGCTGCCGTCTATGGGGTCACACAGAGTCGGACACGACTGAAGCGACTTAGCAGCATTGTTCAAGCTAGTATTACTTTCCTGGCTTGATTGCTTTTCCTTACTTTCTGTATTCTCTCACTTCTCTAATCATTAATTTTTTGAGTGTGCTCTTTGGAACTCAGGGAAGGCTGAGGAGACTAAAGCTTTTTCCTATAAATATGAAGTGGGGACATAGAGGGGCTTGTACTTGGGAGGACCCTGCAGGGTCCTGCTTGATTTCAATACCACTGTGACTTCTCTACCACCCAAGAGCCAATGTTACACACTCCATCAAGGTCTGGGTCTCAGTCCTGGGGGATTCCATCAAGGATGCTCTATCTTGTAGAGCTCATGGTTCTATGTACCTATGCTGATTTCTGTTTATATTTTTACTTTCTACAAGCCAATGTATTGCTGCTTATAAAAAATCTCTTGTAGTAGTTAATAATTCTTTATGTAAACTTGCCTTGTTCACATTTTAATACTATGTGGTTTCAAGCCTCCTGACTGGACCCTATTGATACAGTGTAAAACATACACTTTATATTACCTGTATGCAGGTCAGGAAGCAAAAGTTAGAACTGAACATGGAACAACAGACTGATTCCAAATAGGAAAAGGAGTACGTCAAGGCTATATATTGTCACCCTGCTTATTTAACTTATATGCAGAGTACATCATGAGAAATGCTGGGCTGGAGGAAGCACAAGCTGGAATCAAGATTGCTGGGAGAAATATCAATAACCTCAGATATGCAGATAACATCACCCTTATGGCAGAAAGTGAAGAACTATAGAGCTTCTTGATGAAAGTGAAAGAGGAGAGTGAAAAAGTTGGCTTAAAACTCAACATTCAGAAAACTATGATCATGGCATCTGGTCCCATCACTTCATGGGAAATAGATGGGGAAACAGTGGAAACAGTGGCTGACTTTATTTTAGGGGGCTCCAAAATCACTGCAGATGGTGATTGCAGCCATGAAATTAAAAGATGCTTACTCCTTGGAAGGAAAGTTATGACCAAACTAGATAGCATATTAAAAAGCAGAGACATTACTTTGCCAGGAGGTCTGTCTAGTCAAGGCTATGGTTTTTTCAGTGATCATGTATGGATGTGAGAGTTGGACTGTGAAGAAAGCTGAGGGCCGAAGAATTGATGCTTTTGAGCTGTGGTGTTGGAGAAGATTCTTGAGAGTCCCTTGGACTGCAAGGAGATCCAACCAGTCCATCCTAAAGGAGATCAGTCCTGGGTGTTCATTGGAAGGACTGATGTTGAAGCTGAAACTCCAATACTTTGGCCACCTGATTTGAAGAGCTGACTCATTGGAAAAGACCCTGATGCTGGGAAAGATTGAGGGCAGGAGGAGAAGGACACAATAGAAGATGAGATGGCTGGATGGCATCACTGACTCAATGGACATGAGTTTGAGCACACTCTGGGAGTTGGTGATGGACAGGGAGGCCTAGTGTGCTGCAGTTCATGGGGTCGCAAAGAGTTGGACACGACTGAGTGACTGAACTGAACTGATTACTTAATTCTTGGCAGATGGTAAGAATATTCATGGTAGCCAATAGCTTAATACTTTTTCCACGTGACTATATGAGTTTGTTGTTTTTGTTTGGTTTCCCAGGTAGCACAGTGGTAAAGATCCCACCTACCAATGCAGGAGAAGCAGGAGACGTGGGTTTGATCCCTGGGCTGAGAAGATCCCCTGGAGTATGAAAGGACAACGCCCTTCAATATTCTTGCCAGGAAAATTCCAGAGGAGCTTGGTGGGCTACAGTCCCTGGGGTCGCAAAGAGTCTGACACAACTGAGCATGCGTGCATGCACCTGTTGTTCAGTTACTAAGTCATATCCCATTCTTTGTGACCCCATGGACTGCGGCACGCCAGGCTCCTCTGTCCACTCTCTCCCAGAGTTTGCTCAAATTCATGTCCATTGAGTCAGTGATACTATGTAACTGTCTCATCCTCTGTTGCCCGCTTCCTTTGCCTTCAATCTTTCCTAGCATCAGGGTCTTTTCCAATGAGTTAGCAATTTGCATTAGGTGGCCAAAGTATCGGAGCTTTAGCATCAGCATCAGTCGTTCCAATGAATATTCAGGGTTGATTTCTTCTAGGATTGACTGGTTTGATCTCCTTGCAGTCCAAGGGACTCTCAAAAGTCTGAGTGGGCTTCCACTCTCTTCTCCAAAGAATCTTCCCAACCCAGAGATGGAACCCATGTTTCCTGGATTGGCATTCTTTACTGCTGAGCCACCAGGGAAGCCCTTATGAGTTTTAAGCAAGTTATATTTCATATACTGTATTTCATTCTAGATAAAAGGCTAACACTAATACATTCTTTCATTTAATTGAGGATCTTCTATGTGATGGCTCTTTTGCAGGGCCTATAGATAGAATAGTTAAACAAGCAAATAAAATCCTAACAAAAGTCACTGTTGTCATGGAGCTTACATTCCAGTAGGAGATCAAACCAAGGTAAATAATTAAATATGTAAGTAGCAATAAGTTCTAAGGATAAGAATAGAGTAGGGAAGAGAGTATGAAATTTTAGGGAGAACATGTTTAGAATAAAGGGCCCACTAAGGATATCAGTGTAGCTGGGATGAAATAATTGTGGATGAGGGGTGAGGGAAGAAAAAGGAGATGAGATGAAAGAGGTTAGAGGGAGTGGGCATGGGAACCATTGGCTTTTCTTGAGTGAGATGCAAGGCTATCACCACTGGCATCATTAATACACTGTCACTTACTTTATTTGGCTGCACTAAGTCTTAGTTGCAGCATGTGGGATCTAGTTTCCTAACTGGGAGTAGAACCCAGGCCCCCTGCACTGGGAGCATGGAGTTCCAGCCACTGGACCGCCAGAGAAGTCCCAGTACCCTGTTATTTTCAGTGTTCTTGTTTGTATTTGAAAAATGTTAATTACTAAAATACTTGGTGTTTTATCAAAGAGAAGTAAAAAGAACACAATAAAAATTGTTTTGTGATTCTCATTCACTGTAGCAAGGATAATATTTCAAAAAGCAATGAGAAAATTATTTTTTGTACTGTATTCTACATGTAATTTTATTTTAAATGAGTGTCTCAATTCAGTTAAATCTAATACCACGTAACCTTTCTTTTGACATCAAGAGAACAACTGTAACATTATTAATACTTAGGCAAGTAATAGTCCTGTCTATAGTTGTTTGACAGTCAAATTTTTATTTTTTTAAGAATATTTTAAAAATACTCTTAAGGATGTGGCTTTCCCAGCAGGGGCCCAAGAGTTTGTGTTTTTAGGGAATCTACTTTTATACATTGAGGTTTTGTGGGATGTGATTTCTTCTTATGGTTTTCTTTGCTGCGCATTTGTTCAGAAGGAAATTAAACAGCTATAGATATATATTTTAGAAATTTAAAAACAATACAAGACATGAAAACAACTTCCCTTCAAAATAAACAGAGCCTGGAAGAAAATATTTTTTGAGAGGAATGAGTTATAAAACATATTCCTAAAAAACTTCCTTTGCAAAAAATTTTCTTCAAAAAATATGAATTTGAATGCTATGTTAAATAAAATACTGAATACATATATATATATAAATATTAGTAAATTTGTTTTATTTTCAGAGAATAATATTGCTATCACATTCAGTTGAAGATCACATTCAATTGAAAGTAACTAAAGCTTAAAAAAGAACCTCATAAACTCACACATAAACATGACAAAGAAAAAAAATAGAGAAACAATCTACAAACACATCTGAACAGGTATTAAGTTGAAAACATTCAAATAAAGTGAAATTTCTAGAATGTAAAAAATATTAGATTAGAAATACCAAAGATGCTATATTGAATTAAGAAAATCATGTTTTAAAAATGCTCTATGTCAGTTTTTCTTTTACTCATTTTTTGTACTAAAATTTTTGCTAAAAGTTATCTATATATAACTCTTCCTTTCCAAAATATTTCTATAGATCTTAGAATATGATCATAATGTATCCTAAATCTCAGTAGAAAGGTTTGTAAATGATTCAGCCAAATCTGTAGAAGTCATTATAACCTGTCTCTGATGGTGTATAATCTTCTCACAATACCATCTGGATATAGGGGAATCTAGGTCAGTGTGATAATGCCATCTATTAAAAAGAATATTTAGAATATCATTTTAATATTTTAATATTAATACTCATTTTAATATTATTTTCTGGAAAAATTTAGAGGATTTATATTTACTACCATTATCATCAATGATAATTCCTTATATCCTAGACAGCATTATAATTTTCAAACATTTATACATTCTTCAATTTATTATTTAAATTCGCATTCATGGTACAAATATAATCAATAGTATTCCTTTGCCAACAAAGATCCATATAGTCAAAGCTACAGTTTTTTCAGTAGTCATGTATGGATGTGAGAGTTGGGCCATAAAGAAGGCTGAGTGCCAAAGAATTGATGCTTTTGAACTGTGATGTTGGAGAAGACTCTCGAGAGTCCCTTGGACTGCAAGGGGATCAAACCAGTCAGTCCTAAAGGAAATCAACACTGAATATTCATTGGAAGGACTGATGCTGAAGCTGAAGCTCCAATACTTTGGCCATCTAATGCAAAGAGCTGACTCATTAGAAAAGACCTTAATGCTTGGAAAGAGTGGAGGCAGGAGGAGGCAGGGACGACAGAGGATGAGATGGTTGGATGGCATTACTGGCTCAATGGACATGAGTTTGATAGGCCCTGGGAGATGATGAAGGACAGGGAAGCCTGGCATGCTGCAGTCCATGGGGTCGCAAAGAGTCGGACACGGCTGAGAGACTGAACAACTTTGTATGGTGACAGATGATAATTAGACTTAAAATGGTGATCATTTTGTAATGTATAAAAATATCAAATCACTATGTCGTACTCCTGAAATAATATAATATTGTTAGTCAATTATCCTTAAATTTCTGAAAACTGTGGGAAAAAAAGACCAAAAAGCCTATGGATGTGAGGGAAAATTTTTTTTAAAAAGGATGAAAAAAAATCATGAGTAAGGAAGTGGAAAAGTATTAGATGTAGGCAGGAGAACATATGAACAAAGAAATGATATACTAGCCTTAAATAATATTTACCTAAATTAATTTTGCTGAGTTTAGAGAAACAACACTCTTCTATTTATAACTTCTTGTGCATGCTTTTGTTATCTAGAATTAGACTTTTATTCTTGTGTCTAAGCCTGCATGAAATTGATTAAAAGGTGTATTAGCTTTCTATTACCGCTGCTGCTGCTGCTAAGTCGCTTCAGTTGTGCCCGACTCAGTGCGATCCCATAGACGGCAGCCCACCAGCCTCCCCCGTCCCTGGGATTCTCCAGGCAAGAACACTGGAGTGGGTTGCCATTGCCTTCTCCTTTCTATCACTGCTCCCCTCAAATTATAGCATACCCAGTGGCTTCAAACAATATGAATATATTATCTTATAGTTCATAATTCAGAAATCCAGTGGGGACTCATTGGGCTAAATCTGAGTCAGCAGAGATGCATTCTGTCCAGAAGCTCTAGGGGAGAATTTCTTTCTTTGCCTTTTCCAGCTTCCAAAAGTCGCCCACATTCCTTGGCTCGTGGCCCCTTTCTTCTGTCTTCAAGGCCATCAATGTTGCATCTTTCTGGCCTTGCTTCTCTTGTCACGTATTTTCTCTGACTCTCTTTTCTTAAGCTTCTTTCATCTACTTTTAAGGACACTTGTGATCACATTGGGCCCACTCGGACAATCCAGGATAATATCCTATTTTAAGATCCTTGACTTAATCACTTGTGCAAAGTCCCTTTTGCTAAGTAAGGGAACATATTCATAGGTTTGGGGGATTAAGTTGCAGACATCTTAGGGGGAGCGCTGCTCTGCCTATCATAAATTTAATGTCTCATTCTCAGATCACAACCTACTATCTCTCCAATGTGTCCCCTTTCATACTGATTCGACAGCCCTTTAAGCCCCCTTGAGACCTTTACTTCTGTCTACTGCTTTTCTACTATTCCTTATTTCCTGTCTTCTCTTCACTCTTTATGAATCTAAATTTCCCAAGTTATCATTGCAACACCTCCTGACCTACATCCTCTATTCCCTTACCCCTGTCTTATCACACTCACTTGGCAAAAGCTCAACTCTGGTGATTCCTACTCTCTCACTAATCTGTCCTTGTCCTTATATAGCTGAACATGGTCAGAGGGAAATAGCCTTGCTGACCCATCTCCAATTAAGGTCCATACCTCAGGGAATTCCCTGGTGGTCAGTGGTTAAGACTTCCACTGCAGGGGGCACAGATTCTATTGCTGGTCTGGGAACTAAAAAATCTTATGCCATGTGGGGTGGCCAAAAAATTTGAAAACAATTTTTTTAGTTAAAAAAAGAAAGGTCAATATCACAAAGTTCATATGTGCCCTTCAGTTCAGTTCAGTTCAGTTCAGTCACTCAGTCGTGTCCGACTCTTTGTGACCCCATGGAATTGTAGCATGCCAGGCTTCCCTGTCCATCACCAACTCCTGGAGTTTGCTCAAACCTGTGTCCAGTGAGTTGGTGATACCATCCAACCATCTCATCCTCTGTTGTCCCCTTCTCCTCCCGCCTTCAGTCTTTTCCACCATTAGGGTCTTTTCAAATGAGTCAGTTCTTCATGTCAGGTAACCAAAGTATTGGAGCTTCAGCTTCAGCATCAGTCCTTCCAATTAATATTCAGGGCTGATTTCCTTTAGGATGGACTGGTTGGATCTCTTTGCAGTCCAAGGGACTCTCAAGAGTCTTCTCCAACACCGCAGTTCAAAAGCATCAATTCTTCAGCACTCAGCTTTATCGTCCAACTCTCACATCCAAACATGACTACTGGAAAAGCCATAGCTTTGACTAGACAGACCTTTGTTTGCAAAGTAATGTGCTATCTGGGTTGGTCATAGCTTTTCTTCCAAGGAACAAGCATCTTTTAATTTCATGGCTGCAGTCACCATCTGCAGTGATTTTGGAATCCCCAGAAATAAAGTCTGTCGCTGTTTCCATTATTTCCCCATCTATTTGCCAGGAAGTAATGGGACCGGATGCCATGATCTTAGTTTTCTGAATATTGAGTTTTAAGCTAACTTTTTCACTTTCATCAAGAAGCTCTTTACTTCTTCTTGAATTTCTGCCATAAGGGTGGTGTCATCTGCATATCTGAGATTATTGATATTTCTCCCGGCAATATTGATTCCAGCTTGTGCTTCCTCCAGCCCAGCATTTCTCATGATGTACTCTGCATATAAGTTAAATAAGCAGGGTGACAATATATAGCCTTGACGTACTCCTTTTCCTATTTGGAATCAGTCTGTTGTTCCATGTCCAGTTCTAACTATTGCTTCTTGACCAGCATACAGATTTCTTAGGAGGCAGGTCAGGTGGTCTGGTATTCCCATCTCTTTCAGAATTTTCCACAGTTTATTGTGATCCACACAGTCAAAGGCTTTGGCATAGTCAATAAAGCAGAAGTGTATGTTTTTCTGAAATTCTCATGCTTTTTCGATGATCCAGTAGATGTTGGCAATTTGATCTCTGGTTCCTTTGCCTTTTCTAAATCCAGCTTGAACATCTGGAAGTTCACAGTTCACGTACTATTGAAGCCTGGCTTGGAGGAGTTTGAGCATTACTTTGCTAGCATGTGAGATGAAATGTGCCCTTAGTGTGCCCTTAAAACCTACTATTTTCCTAGTCCATCCACTTTCTAGCTTTCCTAGAAGATACCTTCGTCTGCTGAGTAAGTATGGCCCACCTGCCATCCAGCCTACCACCCATCCCATTCAGTGTCATAAAGTCCAGCTGATCTACCTCAAAATTTTTTTATTTTAATTAATCTCTGACTCAGTAATTCCACCTCTAGGACCCTATCTTGAATAACTAGAGGGATGTCCAAATACATATATGTTCAAGGATGTTTATTGAAACAATATTTATAAAAACAACCAATAATTCCCACAATAGAGACAGGTTTACAGAAAGTATAGGACAATCATACCATGGACATTTTACAGTTATTCAAAATCATGTTTTTGCAGAATACTCAGTGATAGGGGAAAATGTGTATACCATAAAGTTCAAGGTTAAAAAATTCAAGATGTCAAACTGTATATAGAGTAGGATTCAATAATTTGAAGTATGAATACATATAGATGCATATATACATATACCACAAATTGAAAAATGACTAAAAAAGTATGTATAAATTTAATGCTTGCTATTTTTATGCAAGGAGATTATGGGAGATTTTATTTTCTCATTCAGAGTTTTCTGTATTTTCCAGCTTTCCTCAAATTATCAGGTATTGCTTTCACATTTAGAAAAATAATAAATAAATGTTAATAATAATAATATAAAAGTGAGATCAAAAGTGTTCCAAAAGATAGAAACATAAATTCTGAATGTCTTTTTTTTTTTTTTTTTTTTGCTTTTATAGATGGCTAAATCTTCCAGCTAAAAAGTTTTTATTTCCAGTAGAAGTAGTACTTGTAGTACTTGCATTCTTTCCTTGACTGGATTTGGATAGAGGATCCACTGCGACATATTTGATTTGGAAACCTCCTGCAGTCACTGAAGCATCACTTAGGAACTTCAACGTCATGACATTTCCTGGGGAGGAGGAAGATGCAGAAGAACCAAGATGTTACTCTCCATCAAGTTGGCTGACACTTCAACGACTCATCATTCTCATATGGAGAACATAAAAATTCTTGAACAAGACTCCTAGAATTCAGAACTATATTTTCAAGTTGTTGAGTCTGTAGTATCATTGCCAGGTGAAGCAAGGACTTCCAGATTTTTCCTGTGGCTCTCTAATCTGTCCTACAGGAAATTTTGTCTATTCTGTTTTAAAAGGTTTTCTTTGTAGAAGGAATATCCATAGAATTACAGGATAACAGCAGGCAGTTCAAACCAGTGAGATATAGATGGGTTATTTACTAAATGATGGCAACAAACCTTACATTTGTGAAGAAAACGAAAAAAAGGGAAAAAGCCACAAAGCTAGATCTCTCTTTTAAACAAAGCACTTAACTACGTGTTACCTGCATTAAAGACCAACATGTACCAAAAATAAAAAAGAAAAACTTTATTATATGAAATATGTAGGGATATTTTTCTTTTTCATGTGGGAAAAGCCTTCTTAATCCAAATCATAAATCCAGATTTCTTTGCAAAATCCCCATACACACTGAATGCTGATGTTTGCTTTTGTCAAGCACAGCTTTAAGTATCTTTCATCTTATCTTCCACAGTAACAAGATGAAGTGCATACTATTAAAATAGTCATTTTATAAATGAAACTGAGGTACAGAGAGCCTGGGTAGCTTGCCCAAGGCCACAGGGTTTTAAATGGCAGAACCAGATTTGAACCTAGAGTTCATGCTCTGATCTACTGCACTCTTCTCAAACTTGGGAGAGCTGCTTAGATGAAAAAAGAAAATTTTCTTGTAGACTACTCAATGGTTAAAATAAAAATTGGCACAGTAGGGCCTAGTGCCAATTTGCTGGCATCTATCCACATCTATGGCTTCCACGTGGCACAGTAGGAAAGAATCCGCCTACCAATGCAGGAGACACAAGAGCTGTGGGTTTGATCCCTGGGTCAGGAAGATTCCCTGAAGAAGGAAATGGCAACCCACTCCAGGATTCTTGCCTGGAAGAGTCCATGAACAGAGCAGCCTGGCGGGCTACAGTCTGGGGGGTTGCTAAGAGTCAGACTCAACTGAACAGACACACACACACACACCCCTAAGTGTACATTACTTGTGACCCCAACATTTTACTTTTAGGAATTAACTTTGAAAAAAAAATAAGACTAACAAGTAGAAGTAGAAAATATCTAGGGGACTTTGCTGGTGATTCAGTGCCTAAGACTCTGCACTCCCAATGCAGGGAGCCAGGGTTCAATCCCTTGTCAGGGAACTAGATCCTACATGCCACAACTAAGACCCAGCACAGACAAATAAATAAATATATATTTTAAAATGTCTAGTGAAATGTTGAATAGCAAAAGACAAAAAAATCAGCAACAACTGCCTTCAGGATGTTAAATATTGGTGTATGACAAATTATGGCACCTATTAAGAGTCATTAAAAAGAATTAGAGTGATCTAAATATACAGGGCTTCCCAATTATACTGTGACTTTGAAGTAGCTCCATGGTCTCCATGTATGTAATGTTTGTTTGTTACAGGAAGACATCTGGAAAGGTGGACACCACATAGTTGTCCAATGCCTTTCTTGGGTAGGGAGAGGTGAGAAGAGTGGGCACTTTCTTTCCTTATATACCTTTTATTAAAGGGGTATTGCTATGGGTAGTTTTTAGTTTATTTTTTGTTTTTGTTTTTTAGTATAAATATCCTGGGGTGAGTAAGCATATATTTAAGAAGAAAACTAGATCAAAATGTTAATAGCAGTATCTTGACTGACAAGTTGGTACCTTAAACTTATTTTATATATTCTTTTTCTATTACTTTGTATCAGTGTGTATTCTTCTTGCTGTTTTGCTAAATCTTTGGCATTTTATTTAACTATGTTCTTTCTGTTGATTTGTTTCTTTTTGAATAATAAATTGTGTGGGTTTTTCTTTTTTTAGTTTCTTGAAGTTGTGCCAGAAAAACACTGATTTGGTATTACATTTGGAGTCTGTTTTAGACAAAATAAAAAAAATGTCAAGTTTCAGGCTTCCTTTGGATTCTCCTTCTGTTTCACTTTTTTAAAAATAGAATTCTCACCCCCCTCCTAACTACCCTCCTACATCTCATAAAGTGTCTTCTTTCAGTTTTCTGTTAACATGAAATATGTTCTCAAGTGATGAATAAGAGATAAATAAAAAGTTTAAAAGATTACTCTTCCTAAGGAGATTGTGACATAGTAATGAATTAATAAACTTTAAGCTTTAATCATTCCAATATTGAACAAGAATTTCCATCTCTTGTAATGATTCATCAATGAAAATTGCATGCACTGCAAAGCTAGGGTGTGGGACTAATTCAGCTTGTAGTATCTCAGTTTAAGGACTGTTTGGAAATTGCAATTCAATGTAGTTTTGCTGTTTTTAGTTGCAGAAGTATTGTGAAAAAAATTTTTTTTAATGTTGTAGAGGAAAACGAGCCAGAATGCTAATTACTGGTGCAAGTTATGAAAATAAAGAGAAAAATGAAGACATCAAAGAAAGTAAAAGTTCTTAGCCAGAAAGTAGCAGTTTGAGGCAATAGCAGTGGTATTGCTCATTGCGATAAATGTATGCTGCTCCTGGAACATTTCTAGGTGCACATTTCAAGGAACAGTCTCATAAAATAATTAGCAAGAGCAAAAAGATCTGGAAAACATTGCTCACTATAGTTAGTCTTTTAAGATTAACTATGGCAAAAAGTGAAGAGGAACTAAAAAGTCTCTTGATGAAAGTGAAAGAGCAGAGTGAAAAAGTTGACTTAAAGCTCAACATTCAGAAAATGAAGATCATGGCATCTGGTCCCCTCACTTCATGGGAAATAGATGGGGAAACAGTGGAAATAGTGTCAGACTTTATTTTTTGGGGCTCCAAAATCACTGCAGATGATGATTGCAGCCATGAAATTAAAAGACGCTTATTCCTTGGAAGAAAAGTTATGACCAACCTAGATAGCATATTGAAAAGCAGAGATGTTACTTTGCCAACACAGGTCTGTCTAGTCAAGGCTATGGTTTTTCCAGTGGTCATGTATGGTTGTGAGAGTTGGACTGTGAAGAAAGCTGAGCGCCGAAGAATTGACGCTTTTGAACTGTGGTGTTGGAGAAGACTCTTGAGAGTCCCTTGGACTGCAAGAAAATCCAACCAGTCCATTCTGAAGGAGATCAGCTCTGGGATTTGGAAGAAATGATGCTAAAGCTGAAATTCCAGTACTTTGGCCACCTCATGTGAAGAATTGACTCATTGGAAAAGACTCTGATGCTGGGAGGGATTGGGGGCAGGAGGAGAAGGGGACAACAGAGGATGGGATGGCTGGATGGCATCACCGACTTGATGGATGTGAGTCTGAGTGAACTCCGGGAGTTGGTGACGGACAGGGAGGCCTGGCGTGCTGCAATTCATGGGGTCGCAGAGTCGGACATTACTGAGCGACTGAACTGAATTGAACTGATGTGTACTTAGCATAGTAAAAGTTCTCTAATGTCTTCTAACAAAGAAACCTGTTTAACCCAATGTTTCCCGAATTTACCTGACCTTAGAGCCCTTTTATCATGTAATATCTATTAAAAACACCTAACAGATCTGTGATTTTCATAAGACTTCCTTGGGATTGCTGTACTAATGTGAAAATGCAATAAATACAACTTAAAATTTTTTTTCAGTGATTAAAGATATTTTTAACAACTTGACAAATTACTTCAATCCTT
Organism: Capra hircus; assembly: GCF_001704415.2. Taxonomy (NCBI): domain Eukaryota; kingdom Metazoa; phylum Chordata; class Mammalia; order Artiodactyla; family Bovidae; genus Capra; species Capra hircus. The sequence continues at coordinate 91,451,556 of NC_030809.1, read as the reverse complement.
TATCGATGAAACATTTGGGCCTTTTGTTACCACATTTTATGGGAATTAGAAGATACAGCAGTATTTATGGATTTGCAGACTCAAGACTATTTCAGACTGCATTTCCTGCAAGTAACCAGAGACTACACACTTTTTAAGTATAAATAGTTCTTTGCCTTTTACAAGCTAGCAAGCCATGTCTGTCTTCAGTTGTCAACTTTAAAAAGTTATATAGTAATAACTGTTGGATCCTTCACTTTCAGTGACACTGAGAAAGCAAATCATAGTTTTGTTCCTCACTTTAGAGCCATTACCTGTACTAATGATGTCTTCTGGAAGGTCATCTCCACAGTATCTGAAAGAGAATTTTTAAAAAGGAGAGGCCGCATGAATGATTATAATATAGCTCTTGCAAGTGACTAGCTGATAATTGATGTACTTTACATTTCCCTTAGAGGTGCGCGTGTGCTAGGTCCTGCCTCTCTGCAACCCCATGGACTATAACCCACCAGGCTCCTCTGTCCATGGAAATTTTCCAGGCAAGAGTACTGGAGTGGGATGCCGTTGCCTACTCCAGTTCCTCTAAGCAATGGCTCACTTTTCTATTACTTACAACATTGGCACCCCACTCAGTACTCTTGCCTGGAAAATCTCATGGACGGAGGATCCTGGTGGGCTGCCGTCCATGGGGTCGCTAAGAGCCGGCCATGACTGAGCGACTTCGCTTTCCCTTTTCACTTTCATGCATTGGAGAAGGAAATGGCAACCCACTCCAGTGTTCTTGCCTGGAGAATCCCAGGGGTGGGGGGTCTGGTGGGCTGCCGTCTATGGGGTCAACAGAGTCGGACACGACTGAGGTGACTTAGCAGCAGCAGCAGCAGCATTGTTTATTTATTTTTACTAGAATTTATAAGAGAGCCTGCGTGAGTGCTAAGTTGCTTCAGTATGTCTGACTCTGTGTGACCCTATGGACCGTAGCCCGCCAGGCTCCTCTGTCCCTGGGATTCTCCAGGCAAGAATACTGAAGTGGGTTGCCAAGCATTCCTCCAAGGAATTTTCCCGACCCTGGGATTGAACCCGAGTCCCTTACATCTCCTGCACTGGCAGGCGGGTTCTTTACCACCGGAGCCACCTGGAAAGCCCTTGTAAGAGAGAAGAAAGGCTAAAGTATTGTTTGAAATAGACTTCTTGCAGTATTGAGACTCTTAGGAAAGAATCTGTGGCATTTCTACTCTGTGTGTCTACAAAGCTTTATGTGTGGTAGACAATTTGAATCTATTTGGGAAATTTAAAAAATCTGTTTCTGATTAATCTCATGAAGTTTTCTTCACAGTTAAAAAATGGGGAGTATGACTGATTTAAAAAGGAAAAAATTACTTTGGACCTTATAAGATGATGTGATTTTTATCTGAATCATGACTTGAAAGGAATTCCCTTGCACACAATTATATAAAAAGTAAGGGTTTTTGTTAGTTTCTAAAGAAAAAGTAGTTTATTCCAGAGAAGGAGAAAGTCTATCATAAAGGTAAATCACACAATATAATCCAATAAATAACAAATTAGCCTGTAAATTAAAAAGTCATTTTATCTAGAACTGTAATTGATTTCTAAAACTAGATTTAGAATAAAAATGTTATCTTAAGTCCCAAGGTAGGAGATCCATTCTTTCAAAACAGACTTTGTTTTTAATTCCTCAGATCCTACTTCTAGTCTTCTTCAAACTATTTTTTAAAACTATTTGTATTTCTTTCCATAGTAGTAGTCTCAGCTAAAGAACAAAACAACAACAACAGCAAAAAAACACTTTCCATCCAAAACTGCTATTTACTTATACAAGAAATACCTTTGTCTATTTAAGTTACAGGTTTCAAAGTCAATAAAAATACATTGTCTATTATTTTAAATTATCCCCACTACTATTTTCTTTCATTAAATTACTATCATGGATAATAGAGAACTGATAACCAATAGTCCATTGATGAGAGATATTTAAAAATACACATTAAGTGGGGACCTGAATATATAGAACACCTAACTGTGCTCTCTTTAATTTATAATGTTTCATACAATGTTGCAAAATTTGTATTGTAAAATGTAAACTATATTAAAGATACTGGGTGAGAACACGCACCAAAAATATTGTGTCCCAGCATGTTGAAAAACCAGGAGAGAAATACTGAGGGAAGGAACATTTGTTTTTTCATGGCAAAGAAAGCTATTTTTAAGAAGATATCCATTGTATAATTAGCTGAACTGTATGAGAGAAGGGGCTCTAGTGTACTTGTTTACTTTATATCCATAATGCTTAGTACAATGCTTTGTACACAGAAGAAAGGCAACAGTTACTGAATTTAGGCTGACAGAAATCAGAACACTTAAAAACCCCAACAAATTTCCCATCCTACATATCTTCTTCCTCCTGTTAGTCAAATCTTAAGGTCTGCATAAATAGAATATTTAACTGTTACAATGTAACAAATCAAAAAGTAGCTATCACTATATTTATCATAAGTAGAGGTAGCAGCTGACTATGGCTTGTTAGGACTAACAGTGGAAAGAAAAATCTTGGTTAGGAAAGGAAAGGATGTTGCGGGGGAATAGATAAACTGGAAAACAATATTGCAGGGACAGTCGGGGAGAAATTAAAGAAGCATCATGCAAAATATCAGATGTTCATTAGCTTCCTGTATGGAGAAGCAACACATACCTTCCCACAAAGCCATGGACATCATCGTAACTGTCGTATACTTCAAAATAGTCAGCCAAGCAAGCTGGGTCATCTTCAAGGTCAAAGTCCAAAAAACTCAGGTGAATGCGCTGACCATACTTGAGTCTAATGTGCCAGTAGCAGATTTGGTTATCATCATACTCATCTGGGAAGCCTGGAGATTTAAAAATTCTCTTTGGATCTGTAAACACACCACCACACTCCTTTGCTGAAATGAGAAAAGAAAAAATAAGCATTTAAAAAGATGATTCCTACTTTAAAAAGATATTCATTTCTTAGTGTCCATCTATTTAGTACTTTTTATGAAATAAAAATAAAGACATGAATAAATGTATAGCCTCCATAGTATATTGTGTGTAATTTAGCTGAAGAATAACTGTATTTTTTTGTTAATAGTTGCTAAATTCTCGAAAATAAACATAGACCACTTGTGATTTTTTTTTAAGTAAAGTAGCAAAAAGAAATAATTGTGCTCCTGTTTACATTTCTTGCTCTGTTCACATTTTAAGCATAGAGCACACATCTTCAGTGCACACTTAAATGTGTTTTGACAAATCTTGATACATATACCTACCTGTATTACCAACATATACCTACTTCACCAACATATATCTACATCACCAGCCATGACAGGGATTTTGTCCTGTGGTGTCACCACTGTGTCTTCAGGGACTTGAACACTTAGAACAATGCATCCAATAAATTCTGTTTGGAAAATCCTTATAAAGACCACTAGGGAACTTGCAGGTCATTCTAATCCAGTTAAAAGGAAGAATTTATAATCATTCTATACTCCTTTTACTGGTTTAAATTAGCAACTTAATTCTATTTGAGGATTTGGTGGAGATATCTATGTTGATTTTTTCAAGTCATTTACCATTTCACAGATTTCTGTCATGTCCCATAACCTCTTATAAAAGCGAACAATCTCTACCAGAACAGTAGCTTTGCAGTATGACCTAGAAGGAAAGCTATAGCAGGGTCCCAGTTCATTTTAATTCCATATCAACTAAATGTCTAGCATCTGAAAAAAAAAGATAGAAACTGAAAATTCAAATATAATCTGACTGGTGGTGTGGAGGTGGTGACTTTGGTAGTATTCAAAGATATTTTTATTGTATCAATTAGAGGCTTTTTACAAGAATATTCTTCTTTAAAATAACTATGATAAAAAATTGTGCTAGAATCCTTAACACCATAGAGGTTAAGGAGCTTGTGTCTCCAGGGCAGAATAGGCTCTTAGAAAGGCTAGGGAGTGACAGGGAAGGTCAGCAACCTAGTCTGAGCTCGGTGACCAGTGTATACCTCAGTGTCTTCATCGATGAAATAAATGTAGTCATCCTCTTCTATTACCTCCCTCACAGCACTACTCTGAGGATAAATATAGAGGATAGCTTAATGGTATTATGCAAAGTGTAAGCTATTCATATTGCATTATTAAATATTATAAAATATAGAGTGTTTATGGGCACATAAGGGGCTTCCCTGGGGGCTCAGATGGTAAAGAATCTGCCTGTAATGCAGGACACCTGGGTTGGATCCCCGGGTTGGTAAGATTCCCCTGGAGAAGGGAATGGCTACCCACTCCAATATTCTTGCCTGGAGAATTCCACGGACAGAGGAGCCTGGTGGCTGCACAGTCCATGAGGTCTCAAAGAGTCAGACATGACTGAGCGACTAACAAGTGCCTACTTTGGGAGTGATTTTCCCTGTCCCACAGCATCCTACATTTACATATATACAATATCTATATATAAATTATATATATATATATAGCCCCATGTCTTGTGGTTTGCACTGTCTTACTTCCCCATCCAGGGATTGAAACCACACCCTTGTCAGTGAAAGTACGAAGTCCTAACCACTGGGTCACGAGGAAATTCCCAGCCTCCTGTATCTTTGATGTATATATCACTAGATTAGGGAAAAATCCAAATATTGAACTACTTTGGTTGTATATTTAGCTATATCTACCAGCTCTATATTTCATGTTATGTATAACTGTTGCCTCATCTCTGGCTTATTTAGAAAATGACAGATTTATGAAGCAGACTTCTTAAATCTGACTTTATAAATTTGAGCACTGACTGCTAATTGGCTAAGAAGTGTTTATGCAGGAGGGAGTCAGCATCATGCCACATGGTCAGAACTTGAATGAGCAAGGTTACTTCTGAACACTTCTAAATGATCCTGTTCTTCCTTGCTTCAAGCAGCTGTAACTTGGTGATACTGATAAATTTATAATCATTAATTTATTTTCCTGATACTGTTATGATTTTTTTCATCCTAATCATTTTTCAGTGAACTGCGCTTCTCCCATTGCTAGTTCAGGCGGCCCCCAGTCCCCTTCAGGTTAACCACATCCTAAATAATCAGCGTGTCACTGAATCTAAAAGTAAGCTGAGAATTGAGTAAGAACAAGTCTCCTAGGATTCTGTACACATTTTCCCAGAGTGAAAAGTATTCAGCCTCTATGAGAAATAAATACAACTTACAAAAATTTGAAAGTTAATTTGGCATTCTTATAAAAGAGCAATGAAATGTACAGAATCCTAGGAGACTTGTTCTTACTCAGTTCTCAGCTTACTTTTAGATTCAGTGACATGCTGATTATTTAGGATGTGGTTAACCTGAAGGGGACTGGGGGCCACCTGAACTAGCAATGGGAGAAGCATAGTTCACTGAAAAATGATTGGAATGAAAAAAAAGATCATAACAATATCAGGAAAATGATGATTACTAATTAATCAGTATCTCCAAGATAGAGCAAAAAGAGAAGTGCCTGTATAACATATTTAAGGAAAAGGGGGAGTTCCCTGGTGGCCTAGTGGTTTGGATTCTGGGCTTTCACTGCCTTGGCCTGGGTTCAATCCCTGGTTGGGGAACTGAGATCCTGCAAGCAGTGCAGCACAACCAAAGGAAAAAAAAAAAAGGAAGAGAGGAGGGGAGAGAGAGGAAAAGGAGGAATATAAATTATTAACAACGACTAAATATGGGACTAAATGTTGTACGCGTGCTTGCGCGCTCAGTTGTATCTGACTCTTTGCGACCCCACGGACTGTAGCAAGCCAGCGTCCTCTGTCCGTGGAATTTCCCAGGCGAGAATACTGGAGTGGGTTGCCATTTCCTTCTCCATAAACGTAGTGTAGTATAGGCTTAACGTATGTCAAAGTGGTTTGAAAGAGTCTATATGAATGCGCTGTATTTATTCATATTTTGTCTCAAGCGGGAGTAGGTGATAGCTCTAGACAAAATTCTTTTCTACCAGAGTACATATTATTTTGAAATATAGGTTAGCTACAAACATGAGAAACTGTTCTCCAATGACTAATATTATTAAATGGTAACATATTCTATAATACTATGCTAGAACTTCACTGTAACTCTCCTACTGTGTTACAGACTTTCTCATAAAGTAGATCCAAATGGGACACCACCTGAGGATATTTATGATCATAAATGTAGGAAATAGTTTGTGACATGTTGTAACAGTTTGTAATATTATCCTGGGGGAAATAAATCCCCAGTCTGTTTTTGTCTAAGAACATGGAGCAAGAATTACTCTTCATAGTAATTATGATGAGTTAATTTTCTCTTTAAATTTTTCCTGACTACAATCAACCATGGAAAAAGAATATGAATAAAACATATACTATATAACAATAACTAGAATATCCAGTATATATTCATTAAAAAAAACAGAGTGGGAGTTTCTTAGTTTGGAAGTTTAAGAATTTGTACACAAAAAGAAATTAGGAAAAACAATTTGTTTATTCTGTCCCCTTTTTCTCATTCTATTAAAAGGATAACTTTGAACAGTTAACATTTTGTAGTATTATACTACTTCATAGTTTTAGCTAATTCACTGTGATAAGTTTATAATCTGCTTTTTTTTTTTTTTCTTTTGTGCTCAGGAAGTTCCCTGGCACAGAAAACTAAATGTTGAGATTTCACTTGCCTGCTAATTATCAGCTGTCTGATCTGGGGAAAGTACTTAAGTTCTTGAACTTTCAGTTTCCTGAAGTCTAAAATGAGTATAACAATAACTCCTTGCAGAGTTGTGAACATTAAGTGGCAGTGTGGCTGAAGGGACGTAAGTCAGCATTTGGCACAACATAATCATTCTATGAATGGTAGTTGTTATTAATAATTATCATTATTGGGGACTTCCCTGGTGATCCAGTACTTAAGAATCTGGCTTGCAGTGCAGGGCCTGCAGGTTTGATCCCTGGCTGGTGAACCAAGATCCCACATGCCATGGGGCAGCTGAGCCCACATGCTGCAACTAAGACTTGATGCAGCCAAATGTATGTTTAAAATTTTTTAAAAATTGTCATTATTAAATTGATTTGTCTCTGGAAAAAGAAGACATTTCTTTTTCATAACATGTAACTGTTTTTGTATAGTATAAAATTACTGTTTTCCACAAACCATGTGGGTTGTAGCAATATGCATCCCATCTTTCACTTCTATTGAGACGGATTCCATAATCGATAATACCAGTTTTTCCAAATCCACAGTTGGACCCTGGCTTCACAATAGGGTATCCAACTCTGCCCTTGGCCATCCACCCAGCAGCACAGACATGAAATCCTGCAAGAGAATGGAAGGGTAATGGCTTAACTTGTATGTTCCCTCAGCTAAGCAAAGGTCATCTCAACCAAGATGGCTCCTCCCAACAGGGACAGGGTCTTAACTGCAGAAATCCAGTTCATATATAAGGGGGAAAACGGTTTTCTTAAAAAATAAAGTTTGAACACATATAAAAGTTCTTATAACATCTCACTTTTACTAGAAAGTGACATCTTGGCAAAAAAAATAAAAAAAGATGGACTAAGAAACAATAATACCATGGATATGAAAACAATCCAATTTCAGAGCTGGCTTCTTTTCACAAATGACCCTACTAGTGCCATGAGATAACTAAAATTATCACCAATACTGAAAAAAATCTTTTCAAATGATAGTGTCTCTTTCAGGATCAATTAAGATATTGCTGATATTTTTAAAAATTGGAATAAAGATAAAAGTACTCAACATTTCAAACAAAGCCTTAGCCCTGTTTTCCTTGCTCAGCTTTGGAGGCTCTTTTAACATTTGCCAATGCCATCCAAGAACGATCTGACTGCGAGTCCCTGGTGGCTGGGAATGGCTCTGCTTTAGCCTGCATCGTTCCAGTTGCTGTGTCACACACAGCCCTGTGGGTATAGACTGAGCAGTCGTCTGGGGAAGACTCTGGGCCATTTGTGAAAACACCTTTATTTTTGTCTTGGGTGATGTAAAATATTTGCATGAGCTTTGCCAGGTATGTTCCTATAAGCGAAGGGATTTCTTTATTGGAGAAGATAATTCTGAATGGAGGTGGCCTTTTGGATTCTCCTGAAAGTCCAGGAGAGACACTAGCAGCCCCCTCGCTCTCTCCCAACCCCCAGCTTTTATCATAAAGAAGCAGACAGTATTTGTTAATTACTGGGTTTTCACCAGGTGTCCTGACATCATCTTCCCAATATCTTTCATCTGGTGCTTTACAACTCTTTTCCTCATGGCTTTCAATCCTAAAGTACAAATGCATTCTCCCACTTACTGTTAAAAACGAAAAGGAAAAACTTGAAAAAAAATCACTAAATTCACTATTTCTTCTACCAAGTGAATTTCTTTGTAAGATTTAACATAGTAATATCATTTAACAGCTGAGGAAACCCACAGAGATCAAGAAAAGATAAAATGGTATAATATTAAAAATGAATAGCAATAGCATAGAATTAATGAGTAAATAAATGATATCAAGATGATATCTTCATTTTCTTTTGACTTTAATTTAACTCAGTTGCTTATTTTAGAAAGTGTCCACCATCGAGCTCTAGGCAGAGAAAATGGGAGAAGCAGAGGTGGAGAAGTAAGTCTCAATAAGAGGTTGCAGGAAAGGTGGAAAAAATTTTTTTCCAAAGGTGAAAAAGAAGAAATATTATATTCAAAGCAGTTACCAATTTTTCTGGCTGCCTCTAACTGCTTGTAGGTGGCAAGACTGCCACCTTCATATTCACAGACCGCCTTCGCTTCTGCATAGGTGAGCTTGTATTTGCCGGACCGCGCTTCTCTGTGGTACACGCCTGCTGCTTGTTCTGTGAATTCACAAAATGTCATAAATGCACTGTTATCCATTCTTGTCGAACAAGGGAAATTTTGTGGCCTCATCTGGAAGATTACATCAGCTATTGTTCCTGCCAAAGGGTTCCCTGGGTCGGCTGCCTTGAGTGGCTGAGTTTTCATTGTTAGAAAGCTTTGGGAAACATTTTGAATGAGGGGAATTTTGGGGGGACACAGAGAGAAACTTAAGACTAAGTTATGTTTTTGAACTGAGAGCCTGAAATAAAGTTTTAATACAGCATTGTATTTCTGCACTATCCAAAGTGATAAAGTTTTAACTTGTTTTTTTGGCTTGGTTTTAAAAACTTGGAAAGGTAAACACTAGGAAAAGAAAAGGAATGAAAATTGAAAAGAAAAGCCAATGAAAATTAGCTCATAATGAAGGAGAAAAATAAGCCAAAATATCCATTTGAGGGAAATGAGTAATACAATATAGTTGAGAATTTAGTAAACAAATTGAAAACTGAGGAACAGTTTGAAAGAATCCAAAGGCACCAAATAGTGCATTAAAGAAAAGAAAAATAGATATAACTACAGCTGAGAAAAAGTGGGACACACCTAACTACCAGTTCCTAGGTTCTTCACCTGGTTTGTCTTTTTTTAGTTCACATTTGTTCCCAGCACAGTTTAGATGGTATTAAGTCATACGTGAGCTGTGTCCTAGTAGATCACTGTTTAAATGGATTGTTTTGAGTTTTGAGTGCATTTTGCCATAGAAACAATGTGAAAAGATTCCCAGGACAATAATCATAACATAGCTCTAATAGTTCTGTGTAGACTGTCAAGATTATTGTTAAATCTTTGTACCCCGACCTGTGTAATCAGCCACCATTAAGACCATTTCCAACAAGAATTTATATTTCCAGCCTTGCAGCAATATATGAATCCAGCAGTATTAGAAATACTGTTCTTTACTCTCCACCCAAAGCTGAAGTTGACAATGTCAATTCAATAGGAGATGCTGCTTGGCATTTTCCCTGCTTTTCTAGACTCAAGAGATCCTGCTCTTATACCTTATATGGTAAAAGCCTATCATGCATACACAGTGGGTTAGTCAGTCTGATACTTAGAGGTCAGAAAACACAAGGAACATCAAAGTCATTCGCTCTTTTGAGAGTTACCTACTTTCCAAGTGTCCTTCATAGGTAAAGCCTCATTAACTCAGCTTTTACCAGTTTCCAATGTAGCTGTTTTGAGAATTTACCATGAGGTACTTTGCTAGGTTCTGGGGAATCAAGCCCTGTTCTTAAGCAACTTGGGCACTAATGGGCAAGGCAAGTAGATCTATTTTGAAGTACAGGGATACTGAGGCTTTTAGTAGAGAAGAGGGACACGTAGTACTTAATGATATATGTGGTGGAGATGATTGTTACTTTTAAAAAGTGTTAGAATTGTATTTGTTTTCTAAAAGGTGTTTATTTGAAAAAAATTTGATTGTTTTGTCTGCCCAGATTTCTCAAACTAAAATTTCCTTTATATTTTACTCCCCAAATAAAAATCTGATATATTAGAAACAAGACAGCAAGCTAAGTCCCACATCACCAAATGAAGACTTCAGTATAGTTTCAGCTTACCCAGAAATGGAATCTTAAACCAGCCAGTCAGAAGGCTCCTGATCATCACTAGTTAGATCATCTGTCTGATAGACTGCTACTATCTCCTAAAGGAATGTAACTTAGCCATCAAAAGCCTACTGTTTTGCTAGTAAAACTTCCTTATGCCTGCACCTTTCTGCCTATGAAAGTTTTGCATTTTGTACCACTCCTTGGAGCTCCTTCTGTTAAATTGGATGCTGCCAAATTCAAATGGATTGTTGCTCAGATAAACTCAAAATTTTAAGTATGTCTCAGTTTTTCTTTTAACAGAGGTTTGGAGGGGGAAAAAAGAAACAGAAAGATTAAAAAATAATTTTTAGTTTTATTCCCAGTAGTTTTTCTTAAAACTTTGGTACCTCTTGAAACTTGTCTAGTAATAAGATAGTAACTTAAATAGCAGCAATGTCTATACTATAATTTTTAATTGATTAAATGATATTAATATACCACATTGCTCCTGAAAGAGATCCAAACTTCCCATTATCTTGCCTTATGAACAAGTTGAGAACTCTTGGCATATGTACTTGAATATTTTAAGCACAGATTTATTTTAAAGTATTTCTTAATTCAGAATTTATAGTACTAAAATGGTCCTTTGATTAATGAGTCTTAATCTAAAGAGTTTCACTTTTCAGAAGAAGTAATAATTTATTAATTTTTCTAGCTGTCATTCATTAAAATTGAAAATCTGCTTAACCAATAATTTCCTTTTCCTTTTATTAATAGTAAGTGGTAACAGTAGCAGGTTGGCTCTGATTTCTGCTTCTGGTTCTGTGATAGACCAGTTGTGTGACCTTGTATAAATTACTGCCTGCATCTCAGTTTCTTCATCTATCAAATGGGAATAATGACAGTTATTTTTTGGAATATACAAACTATGAAACCTATAAGCATTGCTTCTGGATTCTAATAGGAGCTCATGATAATGTTACTTTTCCCTTCTCCTTTTTCAGATTCGAAACAATGGTTAAAAGGAATTGCTTATTTGTACATTTTTTTATTTTCCATTTAAACTAGTTGAAGTTACTTGTCCTTATGTGTCTTAAAATTTACTATCTAAGAAATTAAGAGTATACAAGAGTAAACCTTAGGGTCCCTTACTTCAGACTTCTCATTTTACCAGCATGGAACTGAGACCAAGAATTTTAAGTGCCTTGTTCTTGATAGTTGCTAGCAGATTCCTGCCTTATAATTCAACTCTCTTCTCCCTCTAAACAGTTTTCTAATACTACATTGATCTAACCAACTATAAACAGTTTATGCCAGGCTGACTGGTCAATAATTTGTCCCACTTTGAAGCAATATGCAATCACTCCAGGCCCCAGATGTGCAGCATACTATTAACAAATATTTGGGTTTGCTTCCCTCTACCTCCGGGACAGCACTTCTATTGTCCAGGTTTCTATTTTGGTGATATATAACATCACTTTAAAAAAAACCCCAAAACTACATTTTGCTTCATCATTAGAGAATTTGACAGAATTTCAGTTTATCCATTTGGGTTCAACTCTTACTAGCTTTATGATCCTCTTTTTCATTTCTGACAAATAGGTGTATGTTTCCCAAGTTCAATGGTGTGTAATGAAAATAAACAGAAAGACTTGCTCATTCCTCTAGTAAATTCCAGACCCCATCTTGGCCAAATGGATTGCACTGTTCAGCATGAAAGTAGTTCACTGGCTCAAGCTGAAAAAAGAGGCGGTAAGGCTGTGCATTGCAAATCGAGCTTTTTAATGAAATCCGCATGGCTGTAGTTATACCAGAAAGAAATAAGCTGAAAGGGAAGATATACTACAACTCTGTGCTGCTTAGCAAGCCTAAAATCAAGATCTAGGTTAATTTTACTTTCTGTTTATTTCTTTGTTTTATATAAGGATCTGTCAATTTTCTTCTTGAGCAATTCAAAAAATTTTCACCATCAGATACAACAGTGAACATAAAGCAATAATAATCTGTATCATGAGAATTAAAACATTGTTTAGAGTACTTTATGGAGCATTTGGGGTTTTAACTATTTAGGTTTTTTTTGGTCTATTGTTTATATTCTCAGTTAGGCCTGTGTCATTTCCTTACATTTAACAAAACAAAACAACAAAAGAAACTTTCCTTGTCTAACAGAAGAGGTAGTAAAGTATTTAAATGGCTAGCTCAGACAAAAGAAATCAAGTGATAAGAACACATTCAGAAATACAAGCTTTTTTCATTTTTTCTATATTACAAGATGGCTTTGTAAAACTATTTGAACGAAAAACGTGAGTTATACTACAGGTCAGAGTACACAGAGCAGTGACTGTAAAATTATTTTATATTCTAATTTACCTGTTATAATTCTCTTATGGTTACCTGTTATGAAATCTGACTGCAAATGCATTGAAATAAGAACGAAATAATGTATTAGTAACTTTATTTTGTTAAAGACACTTTCCCCATTATACTACCACACCTGCTTTGAAAATTTTAAAGGACATATTCATATGGACTATAAATATTAACTTCTATTTTCTACTCAACAGTTCACTTTATAAAAAGCTATTCTAAAATTTTAGAAGGCAGGAACACTTAAAAAAAATGATATATACACTCCACCAGCTGTTTTCCCCAAACAATTTTCTTAGAAAACATCAGCCTTAAACAGAAGAGAAAAATTTACAGCTTTGATTCACTTCTGTATGAATTCAAAGAAGTGACTTCCCCAGCAAGAAGCTCATGAGTGAAGTTTCTTACCAAGCCATATGGAGTTATGAAAAATTCCATTCTTGAATCCCCATCCGTGAGCCTCTTCCCATAGCAAGACAAATAAGTAAATTAAGATGATCATATCTCAGTCGTAGAGAAAGAATGTTCTGTCAGGGGCTGCTCGGGATAAATTCTCAGAGCAGAGGCTGAAATGTGTCTGAAACATCTGGTTTCCACATCTTTTAAATGTTTTTTTTTTTTTTTTTCAGCTGTGAGGTCAGCAAGCGCTCTCCAATGACATTTTCTGCTGTAGAGTTACACAATTAACTCACTGTCTGAGGCAAATCCTCTGACTCATTTGCATTGGCAACTCAAACTAAGGATATGGAACGATCATCTACATTTTAAAATTCGCTTACTTGGAAAGGGGATAATTTATTCTGTCTGTCACGGACACTCCTCTGTTAGGAAGTTCTTTATAACTTGGTGCAGATTCAGCAGTGGTTTCAAAAAACAAAAGAAAGACACTTCAGTAAGAATTTTAAGAGAAACCCATTTGCAATAATGAGTATCTCATTTGCAACAAGTCAAATGTGATATGGGGTTTGGGGTTAAACACTAATCTTGAACTTGACCCTGGTAGTATTATTAATACTTCAGTTTCCCCTAAACATTGTCAAGCTTGAATAGAAGGTTTGAAACAAAAAGTGTGCATAGCTGGCCAATTCTGAACTGTCTCCAGTGTTGTAGGATTTTTTAACTTTCTTTTCTGTCTGCTTCTGTGTTAGGGTGGGGTTTGTTGCAGTCCTTAGATTACTGTGGTCCAAGGTAGGTAAATACATCATTTTTCAGAAAAGTAGTTCAGTTTCAGATGCTTAGGACATTCCAGCAGTTTGGGGCTATCTTATTAGAACACAACATTTTCCAGGTCACAAATCCTTGTTATTTTGGGAGGAAGGAGGGTTGGTAGGTTGTCATAAAGTTAATTAAAATACGGTGCTAGCTTCCCTACTCTAACTTTGAAGATTATCAGAATAATAGGTACAGTTATCATAGTGAAGTCACCATGCCTTAAAATACCCAAACTTTCCTCTCCTCTTGTGCAGGGTCTTTGGGTAACCTGTTCGGTAATACTCCAACGCTCTGATGCTCCCTAGCTTTTCCTGTTGATTGACAGCCATTCGGGGAGGGGCAGCTTTGACATCTCTTTCTCATTGGTCATTCTTTGCTGCTTATCCTCTCTACTCCTGCTACGAAACTGCCTCCTTTTGTTCCTATTATATTCATTTCTCTCATGCTTTCTTAGTTCCTCCTTTGATATTTAATCTTTCTAGACGGTCAGCTTTCTGGACTTGCTCTGATCTAAAGTTAACTTGAATCTCTTAGGCATCTTTGCATTGTACATCAAAGGCTTGCCCTGATCTCATCTGCCCTGGAAAGAGCAGTTGTAGGAGGTAGGCTGAGGTTACAGAATTTACTAGGCACTCACGGAGGTTGGATAAAGCTGTCAGGATTCAAAAATCTCTATTTTGGACCCAGAGCAAATGAGAGATGAGATGATTATACACCAGCTCATCCCACAGAATTTCGAGGGTTTGAGTTTGGTGCCAAGAAGAATCTAGTCTAGACCAGGTGGGTGTGACTATGAAGACAGGTATGGTCAGCGGGAATAGGATGAAGAGATAGTTGGAAGGAACAAACCATGACATTTCTCTGGAAAATGGAATTATATGACTATTTTAAGCCATAGTTTAGGAAGTAAATATAACTTTACTTGGGCAAGGCAACAGCTGAACCGTCACAGCTTCTCCCATCCTTTGCCTGGTCACATTCTCTGCCCATGTGTTTTCTGCATCTCTCAAAGGTACTCAGTCCCTTCTTGTCCTTATTTATAAAAAATTATTACCAGGAAAGGGTTGAAAATTAACCTTTAACTAGGCCAAATAATGAACAAGAGATACCCTTCTTTATTCATCTTATTTATTTATTTATTCATTTTAACAAATCTCCAAGTATGACAAGGTGTACATGTTCACCTTATTTTAGCATAAATATTTAATGATTACTTTAATGGATTAACCCAATCAAGGGGGAAGGGTTTCTTTCTCCTCCTCCCATTTCCTACGGGCACTTCCCCCCATCTCTGCACAGTGTTTGGAAACCCTACATTAAGCAAAGAGGAAACACTGCCTAATCTTGTGAGTTCTGGTTTTGAGGGGGTGTTCAGTTCTATTGTGGAAGAAAAAAGGAGAATGAGGGTTTTGTGTGGAAAAGATGCTATGGGTGTGGGTGGGAATTCAGGGAGGAACCAGAGGGAGAAGGATAGAGGAGAGAAGGAGTTTTGTTTGTGAACTTAGCTTGAAAGTTGCCCAAGAAAATAAACCTTCCCTGCCCACCCCCCTCCCCCCCAGTACACACTGCTGCTGCTAAGTCGCGTCAGTCGTGTCCGACCCTGTGCGACCCCAGAGACGGCAGCACACCAGGCTCCCTGGTCCCTGGGATTCTCCAGGCAAAAACACTGGAGTTGGTTGCCATTTCCTACCCATGATGTATTTGAGGAGTTGAGAGAAGATACATTGCTGAAAGTTCCTTTCAAAGGCTAGAAGACTTTGCTAGTCCAGTGTTCAGCCTTTAGAGATAAATGTCACCTTACTTCCCTACACCTTCCATCTCTTGATTGCACTTGCCAGTCATTGACTAAAAGCCAGGCAGGACCTTTTTTTTCTGGCAGAGGCAGGTCCCCTTTCAACCGCTTTCCCAGTGTTTCAGTGCTCATGAGCCCAATCCCTTCTAGACACCTAAAGACAAGGTGGGGAGATTGTCATACTTGATTTGGGCTAACAGTGCACTGAACAAGCTTTAAGATTGCCTGAAGTGGCACAGTGGTATGGTGATGTCACTATTCCACAAACTTTAAAAAGAGAGACTCTAAAGAGAGACAGAATGTCAAATGTCAGAGGAAGAGAGAAGACGTTTAAAACCTTTTCGATATGTTCAACCTCAGCTAACAGGGAAAAGCTATGGAGAAGTGTCAGGTGGATGCGGGTCAGGCAGTAGAGAGAAGAAGAGAGGAAAAAGAAACACGTTCTAAGAAATCACATGAATAATTATAATAATCTAAACAGAATACAAAATAGCTAGACATTGTGGGGAAACAATTGTATAGTATTAAAACTAAAGCATAAATTATATAATTTGTTGATTATATCATGTATTTTGTAATCTTGGGAAGTGAAGGAAAGAGCAAGAGAAGATAAGAGAAGAAAAAGGTGGAGCTCAGTGAATTACAAAATATGTCAGTAGAGGACAAAATTAAGAACATTGGCAGTAAGGCCATGAAATTACAGTACAGGAGTTCTCCACCCATCCCAAGAGCTTCATACAGACCATGGTGTGAATAAGGGCAATAAAAGAAATAAAACTCACTTCCCTAGTGCACAATTTAAAACAATTGGAGAGAAATTCTAATGCATGGCATAGAGCAAGGTTTAAGAAACATGTGGCTTCTTAAACTCATTTATTCAATAAATAAATATTGAATAAATTTAAATTTCCACTCATTTATTCAATAAATACTTAATCTTCAAGTGGAGATACTCAGTCTTCAAGTGCTGCAAACTTTTAAAGCACCATTGAACTGAATGGAGTCTATGTAGAACTATGGGAAATATATGGAAAAGTGAAACATTAATTATTTTATATCAAAAAGCTTTTTAGAAACTGAATATGACATTGAACAGAACAATGTGCTTTCAAGTTTATGGGAAAACAGATGTCAGAAAGAGATCTGAAACTGACATTGGACTTCCCGTAGGCATATAGTGTGACAGTAAGTAGTAAAACCTGCCAAGTATTTCTTGTTCTTCACCTTCCAGCAGCACGTTGGTAGCATTGTACCCTGTGGTTCGGTGAGATCATGTGACTATTTCTGGCTGGTGAGATATGAGCAGAGATTTGATGTGTTATCTCAGAGATGAGCCTTTGATTGCTGATTCTCTAGAGCTCTCTTTCCCTCCGGCATGGAGGGAAATGTTTAAGATAGTGGCTGGTCTGTCCCTTGGATCCCTGGCTGAATCTGATGTTGTGTGTGTGTGTGTGTGTTTTTAATTGCTAAGTCACATGTTGTGTCCAACTCTTTGTGACCTCATGGACTATAGCCCGTCAGGCTCCTCTGTCCATGGGATTTCTGGATGAGAATACTGGAGTGGGTTGTCACTTCCTTCTCCAGGGGAATCTTCCCGACTCAGGATTGAACCCACATCTCCTGCATTGGCAGGCGAGTTCTTTACAGCTGACCCACCAGGGAAGTTCCTGATGTTAAGTAGCGTGAATGAAATATAAACCTTTATTGTTTTATGTCATTGAGATTTGGGGGTTGTTCATTACTGTTAGCATAACTTAATCTGTCCTAGTTTATAGGAAGCATGAGTATATGTGTTGTGCTGTGCTGTGCTAAGTAAGTTCAGTCATGTCTGACTCTGTGTGACCCCATGAACTGTGGCCCGCCAGGCTCCTCTGTCCACGGGATGCTCCAGGCAAGAATACTGGAGTTGGTCGCATATCTGTATATGGGTATTCATAGCAAAGAATTACTTCAGAAGTTTGGAGATCTAGGGACATTCAGATACAAAAGTTAAAGCCAGAAGAAGAAAGAGGAGAGGAGAACAAAAGAGAAGGAGGCAATGATTAATATGCTTAATATCCTTCCTCTCCCCACCCTGCCTCCTTATAATACACAACACCCCAATTTGCATATGATCTGTCTTCCAATTTTTTAAAAATTGGAGTATAATTGCTTTACAATGTTGTATTAGCTTTTGCTGTACAAAGAAGTGAATCAGCTATATGTACACATACATCCCCTCCCTGTGGGACCTCACTTCCACCCCCCACCTCCCACCCCACTCCGCTGGGTCATCACAGAGCACTAAGCTGAGCTTCCTGTGTTTTACAGCAGGGTCTCACTAGCCATCTATTTCACACATGGTAGTGTATATATGTCAATCCTAATCTCCCAGTTCTTCCCAATCTCCCCTTGCCCTCATGCCCACAGGCACATTCTCTATATCTCTGTCTCTATTCCTGCCCTGAAAATAGGTTCATGTGTGCATTTTTCTAGATTCCATATATATGCATTAATATATGACATTTGTTTTTCTCTTTCTTACTCCCCATATGCATTCATTACCGTCATACAGTTCCCTGTACCTCTGGCAAATCTTGAAAACCATTGCTTCCTCCTCTCTACCTCTTATCTTCCCTTACTCTAGATAGAGAATAACAGAACTCACTTTTGGGGACTTAAAGATCAACTGGTTCAAATCCTACCTGTGTTGTAAATCCCTGCTATGCTGCCCTTACTTATACTGACCTGAAACTCTTTTAGTTAAATTTTGACTCATTTGTGTTATTGAAGTCCATAGAGTAAGTGTTACCTATATCTGCTTTTAGGAAAAATTACCATGATGTGTGAAGCTGGAACAAAGAACACATATTTGAAAATAAATTTAAAACATTCTCACTTGGAATTTGCCTTTTCAATACTATTTAAAATGTAGGTGCAGAAATATTAAGTTCAGAGTGATCCTATCTTGATAGAGGAGGGATATATATAAATATATATGAAATATAAAGTCCAGAAGGGTATACATACAGATGCCAAATATCTCAGCATGGTTTGGTTATAAGCATTTTATATTTTCTTCTTTTTGTTTTTAGTTTTGTATTTTGTAAATTTTTGTTCAATAAATTTGTATCATTTGTATAATGAGTGAAAAAGTTGCGATTCATATACATAGATTTTAAGACATTAACTTAATTAACATGACAATGAAATTGATAGAGAATACTAAAAAGAATCATGACTAGAACAGAATATTAAATTTTTAGAAGTTCTTGAGAAAATTAAGTATTTTGCATCTAACAAGATAAATGGGTGGTTTCGAATTAAGCATCTTTCCAAGGAAAATGAGATTAGTCATAATGGGATCAAAACTGAAGCCAAACCATTGTTCATAAATTTGTACTGAGGTCTTGTAGTATACTTGCTTGCTTTCAGATAACTTGCTATATATAAACAACCTTGACCGTTCAGTTCAGTTCAGTTCAGTTGCTCAGTCATGTCTGACTCTTTGCGACCCCATGAATCGCAGCACGCCAGGCCTCCCTGTCCATCACCATCTCCCGGAGTTCACTCAGACTCATGTCCATTGAGTCAGTGATGCCATCCAGCCAACTCATCCTCTGTCGTCCCCTTCTCCTCCTGCCTCCAATTCCTCCCAGCATCAGAGTCTTTTCCAATAAGTCAACCCTTCCCATGAGGTGCCAAAGTACTAGAGTTTCAGCTTTAGCATCATTCCTTCCAAACAACACCCAGGGCTGATCTCCTTCAGAATGGACTGGTTGGATCTCCTTGCAGTCCAAGGGACTCTCAAGAGTCTTCTCCAACACCACAGTTCAAAAGCATCAATTCTTCGGCGCTCAGCTTTCTTCACAGTCCAACTCTCACATCCATACATGACCACAGGAAAAACCATAACCTTGACTAGACGGACCTTTGTTGGCAAAGTAATGTCTCTGCTTTTGAATATGCTATCTAGGTTGGTCATAACTTTTCTTCCAAGGAGTAAGCGTCTTTTAATTTCATGGCTGCAATCACCATCGGCAGTGATTTTGGAGCCCCCCAAAATAAAGTCTGACTGTTTCCACTGTTTCTCCATCTATTTCCCATGAAATCTTGACCTTTAGCCTACATATAAATATTTAATTTTTCACAAATGTTTCTGCTAAGTCGCTTCAGTCGTGTCCAACTCTGTGCGACCCCATGGACAGCAGCCTACCAGGTTCCCTCGTCCCTGGGATTCTCCAGGCAAGAACACTGGAGTGGGTTGCCATTTCCTTCTCCAATGCATGAAAGTGAAAAGGGAAAGTGAAGTCGCTCAGTTGTGTCTGACTCTTTGCGACCCCATGGACTGCAGCCTACCAGGCTCCTCCACCTATGGGATTTTCCAGGCAAGAGTACTGGAGTGGGTTGCCATTGCCTTCTCTGACAAATGTTTACAGAAGGCATAGTTTATGTTAAGTATGCTGTATACTAGGTTTGGATATGAAGATTTAAAAGGTGACCTCAAAGAGTTCAAAATTTCCTTTTAAAATGTTATCAAGTAGGCTTGATTCTTCACCTGGGAATCTGGGGAAGGGGTATAGTTAAAAGTAATACTATTCCCATTGTCTTTGCACATCCTCTGACTCAGTGAAGGGAAAACCTACCAGGGAGATTTTTGGTCTTAGCATCTTCAGTATGAACAATGCTGGTAAGACTAGTAGCTGCTGCTTGCTGCACCAAGACTGATGGCTGCTCACTTAGTATTAGGTATACTTAGCCAGGTGAGTGCACCCTTCTTCAGGGAAATACTTTATATCATCAGGGACAGTTTCCCTTTAGAATAACTTCATCCCTCTCTGCCTTCATGTTTGTTCAATTGCTATGGGCAAAATCTTTGTGTCTCCTTCTATTCATCTTCCCTCATAACAGGTGAGATCAGAGAAAGGTGAGGAATCAAGCACACATCCTAGGCGTTCTTCTACCCCCGTTACCAAGCATCACTAGTGAGAGAATTCTGAGACTTCCTTCTTTGGGGAACATTTTTTTATTGAGGTATAGCCAGTATGGATGTGAGAGTTGGACCATAAAGAAAGCTAAGGGCCGAAGAATTGCTGCTTTTGAGCTGTGGTGTTGGAGAAGACTCTTGAGAGTCCCTGGGACTGCAAGGAGACCAAACCAGTCAATCCTAAAGGAAAACAGTCCTGAATATTCCTTGGAAGGACTGATGCTGAAGCTGAAGCTCCAATACTTTGGCTATCTGTTATGAAGAACTGACTCATTGGAAAAGACCCTGATGCTGGGAGAGATTGAAGACGGAAGAGAAGGGGTGACAGAGGATGAGATGGTTGGATGGCATCACTGACTTGATGGACATGAGTTTGAGCAAGCTTCAGGAGTTGGTGATGGAGAAGGAACTCTGGTGTGCTGCAGTCCCTGGGATTGCAGAGTTGGACATGACTAAGTGACTGAACTGAACTGAACTGAACTGATAGCCAGTTAACAATGTGAACTGAATATTGTGATAGTTTCAGATGAACAGTGAAGGGACTCAACCATACATGTGCATGTATCCATTCTCCCTCAAACCTCTCTCCCATCCAGGCTGCCACATAACATTGAGCAAAGTTACCTGTGCTACACAGTAGGTCCTTGCTGGTTATCCATTTAAAATATAGAAGTGTGTACATGTCTGAGGCTTCCTTCTTGATTCCTCTCTTCCTCTCATCAGTGTCACACAATCCTTTTCCAAGTCTTGTTATCTCTATCTCCAGAAGAAAATGGCAGCAGAGATTGATGAGTACCAAACCAAGTTCCCTTTCCAGCTGGGCACAGTCATAGATCACTTTTCTCTGCCTCCTTGGCAGTTAGGTGCATGGAGTATGTGATTAGTTAACACACAGTATGAGATTCTAGTTAACATAGTGTGGGTTAGCTTGATGCATAACAGTTTCAGACCAGGCCCATAAAAATCTCCCACAGTTGGCCATGTATTTGCCATCTGATAACTGAATGAGGAGGACTTCCATAGCCCTGGAGGAGAGTGCAGTCAGAAGGCAGACGAGCCTCATCCTCTATGTACCAAATAAAAGCACACCAGTCAGGAAGACCAAAGAGAATCCTACTCTGCTAAGCCACGGAGATCAGGATTTACTTGTTACCCTAACTAATATAATAGAGTTATATGGTATCTGGGGGCTTCCCTGGTGGTGGGTAAAGCAGGTAAATGCATGAGACACAGAAGATGCAGGTTCAGTCCCTGGAATGGGAAGATCCCCTGGAGGAGAAAATGGCAATCCACTCCAGTATTCTTGCCTGGAGAATCCCATGGACAGAGGAGCCTGGTGGTCTATAGTCCATGGGGTCTCAAAGAGTCGGACACGACTGAGTGACTAAGCGTGGAAGCATATTGTGTTAGATCTCCTTCTTTCTATCTCTATGTTTTCATCCTTTCTATCTCTATGTTTTCATCCCGTGACACCATAATCTCTTGCTTGGACTATTTAATAGTCTCCTGTGTCCTTCCTTCCACTCTTGCTCTCTACAAGTCTGAATGATCATTCAAAAGCATAAATCAGAACTTGTAACTCCCCTGCTTAAAAACCTGTTTTCCTGCAGCACAAAAATAGCCTTAATCTTTTGATTTTGGTTTCTAACCTCTCCCCTGTTCTGGGTCTTGTTCACTTCTCCAACCTCACACACTGTGCTCTAACTTGAGTATGCAAAGCTTATCCCCACCATAGAGATTTTGCAAAAAAAACCATGCCTTTCAATTCACCTTCCTTACATTCGAATCTCAACTTAATGACAACCGTCTAGGTGAGGCTTTGTTGTACAACCTGAAGCAGTCTTCTGTAGCTTTTTATTATAGGATCCTATTTTTTAAAGGTCAAGGTTTTCAAGATTTAATTTACATATGATGAGTCACCCTGTATAAGGTATATCATTCTATGAATTTTGACAAATGCACACAATTGTGTAACCACCCTAAGGAAGATGTAGAGCATCTCAAAGAGTGGATATATGTATATTTATAACTGATTACTTTGCTGTTCACTTGAAAGTAACACAGCACTGAAAATCAACTGTTCCAAATTTTTTTTTCTAAAATATGTAGACCGTCTCCATCACCTCCAAAAGTTCCCTTAATATCCCTACTTTAAATCCATCACAACCTAATATTCTTAATACACTTATTGCATCTAATATTTTTCCTGTTTATTTATGTATTTGTTTATATTTTGATTCATTTATTTGTTTTATTGTTTATCATCATATGCTAGGATATATAGATCCATGAAAGCAGGGACCTTATCTCCTGGTTTACCTCTGTTTGCAGCGCTGAGAATAGTACCAGCCTCATCACAGATTCTGAACAAATATTTGTGCAAGGAAGGAAGAAAGAAAGGAAAGAGAACTTTTTGAGTCTTGCTTGACTCATGTTTTCATATGTCCACCAGGGATATGTAATAATATCCCTTTTGGAGTACCCATGAGGACTGCGGGGGATGTTGATTGACTCTAAGCGCCCCTGGCACCATGCTGGCGTTTCATAGCCTTCAGTACAGAGAGCTCCTGTAGCGTCTGAAGTCAGTTCACAGTCTTCCTTGGCCTGTTTGGCGCTTTCAGCTGGACTGGTCTTCTTTCTTCTGCTTTTGCTATTTTGTTCTGTGGTGCTGCCCTCCACGGGTCTAGGGCTTCTCTTTCACTAGTGGCATCTCTTCAGGTCAGGGTGGTCACTGACCTCCCTCAGTGGCCTCCATAGTAGCTGAAGAGAGAAGCTTCCAGACTCCTTCCTGCTCTGGCCGATAATTACACGTGTTTCTTTCACAAGACCCAGAGGGCTTTATGAGGAGCAAGATAAGGGATTCTCTGTTATCTCCTGTCTTTACGGCTCCAGTGACTCAGCAAATCGAGTAGCTCACCTAGCTGTGAGGTTCTGGGTTCTCTCAAGGATTTACTCCCCTCTCTAAGACCTCGTCAATGCTCATCCTTGGCTCAAACCTCAAGAGAGTCAACTCCCTACATATCAGCCCTGACATCCTTCTCCAAGGAACGGCTGCCCACAGCTGATATTCATCTAGCTCCAGGTTACAATTGTCAGACTTCAAGGGAAAGTGCTTTGTCGCTATTCTGAAGCTTCCATCTCTAGGGGACTTTTATCTGCATACACTGGAGATCTTTGTTTTAATGCTGCTTAGCCAATAATCCCATGGGCCAAGGAGCCTGGTAGGCTGCAGTCTATGGGGTCACAAAGAGTCGGACACGACTGAGCGACTTCACTTTCACTTTTCACTTTCATGCACTGGAGAAGGAAATGGCAACCCACCCCAGTGTTCTTGCCTGGAGAATCCCAGGGACGGGGGAGCCTGGTGGGCTGCCGTCCATGGGGTCGCACAGAGTCGGACACGACTGAAGCAACTTAGCAGCAGCAGCAGCCAATTTATGGTGGGAACAAAACTCAGAGCACAGACTTTTTGCTGTAAGTAAAGCAGATACATTAGAAAATATGCAACTTCTTACCAGGATGTTCCCTCTAACATTCTGTATGATAAGACAGAAAAATAGAAGTGACTGTGATGTACATCAGCAAAGGAATGATTAGATAAATGATGGTCTGGCAATATCTTGGGGTACTGGGCAGCAGTGCAAAGAATGAGAAGGAAGAATTCTGAGAACTGGTGGGAAACATTTTTCTTTTAGTGTTATTTGAGTATTTTAATAATATCGTTGGTTACTGAGATTAAAATAATTCAGAATTAAAAAAAATTATTTGATCTGCTACTAAATTAGAAACCTGGGAGAAAGGTGAGGGAGCATCTTTCTAGCACCCTCATGTAGAGGATACATCCTCAGTGTAGAAACCAAGGCTGAGAGAAATTAAATTGTCTTGGTTTGTCAAAGTCATATTGATCAGAATCTGGATTAAGACCCAAGTCTGCTGAATCCTGTTCACACATCATTACTGAAGTCAATAATGTTATCATTCTTATCTCCCAGAGAAGGAATAATAAGGTGTTTCTGAAAGTCTTTTTACCTATCTAATACCCTGTCACTGCACAGGCAATGCTCCAGAGATATTGATGGTCTTAGGATCAAGGAGAGGCTGATTCATAAATCATGCTCTGGCATCCTTGAAAAGGAAGATAATGTTGCATATCATGGGCTGAAACATGGTAGCTAATTGTAATAAATACATTATCAGTTGGAGTCTTTAAACAAAGAATTATCTTTAAACAGTGTTAATATTTGGATGTGAAAATCTTGCCAGGGACGAAATGTTCCAAGCAAAGGAAGGCTCAGAAACTGAAACTGCTGATAAATTTGGAGAACAGCAAGTTCTCCAGTTTA
The DNA here is from genome assembly GCF_001704415.2 of Capra hircus. Taxonomy (NCBI): domain Eukaryota; kingdom Metazoa; phylum Chordata; class Mammalia; order Artiodactyla; family Bovidae; genus Capra; species Capra hircus. Next base: position 91,426,478 of record NC_030809.1, on the reverse strand, counting down.
GCAGGGAAAGGGGCATAGTAGATGGGGAAGTGATCAGAGGTGAGGCCAGAGGGAGGCCAAGCCAAGTCTTCTTTGCAAACCTAAGGAATTGAATTAGATCCTGAAGTTATAGAGGGTGCCTTTTAAGGGCCAAGAAACAATCTCCCACATGTTTCTTTCTTTAATTTTTTCAAATTTCACAACTCTTTTTCAGGAGTCCTCTAGTTAATAAACTTCTATGAATCCTTGGTCCAGTTAAATGCATTTATTTGAGAGAATTAAGGACTGCAATCTGTTTTGAAGGAAGAGACTTTTTAATTGAATGGCAAAGTGTGTTTGTGTGTGTATGCGTGTTACCATATATTTAGTATATTTTGCCATTAGGTACTATTGGGAGAATAAATAAATAGAAATAAATACATATAGGAACACACACACATGTATAATATTTTTTGGCCACATCATTACTGTATGTGGGATCTTAGTTCCCTGAGCAGGGATTGAACCCATGCCCACTGCATTGGAAGCACAGAGTCTTAACCACTGTCTTAACCACTGCCAAGGAAGTCCGCAAGAACAGATACATATACACAAATTTTTGAAATAATTATTTATTTACTCGTGTTTCAATAGCACTCAATGGCATATCATCGATATTTAAGTCTCTGTAAATTCAGACAGAGAAAGACAAATATATGATATTGCTTATCTGCAGAATCTAAAATATGATTATACAAATGAACTTATTTACAAAAGAATAATTTTGTAATAATAATTTACAAAAACAGACTCACAGACTTAGAGAACGAACTTATGGTTGCCCGGGGGAGGGATAAGGGGAAGGAATAGTTAGGGAGTATGGGATTGACGTGTATACACACACTGCTATATTTAAAGTGGATAACCAACAAGAACCTACTGTATAGCACAGGGAACTCTGCTCAATATTACGTAACAACGAAAATAATTTAAGTCTCCTCCATAGGAACAGATTGCAGCCCTTAAATCTCTCCTATATAGACATTCCACAGCAGCCACAAAATAAAAAAAATGAAGAGAAAAATATATTCATAGAAGGACTAAAAATCAGGGAAAATGCCATCATTGCACAGAAATCTTGAAAAATTCCAAAGAGAAACACCCATGATTATCTAAGAAGAGGAAAATACACAAGCAGGAAGGCGCTTCTGCCGAAGATGGGACTGGCTCCAGGATTGCTCTGAATACATAACAGTGACTGTAAGGAATAGAAAGGATCTCTTCAGCAATCGTTAGTATGATTAAGGAAGCATCTAGAATGGTCAACCAGGTCAACCCTGGCCCAGCAAGAGGAAGCCAGCAGAACTGTCCCCTCCTAACTGAAGCAGTGGGGGTGAGCACTTGAGTCCAACGCAGGGCAGTATCCTGGGTGATTTTTACCCTCAGAAAGGAGCTGGTATTTCCAGAAGATAAACTACTGTAAATAGGCATCAGATTCAACTCTTTCCTGATGATAACTGATGCAGACTCTGTTGAACAGAAGCAGAATTCTCAGACAGGTAAATGTAGGATCTCAAATACACAGAAGAACTGAAAACCAAAATCATCAACCATTAAAGGAAAAATCAAAACCACGAAGGGAAACATTAAACCCAGCTAACATCTGTAGAGGCTGGATTTATAGAGTAAGAGGTAAGAGTGGATTGTAACCATGAAACAAGAACAGAATATTATGAAAGAGAATCAATGAACAATGATGGCAATGAAAAATATGATCATTGAAATGAAAACTAGATGAGCTGAATAGCGGAATGGACACAACTGAAGACTGAATAAGGCCTGGGAGATAGAGAAGAAGAATTATCTTGGAGCTTACTATTGCAAAAGGACAGAAACTTGAAAAGTATGAGAGACATTGAGAATATCTTGTAGCCCCACAGTTTTCACATTTACTTAGTTAAATCCTAAAACAATGAGATAAATATAGTCTCATAGGCTTATTGATCATTTGTATTTCTACCTCTGGAACTTCATTTTTATGTTAGGCTGAACTATTAAAACTGGTGAATTTTAAGAATTGATAGGAATAATGATTCAAACTTATCTGAGGTTACGTTTGCACAAGGTCAAGGAAACAGTTGTGTAGGGATGATCCTTTCTAATGCACCTCATCGTTAGCATGAAAGCATGTCTGAAGTTTGGTCATCTCTGCTACCTGTAAGAATGTAGCATTCTTCAGATCAAGAGATCCCAGAATTGTGTGACTTTGTTTCTGTTGTTGTTATTCAGTAGCTAAGTCGTGCCCGACTCTTTGCAACCTCATGGACTGCAGCATGCCAGGCTCCTCTGTCCTTCACTGTCTCCAGAGTTTGCTCAAATTCATGTCCATTGCATCAGCTTAGGGAAGAAGAAATAAAAGTCAGGAATGTTAGCACTCATGATTCTACTTTATAATCATTTCAAGTATTACAAGGACATATTTACAAGTTTCATTTTCACAGTTCCCCTGGATCTGCTCAGAGTTTCAGTGTTCAGTTCAGTTCAGTTCAGTCACTCAGTCGTGTCCGACTCCTTGCGACCCCATGAATTGCGGCACGCCAGGCCTCCCTGTCCATCACCAACTCCCGGAGTTCACTCAAACTCACATCCATCGAGTCAGTGATGTCATCTAGCCATCTCATCCTCTGTCGTCCCCTTCTCCTCCTGCCCCAAATCCCTCCCAGCATCAAAGTCTTTTCCAATGAGTCAACTCTTCACATGAGGTGGCCAAAGTACTGGAGTTTCAGCTTTAGCATCATTCCTTCCAAAGAACACCCAGGGCTGATCTCCTTTAGAATGGACTGGTTGGATCTCCTTGCAGTCCAAGGGACTCTCAAGAGTCTTCTCCAACACCACAGTTCAAAAGCATCAATTCTTCAGCACTCAGCTTTCTTCACAGTCCAACTCTCACATCCATACATGACCAATGGAAAAACCATAGCCTTCACCAGACGGATCTTTGTTGGCAAAGTAATGTCTCTGCTTTTCAATATGCTATCTAGGTTGGTCATAACTTTTCTTCCCAGGAGTAAGCGTCTTTTAATTTCATGGCTGCAGTCACCATCTGCAGTGATTTTGGAACCCAGAAAAATAAAGTCTGACACTGTTTCCACTGTTTCCCCATCTATTTCCCATGAAGTGATGGGACCAGATGCCATGATCTTTGTTTTCTGAATGTTGAGCTTTAAGCCAACTTTTTCACTCTCCTCTTTCACTTTCATCAAGAAGCTTTTTAGTTCCTCTTCACTGTTTGCCATAAGGGTGGTGTCATCTGCATATCTGAGGTTATTGATATTTCTCCCAGCAATGTTGATTCCAGCTTGTGCTTTTTCCAGCCCAGCGTTTCTCATGATGCACTCTGCATATAAGTTAAATAAGCAGGGTGATAATATACAGCCTTGACGTTTCAGTGTTGGAGGCCTGCAATTGCTTTTCACACGAACTTTGCCATTTTTTGGGTGTTGACATATGCCATTTCTAAATGTACCACATATGTCTATGTTTGCCCCTTCCTCCACGAGAAAAAAAATCTATTTGTAACTCAAAATTTTGTTCCCTCTCCTTTATGAAAGTTTCCTTTATCCTCCCTAGGTAGAATGAATTTCTCTCAGACTCTCTTAAGAGTTCATTCTTGCAGTAGTGTTCTCTGAATTAAAAGTGATTTCAGGACATCATTGTCACATTGGTAAGGTTTGTTGAGCAAATGAACCAACATATTCTTGAAAACAAGCCTGTTTTGGAAAAGCCCTGCCACAAACATAGCAATTATTCCATTGAATTCACCTTCAATCTGAGAAGCATAGCCATAATAATAATAATGATAATTCATAAGAGAGAGACAGTATGGTACTGAGAAGAGAACAAATTTGAAGTCAGACGAATTATCTCTATGACCCTGAGCGTGTTTTATCTCACTGAACTTCAGTTTACTTGTCTGTAATATGTGAGTAAATAGATTGCAAGGTTCCTGTGAGAGTTCAGTGAGCTAACACATGAGAAGTACTAGGCACATAACAGGCACTCAGTAAAGGCTAATCCCTTTGGGGCTTTATATCACATTTTCAAAGAAGTCTCTGTTGATTATTCCACTAGGGTATCACAATCCAGATAGCATTTTTAATTTTGGAAAATTAGTTATGCTACATGAATGCTAGGCGCAGGATACATCGTTTGAATTAAAACATAAGTCTGAATTTTAAGCATTTTAAATTGTATTTACTTATTTATTTTGGCTGTCTTGGGGTCTTCATTTCTGTGTGGGCTTTTCTCTCAAGTTGTGGCAAACAGGGGCTACTCTCACGTTGTGCTGAGGGTTTCTCACTGCGGTGGCCTCTCTTGTTGTAGAGTCTGGGCTCCAGGGTGCGTGGGCCTCCGTAGTTGCAGCTACTGGACTCTGAAGCGTGGGCTTCATAGCCGTGGCGCACGGACTTAGTTCCTCCCATATCGGGGACTGAACCCACGTCTCCTGCGTTGGCAGATGGATTCTTCACCGCTGAGCCACCAGGGAAGTCCTGAATCTGTATTTTAAAAGGTCTCCTGAGAAAAAACGTCTTCCACTTAAGGTGTCATTGTCTCCGTACCTCTCCCCCTCGCCACTAGAGCAGGGTGGCAGAGACAGCAGAAGTGCAAACCAAATCGGCAGTTAACAGCTCCAAATTCCCTCTTCCTCCCTCCCACTCTCCTTCTCTTCCTCCTTCTCTCTCTCTCTCTCTCTCTCTCTCTCTCACAGTTTGCTTGAGGAAATAAAGAGAAGAAAGATATTCCAAGAAATAGTGTCCATTTAGGATTCTCCTGGCCACCTCATGCGAAGAGTCGACTCATTGGAAAAGACCCTGATGCTGGGAGGGATTGGGGGCAGGAGGAGAAGGGGATGACAGAGATGAGATGGCTGCATGGCATCACCGACTCGATGGATGTGAGTTTGAATGAACTCTGGGAGATGGTGATGGACAGGGAGGCCTGGCGTGCTGCGATTCATGGGGTCGCAAAGAGTCGGACACCACTGAGCGACTGAACTGAACTGAACTGAACTGAACTGAGGATTCTCCAGGTGGAGTTTCCTCTCTTTCCCTTCTTGGCTTTTGTCCCTCTCATATATGTACACAGCTGGATGTGAGGAGCAGGAGAGTCCTCAGGGGCACTGTGTACTCTGACGCTGTCCTATCCCCTTCTCTGCATGGGGTTTCCCAATTAAGAAGCAATGAGGAGATGGAAAAAGATTTTTGGCGGGAGGATATGGAAGATTACTCTACACCCGGGGAAAGAGGAAGTGGGGAAACTCGGTGCAGACAGGCGTTTGCTACTCTCTTTTCTCTTAGTTAACATCAGTTACTGCCAACTGTCTGCTGCTTTTAAAAAAATGTATCCCAAATTTTCCTCATTTCTGTGTCTCTTCTCCTGTGCTTGTGGTTGAATGGTTATGGAAGTTCATTTGTAAAAGTGGCAGACACGAATTCTTTATTAAAATTGAATTTTTCCAAAATAATCAATAATCATAAAAAAGGTTGAGCACCAAAGGATTGATGCTTTTGAATTGTGGTGTTGGGGGAAGACTCTTGAGAGTCCCTTGGAATGCAACGAGATCAAACCAGTCAATCCTAAAGGAAATCAGCCCTGAATATTCATTGGAGGGACTGATGTTGAAGCTTCAATACTTGGCCACCTGGTGAGAAGAGCTGACTCATTGGAAAAGACTCTGAAGCTGGGAGAAATTGAAGTAGGAGGAGAAGGGGATGACAGAGGATGAGATGGTTGGATGGGATCACCGACTCAATGGACACGAATTTGAGCAGCTCCAGGAGTTGGTGATGGACAGGGAAGCCTGGCATGCTGCAGTCCATGGAATCACAAAGAGTCAGACATGACTGAGCAACTGAACAACAACAAAATCAGTATATTTATTTTAAAATATGGTTATTTTATTCTTAAATATTGAGTATAATTATAAATGGTAGTGTGACACTTCAGGCTACTTGCCACTGCTTGCTCATACCCACTCCTTGCTAATCTGCCTGCCCTTTTGCTTGAAATAAGTTCCATATTAGCTTCTTAAATATTTATCTCTATCTTAGCCTTGTTGTTTTATGTTCTTCTTCTTCTTCTTTTTTTTTTTTGCCAGATTACAGGTGTTTGGTGGTTGAGGGGTGGCGAGTACTGCAGATGAGCAATTGCTTAACTTGTTCCTACGTTATGATTTTAAAAGCAATGTCAGGAACTATCTCCCACCTCTCTAGACATATGGAAAGCCTCACTTTGATGAGTATGTTTTTCCATGCTGCTATGGTTTTTTATCAGGTCAGGTTCAGGTCAGTCACTCAGTCATGTCCAACTCTTTGTGACCCCATGTACTGCAGCACGCCAGGCCTCCCTGTCCATCACCAACTCCCGGAGTCCACCCAAACTCATGTCCATTGAGTCGGTGATGCCATCCAACCATCTCATCCTCTGTCGTCCCCTTCTCCTCCCGCCCTCAATCTTTCCCAGCATCAGGGTCTTTTCCAATGAGTCAGCTCTTCGCATCAGGTGGCCAAAGTATTGGAGTTTCAGCTGCCACATCAGCCCTTCCAATGAACACCCAGGAGTGATCTCCTTTAGGATGGACTGGTTGGATCTCCTTGCAGTCCAAGGGACTCTCAAGAATCTTCTCCAACACCACAGCTCAAAAGCATCAATTCTTTGGCCTCAGCTTTCTTTATAGTCCAACTCTCATATCCATACATGACTACTGGAAAAACCATAGTTTTGACTAGATGGACCTTTGTTGGCAAAGTAATGTCTTTGCTTTTTAATATGCTGTCTAGGTTGGTCATAATTTTCCTTCCAAGGAGTAAGCATCTTTTAATTTCATGGCTGCAATCACCATCTGCAGTGATTTTGGAGCCCAAAAAATAAAGTCAGTCATTGTTTCCACAGATTCCTCATCTATTTGCCATGAAGTGATGGGACTGGATTCCATGATCTTAGTTTTCTGAATGTTGAGCTTTAAGCCAACTTTTTTACTCTCCTCTTTCACTTTTACCAAGAGGCTCTTTAATTCTTCACTTTCTGCCATAAGGGTGGTGTCATCTGCATATCTGAGGTTCTTGATATTTCTCCTGGCAATTTTGATTCCAGCTGTGGTTTTTCACGGTGATGCATAATTCTGGAGGAGTGTAACTAACTTCTGAAATGTTTCTGTGTAACAGATGAATATTTATTACTTCTTCAAAATCCTATCAGAATGCCCTCTCTTGTGAAATGGTCTTGCCTTCTCTTAAATAGTTAATTTCTTGACTCTTCTACTTGTCTGTTCCCATAGCACATGGAACACATCTCTACTATTCATAGTATGGTGTCTTTTTCATATATGGTCTCCTCCATGTAGACTGTAATGGGTCTGAAGCTTTTAAGGACTTTTAATACATAATACCAGCTTGCTGTCTAGAAAAGTTTGCATTCATACATGCCACCTTCAGTATGAGTACCATTTTTCCTCCACGCCAACAAGTATTAGGTAACATAATTTTAGAAATCTTTGCTAATTTGATAGACCAAAATTGACATCTCATTATTACTCAAATTTATATCACATTGTGATAAAACATTGAACAATATGTTTTGTATAGTATCAGTTATTTGCTGTTTGAACTAATCATATTTTGAGATCAATTCAATTCTATTATTTTCCTATTAAGTGCCACACCCATCCCAACCCCTTACCCCATTCTATTTAGCACATCTGGGGATGATAGTACTTATGTTGCAAAACATTGCACTATGGTGATCTGATTAAGTTCCTTCATGGGAAAATACTGTTAAAGTCATAACATTTTCCTGGAAAATAGTAGTGCTGACTTAATTCTGTGTGGTCATCCCTGCTTAGTCACACTACTTCTGAATTACACATCACTACCCGTAAGTCCAATAAAAATTTATTACAAGTGACATATCCCTAATAAATCTGGAAAAAAATTTGAAAAGTTCCTGGGAGTCAAGATGAAATTTTTTTATGCTAATAAAATTTATTATATATTTTATGTGTTAGTGTTGAAGAAACTTATCAGGGAAAGAGGAAAGGAATTGAGTAAACGATTGGAAATTTTGTCAGTATTTGATTTCATGTGACTTTTCATAGTTCCCTGTTAATGATGATAATGATAGTGAACAAATAGTAAAAACAGCAATAATGGGTAAGATATATTGAGTGTTTAAAAGGTGATGATCAGGGACTTCCCTGGTGGTCCAGTGATTAAGAAGGTTTAATCCCTGGCTGGGGAACTAAGATCCCACATGGCTCAGAGCAACTAAGCCTGCATACCACAACTAGAGAGCCCGCGCACCACAACTAGAGAAAGCCTGCCTGCCAAAATGAAGACCCAGAGCAACCAAAAAGGGATAAATAAATAGAGATGGCCAATATTCTAAAGACTTTATATATTGAAACAAATCTAGTCTTTATGACTTGGAGAGGGCAGTGGCACCCCACTCCAGTACTCTTGCCTGGAAAATCCCATGGATGGAGGAGCCTGGTAGGCTGCAGTCCATGCTAAGGGTCAGACACAACTGAGCGACTTCCCTTTCACTTTTCACTTCCATGCATTGGAGAAGGAAATCGCAACCCACTCCAGTGTTCTTGCCTGGAGAGTCCCAGGGACGGGGGAGCCTGGTGGGCTGCCATCTATGGGATCGCACAGAGTCGGACACGACTGAAGTGACTTAGCAGCAGTCTTTATGACTTACTCTCCCTGCTTTCACTTTACTTGGTCTCCTGGGAGTTGAGGTTTACAAACAACACTGTTAGAGTTCCCCATCTTTGGGGTGTCTGGTCCATGGGAACAGGCAGGAGACTGAAGGGAGGCAGAGGGAGAGAGGCTGGGGCCCTTATTTCCTGGCCTTCTTCCTGTCAGCTTGAGACAGTTGTCTGCATCCTCTCCTAAAAGATGCAACCCTTGTCTTACGACCCTCTGCATCTTAGGAATTCATTCTTCTCTTTGTGCCCTGGTGGGAATAGGCTCTGCTTGAACCTTCATAATCAGTTCCTTTGTTCAGCCTTCTCCCTTATCCTCCTGGAGGGCACCCTCTTCCTGACTGATATGCTTGATTGATAATTTATAGATTTCTCAGTTAGAAATTACCTTCTTCAGAATTATAATGACATTGCTTCTGAGATTTTGGTTCCTAAAGTGTCTGTCTCCCCAAGCCCAGAATCTTGTTAAATCTTCTCTTTTTCTCTGGTACTATGAAGTTTCACAAAGTTGTGTCTTCTTTGAGAGACTTTCCCCATCATTGTCTTGGACAATGGGCTCTGAGAATCTGGAATTTATGCCCTTGAACACTGGGAGTTTTTCTTGATTATTTTGTTGTCTTCGTCTGTGTTTCTCAAGTTCTTTCTTTCTAGTATTTCATATTACTATACAGTAGATGTTAGAACTTCCTTTCTTACCCTCTAGTTTTCCCGATCTTTTCTTCTGTGTTTCATACTTGTCTTTTTTGTTTACTCTTTGAGAGATGTACCTAACTTTACCTTCCAACACTTCTATTGAACTTTTCATTTTTGGCATCATTCCTTCCCTGTCCCCCATCACTCTTATTCTCCTGGAATTAATCATTTTAAAAGTTGATATTTATATTTCGTGGATATACTATCCTTTTTAACTATGTGAGGATATTGGTTTGTTAGATTTTTGTGTTTGTTAGATTTTGAATTTTGTTCTCTCTGCTTAGTCTCCATTTCCTCCACATTCCTTTCATTCAGATATTTTCATCATTGTTTTTCGTATTGCATACTTTCTCAATTCCTGGTAACCTTTGAGTGTTTGTTCATATTTAAGAATTGCAAGTAAAAAAAGGAACAGAGACCTAGAGCGCACAGATTAATCTTGTTGGCCATGATCTTCATTTTAGGGTGACTTGGCTGAGCTGTGTTTTTGTGAAACATAGCTTAGGTCTGAGCTTTTGCTGCTGCTGCTAAGTCACTTCAGTCGTGTCCAACTCTGTGCGACCCCATAGATGGCAGCCCACCAGGCTCCCCCGTCCCTGAGATTCTCCAGGCAAGAACACTGGAGTGGGTTGCCATTTCCCTTCTCCAATGTATGAAAGTGAAAAGTGAAAGTAACGTTGCTCAGTCGTGTCCGACTCTTTGCGACCCCATGGGCTGCAGCCCACCAGGCTCCTCCGTCCATGGGATTTTCCAGGCGAGAGTACTGGAGTGGGTTGCCATTGCCTTCTCCTAGGTCTGAGCTTTTAGGCTGGTCCTATTCCCCAGATGGCTTCCCAGGTGGTACAGTGATAAAGAATCTGCCTGCTGATGTTGGAGACACAGTTTCGCTCCCTGGGTCAGAATGATCCCTCTGGAGGAGGAAATGGCAACCCACTCCAATAATCTTGCCTAGGAAATCCCATGGACAGAGGAGCCTGGCAGGCTACAGTCTGTGGGATCATGAAAGAGTCAGACACAACTGAACACTAAAAACCAACAGTTCCCCAGATAAGAATCTTCCGATGATTTACTTTGGAGAGACAGTCTGGCTGCCATACCTAAAAGCCAAGTATGGAAAGAAGCCAGGGCTTCATCATTCATTATGAAAATATCCACTTAATCGCTCTGGTTTAAGTACATCATGTCTCCTCTCTATTGTAATTGATTTTTTTCCTATCTAGACATCTTCTACTTTGCCCTCTTCAAAGGGGAAAAAAAATGCAAAAACCGAAAAGAGCTTGAGTCTTCTACAGGAGGAGAATGGTGGTTAAGTTGATCAGCATTGGGTATAGATCTGGGAGTTATGATGATTCCTCTACACTCTTTCAACCAATTCTCACTATTTTACCACTTATGCAAGTATATGGCACTATCAGTTTTTGAGCATTTTTTTTTCTATGCAGTGTAATTGTTGCTTCTCAGCTTCCCTCACTATTAAGACAGGATTTAGTTCCTTGTTTTGCTAAGGTAGTTGTACTCTCACATCTGCTTTCTAGCATCCAAAATCTTCATATTAGATAAGGATCATTGAAAATATATCTATTTAGGGAATTTCCAGGCAGTCTAGTGATTACGACTCTGTGCTTTCATTGCCGAGGGCAGGGGTTGAATTCCCAGTCTGGGAACTAAGATCCCCACAAGTCGAGAGGTGGGGCCAAAATTTTAAAATAAATAAAATATAAAAGACATTTAGTGTCTTTTAGTGGGCTTTGGGGGCTTTCCTGGTGGCTCAGTTGTAAAGAATCCACCTGCAATGCAGAAGACCAGGGTTCAATCCCTGGGTTGGGTAGATTCCCCTGGAGGAGGGCATGTCAACCTACTCCAGTATTCTCACCTGGAGAATCCCCATGGAAAGAGGAGCCTGACAGGCTGTAGTCCATGGGGTCACGAAGAGTTCGACATGACTGAGCGACTAAGCACAGCACACACAGTGGGCTTTTGGGAGGGAGAGAATAGTAATGCATCTGTTAAATCTACCATATTTACCTATTTAAACCTAATTATAACTTTCTATAGCTGAAGAAAAGAGATCCATAATAGTCTGTTGTTTGCCATCTATATACTTTAGAGCACTTTCTTCTCCAATAATTGGCTGTTTATTGATTGCAAATGAAACAAGACCACTTTACACTTCTTAATTATTGATACTGGGAAGATATATAATTCTTATATGAAAATCAGTGATCCTGTAAAAAGCAGGGTAATTCAACAACTGTGCTCTGAGGTTATTGTGAAAATACCGTTGGTTGTTGTTCAGTCACCAAGTCATGTCTGAATCTTTGTAACCCCATGGACTGCAGCTTGCCAGGCTCCTCAGTTCTCCACTATCTCCTGGAGCTTGCTCAAATTCATGTCCATTGAGTTGGTGATACTATCTAACCGCCTCATCCTCTGCCCCCCTTCTCCTTTTGCCCTTACCCTTTCCCAGCATTGGGGTCTTTTCCAATGAGTCAGCTCTTCGCTTAAAGTGGCCAAAATATTGGGGCTTGATAATACTATCTTAACAACTTAATATTAACAATAGTCCACAATTTTGCCTTTAGCCATGGCCACCATGAAACTGTATTTATTTTGTTCTAGCACTCTCATCGTCTATCTTTTGAGATATCTCCCAATACTTGTGTTTTCTGTGGGAGATAGTAACCATCTTGGTCTTGACAGATTTAGGGGACATATAGCTTTGGATCTCCCTATTGGACACTGTCCTACACTTTGTCCTGCAAGGTTGTGAAGTCAGGTTTATTACAGAGGCAGAGGCCTTGTCCTCTGAGTGACCATTGTCAGGGTTTCTGTTGCTCAGCCTGGTCGAACAGTCTACTCTGAGATTATTCTCATTTCTCAAGTGGGGCCATCTGGATTCTCATCAATTCGGTCAGCTCTGATGACCTTATAATAAATTTCTTTTTTGCTTAAGATAGCCAGCTGTTTCGATCACTTTCAGACAAAAGCTTTGACTAATAAACATGGCAACCAAAAGAAGGTTATCTACAAGTGCCACTGGAGGCTGCTGGCAGTTGGCATGGATAGGCACAAATCCAACAGGTCTTCAGAAAATAAATGAAAATTCTTACCCCATCAGGAATAGATGGCCAGTATACCCTGCCTACAGAAAAAATGGTCCACTTTTTACGCTGCTGGTTACAGTCTAAGAGTAGATCAATGCTCACTTCTGTGCCTCTGAAATCCCATGTTTTTTTTATGAGAGCCAAAGAAAATGACTCATTAATGAGCACCAGATTTGCCTTTGTCTAAAATGCCAAGGGAGTTGTTTGGTAATATTTGGGATCAATCCCTGAAAAAATAGCATAAATCTAAAGAGTTTTGATCAATTAAGAGTCTTATAAATTAAGTGGGAAACAAAGTCAGTGTTGGTCTACCAGCATTATATTAGTCCTATGAGTGGCGGTTTAGACGCTAAGAGGTGGTTTAGTCTGACTCTTGAGACCCCATGGACTGTAGCCTACCAGGCTCCTCTGTCCATGGGATTTTCCAGGTAAGAATACTGGAGGGGGATGCCATTTCCTTCTCCAGGGATCTCCCTGGGTTGGGAAGACCCAGGGATTGAACCGAGTCTCCTGCATTACTGGCAGATTCTCTACTATTAAGTCACCAGGGAAGCCCAATATTACTCCTATACATTCAGTTAAACAGGTTCAATTTGACTAATGATAAGAGTTACTTGAGGTTGCAAAGTGAAAGTGAAAGTGAAGTCGCTCAGTTGTGTCTGACTCTTCGACCTGTAGCCTACCAGGCTCCTCCGTCCACGGAATTTTCCAGGCAAGAGTATTGGAGTAGGCTGCCATTTCCTTCTCCAGGGGATTATCCTGACCCAGGGATCGAACTCAGGTCTCCTGAATTGCAGGCAGACACTTTACCACCTGAGACACCTGGGAAGCCCTCCCATACATAGTGTATCTGTTATCCCTACGTATCTTTACACACATTTGTAGATCTGCATTTTTACATACTTGTAGCCTTATTATACATGTTACTCTGTGACATGTTTTCATTTATCCAATACACCTTAGAGATGTTTTCATTTAAATACTTAGATGTCCTCCATTGTTTTTAATGACTACGGAGTGTTAAATAATATGGCTAAGAAGAGTTGACTTATTGGATAAGACTCTGATGCTGGGAGGGATTGGGGGCTGGAGGACAAGGGGACGACAGAGGATGAGATGGCTGGATGGCATCACTGACTCGATGGACATGAGTCTGAGTGAACTCCGGGAGTTGGTGATGGATGGGAGGCCTGGCGTGCTGCAATTCATGGGGTCGCAAAGAGTCGGACACGACTGAGAGACTGAACTGAACTGAACTGAAACACAGTTAACTTGGTGAGTCCCACAGTTATGAACTTAAGTTGTTTCAGTTTTTCTCTGTTAAGAACTGCTAACTTGGATACGCTGGGTTTTACTTTTTTTCAAGTATTTATTTATTCGGCTCCTTGGGCCTTAGTTGTGGCACATATGCTCTTTTAGCTGTGGGATGTGGGATCTAGATCCCTGACCAGGGATCAAACCCCAGCCCCTGCACGGGGAGTGCAGAGTGTTAACCGTGAGAGCATTAGGCAAGTCCCTATATTTCTGTACGTGTTTATGTTTTCTGTAAAATAACTATCTCCAGAAGTAGCTGCTGCTGCTGCTAAGTCGCTTCAGTCGTCTCCAACTCTGTGCAACCCCATGGACGGCAGCCCACCAGGCTCTGTGCATACTTAGCATTTGGAAAGATCCTGCCCCCTCGAAGATCTCCTATGACTTTAATTTGCATTTCTATGCTTTTAATGAGTTTATGAGATATCCTTATTAGATATTCATTCACTTTTGTGAAATTGCCTGTTTATACATTTTGTGCACTTTCCTGTTGAGTTGGTTTTCTCTTTCTTCTTAATTTGATTGAATAACATATTTATAGTGAACCACGCATGCATGCATGTTCATGGTAGGCACTAGAAGTCTATAAACAAATGGCCGTTTCACCTCCTTACCCCCATTAATTGAAGCAATATAAAAACTTACTGGCTTACTCAACTATAATGCCAAAGAGTCAATCAGTGCCAGCCATAGGCATTAATCCAACTTGTACTATATGTCTCAAAATAATTTAAAAAGACAAATATATGACTCAAATAGTATTCTCTAGGTAGCTCTTTTAGGCTTCCTAGGTGGTGCTAGTGGTAAAGAAACTGCCTGTCAATACACGAGACATGAGACTCAAGTTCAATCCCTGGGTCAAGAGGATTCCTGGGAGGAGGGCATGGCAATCTACTCCAGTATTCTTGCCTGGAGAATCCCATGGACAGAAGAGCCTGGAGAGCTACGGTTCATAGCATCACAAAGAGTCGGACACTACTGAAGGAACTTAGCATGCATGCAGATAGCTCTTTTAAATTATATACATTTAATTAATTTAAAATTAGGGTATTTGTACACCTCAGTAAGTTTCCTAGTTAAGTTTATTCTAAAATTTATATGGAAAAATGTTGTCATTGTTATTTAGTGACCCCACAGACTAGCCTGCCAGGCTCCTCTGTCCACAGGATTTCCCAGGCAAGAATAATGGAGTGGGTTGCCATTTCCTTCTCCAGGGGATCTTCCCCACCCTGGGATCGAACCCAGGTCTCTTACATTGGCAGGTGGATTCTTTACCACTGAGCCACCTAGGAAGCATATGGAAAGATACAGGTCCTAAAATAGCTAAAACAACCTTGAAGAAGATGCATAAAGTGAGAGGAATCACACTACCTCATATAATTTGCCCACCAAGTAGCTCTAGTGATCAAGAGAATGTGGCACTGGCTGAAGGGTAGACACATAGATAAATAGAACAGATAGAGAAATAAACTCAAGTATGCCCAGTAATTTTTGATAAGCATGAAATGCTAATTCAGTGCAGGGAGACTAGGAATAGACTTTTGTTACTGAACCAGGTTTATTTTGCCTGAAGTACAACAAGGTTTGCAGCAAAGAGAGGATTTATTTGCAAGACAGACCAAGGAAGGCGACAGGAGAACAAATCCCAAATCTGCCTCCCTGAAGGTAAGCGGCTTAGGGCATTTATGGGATAAAGGTGGCTCAGTGGTAAAGAATCCACCTGCCAATGCAAGAGACCTGGGTTTGATCCCAGGGTGGGGAAGATCCCCTGGAGAAGGAAATGGCAACCCACTCCAGTATTCTTGCCTGGGAAAGGCGATGGACAATGGAGCCTGGTGAGTTACAGCCCATGAGGTTGCAAAGAGTCAGACGTGACTGAGCATGCACAGCGGTTCACGCTGGGATAAAAAATAAAGCAACAGGGCAGTTGGAGGCATGGAGAGCATGGGGAAAGGTGTTGGGGAAAGTGCAATAAAAATGGTTCTGCACAGGCTTGACTGAGCTACACGACTCTGTGTGTCCCAAAGGTCACTAAGTGGTCACTCTTGAGGGCCCAATTGAAGGGTTGGTGACCTCATCCAGCTTTCAGCAGCTCAGCTGGAACTACACACAGCTGACTGTTTGCTTAGCTCAAGTTAAACGAAGATGACTCCAAGTTTGTAGAAAAATTGCTCAGGCAACATCATATTGTTTAGGCTATGTGCAGCTTGGAGGACAAGTCTTTTGTAGCCACAACTAAAAGACATTGATTAGTGAATGCAGGTTAGAGGGGAAATGGATTTAACTAACGATTACTCACCAAAGGGCTTCCCAGGTGGCGAAAGTGGTAAAGAACCCAACTGCTAATGTAGGAGATGTAAGCAATGCAGGTTTGATCCCTGGGTTGGGAAGATCCCCTGGAGGAGGGCATGGCAAGCCACTCCAGAATTCTTGTCTGGAGAATCCCATGAACAGAGGAGTCTGGCAGGCTACAGTCCATAGGGTCACAAAGAGCTGGACCCAACTGTAGTGACTTAGCATGCACACATGCATACCCCCCAAATGGTGCTGCAGCAACTGAATATCTGTAGGCGAGAAAATGAAACAAGACTTAAACCTCACATTTTATTAAAAATTAGCTCAAATGGATTATGTACTCAAAGTAAAATGTAAAACCAAAACTTTTAGAGGAAAAAAGAAAAAGGAGAAAATCTTCAGAATCTGACTAGGCAGAGACTTCAGGATCAAAGGACTAGGTGTTAGATTGGACCCCAAAACACTATCTGTTAAAAGTAAATGCTAATAAATTGTCCCTCATCAAAATGAAAAAACATTTTTTTCCTTTACTCTAGGAAAGATTCTGTTAACAAAATGAAAAGACAAGCTACAAACTGGGAGAAAACTTTGAAATTCATATATCTGAGAAAGGACTAGTATCTAAAATAAAGAACATTCAAAACCAAAATAGTCCAGTTGGAAAGTGGGCAAACATATAAATAGAATGTATAACTCACTGAAGAAAGTAGATAGCTGGCAAATAAGCACATTTAGATATTCAAAATCATTAGCCATCAGAAAATACAAAATTAGAATATCATGATGCATCTATCAGAATGGCTAAAATTAAAGAAACTGACACCACCAATGCTGATGAGAATGCATAGAAAATGGAACACTCATACATTGCTGGTAGGAATAAAAATGATAAGCACATTCTAAAAACAGATTGGTAGTATTTTACAAAATTAAACATGCAAGGACAACCGTCGGAATGGAAGAAAATATTTGCAAAATCTGATAAAGATCTAGTATCCAAAATATATAAAGACCTCTTACAACTCATCAACAAAAAGACAATGCAATATAAAAAATAATAAAAGGATCTGAACAGGCATTTCTCCAAAGAAGATATACAAATGGCCAATAAGCACATGAAAAGATGCTCAGTATCACTGGTGATCAGAGAAATTCAAATCAAAGCTACAATGAGATACCACTTCATACCCTACTAGCATGGCTATAATTAAAAAGTCAACTAAAAATTTTTTGGGGGGGTGCTGCACCACACAGCTTGCAAGATCTCAGTTCCCCAACCAGGGACTGAACCTGGGCCCTCAGCAAGTGAGAGCACAGAGTCCTAACCACTGGACTATCAGTGAGTGAAAGTTGCTCAGTTGTGTCCGACTCTTTGCCACCCCGTGGACTGTGAAGTCCACGAAATTCTCCAGGCCAGAATACTGGAGTGGGGTAGCCATTCCCTTCTCTGGGGAATCTTCCCAAGCCAGGAATCGAACCGGGGTCTCCCACGCTGTGAGTGCTTTCTTTACCAGCTGAGCCACCAGGGAAGCCCAAGAATGCTGGAGTGGATAGCTTATCTCTTCTCCAGCAGATGTTCCCAACCTAAGAGTTGAACTGGGGCCTCCTGCATTGCAGGTGAATTCTTTACCAGCTGGGCTACTGGGGAAGCTCTTGGACCACAAGGGAATTCCCTACATTTAATTTAAAATTTTCATCAGAGTTTGCAAAGTCAGTTCTGTAAGACAAAATACAGCAACCTCTTGTCTGACCTCTCTTTAATCTGCCCCACCCATTTAATTTCTACTTTGTGTCAATCATTTTAGATTCTTTCAATAGTTTCTTTAGGTAATTATACCCCTGCATTTCTGTTATAATATGCTATAGTACTATTTCTTAATTTTTAACTTTAAGTTATTATCCACTGGTTTTCTACTATGAAAAGTAAAGATTTAGGTCTCTTATCTCCTTATCATCTCCACACTTTGCCACCCTCATCCTCCCAATATAGTTGAAGTATAAACATGTATTTAAGTGCTTATACTACTATGACTATGCATATTCGTAAATGGCTCCTTTAGCTGAGTCAGGTAAGTATACTATGATTAAATAGGCATTCCTGTATAAGATGGATATTTTCTCTGAAGATACTATCTCTGAAGGTAATACTTGCCTTTTTCCCCGTTTGTTCAGTTTTCTCTGCCTGTATTGCTGTTTCAGCTCTAAACCTCCCGCAGAATTATACGGCAGCTTTCCATGTAGGCAAACATGTTCATGAAGCTATCTGTTCAGATTTGCTTGGAGATATCTCTAGGGTCCTTTGCAGAGGAGGAGGGTGTATTTCTTGGCTGTGCAGGGTAGTGAGGAGGTCTAGTGGCTGAACTGCTTTTATGCTCTTGTTTACAGCTTCATCTGCTTCCCCTGTTGTGGGAAGACAATTTGTGGCTCTAATTTCTGGGCTTTAAAGGATTTGGTGACTTGATCCACATGCTTCTTGGCATTCTCTGGCCTCACTCTTACTGCACATTTCATTTCTTCTTCCTCTAGTCTGCTAAGTTATCCTGTCTGTTTTGTTGATGTCTCTTAGCAGCTATTATCTCCTCTCCAACCCTCTCTATGCTTGTAAATTTTTGAGGTTTTTCTTTTAAGAATTTTTCTACCATGATTCCAGTGAGATTTTTGGGTAATGACAATGAGGGTCAAGAGGTGTTTTTGCTTTGCCATATTGGAATGGCAGTCCAAACTTCTTTCATTCTAATATAAATACTAAAGGTAATTATTTCCCAACGGTCAAACTTATGGAGCATCAGAAGAAACTGTGATCCCTTCTAATTGTCCTCCACTAATTTTTGGCCAATCAAATACAAAGAACTGATGAATACTAGTTCTGGTACCTGGCATAGGGACATTGACAGCATATATGAAAGAGGCACCCTAGAGATGGCAGATCAACAGTGTAAAAACTCTGAATCCTTGACACTGTGGTGCTGTCACACCCTTGTGCTTGCAAAGTTTTGTGGGAGAGAAATTAACTTCTATTTTATACAAACTTCTCTTACTGCTTTTTATTTATTTGGTTGGTTGGTTTACAGTCACTAAACCAGTACCTTACATAATGAACAGCAATATTTTTTGTTAATGAAATCAAGATACGAGAACAATCATGAAGAGGAAGGTTGAAAAAGAGAGGAAGAAAGGAAAGAGAAATATGAAGAATAAGTTTTTCCTCTGAGTGATTTTATACTTCATTAAAATAAAACAACACTCCTTTAAAACTTAGAAAGTAAAATTTCTTATTCTGCTTTTGGAAATCTTTCTAAAAAGATCTTCTGTGCACCATGAAACTTTGAGTTTTTTCTTTAATATGAAAATGTTGGAGAAAAAGTAACATTATGTTCTACTTGGTAGTTGACTAATCTTAGGTTTATTTTTATTATTAGTGAAAAATGGAACTCTTTCCTCCATTCCTGTATTCTAGTCAGACATGATATCATGCAAGCTGGTTGCATTAAAATAGTTTTTCTCTGGTGATTCAGAATCTTTCTCATTTCTTGCACCACCATGTCTAAGTTCTTGGGTTGGAAGAAGATGATGTTAGACTGATATGTT
Source organism: Capra hircus (assembly GCF_001704415.2). NCBI lineage: Eukaryota > Metazoa > Chordata > Mammalia > Artiodactyla > Bovidae > Capra > Capra hircus. Next base: position 91,406,765 of record NC_030809.1, on the reverse strand, counting down.
TTATTGAACATTGATTAAAAGAGTTCAGAATGTTGACAACTTTTGTTTTTAAGAACTAGGCCTAGATTACTTTTAAAAACTTATTTTTTACATTTTTTCTTTATTATTCTTTTAGTAGAGGTATAATTTACATAAAATGTACAGACTTTAGATGGTTTGTTCAATGAGTTTTGATTAAATAAGATATAGAACACTTCCAGCTCTCAGAACTTTTCCTGTTGCTCCTTTCCAGACAATACCTTCAAACAGCCCGAGGTAAGCATTGTTCTAATTTCTGTCATCACAGATAAGTTTCGCCTATTTGGGACTGTCGTTTAAATGGAATCATATAGCGTATTTTCTTTTCCAGTTACTTTCTTAGGATATGTTAGATGTATTATTGTTCTAATGACTTGGTGCCTGAATGGATGCAAGGAACCCATGAAATAACTTCAGCATTCACAGGTTGGAAAATGTGGTTCTGAATAAGGTTGGCAGCTAGGTTCTTTGTTTTCTCAAAGTGTTCCTGGTCATGCTGTTCTTGTGCTTTAGTGCAAAACCTGAGTCAAGAATTCTGGCAGCAAGTGCGAAGAAAGATGTGCTAAGGAGTGCAACGCTGCTTGAAAGCAATCTTTCTGGCCAAGTTAGGGGAGATTTGTCTCCATAGCCAATCATTGTCAATGTAATTAGGTTACCAGTTTATTTTAAAAGGATATAAGTCAGAAATAGCCAGATGATAGAGATACATAAGACAAAGTTTGTGAGAAGGTGTAAGGAACTTCCAAGCTCTTCCCAGGGTCCCATTTTCCCTGAAGCTCCACGTTTACCAACTCAGATACTCCTTAGAAAATTCTTGACCACTGTCTCCTCACATGCTTCTTTTTCCCATTCTTTCTCCCTTCTTTATGGGGACCCAGTACATATAATATATGTTAGATCATTTGTTGCTACGACTCTTGGATTCACTGTTCCATTTTGTTTTCTCTCTTTTCTTTCTATATTTTCACCTGTATTTGAGTTGATCTTTCCTCTGCTCTGTGCAGACTTCTGTTGAGCTTGTCAAACTGATATTTCTTATTTTTTGTTTCAGATATTTACAATGAGTTCTTTTTGATAGGTTCCATCTCTAAAGAAATTATCCATTATTCATGCAGATTATCTAATCTGTCCACCAAATCGCTGAACATTTTCACATGGTTACCTAAAAGTTCCTGTCTCTGGTCTATAGTTTCAACTTGAGGTTTGCTCTCTTGACTACATCCTCTCTTAAAATTAGGTCACATCTTGCTTCTTTATGTGTCTTACAAATAAATTTTCATTGTATGCCAAAGATTTTGAGTGGAGATTTCAGTTGAGACTGAGGTGAACAAATTGCTTCCTCTGTTAGGCTGCTAGTCTAGTTGACTGCGTCAGTCTAGTCTATGACTTTCTCCTTCTCTCTCTTGTCTGCTAGTAATGAAAGCAGCTGTGAGCCTCATCTCTTCTAGAATGGGCTTATTACTCTCTAGAATTTAATTAACCTAAGGGAGGTTTTTTGGGGAGGTGTTCTTAGTTCTCTGATATATGTATATATATAAATTGACATGTAATTGACATACATTGTATTCATTTCAGGTGCTATGATTTTTTTTTTTGAACTATGGTTTTGTAGCTAATACCTCGTTCTCACCAGTAGAGTAGAAGCAAGTGTCTCTCAAGACTTTGTAAATTTTAATTTGAAATAGAAATTTCTGGGTTTTTTTCTTAATCTGTTTGTGGAAATACAGGCAAATGTGGACTTACATAGCTCAAGAATCAGTTTTTCTCTCCATCAAAAGATCAGAAAATAATGTGAAAGACTTTAAAGTGAGCAAAAGTTTACTGGTAGCATTTTCAATGGAAAATTAAGTATTGTATATTGTGCTCTTTACTTGTACCATAGCTTTGTCTAGCTCAATGAAATTATGAGCCATGCCATGTGGGGCCACCCAAGATGGACGGGTCATGGTGGAGAGTTCTGACAAATGTGGTCCACTGGAGAAGGGAAGTCAAACCACTTCAGTATTCTTGCCTTGAGAACCCCATGAACAGTATGAAAAAGCAAAAAGATACAACACAGAGAGATGAACTCCCCAGGTCAGTAGGTGCCCAGTATGCTACTGGAGATCAGTGGAGAAATAACTCCAGAAAGAATGAAGAGATGGAGCCAAAGCAAAAACAACTCTCAGTTGTGGATGTGACGGGTGATGGAAGTCAAGTCCAATACTGTAAAGAACAATACGTCATAGGAACCTGGAATGATAGGTCCGTGAATCAAGGCAAATTGGAAGTGGTCAAACAGGAGATGGCAAGAGTGAACATTGACATTTTAGGAATCAATGAACTGAAATGAACTGGAATGGTGAATTTAATTCAGATGACCATTATATCTACTACTGTGAACAAGAATCCCTTAGAAGAAATGGAGTAGCCATCATAGTCAACAAAAGAGTCCGAAATGCAATACTTGGATGCAATCTCAAAAACGACAGAATGATCTCTGTTCGTTTCCAAGGCAAACCATTCAATATCATGGTAATCCAAGTCTATGCCCCAACCAATAATGCTGAAGAAGCTGAAATCAAATGATTCTATGAAGATCTACAAAATCTTCTAGAACTAACAACCCAAAACGATGTCCTTTTCATTATAGGAAACTGGAATGCAAAGGTAGGAAGTCAAGAGCTACCTGGAGTAACAGGCACATTTGGCTTTGGAGTACAAAATGAAGCGGGTCAAAGGCTAACAGAGTTTTGCCAAGAGAACACACTGGTCATAGCAAACACCCTCTTCCAACAACACAAGAGAAGACTCTACACATGGACATCACCAGATGGTCAATACCGAAATCGAATTGATTATATTGTTTGCAGCCAAAGATGGAGAAGTTCTATACAGTCAGCAAAAACAAGACCAAGAGCTGACTGTGGCTCAGATCAAGAACTCCATATTGCTAAATTCAGACTTAAATTAAAGAAAGTGGGAAAAACCACTAGACCATTCAGGTATGACCTAAATCAAACCCCTTATATTGTACAGCAGAAGTGACAAATAGATTCTAGGGATTAGATATGATAGACAGAGTGCTTGAAGAACTATGGACGAAGGTTCATGACACTGTACAGGAGGCAGGGATCAAGACCGCACCCAAGAAAAAGAAATGCAAAAAGGCAAAATTCTTGTCTGAGCATTAAAAATAGCTGAGAAAAGAAGAAAGGCTAAAGAGAATGGAGAAAAGGAAAGATATACCCATTTGAATGCAGAGTTCCAAAGAAGAGCAAGGAGAGATAAGAAAGCCTTCCTCAGTGATCAATGCAAAGAAATAGAGGAAAACTACAGAATAGGAAAGACTAGAGATCTCTTCAAGAAAATTAGAGATACCAAGGAAACATTTCATGCAAAGATGAGCATAATAAAGGACAGAAATGGTATGGACCTAAACAGAAGCAGAATATATTAAGAAGAGGTGGCAAGAATACACAGAAGAACTATACAAAAATGATCTTCATGACCCAGATAACCATGATGGTGTGATCACTCACCTAGAACCAGACATCCTGGAATGTGAAGTCAAATGGGCCTTAGGAAGCATCACTACAAACAAAGCTAGTGGAGGTGATGGAATTCCAGTTGAGCTATTTCAAATCCAAAAAGATGATGCTGGTGAAAGTGCTGCACTCAATATGCCAGCAAATTTGGAAAATTCAGCAGTGGCCACAGGACTGGAAAAGGTCAATTTTCATTCCAATCCCAAAGAAAGGCAATGCCAAAGAATGTTCAAACTACTACACAATTAGACTCATCTCACATGCTAGCAAATTAATGCTCAAAATTCTCCAAACCAGGCTTCAACAATACGTGAACTCTGAACTTCTAAATGTTCAAGGTGGTTTTAGAAAAGGCAGAGGAACCAGAGATAAAATTGCCAACATCTGCTGGATCATTGAAAAAGCAAGAGGGTTTCCAGAAAAACATCTACTTCTGCTTTATTGACTACAACAAAGCCTTTGACTGTGTGGATCATGACAAACTGGAAAATTCTGAAAGAGATGGGAATACCAGATAACCTGACCTGCCTCCTGAGAAATCTGTATGCAGGTCAAGAAGCAACAGTTAGAATTGGACATGGAACAACAGACTGATTCCAAATCGGGAAAGGAGTACATCAAGGCTGTATATTGTCACCCTGCTTATTTAACTTATATGCAGAGTACATCATGCAAAATGCTGGGCTGGATGAAGCACAAAGTGGAATCAAGATTGTTGGGAGAAATATCAATAACCTCAGATATGCAGATGACACCAACCTTATGGCAGAAAGCAAAGAACTAAAGAGCCTCTTGATGAAAGTGAAAGAGGAGAGTGAAAAATTTGGCTTAAAACTCAACACTCAGAAAACTAAGATCATGGCATCTGGCCCCATCACTTCATGGCAACAGTGACAGACTTTATTCTGGGGGGCTCCAAAATCACTGCAGATGGTGACTGCAGCCATGAAATTAAAAGATGCTTACTCTTTGGAAGAAAAGCTATGACCAACCTAAATAGCAAGTTACTTTGCCAACAAAGGTCTATCTAGTCAAGGCTGTGGTTTTTTCAGTAGTCATGTATGGACGTGAGAGTTTGACTATAAAAAATGCTGAGCGACAAGAAATTGATGCTTCTGAACTGTGGTGTTGGAGAAGACTCTTGAGAGTCTCTTGGACTGCAAGGAGATCCAACCAGTCCATCCTAAAGGAAATCAATTGTGAATATTCATTGAAAGGAGTGATGCTGAAGCTGAAACTCCAACCCTTTGGCCACCTGATGCGAAGAGCTGACTCATTTGGAAAGATCCTGATGCTGGGAAAGATTGAGGGCAGGTGGAGAAAGGGATGACAGAAGGTGAGATGGTTGGATGACATCACCAACTCAATGCATATGAATTTGAGTAGGCTCTGGGAATTGGTGATGGACAGGGAAGACTGCTGTGCTGCAGTCCATGGGTTCTCAAAGAGTTGGACAAGACTGAGTGACTGAACTGAGTGCATAACTGATTCTCTACTCTAACGGACTTTATAGATATTCTTGTCTTTCATTATCTGTGAGCTATTTCACAACCTTGTAAATTAAATAAAGCTGACAGTAATGTAACTTATTCTCATCCATACAGATGTAAATAAAGTTGTCCAATGGAGATACAATTATTGTCCTGTGGATATTGGTCAGTTTCGTGTCTATTAGTTAATTAATTTCAGCATTCCTGATGCTCTATATTTTGTGGGATCTCAGTTCCCCGACCAGGGATGGAACCCGGGCCCATGGCAGTTAAAGCACCAAGGCCTAACCACTGGACTGCCAGGGAACTCCCTATTTGTTTTTCCTTTTTTAGCATTTTACTGCATTCCTAATTAATTAATGAGTTACAATGCAATATGTGTTTATTTTATATTTTATTGAGAACTACGACTGCATCCTTTATAAAAATTACTTTTTAACACGAGTCACTTTTCTCTAGAAATGTTGCATGAAATCTTGTATTCTCTCTGCGGCTCCAAGTTACATGTGAACCATGACTCGGTTTGCTGCCATTTTCTGGGCTTTTTGGGCACAGACTTTCAATAACATGCTGTTTGCTCTTGCTCTGATTAAGCATCAGGTAAGCGTGTGATAAGCCTCAGTTCCACTTAGAGCTCTTTTCCTTTATTTGCTATAACATCACCACTTAAGGTCGTCAAATATTTTTACACTTTACTGAAGGATTTGATAGATAGCAGATATCTGTTAGGGCTTCCCTTATAGCTCAGTCAGTAAAGAATTTGGCTGCAATGTAGGAGACCCAGGTTCGATTCATAGGTCAGTAGAGCCCCTGGAGAAGGAAATGGCAACCCACTCCAGCATTCTTGCCTGGAGAATCCCATGGACAGAGGAGCCTGGCAGGCTAAAGTGCAAGGGGTTGCAAGAGTCTGACACAACTTCAGGACTAAAGAGAGAAAGATATCTGTTATTTGTGACTAACTGGAATTTTTGAACACATTCTTCTTCAGAAGAAGAAGCTGCTGCAGCCAGCTTCTCAATCATGACAGATGCAGCAATGGTGTATTTTACATAGGGGTGAATGAGTGGGATAGATTATTATACTAATGACCTTCAGTGAATCATGTCTCTCCGTTTCTATGTCCCTGTGTAAGATGACCTTGCATTCACTTCCTCAGGAAATGAGTCTCTTTCTTCACTGTCTAGGACCTAGTTAGCCTTGATCGTCATGCTGTGAAGACATCCAGATTAGCCTAGTGGAGGATGTGGGATTGCGTAGAGGAAAAACAAAGCTCCCCTGTCAGCAGACAGCATGATGTTCTCAGAAATGTGGTGAGGTCTTGGACTTTCCAGGCCAGCCTGGCTTCTGCTTGGAAAGAGTCACATGACCAGCAGCTCACAGTTCAGGTGAGACCAGCAAAATCATCCAGCATGCCAAACAGCGAAATTATAAGAAATGATAGATTATTAGGGATTCCCTGATGGCTCAGGAGGTAAAGAGTCTGCCTGCAATGCAGGAGGCCCGAGTTCAATCCCTGGGTCTGGGAGGTCCCCTGGAGAAGGAAATGGCACCTCACACCAGTATTCTTGCCTGTAAAATCTCATGGACAGAGGAGCCTGGTGGGCTACAGTCCATAGGATTGCAAAGAGTCGGACTTGACTGAGCAACTACGCTTTCTTTCTTTCAATAAATTATTGTTGTTTCAAACAATAATTGGGTGGCATAGAGTGTTTTGCTCTATGTATAGAGCAATAGATAACTGAAACAGAAGTTGGGCTGTTCTTACAACAAAACCTTAAAATACTGGTTTGGGAATTAGGCAGTAGGCTGAGGCTAACGAGGTGGCAGGGAAACTATCAGTGGAGGCTGGAAGGCTTCAAAAAGGGCAACTGATATAAGGTAGCTGCTGCTGGTGCTGCTAAGTCGCTTCAGTCATGTCCGACTGTGCGACCCCAGAGACGGCAGCCCACCAGGTAACAGCGGAAAAATTAGTGACACGGTCAGCTTCTTCCTAGTAAACTGGAGATGGCTAATGACAACACTGAAGGTGCCAAATGGCTTCTTTTAGCTTGGCATAAAAAGGTGTCATAAAATAAAGAGGAACTAAGAAAGGAACCATTTTATTTGCAAGCAGAATGCAGAGGAAATGTGCACAGCCCGAAACTCGCTTGCAAGTACCACACATCCATTATTTCCTACCTGAATTTATCTTCCTCTTTCTAAGCCTACCCGTATATTGGTAATGGTATCAGTAACATCGGATGCCCAAGCTGGAAACTGGGACTGACTTTAGACTTCGCCTTTTTTTTATTCATGTATCCGTTTATTTATTGCGAACTTAGATACTTTGTGCCAGCGGATATAATTGTGTCTATCAATCCTGCATCCTCACAGACCTCATAACCTGAAAAGCTCTAATTGGTCCCCAAGTTCCACTACTTCTGCCCCTAAATATGCCTGAGATCTGTCCTTCCCTCTCTCTCCATTCTCTCAGCCCCTACTTTAGTCCAGCTGTCATCCTCTGACTGTTCTGTGTTCTGACACATTTCTGCCTTCTATTAATTTGTTACTCGGATACAAGAGTAGTCTTTTTACTTGCAAGTCAGAGAGTGTCCTCCCTTTCTTAAAATCCTCCAGAATAAAGTTTAAACTCTACAGTTTGATAGTAACCTATATTCCCACCCTGCCCAAAGGTGCCATTCTTTTTCTCAACTCTCTGTCTTGTGTTTCTTCTCTCTGAAACACATTTGGTGAATTCATTCTTCAAGATGATTGGATCTCCCTGGTGGTCCAGTGGTTAAGGATCTGTCTTCCAATGCCAGGGATACGGGTTCAATCCCTGGCAAGGGAACTAAGATTCCCACCTTCTACAGGGCAACTAAGCCTCATGCCTCAACTAGAGTGCTGTGGAACCCGGGCTCTGCAACTAGAGAAAGCCCACTCACCACACTGAAGAGCCCACATGCCCAATCATTCTATGCACATTTTAAATATAGCACTTAGGACATGATGTTATAAATCTTTTCTTGGTTATATTCCCCAGTTTTGAGTATAGGAATTCTAAGTATACAAGAAGGCATATTTGTCTTTGTTTTCTGAAATACCACCTGGTATATAACTAATTCAATAAATTGTTTTTGAGTAAGTGAGTGAATGAATGAGCCTGTGTAATGGGTATAATATTAAGCTCTCCGAATCTACAAACATTTTCTCTTACACATTTAGCAACTTTATTCAGCACTTACTTGTTTCACGTCTGCTTTGTGCCAGACATCAATCCCAGAACAGTAATGAATAAGATGTAAAAAATTACTGCTTTTGTGGAACTTATATTCTAGAGACAGTGACAGATTAATAAAGCAATAAATAAATAAATGAGAAAATTACCAGATAATGATAAGTGCTTTGCAGAAATAAAGTAAGTTGATATGATGAGAAAGACTAGGAAGCTTCCAGAAAAGAAAGTCAGGAAAGGCCTCTCTGGGGAGGTGAAATTAAAACTTAGATCTGAATGAGGTGAAGAAAGCATCAGGCAAAGATCAATGGCCAAGTGTGCCAGAGAGATTGAAAGGCTGGAAAATACGCTCTGGGGCAATTATGAACTTGGCCTCTACTCCAGGGACAGAAAGGAGACCACGGTGATGGAACTGAGTGACAGGGGAAAAGCAGGCGATGACCAGTACTATGTGGTTATGGAAGTCACTTCAGCAGTGTAGGCTAGTCTACATGCAGGAGGAAGCTATTGGTTGTTAAGCAGGAGATGTCCTTGGTGGTGCTAGTGGTAAAGAACCTACTTGCCCATGCAGGAGACGTAAGAGATGCTGACCCCATTGCTAGCTTAGGAAGATCCCCTGGGGGAGGACATGACAACCAATGCCAGTATTCTTGCCTGGAGAATCCCATGGACAGAGGAGCCTGGCAGGCTACAGTCCATAGGATTGTAGAGTCGGACAGAGGCAACTCAGCAAACATGCAAGCCATGATTTAATCTACGCTTTAGCAATATCCCTTTGGAATCTCTTCGGAAAATAACTCATGGTGGGTTAAGAAGGAAAACAGGAAGTCATGTAAGGAGGACTTGCAAATGTCTAGAGAGAGAAATGGGATGGTGTCATGGATAGTGGTAGTAGCTCTAAAGAAGGGGAAGAAGTGTGCTGACTTGGGAATATTTTGGTTTGGAGGTTTGCTCCTGAATTTGATGAACAGATGAGAGGATAAGAGCTTTCAAGTGTAATTTGACTGACTCTAAGTCTTTTACTCACCTTTGTTACTAGTTCTTTCTTATATTCATCAAGAGAAGAAAGGGTGTAGAAGGACATTCAAAGATCTTGCTTATGGCTATTGAACAGAAAGTCAAGGTAGAGAAGAGTGTGTCCTTGGAGACAGGGCATCCCTGGAAAGACTGAGTCTTTCCTTGAGGAAGAGAGTGCCCAGGTTACAAATATTTAATAATTTTCCCTCTCTGTCTGTACAGACAGTGAAGGAGAAATGTCATATGACATCCCTTATTGTGGAATCTAACAAAGAAATGATACAAGCAAGCTTACTTGCAAAACAGAGACTCACAGACATAGACATGGTTGCAGGAGGGAAGGCATAGGTAGGGCCTTTGGCAAGGTCATGTATACACTGCTATATTTAAAATGGATAATTAACAAAGACCTATTGTATAGCACATGGAACTCTGCTCAATGTTATGTGACAGCCTAGATAGGAGGAAGTTTGGGGGAGAATGGATACATGTATATGTTTGGCTGAGTCCCTTTATTGTTCCCCTGAAACTATCACAATATTGTTAATCAGCTATACCCCAATACAAAATGTTTGTGGTGTTAAAAAATTAAATTAAAAAAACATAAATATTTAATAAGTCCAGGCCAAAGCTCACCAAAACAGATCAGTCGGGGGTACGTGGGATCTGCCCACACCAGTGATATCAGAAGTTGAAGATGCCAACACAGAAAGAGCTCCCGGGCTTTTCCTGTAGGTAACTGTGAGGTGTGCAGAGACAATGGGATGTGGTAAACCAAAGTTTTTTTTTTTTTTTTTAGCATTTATTTGGCTGCACCAGGTCTTAGTTGGGACACGGGAGATCTTCAATTTTTGTTGCCGCATGTGGAACTTTAGTTGCAACATGAGAACTCTTAGCTTCAGCATGTGGGATCTAGTTCCCTGACCAGGAATTGAACCTAGGCTCCCTGCATTGGGAGTGAGGAATGTTAGCCACTGGACCACTAGAGAAGCCCCTAACCAAAGTATTTCTGAAAACACCTTCGAAGACAGCATCAGGTTGCCTACTGGAGCACTTTTCTAGCCAAATAGGAAAAGTGTGAGTGCCTTGAGAGCAAGGATTGTGTCTTAGTCATCTTTGAATTTCTACTCAAGGCTTAACACCAGGTGTGACATAAGATAAACCCTAAGGTTCAACATGTATTGAATAAAGGAGTGGGGTGGAGAATCAAGCAAAGAGAAAAATGACAATTGTCTCAGATAATGCCCAGTCCTTTGTATTGTGTTATCTTCAACATCAAATTTATGTGTTATGGTTTAGTTTTGATCCTATGAATACTAATCTCTCTGTCCTTGGAAACAGAAGGCCATCACCAATTCCTTCACTCCATTTGTTTGATTACACTCAATTCTCCCAAGTACATTTCAAAGTTAATTCATATTTTTTGTTGTGTTGCAAATATTGTATCATTATATAACTAGTCACCACTTCAATTCTTTTCACTTACATGAATAAACACACTTTATAGATACTTTCTTCTTCTTTATTGAAAAAATAACAAACCTCAGTTGAATAAAAATTACAAGATACAAATAAACAAAAGTAGAAAATAAAGAGCACCCATGACTTTACTTGCACAGAAACTACATATTTCTGTGGGGACTTTTTACTAGGTATACACAGACACACATTTGGGAGGGGACAAAAATGGGATCACTAGAGACTTAATGTTTTGCAATTGGATTTTAATATTCTTTTAAGATAAAATTAATAAGTAAGAAAAACTTGACTTTTAGTTTAGAGTGTGCTTATTTCTTTTTTGTCCTGAAAGTAGTTATTTTGTAAGAATAGTCTGTGAGCCCAACTTAAAAAAAATGAGTGAAAGATCACCTGAGTAGGATGCCAGCCCTACTAAAGGAACAATTGTATAGAGAGGATTCAAGCATCTGGCTAACAGTTGGACCACATGACCTCTGAATTCTCCAGCTCTGAGATTCGGTGAATGAAGAGAGGAGACAGGAATTTCTAAGGCTAACCAGACTGAAGTGGCTGAAGGAACTAGTGTAAGGGAGTTCTGGGAAATTAGATTGGAAAGTCAGATCTCAACTTGGTTGCGTTTCTATCTTGGATCCAAAGCTGGGAACATAGTGTGTGTGGAAGCTTGTGGGAGTGAGTTTGTACGAGAGTGCCAAGGTCAGGAGTCATTTTCTCCCTCCTCTTCTTCCTCCTTCCTCTTTTGTCTTCTCTTCCGTTTTCACCGTATGATCAAGTTCTTTCAACATTCTGGGTCTCCTCTTTCTTGAATTCCCGTATGAGAAATAACTAGCTCACTTCCCAGATACATGAGAAATTTAACGCCAGATACACAAATCAGTCTCCTTTTTACCCCATCGATCTGGAAACGGTAAAATAGTGATTGATTTTACTCACATCATATACAAAACTAACATGCAAATAGGACTACAATTTTTAATTGTGGTAAATAGAATTTTGTTGTTGTTTAGTTGCTAAGTCACGTCCGACTCTTCGCAACTTCATGGACTGTAGCCCACCAGGCTCCTCTGTCTGTGGGATTTCCCAGGCAAGAATACTGGAGTGGATTGCCATTTCCTTCTCCAGGGGTTCTTCCCAACCTAGGGATGAAGCCCACATCCTGCTTTGGCAGGTGGATTCTTTACCATTGAGCCACCAGGGAAGCCCAGGTGGAATTTTCCAGTAACCATTTTAAGCTTGCGTTTCAGTGGCACCAAGTACATTCACACTGTTGTGTAACGATCATCCATCTCCAGGCCTTTTTATCATCCCAAACTGAAATGCTATATCAAATCCTCCATTTCTCCCATCCCCCAGCTTCTGGCAACCATGGTTATACTTTCTGTCTCTATAAATTTGACTCTTCTCAGTACCTCATATAAACATTGAATCATAACAATATTTATCCATTTTTGACTAGCTTATTTCACCTCGAATAATGTCTTCAAGGTTCAGCCATGTTGTAGCTTATGTCAGAATTTACTTCCTGTTTAAAATGATAACTCCATTGTACATATTTACTGCATTTTATTTATCCATTCATCCTACCAAACATTTTCTAACAGTAATCCTATAATCCATAGTTAAGGCCTTTTACTACTATTTCACTTGAAAGTTTCCCAACATTTCCAGATTTTGGCAGCCTAAAATTCTTTGAGTTGTTTTTTATTCTCAGACATAGCTGCTATTCTCACAGGGAGCAGGCCGTCTTAGAGCCAGGGCTGTGGTGTAAATAGGTAAAGGGTGTGGTCAAGGCCATGAGTTGATTCCCATTACCTTATTCAACAAGTATTCCCAGGTTGCTTCTGTGCACAAGGCAGCCCCTTAGTCACTCTTCTGATAATGGCCAGATGGCCGCTTGGTGGAGAGAATGGACAAGAGTGCTAAAACAGTAGGCTTAATGCTCCTTCAACCCTGTGTGCAATACCCAAGACAGATTGCTGGAGAGAAGTTGCATGTTTCACTCATTGCACAGGGATTGCCGTAAGTCAAGAAAGAGCAGAAGACAGTCAACAACTCTGCTTCCCCTTCTCCCCACCATCCCGTCCTTCTCACCACGACTCCTTGCTTCTTGTAGCTTGGTTTTGAGAGCATGTTGAATTAGCTGCACAAGAGCAGGGGAATTACTTCTCCTGACGCGCATTCCCTCGACCGCCCGAGATTCCCTTGATCGCACAGTCATCACAGTGTTTGCGCTCTACAGAATGACATAGAGAGAATTCATTTTCTCCTTTTCAGGCACTTCCATATCCCATCACAGTTGTCAAAGTGGATGAAAACTAGGGCTGCACCGAGTCACAGCCTGTTTTATTGCATACCCTCTCTTCGACATGTGTCCAGAGAATGATGTAATTTCTCCAGAGTTTTTGGAAAATATCTACTGTTTTTTTGTGTCTCTCAGTAATATTACTTTGGTCTTTGGCCAGAAAAGCCAAAGATTAGCTCTAATTTTTTTTGGCTGTTGTTGTCTAAGTGTAGTTGATTTACAATGTTGTGATAATTTCTGCCATACAGCAAAGTGACTTAGCTACACATGTATAAACATTCTTTTTTATTTTCCATTATGGTTTATCACAGGATATTGAGTACAGTTCCCTATGCTATATGGTAGGATTTTGTTGTTATCAGTTCTATATATAATAGTTTACATCTGCTAATTCCAAACTCCCACTCCATCCGTTCTGCACCCCCTCTCCCCTTTGGCAACCACAAACCTATTTTCTCTGTCTGTGAATCAGTTTCTGTTTCATAGTTAAGTCCATCTGTTATATCTTAGATTCTGCATATAAATGATATTTATGGTATTTGTCTTCCTCTCTCTGATTTACTTCACTTAGTATGATCATCTTTAGTGCCATCCATATTGCTGCAAATGGCATTGTTTCATTCTTTTTTTATGGCTGAGAAGTATTCCATTGTATATATATATATACCACATCATCTTTATCCATTCATCTGTTGATGGACATCTTGTGTGCGTGTTTGTGTGTGTGTGTGAATTAAGACTTATTTTAATTTTAATTTTTTTAGTTGGTCCTAATATTGTTATCTAATTAATTTTTTAACCTGGAGTATAGTTGATATATAATGTTGTGCTAGTTTCTGCTGTACAGCACAGTGAGTCAGTTATGCATACACCTATATCCACTCTTTTTAAGATTCTATTCCCATGTAAGGTATTAGAGAGTATTGAATAGAGTTCCCTATGCTATTCAGTATGTTCTTATTAATTATCGACTCTCTACACAGTGGTGTGTATAGGGGCTTCCCAGGTGGCACTGGTAGCAAAGAATCCACTTGTCAATGCAGGAAATGCAAGAGACACAGTTTCAACCCCTGGGTCGTGTAGATCCCCTGGAGTAGGAAATGGCAACCTGCTCTAGTATTCTTGCCTGGAAAATTCTATGGAGAGGAGCCTGGTGGGCTACAGTCCATGAGGCTGCAAAGAGTTGAACATGACTGAGAGAGAGTGTGTATGTATATCAGTCTCAATCTCTCAGTTAATCCCTTCTGATTGGCTCTAATTTTAATTGGCATTTACTCCCCTGTTTTTCCACATTATTATCTTCTGGGGTTCTCTTCACTATCTACATCTATTAATAATGTGTTCATACTACTAGTGAGCTCCAAAAACAATCCAAAGATTAATATTCATAGTATATAGATTTTCTACTTTTTTCAAGAAGTAAAGGAAATCAGTGTAAAATATGAGGAAGTATAATTTTTCTAGACTTTCATGTCTCTACCATAGCAGGGAGCTCCCTTATAAATAAGTGCTCTTCTTACAGCAAGAAAGAAATTTATTACAAGAGGCCAGTTAACTACCTTGGGGAGCTGATGGAAGTCCCATCTCTTTGAGTCATGGCGCGTAACTCGGTGGGAGTCAATTCCATACAGAGTTCTAGTGACGATGATCTCACTGTTTTATACTTCACATCTATGTTTTAGTTTATGTGCCAAGTTTGCTTTCCCTGCTGAACAAAATTCTGTCTGAGACAAAGTTGATCTTGCCTTTTCCTATGTTCCTTTTCTCCATAGTTAGATATACTTTGGCCAGTGGTACCTGTTAATGAATTCAACCAAAGATGGTCCCACTCCAGATTGTTACTGGCATTTGTTATCTGACGTCTACGAGTATAGCTGGCCATGTGTGCACTTTAGCTGAAACCATAGTCAGCAGTACCACATTCCCGGGGAGACTGGACCATTACGGCAAGCATGTGGGTCCTGCTGTTCTTCTGCCTTCCAGGTAGAGGCAAGGAGATCGGCACTGAGATACTGTGATCCCAGCGGTGACCTAGGATGAGCTTGCCTAAATATTTCTCACTGGCTTACCAAGGGAGCATCCAAGTTAAGTCTTTAGTAGTTGTAGGGCCTTGCTGTGGCCTGAGCCACTTGTCCTGCTCCAAGATGCTTCAAGACCTTATTCAAAATAGTACCGATGAACCTATTTTCAGGGAAGGAATGGAGATGCAGACAGAGAACAGTCGTGTGGACACGGTGGGGGAAGGAGAGGGTGGGACGAATTGAGAGCGTGGCCTTGGCACGTATAGCACTACCATGTGTGAAACAGACAGCTGGTGGAGAGCTGCTGCGCCACACAGGGAGCCCAGGCTGGTGCTCTGTGACGACCTAGAGGGGCACAACAGAAGTAGGGAGGGAGGCTTTCAGGGAGGGGACATCTATATATATAAATGATTATGGCTGATTCATGTTGATATACGACAGAAACCAACACATCATTGTAAAGCAATTATCCTCCAAATGGAAAAAAAGGTTTGGATCCCTGGTGAAACCCTACTGGACTCAAGTTTACCAGGAGATTTGGGTAGGAACAGGGTTGATGGGCTTCACTGTTTATAAAACCAAGAGTGCTAATAAAAGAAATTGAGCTTTGAAAGCTTCAGGTCCGAGGCCTGCTCATAGTCATCATTAACCAACCTTACTTGGAGTGTACATTGGGTGAAACACGGTCTGGCTGTAAATGTAAGCAATTTCTGAAAGACAGGAATATGAAACATTTGTACCCCTGTATAAGGGCCGTTTCCTTATAAATATACTTATAAGTACAAAACCAAAACAAAATCCAGTTAATTATTTAGGTTTATGTTCTAGTTCTATAACATTCCTTTTAAATCACAGACCTTAACCTAGATTCTATGGACTCCCAGGAATCTCTGAATGACTTTAGGTGATATATGAGATGCCCGAAATTGTATGTACAATTTTGTGTGGGTATTTCTGAGAAGAAAGTGTCTAGCTCTTCTCAGAGTCTCAAAGATATCAGTAACTCCCTCACTTCATAAATGAGGTCATTTGAAATGACCACATTATGGTGTATATAGTTCCCAGTTTCTCATTCGGTCAATTTTCATTAATAAATATAGGATAAGTGATTGCCTAAAAAAGGCAAAGAAATACTTGACATTTAGGAAGAAACAGAGTTACAGTGTAACTCCTGTTTTGGAAAAGATTACCCTCAAAAAGACAATTAACAATTCAAGGCTATGAATTATGATTACCTATTAAGTGGTATGGGTGGTGGTGATTTAGTCACTAAGGCATGTCTGATTCTTGCAACCCCATGGACTGTAGCCTGCCAGGCTCCTCTGTCCATGGGATTCTCCAGTGGTATGGGTAAAACATGCTAAAATAATTTAGAGTGGGTGGGATCATTGCCTCTGGGGTTGTTGCACAGGAACTTAAGTTGAGCCTGGGGAGGCAACAGCAAAGCCTGACATGTGTTCAGCCACTGTGCCCTGGGTGTTTTCATCTCAGATGTTAAATAATGAAATGTTTGTGTCATTGGTTGCAGTCTCCCCCCAAGCCCACTCCAGTGCCGCTACTGCCCTGGCCATATCTCTACCAGGAATTCCCAACAATTTCCCTCTTCCCTCCACCTTCTAGAATCTAGTTAACTGTAGGATTGATGCCTGGCCTGGAAAGATCTTCTAGACACCATTCCAGCCTCCTGGCTAGTGCTTTTCTGGGGGTTCAGTGTCCACTGTGACCAGCTGTTGATATCTTACATATCACTACCTTTAAGGTATGATATGTGTTTGTTAGAAATTCATGTGTATCATCGTGTGACTGAAATAATTGAAAGGAAAAGGAAAACATCTCAGGAAGGGGAAATGGTGAAAGAAACAAAACCAGTTGGTTGATAAGACTATTCTGGAATTGGAGGATAGCTGACTAATTTGGTTGGATTCAAAGAAGAATGAATGAACAGTAAAGTTGAAAAGATGATCTGTAGCCAGCTTGATGAGGAAACAGTTTGGGCCTGGGAGCATGGGACGGAGGCTGGGTTTTGCACGCTGGAGTATGGGCTGTATATATTAGATGTCACTTGCAAATGCTTAAGGTGTGGAATGGCATGATGACAGCAGAACTTGTAAAAGAATAATCTGGCAGGGGTGTGTAGGATGAAAGGGTGAAGGAATCATTAGCGAATAAATTCTAGATGTAAATTAGCCATGATGAAAATTCCCCTTCCTTTTGGATTTCCCTCCCACCGCTCCCATCCCACCCATCTAGGTCATCACAGAGCCCCCTATGCTATACAGCAGGTTCCCGCTAGCTAGCTATTTTACCATGGTCGTGTGCATATGTCAATCCCAATCTCCGGGTGCATCCCACCCTCCTCTTCCCCACTGTGTCTACATGTCTGTTCTCAGCATCTGCATAATACAAGAGGGTGTGAAGAAAAAGAGACAATGGCTATGGCACAGAATGAAACTGGGTGGAATATCTGAAGCGAAGTCTTAAGAAACTTGGACCATCTGGTCACAGTGTCCCTAGGAGAGGGCAGCTGAGGTTAGTGGCCACAGAAAGAAGCCAGTAAAGAAGAGCATGGAAAACTGTATCGCTGCTTGGGGTATCATCAGGGTAGTAGGACACTGTGTGTGTGTGTGTGTGTGTGTGTGTGTGTGTGTGTGTGTGTGTGTGAGTTGTGTCTGACTCTTTGTGACCCCCATGGACTGTAGCCTGCCCTTCTCTGTCCATGGGATTCTCCAGGCAAGAATACTGGCGTGGGTTGCCACTTCCTTCTCTAGGGCATCTTTTTGACCCAGGGATTAAACTGGGTTCTCCTGCTATGCAGGCAGGATTTTTTATCATCTGAGCCACCAGGGACCCAGTAGATTAGAGACTAGAGCTCACATACACACAAAAAACCACTCAACAATTACTTATCCGTCTTATGTAAAGTTCATAAGCTAACATGAAAAGATAGTTGGGAGAAACAGTGAGAATATGAATGAATCCTGAACTTGTTATTTGACTTGTTCTTACTTCTTCTATGTAATTCTAGACCAGCAAGAAAGCAAATCTTGGCTGTCCAGAGTTCCTCCCCAGCAGGCATTGCACATTTCTGGAACACCAGGAGAAGTACAATGAACAATCACTGTGGTTAGTCATTTCCTTGGTGACCCCATGAGATCCTAAATTTTATTTAAATTTTCTAGTTATTTCTCCCATCTACAATCACCTCTCATTTCACGATTACCTCCTATTTCACAATTACCTCTGAAAATCAACTCAAAATCCAATATTAATAATATTATTTTTACATTTACTATTCAAAAAGCATTTTTATGTACATTAGCTCACCAAACACCGTATAATTGTTAGGTAGAAGTTATTGTCTTAACTTTAAATTTGAGGAAACAAAACCTTAGAAAATTCAAGGAAACATGATCAGAACTCACATTTTTTTGAGCACCTATTTTGTGTCAGATCCATCACATATGCCCAGATTCACAGAACTGGTAAGGGTCAGAGCAGAGACTATGCCTAGTTCTCTTGGAGATTTTAAAGTGGGGCAATTTCCATGACAAGCCAATCTACCAGCTGTTGTTCATCCACCTGAGAAAGCTTCGCTTTGAGTATTGGCACCAAAATTAAAGTTCTTATTCTTCAAATGATTGAAAAACAGCTGAGGTCAACCTCCCAAAGGCAATAATGTTTCTACTCCATTTCATAATGTCACCAAGCTGATCTGAAGGACACTTCTTTGTTTTGTTTTCATTGGAGATGAAGATGTTTTTCCTCTATAATTTCTCTGGAGGAGTTCAAGCATTTAGAGGGATGAATTACCTCTGGCTTTATGTGTCCAACATCATCAGACTGCCCCATGCAGATATTTTGTTATTAAAATGAGCTCTGTGTGTGAAGTCATTCTATCTTTTTACAGTGGACACCAGGGCAAACTATTTAGAATAAATTGAAATGAATAACTTAATGAAAGAGAAAAGAATTGTCCTTTCAGGATCCCTGAATACACTAGTCCTGTTCTTTTTTTCTGGCTTCTCCTTACTTCTTCTTTCCACTTTTGCATCATTTTGACCCGTTCACCCTCATGGCTTTTTCCTTCCTTTCCATTTCAGAGTAGCTGTAATGGCGGCCTAACTGCACACAAGGAGACTCTGTCCTCTGAGATGGCATGAAAGACAGGAACTGCTGTTGTCCTGTCTACCATGCACACCAGGAAATTTCTTGCCTTCTACCAGTGAACCTAGGCCAATGGGCTGGCAGACAGGAAAAGGTCTGTGCTCCCTGACTGAGCCACTGGAGTGCCCCTTCCACCTCTTCTTTGCTCTTCAGTGAACCAGTTAGTTGACAGCCTTGCTACTCAAAGTATAGTCCAAGGCCTGGCACCATCAGCACCACCAAGCAAGGTTCAAAATGAAGAACCTTCACCCCATACCTGTGGTATCAGGATTTGCATGTTAACAAGATCCCCAGCTGATTCGGATGGGCATTAAAGTTTGAGAAGCCCTGGTATACAGGGTGTTCTCGTACCCACAGACACATTTTCTTTTTTGTGACTTTGGGACATGATTCAACAGAAATTATATACTACACTGAGATATATCTTAGCGGGAATTATGCCCCTACGTATAACCGGGTACGCTAAGATCAAATAGAAAACAAGTTTAACTTAGAACGTTGAGCTCTTTGCCTGATATATTTTTAATGCTCTGAATAGACTGGTGAATTTCCTTGTTTCCATGACTTCACACCTCTTGTAGAGAAATAGTCAAACCAGGGGAATAATCAGAAACAACTTATTCAAACACCAACCCAAATCTTGCTACTTGGCAATTTGTAGAACCTCTCATACAGCTTCTCAGGCAAAAACAAACTATAAATTCCCAAATCAAAAATCACAGATGGTCAAGCAAATTAAATTTCTTATCAATTTCTTTAGTTGTTTTCACTATGTTTATGCACATTCTCTTAACTGCTGAACTCCCTGAGAAGCCGCATTGATCTATTTGGATGCTTTGCCCTATTCTTTCTCATTTGAGATTTTTGGTGATAACATAATTAATTTAGAATTTAATATTTTGATTTTTCCATCATTCCAAAGCTATGTTCTTTTTAAGTGTTATGAAAATCTCAAGGTTCTTTAAGCTTTTCCTCCCCTGTGATCTTAAGTTCAAGCCAAATGGTTAGATTTATCCTATCACTTCACCCTGAGAGAATTCTGTCAGAAGCAGTATTTGGTTTGTAAGCAAAGCAGGAAAACGTCAGCAACATTCTCATATTCCCTTAAAACAATTTCCGTAATATAATATTGAGGTTTACTGCTTGATACCTTACAGGCTTGGATATTAAGGATCAGTGTTTATTTCTGAGCATCTATTTCATGAGCAAAACAATTACTTGTTCTTTTCAGCATTGTCCAAAGACAGTAGCTTTATTCTCTAAATACTTTAACAAAAACCAGAATTTTCTGACTGATCATTTATGTTTATATGAGAAGTTAGTGGCCCAGGCATGATTTAAGAAGATAATGTCCTTTATACGTTAATTTTATTATTGTTATTTTACTTGGATTAACTTCTATTTCTAAATGCTTGATCGATCTCACAATATTTTATGCACTTAGTCAAACTTTCATACGCTAACATGAAAACCTATTCAAAGGGGTTATAACATTGGACCCAGAGTGTTTGACTCCTATTTCTGTATGTAATTACTAGTTAGAAATAAGTATTTATATTGCATGTACTAAGTAACTGCAGGTGACACAAAAGAAATAAAAAATGGTCTTTGTCTTAAAAGTATCTTTTTAGGTATGAAGACAAAGCAGAAGAAATATACAAGGAGAAAAAACTGGAAAAAAATTCTGGCCCATGTATAAGATAGTAAGTAACAGAAGGGAATTCCCTGGTGGTCCAGTGGTTAGGACTCTGCAATTTCACTGCCAGGGCATGGTTTGATCCCAGGTGGGGAACTAAGAATCCCTCATGGTGAAGTGCGACCAAAAAAGAAAAAGTAACAGCTACCTGGGCTACCAGTGTCAAGCTAAATGAGCACTTTTCCTGGGTGATGCACTGTGCTTAGCCTTTGACATGTAGCAGTACCTCAATCACAACAGCTCCATTCTACAGAGGAGAAAAATGAGGCTGGGAAACTTCAGTAACTTGAAATTGGTATTCAAACCAACAACTCCTACCAAAACCATGCTCTTTATATAGTACCGTCTTCCTGATAGTGAGTGAGTGAAGGTCACTCAGTTGTGTCCGACTCTTTGCAACCCCGTGGACTACATGCAGCCCATGGAATTCTCCAGGCCAGAATACTGGAGTGGGTAACCGTTCCTTTCTCCAGGGGATCTTCCCAACCCAGGGATTGAACCCAGGTTCCCCGATTGCAGGGGGATTTTTTTTACCAGCTGAGCCCTGCCTGATAGTAAGGGATAGAATATTCATTTTCTTTTACTTTTTAAAAAACCTGTTGTCTACTATTTTATTAATTTTTTTACAGCTTTGTTAAGATACAATTGACATACAAAGTATTGATTTGTTACATTTGTATAGTATCAAATGATTACCATAGATAATACCTCCATCATGTCATGTAATTCTCATTTTCTATTTGTGGTGAGAGCCTTTAAAATCTACCTTCTTAGCAACATTCCTTTACTCTAGATATTTCAATTCAAACCTCTTGAAAACCAGAATGATGTTACCTAATTCTTTTGTGGGCTTCCTCAGTAGCTCAGTGGTAAAGAATCCCCATGTAATACAGGAGACTTGGGTTCAATCCCTGGGTGAGACGATCCCTTGGAGAAGAAATGGCAACCCACTCCAATATTCTTTTTTTTTTTTTTTTTTGCTGCTTGTTCAATAAGTTTATTATTGTCTTTACCTGAAAAATCTTGCTAGAAAATTGTGGTTTTAACTCTCGGCAGCCCATTCCCAAGCTCTAAGGAAGCCTGCTTGCTTCTGAGCTACCTGATCTTTCTTCTGGGCAAGTGACATTTTGGGACGGCTCTGCCTCTTCTTTTTAACTTCTTTCTTAGGCTTCTTCTCATACACTGAGTTTTCTCATGTTGCAGCATGAGCTTTCTTATACATCTCCTCCATCATGTTTGGAGTTATGTTCGTTATGTACTGAGAAAATTGTTTCTTGTAAGCATCCTCATCGTCTTCAATCAGGCAATGCATGTAATCTACAACATTCTGCCCCATGCTGTGCTTTCGGTGTGCCTCAGCACTGAATTCTTTGCTTTCTGAGTCATAACCAGGGAACCGTTTGTACTGTGAGGGATAGACAAGCCTCCATTGACAGCTCCCTTTAGGGCCTCAAAAACTTTATTCCTGGTAGTAGTTCTGGCAAATCCTGCATCTAAGTAGCAAGTGAAGGCACCAGGTTGACCATCAATGCCTTCCACATTGTAGTTATCTCCAGTCACTTTGACTTGGCCTTCATAAATTTTGTCCATACCAAACCTATTAATAAGCCTGCAGGCCAGCAGCAGGCTAGTACAATATGCTGCAGCAACATTTGTCAGCCCAACCTTCACACCATGTTTTGGGAGTTCGTGAGCATAAGCTGCACAAACTATCATATCTCCTTCTATACAGGCATAAGAAATCTGACAAATAATATCTCTGTTCGTTACATGAACGATCATTCTGTATTTAGGCGTGTTGTACTTATTTTAATCTTGGATTACTGATCGTTTCTGAGCATAGTTGTCAGTTTTGCTCTTTTGCTGTCTTCTGAATTTCACTTTGTATCTCTTGAAGTATCTCTTTGTGTCTCTTGTATCCTTGTACTTGACAACTTGAACAATCCCTACCATGTGGAACAGAACCCTGACTGGAGGGCTTGCCACGGAGCTGCAGGACCAGCGCGGTTTTGGAGGTGGAAAAGCCTTGCTCCAATATTCTTGCCTAGGAAATCCCACAGGAGACT
This sequence comes from Capra hircus, assembly GCF_001704415.2. Classification (NCBI taxonomy): domain Eukaryota; kingdom Metazoa; phylum Chordata; class Mammalia; order Artiodactyla; family Bovidae; genus Capra; species Capra hircus. The sequence goes on along the minus strand of NC_030809.1, from coordinate 91,383,774 downwards.
TGGGTTCAGTCTGTGGGATCGCAAAGAATCAGACACGCTTAGCGACTAAACAACAATAACGATTCCTTTGTATCATCTGTACCCTGCACAGTGCTTGGCATGGATGGTACAAGTGTTCCAACTTCCCCAAGCATGAACTGCAAACAGAATTACCAAAATCATGGCCACAGCAGTATAAACTTGGTGTGCTAGACCTTTTCTAAAAGAAAGAGTATAACATAAGAGATATCAGGTGGTTTTTTCGTGGTTTGCATACCCACTAAACTCTTGGTGCCTCCTGAGTTGTTTCTTTCTTTGGGGATTTTTCACCTGAACTTTGATCTCAGTTCACTTCCTCTTGCCTTTAGGTGTGTGTGCGTGCTAAGCCGCTTCTGCCTTTAAGAGACAGCTCAATCTTCACCTGTTCTGTGGAGGGAACATTCCCTGACTTCTTGAGGTAGAAGCAAGTCCTTTCTCCTTTGTGTTCTGCTACTCCTAGTATTACGCTTCACAGCTACGTGGAACAGTATGTAACACTGATATGTTTGTGTGGGGGTGGGGGTGAGGTGGTGCATTTACAGGGAAGCCTGGGAGAAGTTCATTGCCATCTAGTGGGGAGATAAATCTGTAACACAATATACATCTCACATCATGGCTGTGTAGATTTACATGACATGTTAAGATATATAAGTAGGTAGACAGGTAGGTAGATAGATAGAAGGAAGAAGTTTTCCCTGACCTTCATAGGGTTCCTGGCTAGGTCTAAAAATGAAACTGACAAAGACAGAAGAGCAAGAGTAAAGCACACAAATTTATTTAATGTAAGTTTTACATCACATAGAAGTCTTCAAAAGGAAATGAAGACTCATGGGAATTCCCTGGCCATTCTGTAGTTAGGACCCTATACTTCCACTGCAGGGAACACAAGTTACATCCCCAGTCCGGGAACTATGATTCTGCATGCTGTGTGGCGTAGCCAATAAAAAAAAAGAAAAAAGAGATGAAGACCCACAGAAACAGTTAGGCCTGAGTATTTTTATGCTAGATTTGATGAAGAGAGGGTAGTCATGGAAGAATATAATAGGTTAGAGAATAAGAGGTAATCAAAGTAAACTGGGGAAAACTTAGCAAAGCCAATTCTTCTCCGGGTCCATTTGTCTTTGGAGAAAGAATGCTCCTTCCCTACAGGTATAGAGAGAGCAACTCTCACAGGAGGTTCTTTGAAAGGTAATAGTGGGGAGAAGTTCAGAGTAACTGTTTTAGAGCTTCTATTGTTTTCTCAAACTCCTTCCACTTAAAATAGTCAATATCCAAGGTGCCATATTTTGAGGAATCAAGTCCCCGACCCCATCATTAGTAAAGCATAGTTCAAATTGCCCCACTGGAAACTTTTCAAGATTTAAATAGCTGTTTCTGAAAAATAAAAAAGAATTTAAAGGTCAAGTTAGTTTGATAAATTCAAAATTAAATAAAGTTAAAATTTTAAATGTATGCTTTAATTTTTCCTTGCAATATTTCTCAAAACTCTTGATGTGTGGATGTGCATTGGGAACCTCCCAAGTGTGAATCCAGTGTGCAGCATTTCCTAATCACATGTGCCCATAGAATTCCTTCTTTTTTTCACGCCCTGTAGAACAAAATGTAGAGCTTGATTTCATGGTTGAGAATAGAGAAAGACATTACTGTCATCATGGATTCATTGCCTACATTTGGATCAGCATGTTAAGTTTCCTCATCTGCAAAATGGGGATAATACTTGTTTCATATTGCTGTTGGCAAATCAGAAAAGGTTTATAAAATGCTTAGGTGTTCTCGGTAGACCTTTGCAATTACAACTATTAACAACAATATATCTGGGATCTGACTATTTATCTTCAGAACCTCAGTGCTTTGCAGAGTCCTGAATCTGCTGAGTTGAGTTCAGACTGTTACACATGGCTCAGCTTCCGCTCCCTCCCAATGGCTTCCCTCCTATCTGTATCCTTTGTCCTTTAACAATATTGGAGTCAATCTTAGATGAGTCCCATTGTGGTCATGGTCCTGTTGCTTACTATCTTCTTGTAAAAAACAAAAATAAGATAAAAGAAGAAATGAGGTTTGAACTAAATAATTTCCAGAGTTCATGTTCTCTAAAATTTTAAGGGGTGGGATTTTCCTGGTGGTTCAGGGGTTAGGTCTCGGTGCTTTCACTGCTGTGGTCCCATGTTCAGTTCCTGGTCAGGGAACTAATATCCCACAAGCTTCATGGTGCAGCCAAAAATAAAATAAAAATTAAAATTCTAGGGGAGACCAAAAGTAATTCTCAAGCTGTATCAGGTAGCGTTTTATTGCTCTTTTGACTGGGTTGATGAGCACACATGTCTATATACCTTAATTTTTTTCAGTTAGGAAGTCCAACGTAAACTAGATTGCCATCAACATTCTTGATATAAAGGAATTTGATTTTGGTTAATCTTTTATCAGATAATATGTCAGTTTTACATATGACTATACAGCACTATCAACTAGAATTTCTGTCTAGAGTCATTTCATGCATCTGTTCCCTGACCTATTTACAGTAAGCGCAGCTGTGGGGTGGTTCTCTATGTAGGATTCAGAAACACTGCCATTTTTGAAATAAACCAGATGTTTTCCGTTTCAAAGAAAAAGATCACACCTAGTGAAGTATTTGTTTACAAGCTTCACAATAATACCAGAGAAAAGTCTCAAGGGACATGGATCACAGAAATCAGCTGAACACCACACTTTGCCAATTCCCTGCGAAGTTACAAAAGAAACACACCAAAGCAGACTCCGTGCTGGCTGTGAGGATTTGTAGATTAAGGTTGCGGTGACAAACAGATTACAGTGAGAGTTATTGTCTGAAGAGAGACTGCCACTTTATTTGGTTTCTGCCCATTTTCCCAAAACACGTCCTGGGATACACATCCGAAGGAGTGGTTTTTAAAACATGTCTTAAAATGAGTGTTCATGGAAACTTCAGGAATACTTTGGGAGTAGATTTCCTCCAAACAAAAACAAAACCAACACATTTCAAAAACCGAAAGTGAAAATCGGTTTAACTTGTTAGTGACTAATCATTGGGGAACCGGGTTTGGTATTCGACCAGTGACTACACTGAAGCAAAATCATCCTTCGGTAGTTTTCTTCTTCTTTTATTCTCTCTTTCTTTTTTTAAAAGGAAGCAAACTGTTGATCCGCGGGCCATCCATTTGAAAAAGGCTGAAGGCGCTTCCGGACGAGGGAGCCCCAGCCAGGCCCCGAGGGTTCCAGCGACTACCCGCGCCGCCAGCGAGGTTTCCGGGAACCTGGGCACGGCGCTCGGCCGGCCGAGGCGCGTGAGTGGGCGACCCCTTCCCGCGCTGCCATTCCTGCTCCTAGTGGGCCCGGCTGGAGAGGCCGTGAGTGGCGACCCGGTGGGCTCCGCGGCGCCGGGGACCTCCGGGGCGGGGGGTGGTGGGAACGCCTGGCGGAGAGTGGGGTGTCGTTGGCTCCCATTCCCTGCGCCGCCCTCCTGCGCTGCCCGCTGCCGAGGTCGTGGGGACCACCTAGCCGCCGAGGGGGCGCGGCTGCCCCCTGCCCACGGGGCTTTCTGCCCGCAGCCCTGGCCTCTGACCCCGTCTCCTTTGCTTTGCTTCATTTAGGAAATTGAGACTTAAAATGGTTTGTGTTTCCCCACTGTTTCTGTAGTGTCTCTGGAGAAAGTTCTTAGGAAAACAGATTCCTTAGGGAGATTTAGTCTCCTGGCAGGCGCAGGGTTTGGCAGTCGTGCCTGATTTTCAGAACATACAGGGATTTTATTTAAAGAGACATCCAAAACAGAATGTGGTGTTTCCCTGTCTATGCGACAGGCGTAAGTTAAAAAACAACAGGAAGCAATCCTGTCTGTGCATCTCCTCCTCCTTTCCCCCTTCCTTTGCCTCATTTCCTTTGTTTTTGCTGCCAGGCATGCGTATGGGAAGATTTGCCTTAGGGAAATAGGTGGTGAACAGGTGGAGGTGATTTGTACTGTTTTTTTCATTTGCTGCCATAATAAATTACCATGGACTCAGTAAAACCTTAAAAGCTACAAATTTATCTTAAAATTATGTATGAGGGATTTCCCTGGCTGTCCAGTGGTTAGACTTTGTGTTTCCATTGCAGAGGTCATGGGTTTGATTGCTGGTAGAGGAACTAAGGTCCTTCATGCCCTGCAACCTGTCCAGATTACCACACACACACACACACACACAAAATTCAGTATAAGTCTGGGTGGCCTTCACTAAGTTAAAATCAAGGTGTTAGCTGCTCTGCCTGCCTTTCTGGAGGTTAATGATGTGAACCTGTTTTCTCGTCTTTTCTGCTTCTATCGATTGCTCATCTCCTTTGGCTCAGGAGTGGTGCCGTATCTCCATCCTCAAAGCCAGCAGCTTTGCATCTCTCTGACTATTCTTCCCTTGTCACATCTCACTCTGATTCTGCCCTTCTGCCTTCCTCTTTCACTTTGAAGAAGGACCCTGATGATTACATTGTTCCCCACCAATAATCCAGGAAGAGCTTTATATTTTAAAGTCAGCTGTAAATTAGCAACCTTAATTCAGTCTATAACCTTAGTTCTCCTTTGCAGCATAACCCAACATTTTCACAGATTATGGGGGTTAGGATGTGGACCTCTTTAAAAGGGCCATTATTTTGCCTACCTTTTGAGTGCATAAAAGGAAAGCTATTACTATGCATCCCATTCATCAAGGAGGGAAAGTATCCAGATACTAGATATGCTGTAACAAGTTCTGGGAATATTATGTAGTAGACCATTTATATGAGTTAAATTTATTATTGAGAGCTTTTATTACAAGCATTAAGAATAGACTTAAAAAAGCAGTTAAAGAATGTTGCAGTTTCTGCTTTCTGGAAATGTAATGAGAACATTTCATAGAACACTGCATGCCCCAGGTGTCTGGGGCTGAGCAAATACCTGAGTCAAGATACCAGGCAGTCCTATAAACATTAAGCGTTTTCAGTATGTGAACTCGTGCTCTGAATGGATACAGGGAAGAGGGAATGTAGGCCCTGGCCTCAAGGTCATGACCATCTTGTCATGGAAAATGACAAAAGTAGCCTAGTGGGCTGCCGTCTATGGGGTCGCACAGAGTCGGACACGACTGAAGCGACCTAGCAGCAGCAGCAGCAGCAGCAGCAGACAAATAAAGCTCCCCAAAAGAGGTAATGGGGAAGAAGTAACATCATTTGGGAGAATCAGAAAAGACTTCAAGAACTTGGGGGAGGAATTTGGGATGGACATTGAAGAACAGTAGGATTTCATTAAGTGGAAATTAAGGTTGGCAGGGGAGGGAGGATGTGACATTGAGGAACATGAGGGAGAAGAGAAACCCTTAGGTTGTTCAGTGTGGTTAAGGAACTTGGTCCAGGAGTTGTCTAAATAAGACACAGTTCAGTTCAGTTCAGTCACTCAGTAGGGTCCAACTCTTTGCGACCCTATGAATCGCAGCATGCCAGGCCTCCCTGTCCATCACCAACTCCCGGAGTTCACACAAACTCATGCCCATCAAGTTGGTGATGCCATCCAGCCATCTCCTCCTCTGTCGTCCCCTTCTCCTCCTGCCCCCAATCCCTCCCAGCATCAGAGTCTTTTCCAACAAGTCAACTCTTTGCATGAGGTGGCCAACTAAGACTAGTTGGGGTTAAATTGTGTAAGATCTGGGATGAATAGCTTTGTAAAGACTGCAGTTGTTGATGCAATAAGAACTACTAATATGTATCTTTAAAAATATTTTTGAACCCTTTCAAACTTACAGAAAAGTTACAAGTAACAACTTTTCTTTTTCCTGAGTTATTTGAGTGCAGGTATCATGACCCATTAACCTGGAAGTCTTGAGTATTCATTTCCTGTTAAAAAAAAAAAAAAAAGGTATTCTTTACATAACTACAATACAGTGATCAAGATCAGAAAATTAATATAGGTACATTAATGCTATCTAATCCTTTGATCTAATTTGAATTTTGCTGGTTGTCCCTATTATATAGTGTCTAACAAACAGAGCCAAGAATTATGCATGGTGTTTAGTTACGATGTATCTTTAGCCTCCTGTCTGGACAGTTTCTCAGTCTTTACTTGGCTTTCATGTGCTTAACACTTTTGAATGGAACAGGCCAGTGTGTCTCCTGTTTCCTCATTCTTAGATTCAGCTTATGCATCTTTGGCAGGAATATCACAGAAGTCTTGCTGTGTTCTTGCTGGGCCTATCATATGTCAGATAATTTTGATGTATCTCATTGTTTACTTTGACTACTTCATTATAGTGGCATCTGCCTGGCTTCTTCACTAAAATTTACTCTTTTCCACTTTGAAATTAATAAGTGTTTTTTTGGGGATGTATTTCTTTTGTTTGTTTGTTTTTGTTTTGCTTTAAGAAGCTTTCTTCATAGTGACCCCCAAACTGGAAACAACCACCCACCTCCAGGAGAATGGATAAACCAAGTGTGAACTATCCATGTAAGGAATACTACACAGCAATAAAAAGGAATAAGCTACGAATACATGCAATAACGTGAACAAATCTCCAAAACATGTTGAGTTTAAAACTACTACTACTACTACTACTAAGTCACCTCAGTCGTGTCCGACTCTGTGCGACCCCATAGATGGCAGCCCACCAGGCTCCGCCGTCCCTGGGATTCTCCAGGCAAGAACACTGGAGTGGGTTGCCATTTCCTTCTCCAATGCATGAAAGTGAAAAGTGAAAGTGAAGTCGCTCAGTCGTCTCTGACTCTAAGTGACCCCATGGACTGTAGCCCACCAGGCTCCTCTGTCCATGGGATTTTCCAGACAAGATTACTGGAGTGGGGTGCCATTGCCTTCTCCATTAAAACTCTAGCACATATAAAAGGATACATGCTAAATTATTCTACTTATGTGAAGTTCAAGAACAGGTTGCTCAGTGTAAGGAAACTTTAACACAATTTAAAAATATCATTTCTTGAGTACAAACTATGTCCCCAGCATTCTTTTAGTACTGTTCCAGTATCGTTCTGGATAAAGTAGGGCATACTTTCGAGAACAAAACAAAAATCACTGCCCTTGTGGTGCTTATATTCTTGAAAATCAGCTTGATATGTTCAATGCAAAAGGGCAAGCTGATAGTTACCCCTACTGAAGTTGTTGATCTCCTTCAGGGCTGATGAGTAACACCTATGTGGTTGAGATTGCACAGAAATTTGGTTAGCAATACTTGTATTTTAAGCTACTTAAATGGTCCTTTTTTCACAAAAATATCAATTTATCTATCTGTTTTAGTACTAAGCGGATTTAATTATTACTGTCATTTATCTCTATGCTTAATCAATTCCCAAATTTTCCCAGTAAGAACCCCCTCAAGCTGGACTCTGTTCTTGTGACATATTCTCATCATTCTTTGAGCACTTCTTGCTTTCTGGCATCATAAGACGCTTGTCTTATACTTTGCCTGTCCCAGTTCTAGAAACGGCCATTTCTCTGAATAGCCTTGGTTCCCAGTAGCTGAGAATGGTATTAGAAACGAAATTCTGGATGCTAAATGTGCTCATTGCTATTGTCTTTGTTTCCAGGCCCCTTTAGCAGACAGAACTGGGAAATATCACACATATGCACACTTATACCTATATTTAAATTTCTGTACTTTCCTATCAATCCATCAGAAATCATGAGATTATACTGATATCTCCAGTTCCATTTCATAGCATTAATTCTATTTTTTTTCCCTTTCCATATTTACAATCACCTTCTCTGACAATGAAGAACCTGGCTCCTATTGTCCTCCATATATTTACTTACTTGATAAATCATGTTTATGTACCTTTAGCCACTGGGAGCTCCATGTTTGCAGCTTTTGACCACTTTCCTCCAAATCACCTTCCAGACCACCCTCTCCCTCTGGCAAGCACACACAAAAAATATTTCCAAACCATATATCTGATGTATGTATATGTACAGTGCTTAGTCATGTCAGACTCTTTACCACCCTTTTGACTGTAACCCTCCAGGCTCCTCCATGCATGGGATTTTCCAGGCAGGAAAATCCAGTACATTGGAGTGGGCTGCCATTTCCTTCTCCAAGGGATCTTTTCAATCAGGGATCAAAAGGGTGTCTCCTGTGTCTCCTGCATTGCAGATGGATTCTTTACCTGCTGAGCCACAGGCAAAGCTGCAGTATATCTGATAAGGGGTTAATATCCAAAATATATAAAGAACTCATGAAACTCAATGCTAAAATATCTAATAACTCAATTAAAAACTGGGCAAAAGGACTTAAAAAGACATTTCTCCAAAGAAGATATATGAAAGATCAAAAGGAACATGAAAAGATGCTCACCATTACTAATCACTGTTGCTGCTGCTGCTAAGTTGCCTCAGTCGTCTCTGACTCTGCGACCCCATAGACGGCAGCCCACCAGGCTCCCTGTCCCTGGGATTCTCCAGGCAAGAACACTGGAGTGGGTTGCCATTTCCTTCTCCAATGCATGAAAGTGAAAAGGGAAAGTGAAGTTGCTCAGTTGTGTCCGACTCTTCGCGACCCCATGGACGGCAGCCCACCAGGCTTCTCCATCCATGGGATTTTCCAGGCAAGAGTACTGGAGTGGGGTGCCATTGCCTTCTCCTACTAATCACTAGTGCAATGTAAATTGAAATCCCAGTGAGATGACATCTTACATCTATTGGAATGGCCATCATCAAAAAGACAAGAGTTAACAAATGCTGACAGGATGTGGAGAGAAGGGAACCCTTGTGCACTCTTGATGTGAATGTAAATTGGTACATTCACTATGGAAAATAGTTATGGAGAATCCTCAAAAAATTGAAAGTAGAATTACCATATGACCCATTTTTTGGACACTGCGTGGGTTCACACTGAGTAAACTAAGCCATAATTAATTTTTTGCTAATCTTCTATTCTATTTTTAAAGAGGAATACCTGTCTTTTCTGTTTGTTCTATAGGAATAGTGAGAATTTAGTCAGTTGAAATCTTGGAAGATTGTGTTACTAGACACATTATTAATATGCTTCTAAAACAGTAAAAATAGTGGTGGTATTCCTTGTGTCATATTTGATCTGGGACTTCTCCATTTTGGTAAATTCATATGCAGGCAAGAGTTCTTACTCTTTTGATGCCAGTCTGATAAAGCCTATGAGCTTTTCTCAAGAAGTTTTTTAAGTAGTCTAAAACAAAATACAGAGAATTATAAAGGAAACCAATTATATTGAAATACGATTATCAGTGTTATTTAAAAAGCAAATTTTTAATTTAGTAATGTATACCAGTATACTGATGCCTTCCCAGGTGGCGCTAGTGGTAAAGAACCTGCCTGCCAATGCAGGAGACCCAAGAGGCTGGGGTTCAATCCTTAGGTCATGAAGATCTCCTGGAAAAGGGCATGGCAGCCCACTCCAGCTTTCTTGCCTGGAGAATCCCATGTATAGAGGAGCCTGTTGGGCTAAAGTCCATGGGGTCGCAGAATCGGACACTGAGCGACTAACACTTTGCTTCACTTTCCACTTTACCAGTATACTACAGTTTATTATAAGGCTGTATTATTATGGTCATGAGTTTAATAGCTGTCATAATTTTGAAGCAGGGTTAAGCACAAGCAATGTTTCAGGCTATCTGGGAGAGTTAAAATATTTTATGAAACTATATGCCGTCCTGGAGATGTTTTAAAAATTAATTGATTGATTAATGTTTGGCTGCACTGGGCCTTCGTTTCTCTAGGTGTGGTGAGGGAGGGCTATGCTTCAGTTGCTGTGCTTGGGCTTCTCATTTTGCTGGATTCTCTCATTGCAGAGCATGGACCCCAGGGCACAAGGGCTTCAGTAATTGAGGCACATGCCTGGTGACTTTCGTCACAGGTGCTACAAGTACCATGTGACTTGTTGCCTATAATCATATTTGAAGAGAATGCCATTTCAATCAGAGATTTCTAGAAATAAACATGAATTTTGTTTCTCATGGTCTAGTGTATGAACTCAGGGGAAGTTTTGTGAAAACCTCTGTTATCATAGAGGAAAGGTGTTTGGAGATATTTTCACTCCATTACATTCTTGGAGTATAATAAGGAGAATTAAATATTTAAATTAAAGCCTTTGGAAAAAGTCTAGAGGACTGAAATAATAGTCTTTTAAAATGGAGTGTCATATCGTGATTGAGATGAGAACTACAAAGGAATGTTAATACCCATTATGTTCTATTATGGTATTGAAATGCAAAGGAGTTTTAGAACCTTTTAAATATTTATGGATGTGAAAGTTATTTGAAATACAGAATTTGTTTGAATATAGTTCACATGATATTAAAGACTTCGGTGGTAGGGGAAAAGATATAGCAAAGAAGAGATATTTTATCCATAAAAGGGTAAAAGATATTTTTTCTTCTTTGTGTGTATGTACCATTTTTGAAGTATTTATTCATTTTAATTGGAGGCTAATTGCTTTGCAATATTGTGGTGGTTTTTGCCATACATTGACATGAATCAGCCATGGGTATACATGTGTTCCCCATCCTGAACCTCCTCCCACCTCCCTCCCCATCTATTCCCTCTGGGTCATCCCAGTGCACCAGCCCTGAGCACCCTGCCTCATGCATCAAATCTGGACTGGCTATTTATTTCACATATGATAATATATATGTTTCAATGCTATTCTCTCAAATCATCCCACCCTCGCCCTCTCCCACAGAGTCCAAAAGTCTGTTCTTTACATCTGTGTCTCTTTTGCTGTCTCACATATAGGGTCATTGTTACCATCTTTCTAAATTCCATATATATTCGTTAATGTACTGTATTGACGTTTTTCTTTCTGACTTACTTCACTCTGTATAATAGGCTCCGGTTTCATCCACCTCATTAAAACTGACTAAAATGCATGCTTTTTAATAGCTGAGTAATATTCCACTGTGTATATGTACCACAGCTTTCTTATCCATTCGTCTGCCGAGGGACATCCAGGTTGCTTCCAAGTGCTGGCTTTTGTAAACAGTGCTGTGATGAACACTGGGGTACACGTGTCTCTTTCAATTCTGGTTTCCTCTGTGTGGATGCCCAGTGGTGGGATTGCTGGGTCATATGGCAGTTCTCTTTCCAGTTTTTAAAGGCATCTCCACACTGTTCTCCATAGTGGCTGTAGTTTGTGAAGTGTTTATTTTTTATAATAAATAGGGAGTCATGGCAGCTGATGAAGATAACAAAGAACAAGTCCTTAAGGAATGTGAGCAAGCTGAAGAAGTTATGAAAGATAAACAAAACCAGGTAAAAAGGAAAAATTACTGAGTACTATTAAAAATTGACCTTTCTATTGGTTTTGCAGTGAGGCATGTTTCATATGTCTTTGTCCAACATTAACTTGAATTTGGGAGAGTATTAGGGTTTTCAGTTTTTTTTTTTTTTTTACTTCTAATATTCAAGACTGACAAGAAGAATCACATTTCTATTTTCTCTTACACAACTCACATTAACTGCTTTTTTATTTCCTTTCATTTCTTTGACTTGCACCTAGAAGTTAAGAGCTTTGTTAACAATTATATGATCAGATCCAAGATGGAATGGAGGCTATGCTTTAAACTACCTGAGCTATATTGCGGGAAAAAAAATCTGTAATTGCCCCAGACTAACATATGTCCACAATTATGGTGCAATTTAAAATTCATGTTTCGAGTCACAAATAGCTAGGAATGAGTTGGTAGAGCACTGAGCTAAGATTCAGAAGACATGGGTCTCAATCCTTGCTCTACTATAAACATTTCTGTGACTTTGGTAAGCATGAAAGGTTGTTTCCTTGTTTATATGATAGAGATAATAATCCTTGGCAGTCTTAGGAAAATAACAGATAATGATGTATCAGTTCAGTTCAGTTCAGTCGCTCAGTCGTGTCCGACTCTTTGCGACCCCATGAATTGCAGCACACCAGGCCTCCCTGTCCATCACCAACTCCCGGAGTTCACTCAAACTTATGTCCATCAAGTCAGTGATGCCATCTAGCCATCTCATCCTCTGTCATCCCCTTCTCCTCCTGCCCCCAATCCCTCCCAGCATCAGAGTCTTTTCCAATGAGTCAACTCTTCGCATGAGGTGGCCAAAGTATTGGAGTTTCAGCTTTAGCATCAGTCCTTCCAAAGAACACCCAGGACTGATGTCTTTTAGAATGGACTGGTTGGATCTTCTTGCAGTCCAGGGACTCTTAAGAGTCTTCTCCAATACCACAGTTCAAAAGCATCAATTCTTCGGCGCTCAGCTTTCTTCACAGTCCAACTCTCACATCCATACATGACCACTGGAAAAACCATAGCCTTGACTAGACGGACCTTTGTTGGCAAAGTAATGTCTCTGCTTCTGAATATGCTATCTAGGTTGGTCATAACTTTCCTTCCAAGAAGTAAGCGTCTTTTAATTTTATGGCTGAAATCACAATCTGCAACGATTTTGGAGCCCCCCAAAATAAAGTCTGACACTGTTTCCACTGTTTCCCCATCTGTTTCCCATGAAGTGATGGGACCAGATGCCATGATCTTAGTTTTCTGAATGTTGAGCTTTTAAGCTCAACTTTTTCACTCTCCTCTTTCACTTTCATCAAGAGGCTTTGTAGTTCCTCTTCACTTTCTGATGTATAACATTGTACAAATGTTTATTCATGTGATCATATTTATTCTGAGACCATCTAATGTCTTTCTTTGCCTTGTTCAGAGAGAGAAATTTTGCTTCTTTAACTCATTTGGAAAATGAGGTTGGGGCTCTTTAAATTTGGACTGTTATTTTATTTTTTAGAAATCAGTTAGTGAAATCATAAAGGAAAATATTCAGTTAAAGAAGGAGATCGAAGAACTTGAAGCTGAGTTACAAGAGACCACCAGGACCTCTCAGGTACCCCTTTAATTATTTTTGTATCTCATTTTAACAGATGCTAATTTTTTTTTCAGAAAAAGAAATTTAATGATACAGAAGTCATTTCTAAGACATTATGATCATTCATGTCACCACTGTTTTCCAAACTGAAAACAATCAACTCTCCCTCCATAGTAGAATGAATTTATAAATTGGGGTGTATTCACATAATGGAATACTGCACAGCAATGAAAATGAACAGGCAATAACTATATACAATAATATGGATGAATTTCATAGACACAGTGTTGAGCCAAAAGAGGAAAAAGAGGGCGTACCATATACTTTGACTTAAGTAGAGCACAAAAGCACAGTGTTAGAAGTTAGTATGGTCTTACTGTTAGAGGCAGGTAGAAACTGGAAGGGAACCCCAGAGAGCTTCTGAGTTGTTGGTCTTGTTCTGATGATTGATCTGGGTGCTGGTCACAGGTGCATGATCCCTCCATAACATTTCATCTTGCTATAAATTATTGTGGGATTCCCTGGTGGCTCAGATGGTAAAGAGTCTGTCCGCAGTGCGGGAGACCTGAGTTCAGTCCCTGGGTCTGCAAGATCCTCTGGAGAAGGAAATGGCAACCTATTCCAGTATTCTTGCCTGGAGAATCCCACGGACGGAGGAGTCTGGTGGGCTACAGCCCATAGGGTCGCGAAGAGTCAGACACGACTGAGCGACTTTATATATTCACTCACTCACTCACACATTTATGCTAATGCATGTTTTAATATTCATTATACATTAATACAACACACACAGCCTCCCAGTGATGGTCATTATCAATCACTTTTGGATCAAAGTCTTGGTCTTCTCGCTAAATTTTTTCATTGCTCTCCTCATCCAAGTAATAATTTAAGTGCGTTTCACACTTAAAAAAAAATTGGAAGAGTATCTTCACCATTTAAATTCTTTCTTAATTTTTCCTTTGTTTGAATTAGACAGCTCTCACTCCTTTTTTCATCAAAATCCAGATTGTTAAAACACCTACTTTAAAGCATTATCACTTTTTATTTCTGAAGTTAGGGGTAGAATGTTAAATATCAAAAGTGAGGTTTCTTGTGTTTGTGAGGTTTAGAGAAGTCTCTGTTAAGATCCTGCATAATTTTTAGACTGGAGCTAGAATCACTTAATTCTACAACCCAAATGGGCCTTGGGAATCCAGCCAGCTCAGTTGATCCACTTCACAGAGGACTGAAAACTGGGCTCTAGGGACCATGAGTGCATTGCTCCCTGCCATGGTGCACTCAGGACTAGAAGCAGGCATTCCCACTCTCACTGGGAAAAGCTCTTGACCCTTCTGGGTATACTGGATGTTTCTCTGTTATTGGGAAACACTGTCTTTTCACACTGCAGATTGTTTTGAAATCAGACTTATGGTAATCAGAAATTCTACCAAAGTGACATGTCAAATTGTAGAATAAATGTCAGATTAGACCAAATGACTCATTGGCTGTTTCTAATCTCTTCATGATAACACTTTTTCTTGCAACATGTAAAATAACCGTGAGAAATAGAGATGAAAACACCTGACTCATTTGTGCATTTCTGTGTGACTGTACTGTCTGTTCGGGGCTTCCCTGGCAGCTCAGTAGTAAAGAATCTGCCTACCAATACAGGAGACATGGATTTGGTCCCTGGCTCGGGAAGATCCCCTGGAGAAGGAAATGGCAACCTTCTCCAGTATTCTTGCTTGGGAAATCCCATGGACAGAGGAGTCTGACAGGCTATAGTCCAAGGGGTTACAAAAAGAGTCAGACATCACTTAGAGGCTAAACAACAGAGACCTGTTCATCCTAGTGATTTTCAGCACCCAAGTATAACCACTTAACTTTATCCTCCAGATTTTTTTTTTTTTTTAACAAATCTTGCTATTGGTGTCCCTTCACATTTTTATAAACCTAAGTTGTGGGAATGGTTAAAAGTTGATGGACAGGTGTTGAGGAAGGGGGAATTTAAATTTGATAAATTTTAAGTCACTGAACTGAATTTAGGAGTTTCTCTTTGGATGACATTACCTGAGTTTGCTGTCAAAATAGCTGCAGTATGCACCCACGTCTATTTCATACCTCTTTGCAATGAGACCAAAGATACTGTGCAGTGATTCCTTTGTGAAACAGCCTATTATTGGCATAGTTGTTTAGAAGATACTTTTCTGTAGGAATGATGTAGGCTTAAGAACCAAACAACACACAGTATTGACCAGTTTAAACACTGATTGATTAGAAAAAGTTAGAGACTATATACTTACAATTTCATCTGTGAAATAATATTAAAGGATCAGCATTTGACTAGATTACTGAGTATTTTTCTGGGAAGAAGCAATTACTAGTGATATTAAATCAGCGTTCTGTGGGGTTCTGAAGTCAGTGGAGAATGAATTATTGAATGATGAGATCACATTATCATTGGAAGGACTTAAGTTACTTCTTGTGTTGATTTTAATCAAACCTTTCTGTTTGAATTAGATTAATGAGGATATTCCTGAAACAAAGATAAAGTTCACATCTGTGGAGAATCCTGAGAGTGACAGCGAGTTTTCAGATATCTCCTATTCATGTCAAGTGAGCTCAAAAGTCCCTTATGAGCTGCAAAAAGGACAAGCACTTATTACCTTTGAAAAAGAAGAAGGTATGACTAATATTCAAAAACTTGACCATGTTACCTTTAGAAAGCACGGGGACGTCCAAAGAGTTTTTGTAGATATTTGGCTATTGCTTTAGAATTTTTATATCATTTCGTCTTATCCTCATAGGGGTGCCCTGAGGTAGATATGATTATTCCTGTTTTACAGACCAAAAACAAGACTCTGAGATGTTGAGTGATTTGAACATGATCACTAGCACAGAATGTGAGTGCTCTAGAAATCAAACCCATGTTGTGATGCCCAATACCAGCATTTTTATACTACTCCTGCTACCTGCAAATGATAATACTAGTAATAATGTTTCAAAGTAGCAAAGCAGAGAGTTCTGACAGACATGATCTCATTTTATACTCACATGACTCTGTAAAAGTAATAAGATAGAGATACTGTTTACATCATTAAGAAACCAGATTCTCAGATGTTTAAGTGATTTACCTAAGTGCACAAGGCATGAGAATGAAAAGAGCTCTGGAGTCAAAGATTTGGAGTGGGACCTGATGTTTGCCATGGTGTGGAACCCTCTTGAGAACTGGGGACACCTTAATGAGAATCTGGCTTTGAATGCCAGCTTTGCCTCTTCTTTTTTTAAACAAACCAAAACAGCACTTTATTTATTTATTGACTGCGTCGGGTCTTGGTTGCATCACTTGGGATCTTTGTTGCGGTGCGTAGGCTTAGTTGCCCCGCGGCATGTGGGATCTTAGTTCCCCAGCAGGGCGTCCAACCCATGTCCCCTGCAGTTGGAAGGCAGATTCTTAACCACTGGACCACCAGAGAAGTCCCAGTATTTTTATGTATTTGTTTGACTGCACCAGGTCTTGGTTGTGGCATATGGGATCTAGTTTCCTGACCGGAACCGACCCTGGGCTCCCTGCATTGGGAACAAAGAACTGTAGCCACTGGACCACCAGGAAAGTCCCCAGCTTTGCCTCTTTACAGAAGTGTAGTTTGGGTTTGGTTCTTTATAAATCTCAAGTTTTTATGGCAGGCCTTGTAACAATGCCTACCTCATGGGGTTGCTTTGAATATTAAATGAGAAGCGTTGAAAAAATACTTAGCACAGTATCTGATACATAATAAACACTTAATAAATGTTAGTTGTCATTATTGCTCCATGCTAGAAATTTTTCAACTAAGGAAACAAAAGCTTGCTTGCATAAGGTCCATATAGGTAACAAACAGCCGAGCTGAGAGCCAAACCCCAAGTACCCTTGTACTTTCTACTGGACCGTTATTCCGCTGAGCAGGCCACCATCTGGGCCTCTGTTCTCAGATTTGTCAAGTGATGAGTGGGATCAGATATTCACAAGCCCTTCCAGTGCTCAGGTACTGGGAGTCTATGATTATAACTCATGTCTCCTGATGCCTGGTTAGTTACTATAACCTGAAAATAAATAGAAAGGCATTCTGGCAGGTCCCTATATGCACACACTCTTTGTCCACCCTGGCTCCACCCCTGTAGCTGCGGATGGAGGGTGAGGTCAAGAGCCCTGTTGGCCATTGGCGGTGGTCCATGGGATATAACTGAAAGATGTAAGTGAGGCTTTGGGAAGTTGGGATCCCGCACAGAAATCACCTGGGGCTGCTGAGAATAAGATTCTCTTCAGAGACAGCTGTGTCACTGCTTCCACCCTTGGCATGACTCTGACATCCTGCTCCTCTGGGACTGCTTTGGGTTCCTACACAAACCAATGGGAGTTGGCTTTTGACAGTCAGAGTCACAAGGGTTGAAATACAAGTAGTGCCTCTCAACTGCGTCAGATCACCAGATGTTGGAGGTTTGGGGGGCGAGGGAGAGGTGGGGATGGGGAGGGAAAGGTCATCATCTAAGTATTACTTATAGTTGGCCTCCTCTGTTATTGTTGCCTGTTGTCATTAACAACAACAGAAACGCTATAATTCAAGTTACAGAGTCATATCATGGTACGAGGCATCTGAATTCCCACATGACAACGCCCTGTTTCTCTCTTTCTCTGGCTGTGGTGTGCTGTCTGGTTGTCATAAACACATGTGAGGTTTACAAGCCCAGGATTGGGCATCTTTTGTCTTCATGACGTATTAGAATAAAAGCTCCAATATCAACAAGTAAAGTGTTATGAACTCTCATGTCACACAGTTTAAAAAAACACATACCCACATTCATTTTAAACTGACATATAGTTGCTGTTGGATTGCTAATGATTTTTGGCAAAATTGTATTACAGAACCTCTCCTATTTGCACGGATAAATTAGATTTGATAGTTTTGTGGTCAGTATACCAAGGCTATTGACTTTTTAATGAATGATCTCAAGAGCATTTTAGTAAAAGTAGAATTCTTTGTTAAATATGACCCGCCTTCCAAAAAAAAAAGAAGACTCACTCTTTGATATTTAAGTCTATGTGGTCTTTAATATGTAATCTTTGGGAAAGACAGAGATAAGAACAAATATTTATTTCTATGGTGCTTGTAACATATTAAGAAGAAGTGAGAAATGATGAAAAGATTAATTGTCAGAATTAATCTGACCTACAAAAGTCTTCCCAGCTTACTCAACCTGGAAGAAATTTCTGGCTGTGCTTTAATGTACTGAGGGAATTCGCTGATAATTCTGTCAACAGTGGAAAGGAGGGGTGTGGACTGTACTGAATTTCTAAAGGATCGTCAGGCTTATCTCTTAAACTTGAGGATTTCTACATTGTAAGTTTATGCTGATGTATTTTGGCATTAATATATCCTAGTATGGTGGCAACACCATTATCATTTAGAAATCCTAAGAAAAATGTAAAAATAAGATCCCTG
The DNA here is from genome assembly GCF_001704415.2 of Capra hircus. Classification (NCBI taxonomy): domain Eukaryota; kingdom Metazoa; phylum Chordata; class Mammalia; order Artiodactyla; family Bovidae; genus Capra; species Capra hircus. The sequence goes on along the minus strand of NC_030809.1, from coordinate 91,365,471 downwards.
AAAATTAAAGAAAATTTGGAGACTTCCCTGGTAGTCCTGTGGTTAAGAACCTGCCTGCCAATGCAGGGGACGCAGCTTTGATCCCTAGTCTGGAAACTGAGATCCCCACATGCCTTGGGGCAAATAAGCTGGCGCACCGCAGCCACTGAGCCCACTCTCTAGAGCCAGCCTACCACAACTAGAGGGGAAGCCCCACTCGCCGCAACTCAGCATCACCAAAAATAAACACTACCAAAAAAACACTTTTTTAAAATAAAAAAAATTAAAGGAAAGCTCAACTACCCAGGATTATTTTTTTGTTAAGCCAAACATGTAAAAATGTATTGAAATATTGGAAATTAATACTTCCCGAATTATTTTTCAGTTGCCCAAAATGTGATCAAAATGGCACGCCATCTTGTGCAGGTACAGAATGAAAATGTTATGCTCACAGCCAACCCAGTTCCATTAAATTCAGGAGTCAGATTCCAGGTAACATGGTGATCACAGCTTTTTAGAATGCTATTAAGCACAGATACTTCTCATCCATATTCCTGAACATGAAACAATTTCCCAGGTTTATGTAGGAGTGTCTAAAATGAAAATCAGCGTTACTGACATTCCTGATGAACTGCCAGAAAGTCAGATGAGAGACAAGCTAGAACTGAGTTTCTCTAAGTCTCGCAACGGAGGCGGAGAAGTGGAGTGCGTGGAGTATGACAAGCAGACCGGGAGCGCCCTCATCACCTTTGTGGAAAGTGGAGGTATTCCAGCATTGAGAGAGTTAAACAGTGCTCTAGCGTTTAAATTATGCTCTGCCAGGTCTGAAAATATTTCTCTTTCTACTTCTTTTCTTTGGAATTTATTAGGCAGCATAATAACAGGGATGTTTTTAACCTTATAAAATGGTAGTGTCCTGAAAATGATTTTCCTGAATACTGTTAAGAATAAGGTTAGAAATAACAAGTCCCCCCATGTTAGTGCCTTCCTATCGCCTGCCAGGCATGGAGCTGGGTGTTTCATATATATGTCTCCTCTGATCCATAGCACAGCTCTAAATGTAGGTGTTACATTCATTTTAATGATGAGGCAGCTAAGACATATGCAAGATAAGTAGTTTATCCAAGATCACACAGTGGGTGTGTGGCAGAGAAATTTTGCGACTCCATGGACTATAGCCTGCTAGGCTTCTCTGTCCATGGAATTCTCCAGGCCAGAATACTGGGGTGGTCAGCCTTTCCCTTCTCCAGTGGATCTTCCCGACCCAGGGATTGAACCCCGGTCTCCCACATTGCAGGCAGATTCTTTACCAGCTGAGCCACAAGGGAAGTCCTACATATATATATATATATATATACACACATATTTATATATATATATAAAACAAGCTTCCCTAGTGGCTCAGCTGGTAAAGAATCTATATATATATATATATATATATATAAAACAAGCTTCCCTAGTGGCTTCTTTACCAGCTGAGCCACTGGGGAAGCTATATATATATATATATATATGTAGGACTTCCCTTGTGGCTCAGCTGGTAAAGAATCTGCCTGCAATGCGGGAGACTGGGGTTCAATCCCTGGGTTGGGAAGATCCCCTGGAGAAGGGAAAGGCTGACCACCCCAGTATTCTGGCCTGGAGAATTCCATAGTCCATGGGGTCACAAAGAGCTGGACACGACTGAGCGACTTTCACTTTCACACATATGTATCTATATGTATGTATATATATATAAAACTGTCTCTTCCATCGCACTTTTTACCATTGACAAGGGCCTCTTAGATGAAGGGAATCATTTCCAGGAAGAAAAAGGGGGAGAGCTGTTCCCTTTTTCCGTAGAAACAGACTTTTAAAATAATTTTAGGGAGGTTTACATTATTACGATTAAAAATAAAAGGTTCTCCAGCTGCTTCTGTTAATATGTTCAAGTGACTTTCTTTTTTATTAATTCATTTTTAGTTGGAGGATAATTGCTTTATAATATTGTGATGGCTTCTGCCATACAACAGTGTGAATCAGCCATAAGTATACATATGTCCCCTCCCATTTGAACCTCTCATCAATCCTGTACCCCATCCTCGCCAGGCTGTCACAGAGCACCACGCTGAGCTCCCTGTGTTAAATAGCGGCTTCCCACTAGCTATCTGTTTTACATATCTGTTTTATTTTCAGGGCTGCTGTCTCAATTCCTCCCACCCTCTCCTTCCCCCACTGTGTCCAAAGTCAAGTAATTTTCAATAAAAAAAAAAGTCTCTTGCTCTGGTTAGTTCTTAGGGCTTCTCCTGAGTTTATCACATATGATAGAAATCCAACCATACAATTAAAAGCCATTGCCTGATTAGATTTTTTCGTAATAAAAAAATACATGCTTTTTAAAGAAAATTGAAATAATAAAGAATATTAATTTAATAAAAATTGAGACATTTCCTTAAATTTCCAAACTCCCTTTGTCCTGTTATGTAGTTATGGTTAGGTGAATGTTTTTCAAAATCTTTCTGGAATTGCTAGGTAATATGGTAATTCTATATTGAATGTTTGAGGAACCGCCACTCTGCTTTCCACAGTGACTGCACCATTGCATCCCTACTAGCAGTGTATCAGGGCACCAATTCTTCCACGTTCTCGCCAGCAAGGGTCTGCACTCTTAATTGCTGTACCACATTGCTGATTGAAGGTGGACTGGTGAGAGGAGAAAAGAAGGGATCAGATATTCTTAAGAACTGTTTCTGTTAAACTTTATGCAATACTGACACATTAGCTGTTTCCCCTCTAGGAGAAAAATGCTTCTAAAAACAATTCTGATTATTTTTTATGTTGGAGAAAACCGATGAATGCTTTTTTTAATTTGCATTCATGTTTTCTGGATGACATTCAGCACCCTTCCACCTTTGATTAACATCATTACAGAGGTTTATTGAATGTCATGTATCAGTTACAGTAATTTTATATATATCATAGTAATGTAGTAATTTTCTATAAATCTCTCACATAAAGATAGAGAGTATTCTAATCATATTTTTCATGTATACTTCTTGAAAGATTGGGAAATACTGGGTTTTGTTAGGGTGGCTGGGTTACTTTTTGCAGATGGTTATCCCATTTTATGTAGCTCAAGGTGGGTCTATCTGAGGCCTTTGTAGCACATTGTCCATTGACTGACTAGTAGTGTAAGACAGATGGAGCTGAGTCTGTTTATCATTTGGTCTTATGTTTTTCAAAACTATGTACTGTGAATTGTTTAAAAGCAACTTTCAGTTCAGTTTAGTTGCTCAGTCGTGTCCGACTCTTTGTGACCCCATGAGTCCCAGCATGCCAGGCCTCCCTGTCCATCACCAACTCCCGGAGTTCACCCAAACTCATGTCCATCGAGTCGGTGATGCCATCCAGCCATCTCATCCTCTGCTGTCCCCTTCTCCTCCTGCCAGAGTTTCTTAAAAATTAATCACTCAAGTCACTGTTTACTTTGACATTCTATTTGAAGGAAGTTTTATCTTTGGTTAAAAATGTTTATGATAAAGAAGAAAATGTCTATAATAAAGAAGAAAATCATTTTTAAAAATTTATTTTTAGTTGCTGACAAGATTTTGAAAATGAAAGACTATCCTGTTTATATAAATCAAAACTGCTATAGAGTTACGGTTTCTCCATACACAGAAACACACTTGAAAAAGTTTCAGGTAAAGTCATCTCTTTTCTTTCATTTTGGAAGCTAATTGCTTGACTCCCCACCCCCACAAAAATAAAAAGTTATGATTCTGTTTTCATTTGAATCTTATTAATGAGGAATATCAAAATAGTCTCTTCATATCTGCTTGGTACAGAATGAATTTTTCTATTTTAAGAATACTTTTTAATGTAAAACTGTACCTTATTTAATTGACTGTGGCACAATATTTTTATATGTGGAGACATAACTACATTTTTCTCATATATCTACTATCATTGAGCATTAAAAATGGTTTTCCCTTCTTATTTTTTCTGAATTCATTATCTTTACTCCAAACCTGCTGCTTTTTTCTGTTCCTAAAAGAAAGATCATCTTTTCTGTTCCTAAAAGGTCATCATGATCTGCCTAGCCTACCATCCTGAAAACTAGAACTCAAGCCTAACTCTTGGTTTAGCTTCATCTCCAACATCCATTTCATCACTCAATTTTTTCACTTCCACTTCTCACTACTTCTTTAACTGATCTCTCTGTCCATAGAGTTGCCTTCCTTTCCTCCACTTGTCACAGTTCTGCTAGAGTTATCTTTCTGAAACTCACATCTAACTCTGATATTCTCTTCCTTGAAAAATCTTCCTGAGGCCCCTTGTCTCTCTTAGGATAATGTCCAAAATATTGAGCAGAGCTTATAAAATGTAAAGTTTTGCAATTCAGAGTTCTTAGAAAATTGCTGTTTATCTTTTATTTTTCTATTTTCCTCCTTAGGTATTTTCAGGAGTATCTAAGAGGACAGTGCTTCTGACAGGATTGAAAGACCTTCAGATGACAGATGAAGAAACTGTAGAGGATTTCATTAGCATTCACTTTCAGCGGGAGAAGAATGGAGGTGGAGAAGTCGAGGTGGTCAAATGTTCCCTCGGGCAACCTCACACAGCATACTTTGAAGAATAGGCTCATGGAATCCTATGAAAGTTGGAGCTTCTGAACCCAACTTCCTGTCAGTGCTTGACAAAAATGATTGTCCCTTTCCTTAAAAAAAATGAAACGTAATTCTTTAGTATTCGTTTGTCCTTAGATACAAAATATATTTCTGTGATTTTAAGTTCTTTGTTTCCAACTGTGCTGCATGTTTACAAATGCAGTAACTATATTAAAACAGTTTTGTTCATAAATTTTGTGGCTGGATGCCCTGTCTGTTGAAAAGAACCGCAAGTCATCCAGTTGTCCGCCTGCCGTGTGGTCTCCTTCGGTCATAGTCTCGTGGGCTCCAGTCTATTTTGGCTCTAGGTCCACCAACATGCAGACTTGACTCTTAACATTTCCCCAGAGAAATGTTGCATTTAGCAGTTTGTAATTTCTGTAGACTTTACTGACTTCTCAAGGAACTTCAAGAGCAATGCTTTTCCACTTGACCCAGCATTTCATCCCATAGCCCCAAAGTCTTTCTCAGAGCTGAGTGTGGTCTTTCTCTTGAACTTTCACCCAGAATGCCAAGTGTCCCCTGATTCCTTTCAAGACATCTCCCCTCCAAATTGAACTTGTAAACACTGGAATGTTCTTTTACACTTATAATGTAAGGAGTCAGTTTAACGGATTGAAAAACCTTGGAATAAAGAGATTAAGTGCAAAGCTAGTAACTCATCATACATCTTGGGAGATGCTGGGTGAATGTCTGTACCATACCTACCGGTTAGGGGCTTAAAATTTAGCTGGAGAGAGACTGAGTTTATTACCATCACGCTGTTTTTAATCTGCAGAAATTAAATGGGAAAATTCAAGGTTCCTATTGAAGAAGGTAAAATTCACTTTGGTAAAGAATATTTGGACAGTTTTAATCCTAATGTTTCGTGAAGAGCCGACAGCAGAATTAAATTCATATTAAAATGATGGCAGAAATGACATGCTTTTAGAAAAGATTATAAACCTATCCAATGCTGCCTGCCATCTAAAATAAAGGGAAAACTAAAGAAAAAAAATACTGGTTTTGCTTCTGATATTTTATTTTTAGGTCTTAAAGTTGTTATTGTCTGTGTGCTCAGTCATGTTTGACTTTTTTGTGACCCTATGAACTGTAGTCTGCCGGGCTCCTCTGACCATGGAATTTTCCAGGCAAGAATACTGCAGTGGGTTGCCATTTCCTCCACCAGGGGATCTTCCTGACCCAAGGATCGAACCAGCGTCTCCTGCATTGCTGGTGGATCCCTTACCGCTGAGCCACTGGTGAAAGCCTTAAAGGTGTTACAGTAGCATCAGAAATATTCATTACTCTTATATTTCTCTTTGGAATAAGAAATGGTACCTAAAAACTGGGCAGTTTATGATAAATCTTTGTGTTCACCATTTTAGGGGAAAAAAGATCTCTCATTTTGTCAGTTGTTCTTTGGAAATAGTAAGATTAGTTCAAGCTTCCCAAAATATTAAGAAGAAGAATTTAAAGAACCTCATTTAATTTTGATTGACACAGTCTCATAGCACAGAGGGGGTCATTTTGAATCTATAGCAGACTGCCAATCAGAAATAATTTTTTCCTAACATTTACAACAAAGTTGGACACTGTCACTTTTGTTCCTCTGGGGGCCTTCTTCAGGCAGTACAATGGATAATTTCATTTCATTTTGAATTGTCACAATGGTTTTGATATGTTACTTATTCTAGAAAATTATACTTTTCCTTTGGGTTCTTTCACCATTTCACCTAGTGTGATCTGACTGAAACTCAGAAATCAAGCATTGACGTCCCTGCTTATTTCCAGAGTTTTAGAGATTTTACAAGAGGAAGGTTTTCTCTAAAAATTTACCAAAAAATACTGTATTGACTATTTAATATATTGCATATAATGTTAAGAACCCTTCAATTGTGCATCCAGGGTGAGCTAACACCACTTATTAATGTGTGAAAAGATTTTGTCAGTATATGTCAGGAAAAGACAGATATGTGAAGTTACATGTGCATTTTGCTGTTTGTAGACTTATCAGTCAGGAGAGGCTAGGTCGCACTCAGATAACACAACCTTCCCAGTCTTAGAGACCTAGCAGAATAAAAGTATAATTCTCACTCAGGCTAAATATCCAGCAGAGATTGGTAAGGGACTCTGTCCTGATCACTTCAGGCCCCATCTTGAGGCATGCTTCCAGAATCATCAAGGTGGGGAAACCGAAGTCTGGAAAGTCTTGCACCAGAAATTAAATGCTGTGACTGGAAAGTGACCTGTGTTATTTCCTCTCATATCTCACTGACCAGGAAGTCACATGGCCTCACTGAAACATAAGGGGACTTGAAAATTCTGTCTTATAAAAATGAGAAGAACTGGATATAGCTGAGCCCAGAATACTAATAAGGGTAGTTTGTGCTGTCCTACTGGTTATCAATATTTGGATCACTCCTCTTCACGCACAAAATACACTCACCCCATCTCCAACGTAAAAAATCCTCAAATTTCACCCAATCATAACATCAAACTCAAGGTGCAAAAACTCTTGATGATATGTGGAAATTTCTATATCAAGTCTGAGAGACCCCCCTCCCACAGACAGTAGTAGGACCAGAATAAGATAACTGCTCTCTTGCATTTGGAAAAGGAAAGAATGGGAGGCACAAAGCCATCACTGGGCCAGAGCCATTGTGAAATCCTATAGAGTTTTTGATGCGACTGTGACTCCCTGGAAATTTGTCTTTTGCTCATTGTTCTCATAGGTCCTGGACCTTCTTCTTTTTCCATTATTCTCCTGGGCCATATCTAGAATGGACATTCATAATATATTTTTCTTGGAGGCTGAAAAGCTTCCTCACTTGGTACACTTTCTACGATAAGTGTTTGGGACCAAGTTTTTAAAGTTTTGAACAGTCATAGTTTCTTTACCTGGGCCAGTGGCTGGTTAGCTGGTATATTTAAAAAACTTAATAGGCTTTCTCTCTACTAAAATAGACTAAAGTCTGGTCAGCTTACATATGCTAATAGCCATACCTTTGGTTTTGTTTTCCTAGACTTCTGGTTTTAGCTGTGCTCAATTGCGTCTGACTCTTTGACACCTGCTCTGTCCATGGGGATTCTCCAGGCAAGAATATTGGAGAGGGTTGCCATGCCCTCCTCCAGGGATCATCCCAACCCAGGGATTGGAACTCAGGTCTCCCTCATTGCAGGCATATTCTCTATTGTCTGAGCCACCAGGGAAGGCCAAGAATACTGGAGTGTATAGCCTATACACTCCTTCTAGAAGGAAGCCTATTCCCTTCCTCAGGGCAACTTTCTGACCCAGGAAGTGAAACAGGGTCTCCTGCATTGCAGGCAGATTCTTTACCAGCTGAGCTACAAAGGACGCCCTCTCTTTTTAGAGTAGCTATAATTCTCTGCTTTTTTGGCTCCCTTCTTCTCTCCCTGTCTTCACTTGATTTGAGTCTATCAGGCCACTTATAGTTTCTTTTCCCTGAATTAGTTTGTTTAATTGAAAGTGTTTATTGAATTCCACAGCCTTAATTGCCATTTTTACTCTGAGGGACCTTCACTTGTTCAGATTTAAACCTTGATTTGATCACTGATTTTATCCTTGCAGAAGATCTAATCAGCCTTTTTTACTCAAAGGTCTTTTCAGTTTTATAATTTAAGAATGAAAAGGATTTTATGTCCAACTCTGCAAGTTCCCATAGTTTTGGATTTTACTCCCCATTTTTCTGGCTTTCAAATTGGCCAACTCTTTGTTAAGCTCATTTCTTTCTTATACTATTTTGTTAAACTCACTGAGACATATGCTACTAATTCTGGTTTTCACACTGTCTTAAAAAAAAAAAACAAAACTGCAAGCTAATAGGTACATTATCTGTCTTCCAAGCTATCATGTGTGATGGTTTTACCACATGTTTTCCCACTACATAAAATGGACTACCATCCTAATCTCTATTTTCTAATCATCTGCCGCTTGGACTCTGAGCCAAAGCCAAGTGTTGTAGACTGTGCTGTGGATTGTCTTTTTCTTTTTTTCCCTACAAGATTCTTTGGAGGAGGAAATGTCAACCCAATCCAATATTCTTGCCTGGAAAATCCCACGGACAGAGAAGCCTGTTGGGCTACAGTCCATGGGGCTGCAAAGAGTAGGACACGACTGAATAATTGAGCGTGTGCGTGTGTGTGTGCACACACACACACATACAGCAATACTCCAGAATGCCAGTTTCTGTATTAATTGTGTTAGCATATGTGATGTTAATGTGATAAATTATCTCTAAGTTTTAGAGACCTAAAACAACAAAAGTTCACTTACTGTTCATGCTACATGTCCATGATGGGTCAACAAGAGGAATGCCCATGGTAGACACTCAGTGACCACCAGCTTTATTGCTGGATGCAATGCCAGAGAAAAGGAGTAGTGAAGTCTCGAACTGACAATGAAATTCTTGGTCCAAATATGTTCCTTCCATTCACAACTGAACTAGAGCTACATATATGGCTCTACCCAACTGTAAAGGAATTTGGATATTCAGTCCCATCATATGCTTGGAAGGCAGAAAGCCAAAACTGTATGCTGCTGCTGCTGCTAAGTCGCTTCAGTCGTGTCCGACTCTGTGCGACCCCATAGACGGCAGCCCCCAGGCTCCCCCGTCCCTGGGACCCTCCAGGCAAGAACACTGGAGAGTGAATAGCATTAACGATATCTAGTTGATACTTAAAAGGAAAGGATGCTTATTCTCGAAAAATACACAAAGTATAATGAAGATGATAAAAATGATTAACACTTAACCCTCATGGATAATGGAAAATATTTTTATGTCCTCTTTTCTAGTTTTTCATTTTTTAATCATGTTACATTTAATCTTATGAATATATCCTAGGCTATTATTTCCCCAATTGTTTGACATTAAGATTGTTTCCATTTTTTTCACACTTAGCAGTGGTAAGTTGTCCATAAACCCTTGTATATCTTGTTACCCAATATCTTTCTGCATTGCTGACCTTATTTCAAGGTGATACTTGTTAGGTTGATATGTTGAGGATCTTAAGTTATGGCTTTTAAGTTAACTTTTAAGGATCTTAACTTATGGCTACAATTGCTTTCTGGAAAGGTAGGCATCAGTCCTATACTTGTATAAATTGTGCAGTGAAGAACTATCCCACTGCTGCATTTCAGCACTGACAGCTACACCTTTAAAAATAACTTTCTTTCCATCCTATCTTTGGATATCTTTACAATGAATACCACATCTTAAGAAGATAAGTAATTATCAAGATACAGGTAACATATCTAGTAATAGGCTTTGTTTTTGTTTTTCTGGTATCACAGATTAAAAACATTCAGAAAAATGTCAGCCAACTTGATTTTACTTAGGCTGTGAGACAGAAAAGAGTGTACTGAGATAGGAGGCTTTCTAACTGGGCCTATAAGAGGTTAAATGTTTTTCTTTTGGATGTAGTTTTAGTAATAAACTGCCAGGATTATTTTGGCCACATTTGGAGTCATGATTCCTCAGAGACAGTCTGACACGGTGTGGGAGACACAAGTTTTCCTTAAGCCTCTTAGAGTGCCTGGCTGGATATGGAAATTACATTGACAAAGACAGATTAAAAGAAGAAAAGTATACACATTTATTTAATATCAGTTTTATGTGACATGCTGCTGCTAAGTCACTTCAGTCGTGTCCGACTCTGTGCGACCCCATAGACGGCAGCCCACCAGGCTCCCCCATCCCTGGGATTCTCCAGGCAAGAACACTGGAGTGGGTTGCCATTTCCTTCTCCAATGCGTGAAAGTGAAAAGTGAAAGTGAAGTTGCTCAGTGTGTCTGACTCTTAGCAACCCCATGGACTGTAGCCTACCAGGCTCCTCCACCCATGGGATTTTCCGGGCAAGAGTACTGGAGTGGGTTGCCATTGCCTTCTCCTTTTGGGAACCTTCGTAAGGAAATTAAGACCAGAAGAAATGGTTACACCTGAGTGTCTCCTTGCTAGAGTTGAAGTGTGATGTTGTAGAAGGAGGGCAATGAGAGGATACAGAGTATCAGCTAAGTGTGCTTCCCCACTGGCTCAGCAGTAAGGAATCTGCCTGCCAGTGTAGGAGACAAGGGTTCAGCCCCTGGGTGGGGAAGATCCCTTAGAGAAGGAATGGCAACGCACTCCAGTAATGTTGCCTGGAAAATCCCATAAACAGAGGAGCCTGGCAGGCTAAGTCCATGGGGTCATAAAGAGTCAGACAGGACTTAATGACTAAACAACAACATCAGCTAACTATAATAAAAGGAGGGGAGCTTCAGTTCAGTTTAGCTCAGTCGCTCAGTCGGGTCCAACTCTTTTCGACCCCATGAACCGCAGCACGCCAGGCCTCCCTGTCCATCGCCAATCGCCAGAGTCTACCCAAACCCATGTCCATTGAGTCGGTGATGTCATCCAACCATCTCATCCTCTGTCGTCCCCTTCTCCTCCTGCCCTCAATCTTTCCCAGCTTAGTGAAGCCTATTCACTCAGATTCCTCTCTGTATCTCTCTGTCTCTGGAGATCAGGATGTTCCTTTCCCGTGGGTACAGGCAGAGCACCTCTCACATGAGAATTTTACGACCTGCTTTGGGAGAAGTTCAGAAAGTCCTTCTAGTACCTCACATTTCCTTCAGGTTGGAATATTGATATGCCAAGGAGTCATTTTGTGGGGTAGTGTATCCGGAATGCTATAAGCACATACAAGTTGGAATAGATGGCACATACAATGTTAAGGGTCAATCTAGGCCAGGTTTGATTCCACAGGTGAGTTAGCCCTGCATTGTTGACTCTATTCTGAGATCTCTTATTATTCCCTGGAAAGGAGGGATTCCCAACTTGGATTATGGTGTTCATGTCCATCTACAGTTAATCTTTGTTTCCACCTCCAGCCCAAGGCACTGCTTTTCTACTTTCTCTCTTCACATAGTTGTCTTTTCTGGTTAAGTGTGGCACTATGTGTCTAGTGTTTTTGTACTTAGCAGGATTTTCTTGAGCTTCATCCTTGTTATAGCATATATCAGTATTTCATTCCTTTTTATTTCCTAGCAGTATTACCTGTGTGTGTATATATATATATATATATATATATCAACATAATGTGTTTTATTTATCTATTAAGCAACTGATGGCTATTTGGGTTATTTCTGCTTCTTGGCTATTATGTATAATGTTATGAATTTTTGCTTGTAAGTGTTTGCATGTTTTCATTTCTCTTGGGGGATTATTCAGGAGTGAATTTTCCTGGTCACATGAAAATTTTTTATGCAGAAAAACTGATCAACTATATTAAAAGATGGCTGTAACATTTTACTTCCCCACCAGCAATGCATGAGAGTTCTCATTTCTCCACATTCTTGACATTTGCTGTTATCTGTCTTTTTGATTACAGTCAGTATGGAGTGACATCTCATTGTTTTAATTTGCATTTCTTTAATGACTAATGATGTTGAGCACATTTTCATGTGCATATTAGTCATTCATGTATCTTCTTTGACAAAATGTCTATTCAATTTTTGTCCATTTTAAAGTGGGTTATCTTAGTTTTGAGTTGTAACCGTTCTTTGTGTATTCTGAACACAAATCCCTGACCAGATGTGTGATTTGCAGATATTTTCATGGTGTTCTTTTATTCTAGTGTCTTCGATATACTAATAAGAGTATGCTAGGTGATATTGCTGAAAAAAGGCTCAGTGGTTTTAAACTTCAAAGTTATTTCGTAATCATGTAAATTTTGTTATGGGTTCAGGCAACTCCCTCTTGCAGCTGTGTTCTATGTGTGGGCTCACTGACACATGTTCCTTTCAATACATGCTTCTATGAGCACCAAGGCAAAGAGAGCATGGGCGGCTCTTGGGCTAAAGCAGTGAAATTTTCCCATCCAAATATTAGACATATCAATTCTTACATTTCTTGGCTGAATGAATCTTATGACCATGTCTAGCATCAAAGGGAGAAGGCCAGTACCTCCACATGAAATTGAATTGAGGACAAGCAGAATATTGGCGAGCAGTACTACTGTTAGGGAAACCATTGAGCAAAACTGCCCACCCTGTCCAGGCCTGATAGTAGGCACTTGCTTGAGTTATCGTAACTAACAAGCTGCTACCCACCGAAGAATTCAGGATAGGCCAAAAGAAGAGAGGAGATGCCAGCCCATATGTCCTACCACTCTCCCAGAATCCTTCTTGCTGGATTTCATCTTGGCTGAGCAATGCACAGCACACCAGGAGGGACCCTGAGTCAGAATGATTGGCCAGAGAGCCTGGAAACTAATCCCATCACCATAAAACCTGAGCCTGTCAGCCACATGGCAGAGCGATTCTCCTGGATTCCCTTACCCTCTCGCTCTCCATCCCGTTGCCCCTTCCCCCAAAAATGTCTTGTTCTGCCAGCACATATGTCTCCTCGGAAAGTTCATTTCTGAGTGTTAGACAAAAGCCCAGTCTCCTGCCTTGAAGGGGTCCCCCTTCCTACTACCCTACTATGAATTGTGTTGGTGCAGGTGATGGCTTAAGAGAAAAGAAATGAAGGTATGCAGATAGTTTAGAAAAAGGTGAGCGTTATTAAGATGGGATAATAACTGGGGGGACAAATTTGGACTCGGTGATCAGAGTCTCTCTGAAGAAGGCTCATTTAAGCCAAGGCTTCACTGAAAGCAGTGAGGCAGTTAAGTGAATATCAGGAAGGAGCCAACAAGGCCTAGAGGTAGAAGCAGGGCCAGGGAAACCCCCTTGGTGGGGATGTAAATCTTATTCAAAGTGCAATGGAAAAACAATGAAGTGTTGAACAGTGATCAAACCTGATGTACATTTAAAAAATATCTTACTGGGTGTGGTATCCGGCATGAATTGAAGGGGAACAAGGCCAAAAGGCTGGGTTGATTTGGGTGGTAGAAATAAAGTTGGAGAGTGTGCAGTTAATGGAATGTACTAACCCAGCTGGGAAAAGAGGGATTAAGGAAGACAAGTGAGTCTTGAATTTAAGCTCCTTGGTGGGTGCTAGTGCAGTTTACCAAGAGAGAAGAATGGGAGGAAGTTCTCACTAAATTTTACATGCTTATCGGACATTAGAGTGGGCTTTCAAGTGCAGGGATCTGAATATAAAATATAATTGGGGAAGTGCACATAGATTTACCTCACTGTTTTAAAATCTTCATAGCCCTAGGCCTGGCTCATTAAACGTGCCATTGGCCATATAATAAATAGTTATATTCTTGGTTAAACTGGGTAGATGCCAGTGTCTGAAAAAAAGTTGTATTTCAAGCAATGCACAGTTAAAATTTCTGTACAATATCTTAGTTATTCTTGTGCACTGTAACTTCAGTTCAGTTCTGAACATGGAGTTGCTAATTCTAAGGATTTATACATTTTAACTTTTTTTAAAATTTTGCACTTTACATTTTTGAGAGGGGCCAAAATCCTTAAAATGTTTATACCTGTCTACAGTTGCAGCAACATTGATGCTTCCCCACACTGGCCAACAATGGGTATTACCAAGACTTTTACATTTTTGCCAATCTAATCCTCAGAGAAAGGGATTCTGTTCTGATATCAGCTTGTATTTCTTAGTCGTGGAACTGGATTTCTGCATACTAGTCAGCCACCTACTTTTCTTATTCATGCTCTCTTTGACTCTGAAGCTATGTATATAGATTCCCGGTGTCCCAGTAGGTGTCTGGCTGAGGAATCTGAGCACAGGGTGGACAGGGTGGTGAGCTCTTTTTTGGCAGGGACAGTGAGCCGTCCATCCTGCGCCCTGCGCACCTGGCTACTGGCCCTGGGTAGGTGACAAGAGGAGAAACAAGCACGGCGTGGTGGGAACAGGGCTAGGGAGATAATGAGGGCGTAAAGAAGGATCATTCAGATTCTACTGCGCACAGGACACAGCCGCGGGGAGAATCCCCTCACTCCCACCGAGGAATCCTCCGGCCTCTCTCCAGCTTGGTTTCAAAAGTTGCAAAACTATCGGGGGCGTCCTGACAGCCGCTGTCCCAGGTCCCTGCTCCCCTCCCGAGGCCTCCAGGCCGCAGAACGGCGGGGTGGGGTGGAGAGGCGGTCTCCAAGAGAGCGGGAACAGAAAACCGAAACCAAAACCTGTGCGCCCGCCCAGGCTCCCCCAGCTCTGGGCCCCGCCGGCAGCCGAAGGCGAGTCTCTTCTCCGCCATGGCAAGTTGCTTTTATTTTGGGTTTTGCAGGGCGGAGTGGTCCCCGTGTCGTCATCCGGTCCCCCAAGATCCAGAGGACAGGCGTGAGTGAGGGGTGACCGGAGGAGGCGCGAGGAGGGACCCCAGAGGCAAACCCAGCCCAGCCTTTCCGCACCTGCCGGGGTGGCAGTTGAGCGCGCTCCTGAAATTGACCGCGGCTGTGCGGCCAGCTCCGAAGGCGCGCTTCGCCGCGGCCGCCTCCCGCACCGAGTGCCCGGCTGTCCCGGACACAGCCGTTTGGTCGGGGAGTGGCAGTGTTAGGGCTAACTGTTGTCCTCCCACGCTTTGGGGAACAGGAGCGCAGAGAACTGCCCAGAAATGGAGGCCACCGTTTCCTTTGTTTAAGGGCCAGCCCGAAGAGTTGGAGCCAAGGACACAAGTTGGGAAAGCAGCGTGGTGTCTTAGCGGGAATTCTTTTATCCTGTGGCCTTAGTTCTTTCTCTAGACACAAAGGGCTTTGTGTTGTCACCATCTTTGATGCCTCGCAAGAATTGTTAGCAAATTTAAGATTTAGACTTCCGTGTTCTTTCCATCGGGTGGGGAAAATCCCTTGGAGGAGGACATGGCAACCCACTCCAGTATTCTCGCCTGGGAAATCCCATAGACAGAGAGGAGCCTGGAGGTCTACAGTCCAGGGGGTTCCCACAGAGCGGGACAAGACAGGGCGACTAAGCAGGCAGGCTCCTTTTTTCCATCAAGCGCCTGAAAACAGTGGCAGGGGCCTTTTATTTCAGGTGAGAAACGCCAAAGCAGTTGTGAGTTTAAAGTGTGATTTTGTTTACCGAGGGCGGTAAAGGCAACGTGAATGAAACCAAATTTAAGAAAAGGAATGTAGGTAAACGAAGGGACAGGGGAGCCTACTGGGCTGCCATCTCTGGGGTCGCACAGAGTCGGACACGACTGAAGCGACTTAGCAGCAGCAGCAGCGCTTTCCTTACAAAAATAAATTCAGTTTTTCTTTATATCTTTTTGCTTTCTGATAGGATGGTCAAAAGTCTCTTAAAACGATATCACTGATACAGGGAAAATGCCATCTCCTTGATAGCTCCTGGTCAGAATGTTGCTCTTATTTCAAAAAAGTTGTATCTCCATGTGACAACTGTTGAAAAGGCTATCTCCAAAACCTCTCTTTTTCTTCTTAATGGTGGATGGAAGAGATGAATAGCGGTCTGTTGATATCAAAGATAAATTTTAGACATTTGAATAAAGAAACATGACACTAGTATTGCTGAAGGTAGTGGCGAAGAAAAGATTTTCTGAATTTAAATTGATTGAAAGGTTTTCTTTGATATTGATGAAGGACAAAAAGGATGCTTATTCATTAGCCACTTTAACCACGGACTGTTACAGCCAGATGCATAGTAAGTCAAGACAAATCTTGTATGAAACAAGATTCCCTGAATGTCTGAATAGTCTGTCATTTTTTTTTCTTCTTCTAGAACTATTTTGAGATAATTACATCTTACACTTGGGGCTAGAATGCAGGAACACATTTTTATATTTTTCCTGTCTCCTATGCAATCGAGTTGTCCCAAATATTTTAAGAAACTGTTTTGCTCCATTGAAAGTACCTGATATAACAGAGTCAATTATGAATTTCCCTTTTAGGAGACACGAAGGACCTTTGCTTTCTTTGTTTCAACAGAAGCTATTTGCATCCTCCACTCCTCTGTCCCTTTGTTTTGCTGTGAACTCTGTTTGCATTTTTAATTAAATTTGACCACTAATTAAAATTTGACCTCAGCCATCAAGGTCTCTCTTTCATGAAGCCTTCTTTGACTGCTTTAGCCAGCATTAATCTTGCTTCCTAATTCTGAATGGCTTCTATTGTGTGTTTTAGCATTTTCTTGTGAATGGCCTTGTATCCTTTTCACATTTTTGGTTGTTGGTCTGTTTTTGTAAAGAAGACCTTCCTCTTTTCGTGTCTACCAAGCACTGCTAAAATGATTTATATATGTGTCTGCCTCCTCCTCGCCCATAAGGGAGGTCCCCTTTGTGTTTTGGTAATCCTAAAGCCTGTCCAGGTGCCCCACACATAATAAATGTTCAGTAGATTTTTATGGTGGAACAATTTCAGGGTAAGGGGTGTTTTATATCTGTGTGCGTCATCTTTGGTACCCAACATATTGCCAGGGATAGAACACATGCTTAGTTAATACTGTATTAGTTAATTGATCAACTGATTGACAAGATATTATGTATTCTAAGAAAGGCAGGTACATTTTTGCCACCCTATTTTAATAACTATAGGCTGAAATGTCAAAGGAGATACTGAGAGATCAGTTATTATTGGCTTCAGTCATTTTCTATTGAATTCCTGTTGTGATAAATGACGATTTCACGGAAGTGAACTCTGCCTTTTCCCTTCTTCCAAGTTTGGAAGTTTAAATAGTATTTTAAATTCTCTTATGAATTATTTTTGTTTCTTTCATAAAACACTTAAGATCTTGATAGTATTTACATGATTTTCTGTAATATAAGTTAGACTTTTCTTTTTTTCTCAGCTTCTGTTAGTTTTGCCTTTAGGGTTGAATGATTCCATATTATTCTGTAATCATATTTAAGTCTTTGGTAAGTTTGAAGATTATTACACAATTCATCTAAAAGTTTATGAGAGTGTTCATGTCATTATGCAAACAGTAAGTATTGCTTACAGCAGGGACTAATAGATCCTGTATTACTTTTTCTCCTTTTGGTCCAATATCATGTGTGTTTTTCCTTTTTCCAGTTACAAAAAAATATTCCTAGCAGCTGTGTCAAATAGAGTCTTTATTTGTAGTCTGTAATTTATTCCAAACATGCCATGCTTTAATTTTCTGATGATCTTTAGGCTTGGGCTTTTTCAAATACCAGAAAGCGGGGGAGGGGTGTTTGCTCTGGGGTGCCAGCACCCATACTAGCAGGTCAGATTCTCCCTAGAATGTTCATTTAGTTTTGCCTTGCTGCTAGCTTTTCAACTAATCATTTTGGTTTTGGTCCCTTTTTTAATTTCTGACGTTCTGCCAAGAAGGTTGTCCCCTTTCCATTGAAGTCCCCACTTCTTTACTCTGGGTTTCCCCTGTCATATCCTTCCACATACTTTTATGTCTTTCCAGTCTTCAAGAAATTTGAATCTCTCCTGTGCTGCTGATTGCTCCCCTTAACTGGATTTATTCTCTTTTTAATTCTATTTTCATTTTCATTTTAATGTACTTTTGGGATAGGACATTGTATGTGTGCTTAGACTGTTTTCCTTATCTGGGAGGTCAGAAGCAGTTTGCCTATCGACAGTAAAGTCTGACTCTGAGTATACAGAGTCCTCTGAACTGAAAACCAAGACATCTTTGTGATTGATCAACCATGACTTGGACCCATGAGACATCCTGTCCTCCTTGGGGATAATTTAGGAATAGATTATATCCGCGTTCTGGTGCAATCAGGCTGGACTACCTATACAAGCATTGTGAGAAGTTTATAGGTCCAGTTCCCTAAATGAGCTGGGGAATAAATTAAAACATTAATATAAGAAGTTAAGAGAGAGTGTATTATAATCATAATCCCTTATGATTATACAGTGGAAGTGAGAAATAGATTTAAGGGACTAGATCTGATAGACAGAGGGCCTGATGAACTGTGGATGGAGGTTTGTGACATTGTACAGGAGACAGGGATCAAGACCATCCCTAAGAAAAAGAAATGCAAAAAGGCAAAATGGCTATTTGAGGAGGCCTTACAAATAGCTGTGAAAAGAAGAGAAGCGAAAAAGCAAAGGAGAAAAGGAAAGATATACCCATTTGAATGCAGAGTTCCAAAGAATAGCAAGGAGAGATAACAAAGCCTTCCTCAGTGATGAAGAAATAGAGGAAAACAATAGAATGGGAAAGACTAGAGATCTCTTCAAGGAAATTAGAGATACCTGGGGAACATTTCATGCAAAGGTGGGCTCAATAAAGGACAGAAATGCTATGTACCTAACAGAAGCAGAAGATACTAAAAAGAGGTGGCAAGAATACATAGAAGAACTGTACAAAAAAGATCTTCATGACCCAGACAATCACGATGGTGTGATCACTCACCTAGAGCCAGATATCCTGGAATGTGAACTCAAGTGGGCCTTAGGAAGCATCACTACAAATAAAGCTAGTGGAGGTGATGGAATTCCAGCTGAGCTATTTCAAATCCCAGAAGATGATGCTGGTGAAAGTGCTGCACTCAATATGCCAGCAAATTTGGAGAACTCAGCAGTAGCCACAGGACTGGAAAAGGTCAGTTTTCATTCCAATCCCAAAGAAAGGCAATGCCAAAAAATGCTCAAACTACCGCACAATGGCACTCATCTCACATGCTAGTAAAGTAATGCTCAAAATTCTCCAAGCCAGGCTTCAGCAATACATGAACTGTGAACTTCCAGATGTTCAAGGTGGTTTTAGAAAAGGCAGAGGAACCAGAGATCAAATTGCCAACATCTGTTGGATTATTGAAAAAGCAAGAGAGTTCCAAAAAAAAATCTATTTCTGCTTTATTAACTATGCCAACGCCTTTGACTGTGTGGATAACAATAAAATGTGGAAAATTCTGAAAGAGATGGGAATACCAGACCACCTGACCTGCCTCTTGAGAAACCTGTATAGGTCAGGAAGCAACACTTAGAACTGGACATGGAACAACAGAGTGGTTCCAAATCGGGAAAGGAGTATATCAAGGCTGTATATTGTCACCCTGCTTATTTAACTTCTATGCAGAGTGTATCATGAGAAACGCTGGGCTGGAAGAAGCACAAGCTGGAATCAAGATTGCCGGGAGAAATATCAATAACCTCAGATATGCAGACGACACCACCCTTATGGCAGAAAGTGAAGAAGAACTAAAGAATCTCTGATGAAAGTGAAAGAGGAGATTGAAAAAGTTGGCTTAAAGCTCAACATTCAGAAAACTAAGATCATGGAATCCAGTCCCATCACTTCCTGGCAAATAGATGGGGAAACAGTGGAAACAGTGGCTGACTTTATTTTTCTGGGCTCCAAAATCACTGCAGATGGTGATTGCAGCCATGAAATTAAAAGACGCTTACTCCTTGGAGGAAAGTTATGACCAACCTAGACAGCATATTAAAAAGCAGAGACATTACTTTGTTAACAAAGGTCCGTCTAGTCAAGGCTATGGTTTTTCCAGTGGTCATGTATGGACGTGAGAGTTGGACTGTAAGGAAAGCTGAGCACCAAAGAATTGGTGCTTTTGAACTGTGGTGTTGGAGAAGACTCTTGAGAGTCCCTTGGACTGCAAGGAGGTCCATCCAGTCCATCCTAAAGGAGATCAGTCCTGGGTGTTCATTGGAATGACTGATGTTGAAGCTGAAACTCCAATACTTTGGCCACCCGATGCGAAGAACTGACTCACTAGAAAAGACCCTGATGCTGGGAAAGTTTGAAGGCAGGAGAAGGGGATGACAGAGGATGAGATGGTTGAATGGCATCACCGACTCAATGGACATGAGTTTGGGTAACCTCTGGGAGTTGGTGATGGACAGGGAGGCCTGGCGTGCTGCAGTTCATGGGGTCACAAAGAGTCGGACACGACTGAGCGACTGAACTGAACTGAACCGAGAGTGAACTCAGGGAAGGATCTGCTTGCAGCTAATCCTGTGTCCAGGGTTCCATGGTCTGCAATGGCACGTGCTCAGTGGTTAGGTTGTATCTAGATGTGTGCTGAAAGGTAGGGTTTACTCCACTGCAGTCCTAATATTATTGGTAGGGTTTCATTCATTCTTTTATGGTGACTTTTCCCTAGTTTTGACCAAAAAGAGAATGTATTTCTTATTGTCTTATGTACTTTCAACTCTACATTCAAGAAGACAGTCAACTCCAAACTACCACATTTTGTGATTAGCTTGACTTAAAAAAAATTTTGATTTAGAAAACTCTCTTAATTTTTTCCTTTGTGATTGCTATTATTTTTAGGTCTTTCTAACATCTGACAAATATTAAGCAGTGTTTTCCATTTCTTAAAAAAAAGGCTTTACATTTTCCATTCTAACTCTCAAATTTATATAGCATTTATGATGGTATATGTTGTGAGGCCAGGCTCCTTTCCTTATTTTTCTCTTCAGGTATCTGATCAGTCCCAGAGGGGCTTTATTGAATAAAGTCTATTAAATAAAATAGCCTTTCCCACTGGTGTTTAATATTGCCTATATTAAGTAGAATCATATACTTAAAAAGTGTCGTATTGTTTCTTTCACAGGCATCAGTTTTGAATGTTAAGGAATCCAAAGTTTCTGAAAGAACAGTTGTAGTTGCTGGTCTTCCAACTGATCTTGATGACCAGTTACTGACCACAGTAGTGAAGATTCACTTTGAAGATACTGACAGTGGGGATGGCGTTGTTGAAGATGTGATATATCCAACAAGAACGAAGGGAGTTGCATATGTAACATTCAAAGAAAAAACAGGTATTTCCAAATCAAATGTTTATAACCTTAGAAATACTTCTGGAATGAAATTAAAAATTGAACTGCAGTAGAATAATTCATGAGATGGTTGGATAGCATCACCAACTTGATGGACATGAGTTTGAGCAAACTCTGAGATAGTGAAGGACAGGGAAGCCTGGTGTGCTGCAGTTCATGGAGTCACAAAGAGAAGGACACAACTTAGTGACTAAACAGTGGCAGCAACAAAAACAACAACAAAATAATTCATGGGATTTGTAAAGTTTAAATTTAAAAAACAGTAATTCTATTCTTGAATATAAAAGTGGCACAATAGTGCGTTAGGAAGAATATATGTGAAAGTGCCTTATGATAGAGTTGTCAGCAACCGAAAACGTCTTAAAGACTTCTTCTTGTTTTCTGTATTTTATATCCATCTATATCATGAGATAAAGGTGATACAGTATATTGTAGAAAACTTGTAAAATACAGAAAAAAGCCCCACAAAAGCTATCCATAACTTCATAAACAAGTACTGTTTTATTAATGGCAAAGTTGGACTGGGGAAATATGGCTTGGGTCTGAGGTCACATTGATCCAGTCTCTCCCTGGCCTACACCTGACATAGGTGAGAAAGTTGGGTGTGCGGAGCTGTTCACCCCTCTAGCCTCGTGGATGGTGCGTGCCGATGCCTTGAGACAAGGGGGAGGGAAGGGGAATTGGTGAAGGAGGCTGAGCAGGTCAGCCAGTGAATCGGAGGAAAACCAGCCAGAACAGTGTGATATCCTGGATTCAGAAAGGTGAAGTCTCCTCATGACCGTAATTAACAGAGTGGTGGGGGATTTACTTTTAGGTGTTTGTTACATATGTAACATACATAACAAACATGTGTTATATATATATATGTTTAAATTTTAATATGTTAAACTAGAAGGAAAAAGGATTTAAATGCTGAATTTAGAGGAAAAACAGAAAAGGTGTTTTAAAAGAACTGAACATCTCTATTACTATTAATTAAAATAATTATTACTGTATAATGCCACAAAACTTTCTGAAGGCCCCCCTTCCACTTAGTTGCAGAGAATGTCGTCAGGAAAAAGAAACACTGTATAGAAGGCATGGCTGGATCTGCTCAACTCATAGTCTCCCACGTCAGTGAAAAGGTAGGTGTGATGCTGAAGGCATGTTGATTGTCTAGATCCCATGTTTTCTGCCAAGTGTCTCGTACACGGGAGGCACAAAGTACCCTCACCCTGTGACTTCTAAAAAGAAAGTGCAAGGTCCTTAACCTGGGTCAGTGTTAAAAGCCAAACCTGTGTCTTGAAAGTTTTTTGGTTATTGCTTGTTCTATTTTCCTGTTTTTCTATGATGCTCTTGATACTTTTAAAGTGACAGTGAGCTCTTATACTGTCATGGATGATGTCTGGCAGCTATCTAAAGACTTATTTTGTGGGGTAAAAAACCAATTTGGATGAACATTAAAAAGGAGCTTTGAAGACACAGGTAAGGAGGAAGTAAGAGGAAAAAGTAAAATTCAAAGCATTGATTTAAAACTATTCTGTAACAAAGGTACGGTTCTCTGCAGCCATCCAGTGACCTTCTCATGAGGAGGGAGGGTTCTCTCCAGGGACCCCTATCCACAGAGCACCCCTGCAACAGTTTATCTATGCGTTCTGCTTAAAACTTTGATTCAAAAAAGCATTCTGCCTCTAAATAATATTTAATCAACTCTATTTGGGAGAATCCAGTGAGGAACTGTGAACCTCAAAAGGAACACTGTGGCCTTGATAGGTTGTGGGGCCCCTTGGAGGACTCGTTAGGGCTGCTGCTGGGCAGACAGAAAGTGGCAAAACAAGAATGTATTTATGCAGTCTTTCCCCTAGGTGGTGCTGTTTTAACTTTTCTGTTTAATTTTAGGTCTTCAGCTCTGTAAAGGCTGTCCTTGATCTTTCTGTTTTTCGGAGTCAAATCCGTCTAGAAAGTCTGGTAATGGACCTGAAAATGGAAATCCCAACGTTATGCTTAAGTCCTTTGGAAGCCAATGGAAGAATCTCCGTTCAAGGAACATTTCTGGCTATCAAGAAGCTCAAAGAATCTTTGCTATTAAAAGCAAGTTTTCTTTCAGAAAAAAATAGGAATAGACAGAGCCCCAGGGGAAGTACACGGAGAAGTAGTCACTCTTTAAAGCCCCCCAGGTGGTTGACACCTGAGGCTACGAAAAGAGGAGAAAGTCTTGTTCTTGACACAGATACTTTCCTTTACCTGAAAAAGAAGACAGACTTTTATGAAAGCACACTGAGAACATTGCATGTTCTATGTCAAGAGACAGTGGATGGTGAAATTACCACACTTTGTATAAAGAATGCTCAAGGTGGTTCTCAGTCAAACAATGAAAAACAGGTAAAAGAGTTCATTGAGAAATATTCACATGCTCTTCACTTTGAGCTTAGAAAGGAGACACTTCTTTTAGAAGGAAAGGAAGATAGAGAGAAAGAAAATATTAAGCTGGCATGCAAGCAGCTAAGTTTGAGGTACCTTCATGTTCTGGTTAATTTCTATAAGACACACATTGATGTTATAGGGCCTCCTTCTGACACATACGTGTTTAAAAAAGAGGTCATGGAATTAATAAGGCAAAAAGTTAGGTAATAAAATCCTCAGCAGTAGTTACAAGAAGGGCTGATTGATTCCTTCCCTTACTGAGCAGTGGTGATGTCATGCATGATGCCAGCTTTACACACATTATCTTATTTAATTTTTTTTTGGCTATATCACACAGCTTATGGGTTCTTAGTTCCCCAACTAGGGATCAAACCTGGGCCCCCTGCATTGGAAGCTCCAAGTCCTAACCACTGGACTGCCAGGGAACTCCCTATCTCATTTAATTCTTGTGACCATCTTTCATCATAGGCATTGCCATTCTTATGCTACAGGAGAAGAGACTAGGATTTGAGAAGGTAAAAACCCTTGTCTGAAGTTACGTAGCTGTCCATCAGTAAGAGTTAAACCCAAAGATAATATCTAAGGTATAAAACTTAAAAAACTCACTAAACTTTGAGGAAACCTCACTTTTTCTGCAACCCCAAATTCTTAGGAAAAAAAATAGCCTTCAGTGAACTCAAACTGGGTCTCTGTGACAACCTCAAGGGGTGGGAAGTGGGAGGGAGGTTCAAGAGGGAGGGGGCATGTATATACCCATGGCTGATTCATGTTGATGTATGGCAGAAACCAACACAATATTGTAAAGCAATTATCCTTCAATTAAAAATAAATAAATTTTAAAAAGAGCCTTCATTCTAATATATAAGAAGTTTGAATGATTATTATTATGCCATAGACAATATTTATACATTTATAAAGTTATATAGGCTTAACATTTATAAAGTTCATGTTTACTATTAATAGAATTAAAATGTTAGCAAAACTTGCCTGAGAATCTACTTAGATGGTAAATATTTCTGATGCAGGTAGTCACTACTTGACTAAATCCCATATTGGTATAAGGCTACTGGACATACAGGACACTTTTCCTGCCGCTTACTTAGCCTAACTGCTTATATAAAATGTTGATTCTCTTGTTGAAATTATGTAGTGTCTATTTTATAGTTGTAAAAGTAATAGCATTTCAGCAATAGGATCATGGATGATGGGAATAATAGCATACACTTACTTGCTAGGCATAAGTTTAAGTGCATTGCGTATCTTTACTTATTCAGTCCTGACAAGAGCCCTGTGAGGTAGGCGCTGTCTTTATCTCCCTTTCTCAGATGAGGAAACTGGTGCCCAGTGACGTGATGTAACTTGCCCATGCTCTTGGTTAGTGAACTTTTCTTCTCCCTTTCATAGTCTTCTGAATGCTACTTAAACACTTGAGAAATGTTTCCTTAAAGATGACAGAAGGATTTGAAAATTTTTTACTGAAGAAGGGAAGTAAAACTTATAAGTCATTGGGTTGTCTGTGATTGTCCTGCATTTTAATTTAGCATTAAGCCAGTTTTCAGTATCTGGGGCACTGCAAAGACCCTCCCAGGATTATAAAACATACATCTTGCTCATCTCAACATAAACAAACATGATTATGATGATTTGAACTGTTTGTAGCAGTAGAAAAGCTTAAGACAAGTCTATGTGCTTTCCTTTTTCTTAGCTACCTAAATCCCAACTATGTAAATTATCTCCATTTCTTTAAATGTCTTATTTCATTTCTGTACGGCTAAACTTTTTGTCATGGGAAACTTCTGTTTATATTAAGTACAAAGGAGATCAGCCCTGGGATTTCTTTGGAAGGAATGATGCTAAAGCTGAAACTCCAGTACTTTGGCCACCTCATGCTCAGAGTTGACTCATTGGAAAAGACTCTGATGCTGGGAGGGATTGGGGGCAGGAGGAAAGGGGATGACAGAGGATGAGATGGTTGGATGGCATCAGGGACTCGATGGAGGTGAGTCTGAGTGAACTCCGGGAGTTGGTGATGGACAGGGAGGCCTGGCGTGCTGGGATTCATGGGGTCGCAAAGAGTCGGACACGACTGAGCAAATGAACTGAACTGAACTGAACTGAAGGTATCTTTAAAAAGATGTTTGATTTTCATTTTGCTTCTGGGGGTATTGTCTCAGTCTAGGTCCGATCAGGAGAGAGGAGGCGCACAGTAATTTGAACAGGCAGTTTAAGATAAAGGGAATTGGGATAAGGAGGGATTGGCTCATAAGAAATAGAGAAAACTCTACCAGATATAGAAATAGCAGATATAAGGAGTTTAGATAGAGCACCCGATGAAGAACCTCCTCCCATCCACCATGCACCCCAGAACTGAAATCCAGACTTCGCTGGAGGGTTTGTGCTAGGGGATCTTGCTAGAAATCCATCCTCTAGGGTACCGGAAGAGTCTGTTCACAGCCGCTATCTGACCAGGGGCTTGCCCTTAACATACATGCCTGGAGGGTTCCTGCTGGCCACTGTACTACAGCTGCTGAGTGGGGGGAGGCCTTCTTTGGGGGGTCGGGGGGCTGGACACGGGAGCATCCGCCCGTGCTGCAGGAGCCTAATGTTGGAGAAGCTGCCTGTGCTGAAGAAGCTGGGTAGGTATGGGGGGAAAGCTGGATTCTGAAGAGCCTGTCAATTTAATCCACTGAAGTAGGAACAACACTCTTTCTTCGCGCAGTGCCTCTCCAGCGCCCTCTACTGAGAAAGCCTAACATCTTGTCAGCTACAAGGGGGTAATATTTAAAGGGCCCAGATTTGTTGTTACTGAGTAGGCATAGAGGATGAATTTAAAGCCGAGTTAATAAATTGATAACTGGTGCAGTTACCTTTGATACCTGCACAGGTTTTCATTATTTACCACAAGTTTAACACCAATATAATAGGCTTTCAACAAAGAGCTGGGTCAGAGTGATGATCATTCCTTGATAGCGTAGACTGAATGTTGCTAACTGGTTTGCAGGTATGAATATTGCATCTTCTGTTTGAGAGGATTATTACTGTTTCAGGTGTTTTACATATTGATGTCCATTTTAGAGTTCATTTAGTGACACTGTGCTTATAATATGCTTGTGTAATCAATTTCTATCCTTAATAAAAACTGACTCTTCAATCTTCCAGTTGGTAGCAGTGATTTTTATTAAAATTTATTTTTGAAAGTTACTGATGCCTAGGAAGATAATGTGAATTCTGTTCTGCTGTCAAGCCTAAACCCTCCTATGTGTCTGCCATTGGGAGAAAAACCTATCATTTAATTAAATAGTAAGTTGGTACTTTTCAAAGAGGCTGCAGAATGTGATAAGAGCCATTATCAAATTAAAAAAAGAAGATATGTGGGTTTCAGCTCATGATGAACAAAGGAAAAGAGTGGGAGAAAGGACTCTGAAACATTTGAGTAAGAAACTCAGGGATTTTTGCTGTGCTCATCCTCTGGGTTCTGGAGGCAACAGTGTGACGTGAACAGAAATGTTCACTGACCGTTTAGAATTCAGCCTGTAGTCTGGTGGAGAAAGAAGGTAAGCAAGCCATCGCAGCAGCCATCGCAGCAGGGCTTGCTATACACACACAGAAGCACTTGGGGTGGAGTTGGAGAGTCAGCTCTTACCTGTGATATGCTAGTCATTTCCCAGTTTTTAGCACAATTCTCGTGGAAAAATGTGTGTCAAAGTTTTATCTACCTTATTGTTGAGGAGTAAATGAGCATAAAGACAAAACCGATTCAAAAAGAGCATAAGAAATGAAACTGAAAAGTCAACGGGAGAAAGCATGTTAGTAAAAACTGCTAAATTAGAAACCAAACTTGTCAGTGCAATAAACCTGATTTGGAAGGTTGTTTTCTCAGCTAAACAGAAAATAATCACACCTTAGCAGTTTTTTAAGAAGTTAAACGTCTAATTTTACAGAGTTGTAAAATGTCATTGCCCTAATCAATTGTGATATTAAATGAAACAAACCTATAGTCCTCAAAGAGATGACCCAAAAGTGGGCTTTATTAGAGTTTGTCTAGCATGGCATTAAAGGTCACAAAATTATTTTTTGCCTTCTTTTTGTGTTTTGAGTAATTTTCTTCAATAAGTGTCAGGAGAAACTCCCAGAGCTTATGGATGAGAGCCTGTGGATGGATGTTAGTCCAATGGAGGGATGAGAAGGGAAAGCAGGACAGTACTTGGTTTGGTAGATGAATGCCAAGTTTAGGGATGGCTGAATTTCTTTCTTAATGCTTTCTAAAAGAGGTCATTTATTGGATAAAATATAGGAATGCAAACACTGCCAAATCATCAGTAAAGATTTTACTCCAGTATTTTCTTTTTTCCAAATAATGCCCATTTACAAATCACGGAATATTTGTGCTTTTTTCATATAGGAAATTTTTATTTAATATATGGAATTTTAATTTGCAGAATTTTAACTGCATTTAGCCATTCAGAAGTTAAAGTTCTGAGTACATTGTCAATATAATAAAATTTAGCTATAAAGTATGTTGCTATTCAGAAATTAAAAGTTACAAATAAACCTTGGACAAATAGTGCATTTTGTATTGTTTCTATGTTACTGCCTTTCTCTGAGAACAGAGCATCTCTCAGTTTCCACTAATAACCTATATAGGGACTAATGGGATGGCTCTTAAAAATGCATTTACATTATAAAATCCTACTTCCAAATGAGAAGGATGGCTGAATCTTGACAGCTTTAGTTATTATATACAACTTCTAACTTAGGGACAAGATTCTTTGATTCCTCTATAGAAAACTCACATGTATAAAGGAGTAAAGGGAAGGAAATGTCAAATTTGCCTTGAGAATTTCTCCATCTAAACCTTGTTAGCGACAAGGTATGGAGCTCCCCAAAGATAGTAGTTTAAGGAATGTAACTATCCTGTCAAAATGTCATTACTCTAGGGCCATTTCCTGGTATGAATACTGGCTTAGGAAACTCAAGTGGGAACTTTTCCATATTCCCCACCCACCCTTTCGCTTTCATCTTTTACCTCCTCCAAATTGAATGGTTTTGGAAAAATTCCTCACCCCTCTAGCTTCAGTGTTCTCAGTTGTAATCTGAAAATAATATCTATTTTGCAGGGTTCTTGAGTTTTAGAAAACATGTTAAGCAAGAGACGGTCAAGAATAGTAGTTGTAGCAAATTCCCTGGTGGTCCAGTGATTAGGACTCCATGTTTTCATTGATGACACCGTGGGTTCGATCCCTAGTTGGCTAACTAAGGCACTTTTCTAAGCCGTGCAGTGCAGCCAAAAAAAAAAAAAAAAAAAAGAATAGTGGTTATCATCTTAAGATGATGTTGATGTTGTAACACCAACAGCCCAAGAAAAGCTCCCTTTGCTTGGAATACCTCATCTCAGAGCTGGCACCAACATGTTACCTAAACTGGAAAACAAAGAGTCATTCTGTATTTCTTCTCCTTTCCATTCATGTAGCCACCACCTTAGATCAGGCCTGGGTTGTTTCTTGCCTGGTCTAGAGGGTTGAGTAGTATTCCCTCAAAATTCACGTTCTCTTGGAACTTCAGAATATGACCTTATTTGGAAACAGGGTCTTTGTAGATGTGGTTAGTTAAGAGTGAGGTCTTAACCCAGTGACTGGTGTTCCTGTAAGAAGGGGAGAGGACACTCAGGGGAGAGACTCAGAGGAAACAGGGAATGTGCTCTTGTGATGACAAAGGCAGAGGGTGGGGTGACACAGCTGCAAGGAAGGCCAAGGACGGCAGGGAACACAGGAATGGGACGAGGCGAGGCGACATCTTCCCTGGAGGCTTCAGATTGAGCGTGATCCTGCCAATACTTTGATTTTAGGCTTCTAGCCTCCAGAACCGTGAGAGAATATTCTGTTGTTTTAAGCCACCAGCTTTGTGGTAATTTGTGACAGCAGCTCCATAAACCAATACACATGATTTTCCTTCAAAAAACTCCTGATCCTTGCACGGACTCTCTATGTGGGACCCTGTTGTATGCTCTATACCCCCCTCTCTGTGATAGGATTTCACCGTGCTTTTCGTTGGTTTCTTGTCTGCCTTTCCCACTACATAGCTGTGGATTCCTTGAGGATTAGAAATTTTTTATAGGTTTTTCTTATAAGATTTTTCTTCTTGGCCATGCCATGAGATTCTTAAGTTCCCTGACTAGGGATTGAATCCATGACCCCTGCAGAGGAAGCAAGGAGTCTTCCACTGGACCACCGGGGAATTTCCAAGGGCAGAAACTTTTGTCTTTTTTCTACTTTATCTATCCCCTGTTTATAACAGACTGCCTGGCACAAAGTGGGCATTCCACAAGTTAGGAAATATATGAACAATTTCTGCGTTCCTCACAGAATTTAGTACAGGATTTTGTACTGAAATAAATGTCTTAGAAATGTGTGTTCATTGGAATTTTCTGTCTTTTTACGTAGTTGTCCCACTTGCCAATATCATAAAGCTAATATCTCTAACCGTCTCTTTAGGATGTGTCCTCAATTCTTATATCATTTCCTTTTGTATAGGAAATTCTAGCAAGACAGACTCAAGCAGGTTGGCCAGTTATTGCCTGCCAGAAAGGACTAGGCATGTTCCCTGAATTCCGTCCATTTGCCTAGCTCCTGACTAGGTTTCACCCGTAAGACAAAGATCGCTTGTGACTTAATTTGATAGTTATGAAGATTCACTGGGTCTCTCTATGCTGGTGTCTGGCTGTTGTCAGTTCTAGGAGCTCACTGGAGAAGTTATGAAGATTCACTTACTTGTGTAAGTATATTAAGAACATGCCACAGTTAACATATTTCTGAGGAAAGCAATATGAGTAGAATATTAATACCTCCTTTTGATTTTCTATGGATTAAGGATGGGAGGAAATTAGTCTAACAAATATATCACTGATTCAGATATTATGAGAAGATTAACTTAGAGAGTAGGGACTTTTAGGGACGGGTGAGTAGAGGGACATAAAATATAAAAAAGTTTCTTTCTGTTGGTGGAAAAATTTGTTTATAATAATTTCTTGAGGACAATAAAAAGATAAAATGTAAAAATGGTAGCCTTTTCCAGGGATGTATATGAAGATTGGGAGGAACAACTTGCTCCTGGTGAAGACAGATGTTTGAGGTTTATAAAAATGTCAACCAAGTTAGACAGCTCACTCACCTTCTTTCTCCCTGGCAAGACACCTGTTAGACTGAAAAGCTCACGATTCCCATCCCTCACCAAGCGTTTTGGATTCTATCTCCATACCATCACTTGCATTTGTTTCTTCTTTTCCATTCTTAATGGCTCTACTGTAATGAGCTCATACCTGAGCCATTATAAATTCTAACTGGCCTTTCTGGGTCTGCTCTCCCCACCCTCATGCCCTCAATCCTCCCTGTATGTCACTACAAGATTAATGTGTCTACAACGATTAGCGGAATTTGGGAGCTCTCAACTGCTTGGCTGGTGTTAATTGTCCTACCCTGCAATTTCATTGCAACATTTAATCTTATGTTCTCCTTATCCATCTACAGCATGTGTTTTCTAATAGGTACAGCCTACTTATGCTTATAAAAGATTAGTGTTTTGTCATATATTAACTAATATTCTGTTTTTTAAATGTCTAATATTCAGAAGTGAATAAATTTTTCTTTATTTTCTTTTTATAAGCTAGAGCTAGTAGGCATCACTTACAAGTAGCACTGTGTCAGAAGAACACATGTGGTATGTGTTATGTGGTATTGCCTATTGGTAATCAAAAGTACAGAGACTGAGAGCTTAGTCAGCTTGACAGTCTAAGATTGAATTTTAGCAATGCTACTTACTGACTGATGATGTTGGGCCTTCAGTTTTCACATCTATAAAATGGGAATAATAACTCTGACCACATAAGGTTTTGAGCTGATACAATGAAATTCCCGACCCAGGCTTGGCTCCCTGTAGTAAATGAGACCCATTTCTGTCACACCTGTCACTCAGAGGAAAGAATTTGCCTTGGTTCAGAATAAATATAGTAAGATGATTTGAACAGTTTTCCTTATATTTGCTTTTCCTTTAAGCCTTTATCTATAATAGGAGAAACATGGGAAGGAGTAACTTCCCAGGTGGCTCAGTGGTAAAGAATCAGCCTGCTCGTACAGGAGACATGGGTTTGATCCCTGGGTTGGGAAGATCCCCTGGAGAAGGAAATGGCAACCCACTCCAATATTCTTGCCTGGGAAATCCCATGCACAGAGGAGCTTGGCTGTCTGCAGTCCATGGGGTCCCAAAGAGGCAAACTTGACTTAGTGACTGAACAGCAGCATGGGAAGGCACTGCTTGATGTTACAAAATCTCTTATAAAAGAGAACGCCCTCTTTTGTCACCCCATAGGTACAAATGTATAACTGAAGCAGGATTCATTGTTTCACAGCATAATCTTGGGAGGGAATATCAGAATGTCTCAATATTTTCCAAGCCCCAGGGAAAGAGGAAGTGGTTTCTGTCCAGGCTGATAACAATAGGTGACACCAACTCACCCCCTAAGAGAGCTGAGCTCTGGCTCTATTATGTTAAGGGACGTGACTTTCTGCAGCTTTTAGCCTCCAGGGGCCTTGGACCAGCTAATAGATTCTGGTAGTTTTCAAATTTTCCCTTCAGATTTTTTTTTCTTTTTGTGAGTGGGGAAGCAAGCACGTGAAGAGGGAGTACTGGAGTGTATGTCTGCAGTTAGCTGCATGTCATCAACCACTATACATAGCAAACTGCTTTAAATCCCCTTCAAAATATTTTTAAATATTTATTTTTGGCTGTGCTGGGTCTTTGCTGCTGCACAGGGTTTTGCTGTGGGAGCTTTTCTCTAGAGCAGGGTTTATCTTCATTGCAGTGCACTGACTTCTCATTGCAAGCAGAGCACAGTGCTTTAGGGCACTCTGGCTTCAGGAGTTGTAGCACCTGAGTTCAACAGTTGTGGTTCCCTGGCTCCAGAACCCTGACTCAGTAGTTGTGACACATAGGCTTAATTTCTCTAAGGCACGTGGGGTCTTCCTGGACCAAGTGTCTCCTGCATTGGCAGGAGGATTGTTTACCACTGAGTCACCAGGAAAACCTTGCTTACAACCTTTTTAAACTGATCTATTCTGTTCCATCACATGGGGGTATAAAATGGAACTCTTTAAAAATATTTAAATAAATGACTCTAATCCTTATGATTATTATTTTCCATTGTGAGAAGGCCTTTCTTCTTTTTTTTCTGGGGTCCTCACTGTCTCTGACTCTAAAATCCCAGGGATACTTCCTCAGCCAGGAGGGTCAGACCTGAAGCAAAGCCAACTGGTAAGCCCGCCCATTTGCCAGAGGAATTCATCCTGGTTAATTAATAAGTTATCAAAAGAGGTTTGTCATTTCAGTGTGTCAACCTAAGTAAAGAGGTAAACTGAGGCAAACTCACATCACCAGAAACTGAATTTATTCAGGAATAGCTGAGGAACTGCAATTCGGAAAATGCAAGCTATAGCAAGTGACAGAGCATGCTGAGGGTTTAGGGAAAGGAGTCCTTGATGATGGGGAGAGTTCCTTGCGGCATGCTCACGGGTCTGCAGACACGTCTCCGTCTCCAGCCAATCAGGCGTCGATGCAATGTCTGTTTCAGCGTGTAGGCACATTCTTTCGAGGGCGCATGCGTGAAAGCCGCCATGTCTTCTCCTGCGGGCCCAATTTTGATCCACATTCTTTTGTAAGAGCGACCCTTGTCATCCAGGTGGTCAAGAGCAGTGCCCATCACTGATCCCGTAGCAGTTTCTGCGGGTGAAAAAGAAAGGCTGGCTGGTGTCATACTAGGCCGTCTTCACTTCGCTCCAAGGTAGGCCAGCTCCTGGGGAGATGCTTCTTTAGGAACGGAGCTTGCTCTTCTCAGACAACACGGTCCGTTGTCATTATTCGTGGATTCTGTATTTACAAATTCGTCCATGCCATAAAATGTATCTGCAACCCCCATTCCTGAACTTGAGTGTAAGCTCACAAAGTTTGAGTGGCCCTATAGGCCTGTTCCCAGCTGAGGGGGCCAAGGTAGCGCACAGGCTTTCCATTTCAGCTCTGCCACTGCCGGCAGGTGTCTTCTGTATGGTATTCAGTGCCATGTTTTCCACATGTCTGTGCTCTTTGGGGGTGATTTTGCCTTTTAAAGTGGCTGCGGTACTGTGTGGTGTCCGTGGATGTCAGAAGGCTGCCGTGGACTTTACTGAGAAAAGGCGTGTGGTTGATAAACTTCGTTCAGGCATGACTTAAATACTGGATAGGAATTCCGTGTTAATGAATCAATAGCATATATTAAACTAGATGCCTTTCAGCAGAAGCTCGTGTAAAACAAGGTTCTGGGTTGATGTGTTGATGAAAGTGTTGTGACCAGAGGCTTGCGGGAATCTAACCCTGTGTTTGCCTGGAAGTCAAGGTCAGACACGACTGAGCGACTTCACTTTCACTTTTCACTTTCATGCATTGGAGAAGGAAATGGCAACCCACTCCAGTGTTCTTGCCTGGAGAATCCTAGGGATGGGGGATCCTGGTGGGCTGCTGTTTATGCGGTCGCACAGAGTCGGACATGACCGAAGTGACTTAGCAGCAGCAGCAGCAGCAGGCAGCAGCAGCAGCAAAGTTCAGTTGGGCTTCCCAGGTGGCTTAGCGGTAAAAAATCCACCTGTAGTGCAGGAGCCAGAGGAGACGCTTGTTTGATCCCTGTGTTGGGAAGATCCCTTGAAGGAGATCATGGCAACCACTCCAGTATTCATACCTGGAGAATCCCATGGGCAGAGTAGCCTGGCTGTCTGCAGTCCATGGGGGTCCCAAAGAGTCAGACACCACTGAAGCTCCTTAGTGCTCACCAGGCACAATGGTTCAGTACCATCAGTTGTTTCAGTGTTTAGGGCAACTTAATGGGATATGCAGGTCAGGAAGCAACAGTTAGAACTGGACATGGAACAACAGACTGGTTCCAAATAGGAAAAGGAGTACGTCAAGGCTGCATATCATCACCCTGCTTATTTAACTTATATGCAGAGTACATCATGAGAAATGCTGGGCTGGAAGAAGCACAAGCTGGAATCAACATTGCAGGGAGAAATATCAATAACCTCAGATATGCAGATAACACCACCCTTATGGCAGAAAGTGAAGAGGAACTAAAAAGCCTCTTGATGAAAGTGAAAGAGGAGAGTGAAAAAGTTGGCTTAAAGCTCAACATTCAGAAAACGAAGATCATGGCATCTGGTCCCATCACTTCCTGGCAAATAGATGGGGAAACAGTGGAAACAGTGTCAGACTTTATTTTTTTGGGCTCCAAAATCACTGCAGATGATGATTTCAGCCATGAAATTAAAAGACACTTACTCCTGGGAAGAAAAGTTATGACCAACCTAGATAGCATACTAAAAAGCAGAGCCATTACTTTGCCAACAAAGGTTTGTCTAGTCAAGGCTATGGTTTTTCCAGTGGTCATATATGGATGTGAGAGTTGGACTGTGAAGAAAGCTGAGCACTGAAGAATTGATGTTTTTGAACTGTGGTGTTGGAGAAGACTCTTGAGAGTCCCTTGGACTGCAAGGAGATCCAACCAGTCCATCCTAAAGGAGATCAGTGCTGGGTGTTCTTTGGAAGGAATGATGCTAAAGCTGAAACTCTAGTACTTTGGCCACGTTATGTGAAGAGTTGACTCATTGGAAAAGACCCTAATGCTGGGAGGGATTGGGGGCAGGAGGAGAAGGGGACGACAGAGGATGAGATGGCTGGATGGCATCACGGACTCGATGGACGTGAGTTTGAGTGAACTCCGGGAGTTGGTTATAGACAGGGAGGCCTGGCATGCTACAGTTCATGGGGTCGCAAAGAGTCAGACATAACTGAGAGACT
This sequence comes from Capra hircus, assembly GCF_001704415.2. NCBI lineage: Eukaryota > Metazoa > Chordata > Mammalia > Artiodactyla > Bovidae > Capra > Capra hircus. The sequence continues at coordinate 91,329,945 of NC_030809.1, read as the reverse complement.
GAACTGAACTGAATGGGACAGAACTACCCCCAGTAATGAGAACTGATAGTCTGGACAGCTCTTTTCCTGAGATGTGCCCATTGTGTCAGGAGGATGAGTCAGAAGTGGTCCTTCTGGAAGGACCAGGCTCTCCTAGTTTCAATGCAGTCAGCCTTGGACCTCTTGCTGTTCTTCACTGGGCTGAAAGCAACCTGGGGGATGTCACTTTCTTGTCATTCATTGATATTTGCTTGGGTGGGACAGTGGAGGAGTGGCCTAGAGTGGGAAGGTAACCCAGATATATGACTATGCAACTTCACCATCCATCATGGGCAGCCTTCCACTAACCCCAGTCCTGTGTCTCTCCTTTGAACCCAGCTGTGGAGGAAATTCCTCATTCTGGCCTCAGAATGAACTGTAGTGGGAATATCCACTGTCTTGCTCTCATTCCCTTCAACGTGTAATTGCAAAAATAAAACCATCAGACACTCATCCATTTCCCCAAGATCTGAGCTATCCAGTTGAAACCAAGGTCACCCTGATAGAGAGTGATGAAAACACTAAAAACGTTATCTATTGGTCCTGTTTCTATCATTCCTAGAATAAAACCTGAGGCTTCATTGGAGAGTGAGGAATAAATCAACATTGCCTGCAGTCAGGTCAGGTTTGAGCTGGGCTGTAGATTGAATTCGTGTTTAATCAAAATTATATTGGATTTTGTTGTTGAACCTTAGCCTTTTGTGAACAATTCGAAGGTGGCAGTGTTTTCCTAAATTTGGCATTCGCTTGACACAGTTGAAAAGATTTCTCACATGTTTAAGAGACCTGTCTTGAATAGCTAAGTTACTGCTACTCTGAGAATTTCTATATGAAGGACTTTGTGGGGGGTTGTTCAACTGGTATTTAAGAGAATGGGTATAATTTATTTATTTTAATTGGAGGCTAATTACTTTACAATATTGTGGTGGTTTTTGCCATACATCAACATGAATCAGCCACGGGTGTACATGTGTTCCCCTATCCTGAATCCCCCTCCTACCTCACTCCCCATCCCATCCCTCTGGGTTGTCCCAGAGCACTGGTTTTGAGTGCTCTGCTTTATGCATGGAACTTGCACTGGTTATCTATTTTACACATGGTAATAATATACATGTTTCAATGCTTGAGAGAATGGGTATAATTTATGCTTTGCTTCTTTTTCACTTTAATTCAGCTTTACACTCTTCTTTCAGTAATGCGTTTTAAAGAATGGCTTATGGCAGAACAATGACACTTTTTAAACATAAACAAAAATATTTTTAAAGCTTAACATTTTGGCAGAAAATGCATGCTTATCCACATACTTAACTCATAGATGTTAAAATTATTCAAGGCAAACAAGTCTTACTTGATTAGGTGTATCTTTTCTTTCTCTTTGTTTCTCTTTTTTATATCATTGATAGCACTGTATGATCAATTATGATTTTCAAATATATTGATTTAGCACATGTTGATAAATAATATCTATACCTCTCTCTTCTGGTGCTGCCTGCTACTATCTGCCAGTTCTAAGGATTGTTGTAATAATCTGTTTTTCTTTCATTGTATCTCTTTCTTCTATATTTCATTATCCTGTGCAACTTCAAAAACAACTATAAGACATTTATGTCTTATATCTTTTAGAGAAACTCCGATATACCCTTCAAATACAGTAATGTATAGAACAAAACAATAGCAGTTTGAAAGAAAGGTGCTGTTAAAACAATGGGGTAGCTGGGAAATAGCAGCAAGATGTTCAGCTATAAATGTACTTTGTAAATGGTAATGTAGATGGTAATGTTATTTTGAATGATGAAGTATGATCTTCCATGACAGAATATATTGTGAGGAATTGACTCTGTACTTGGCATTCAGTAACTTAACTTTCATTATCAAAAGGAAGAAATAATTCCGTTCTTATAGTAGTATGATATAAGAAACATGCAGCTACAAGGTTGAACAGCATGGAACAATAGTTTCATCATCAGGATTATTTTTCTGTTTCTTAATTGGTTTGAGAATCAGAAACAGTTATAATTTGAAACAAGCATTAGAGGGCGCCAGACCCCTTTTGATGAATTGTTTGTCTTGGAGCTAGAGCACAACTCCAGCCCACATTTAGATCAGCTTGTAAGCTTGTGAATTTAGCGCTCATTTCAGTCCAGAGATGTGATTACTTGTGTATTTGAAAATTAAAAATGACAGATTTTAGAGAGTAAATTTTTACACATTAAAAGGGACTTAGACCTATTATCTGAATGTGGTCTGTGAACCTTGTTTGGGCCCTGATTCAATGAAACTAGCCTGAAAAAGATGTTTGTGGGACAACTAGGGAAATTTGAACAGGCATAAATGTTACATTAGGGAACTATTGTTAATTTTACTAGGTGTGATAATGGATACTAAAAAATTCCTTTTAAATCTGACTGAAGATACATGCAGAAGGGTTTTTGCTTGAAATTATATGATGTCTATGATTCATTATAAAATATTCCACAGTAAAGTATGTGTGTATTTATGCGTGTGTGTAATAATAGATGAAATAAGATTGACAGTATCTTGATAATTTCTGGAACTGGAGTTCATTACATTATTCTACTTTTGTGAGTAGCTTGAAACTTTTCATTAAAAGTAAAAATAAAAAAATGCAGACATTATTTTCTCACAATTTATATTTATGATCTAATTGATGATCATTTTTGACTAAGGCATCCTTCTTAGGTTACAAGCTCATGTGTATAAGAAAATCTCATTTTTCCCCTGCAGGGTAGCAGAATATGTTACTCCAAACTCTTACTTTAGGAGTTTAGGACAATCTACGTCAGAATATGCTGCTTTGGTTTATTTTGAGCTGTAGGCACTTTAAAAGCAGCAAATGCAGGGAGAGGCTTTCTCCTAACTCCCCTTTTCTACCTAAAGACAGATCCTTCCAAAGGAACTCACCTGTCAAAATCCCCTCCCTGAGAGTTTCATCGACCGAGGAAAACTGTGCTACCACAGTGCTAGCACCACACCCAGACAAGCTTTATCTTAACTTTCATTCCTCCCATCTGTTCTTCAAGGGCGCATTCATCTTTCTTAAAAATCACTTACTCTGCCCCAGGAGGCTGACGTGCCGCTTCCCTTTTCCAGTTAAGATGGGCTTTCAGTCTTGAGTTTTAAGCCATGTCGGGGAGTTACTCACTTTTCTTGGTATCTCTCAGGTATATATGAGTATATATATCTGTTTGTTTTACTCCTGTTAATCTTTAATTACAGAGGTCTCAACTAGGAGCTCAGAAGGGTAGAGGGGAAATTATTTTTTTCCTTCCTTATACCCTTCATATGGGACTTCCCTGGTGGCTCAGACGGTAAAGCGTCTGTCTACAATGCGGGAGACCCGAGTTCGAGCCCTGGGTTGGGAAGGAAATGGCAATCCATTCCAGTACTATTGCCTAGAAAATCCCACGGACAGAGGAGCCTGGTAGGCCCCAGTCTATGGGGTCGCAAAGAGTTGGACATGACTGAGCAACTTCACTTCACTTCACTTCACTTCATACCCTTCATAATTTAATTTATATTTTGAATTTCCATTCTATTGTTGTTTAGTCGCTAAGTTGTGTCCGACTCTTTTGTAATCCCATGAACTTAGCCCACCAGGCCCTTCTGTCAGTGGAATTTCCCAGGCAAGAATACTGGAGTGGGTTGCCATTTCCTTCTCCCGGGGATCTTCCCGACCCAGGGATTCAACCCGCGTCTCCCACATTGCAGGTAGATTCTTTTATCGCTGAGCCACTGGGGAATCCCCTGTCTATCAGATATCAGAAACTAAATATCATTCAACTCAGTATAATCTCATGTTGTGTTGAGACAAACAGTTCAAGGTAAACTTAGCCAGTTTTGGATTTTCCTACCTCTATCTGCACGGCAGGGTCTAAATCCAATAGAATTGCTGAGTGAAAGTCAGTAAGTGGGAGGTGGTGATGGTGAGGCAGGGGCTGGCTTTGGTTGCCACCTCTGTAAGTCAGACATCCTGAAAGACAGCTTCCGTCTTCTCTCCTGTCAGTTTGTCCTCCAGATGACAGTCATGTTGTTGGACAAACTTCTGCAGGGCCCCTCCAGAGCTCCCTCTCCTCAGGGTGGCCAGACCTCTTGGAATGAGGGAAGGGCCCCAGAGGTTGTCTTCTCCAACTCTGGCTTTCTCACCCTGCTTTCTCACCCTGCTTGGCCACTTCAGCTCTGCTTCTCCTATGCCATGTTTGTCATGGAAGTTTTTGAAAGACTTCTCTAGGACACTTGCCACTTTCACAGGCTCTATTTGGGGACAAAAGCACATGTACTTTGTCCTTTCAAAACCCTTTATACATCTGGGGACTCTGGGACATACTCAGACAAGAGAGATGCACGCAGGCCACCATCTTAAGAAAATATCACAGTATCTAATATCTCTCCCATGAAGAGAGATGTCAGAGAAGAGAGAGACCAGTGTCCGTCTGGTCTGATAGGAAGACCAGCACATAATTTTCAATAACAACTGCATATGGCATAAACGTGCCCAAATTTTTCAGAGCTCCAGACGCAGAGAAGGGTCAGGGGTTAGCAGGAATTAGGAAGAACTTTTTCCATCAAATAAATGTAATAAAACATTATCATGTTGAATATTTTAAATCCTAAGCTTACTGCTTGCTTCTCATGCAGAAATGAAGGGAAGCAGTAGGTAAATAACAGTTAAGCCTGTGGATCCTCAGCTTAGTTAGACCAGTGTTCTAATCCTGCATCTATGTCCTCTAATTAGCAGTAGAGATCAGCACGCATTTGTTAAGTTTTTTAAACTTCAGTTTCTTGTGTATAAAGCAGAGGCAGTAATATCTAAAATGTTCTGGGGAGAGTTAAATAAGAGTGTGTAGAGAGAGTGTGCAAAGAGAATTTAGCCCTTTGTATAAAACCAATACATGACAACCGTTTTTTATTAATAATAACACAAAAAGGCCTATATGCAATTTTTGTATCAGGTTTTTTCCTTGGCGTTGTTAGATCAGATCTTATAGGACCACATGGGAATTTGGGTGCTGCCCCAGAAAATTGAAACTACTACAACTTAGAAAAAAATTATCTTTCTGGTGTACAGAGCCTGAATTCTCTTGATATTTTAAGAGTAACTGCTTAGCTTTCATTCCCAGTGTGGCCATCCTTTATGAACTGTCAGAGGAAAGGAAGCAGATGAAAGGAGGAATTCCAAGAGTATAATATCACCATGACCTCATGAAACAGGGGAAAAGAAACCAAACAGTTCATAATGGGCAAGCTTCCAGATGTTTATTGCCAGGACCTTCTGCTCAGAATGAAAAGAAAATCCAAACAAATGCCAGGTCCCTCTCCTACGCTATTATAAAAAGGAAAGTTACTCACTTTTTTTTTTTCCCCATTCGATTTGGTATTCTGGATTGGGCAGGAAGGTAAATTGCTCCCCCATTTTCTTGGAAAGACTTGACGGTGATTCTCTGTTGAATCAGTGATTTCTGATCCCTCTTTGCACTTGGACACTGGATTCTAACCCTCTTGGTAGAGATGTCAAGCTTTGTAATTGACCATTTTCTAGAGGTAGTATGGTGCTGGCAAGGTGCCAAGAATTGGCTTGGAGTTAGAAACTGCAGTCTCAAATATATACAGACTCTTTATTCAGATACAATCTGTTAATTAATATTACATACCCAGAGTGTTATGTTAAATTTTAATGCTTTACTGATTAAAGTCAGTTCTGTGAAAAAAAATGTGATTCACATTCGGAAATCAGTTGATCTCAAGCTGCTATTTAACATAAAGCTCTTAGATCCAGCTAATTTTTCAAAAGTGTCCTGGGTGGGCACTTGTATTAGTTTCTATTGCTGCTGTGAGCTCTGTGATGGGTCTGTCCAGACAATTCCTCCATTTTAAGATCCTTAGCATAAGCGTCTTTACAGAGTGGCTTTTTTATTATAACATAGTTGTAGGTTTTGGGGACTAGGAGGGACACCTTTGGGGGCTACTGTTCTATCATGGTCTACCTTCTATCCCCTTCAAATTTACTTCTGTTCCACATGTTAAATACATTCACCAGCACCTCCAGAAGTGTCAACCCATTGCAGATCAACTCCAAGTCCAAAAACCTCATATAAATCTCATCAGCTCAGAAGTCCTAAATCTCATCAGTTATGGATGAGGTTCTGGGTAGTCATGCGGCACAATTCATCTCCATTTGTGAATCTGTGAAATTGGAAAAACAGATTATTAATACCTGCTCCTCCAAAACAATGGTGGGATAAGCATGGGATAGATATAAACATTCTGGTTCAAAAGGGGAGAAAATGGAAGGAATAAAGGAGCCACTAGTCCCAGGCAACTTCGAAATACATCCATGCAGATTCATCCATCCATGAAATTAGGTTTCAAGGCCTGGGAATAATTCTCTGCGGTTCGCAGCTCCACCCTCTGGACTTGAAGCTCTCTCCTTGGAGTCATCCATCTTCATGAGGGATAGCATGTATTTGCAGATGAGTAGTTTTATTGGCCTGTTTCTTGCCTATACAACTTTGGGAATCTGACAGTCTTCTTTTATTTCATCCTCTCCTTTCCCCGTTTACAGTGCCTTCTATACAATGAAAGTCAGTTTGGGCTGCAAAAACATATTAGGGATTAACACCTGAGCAAGGAAATGAGCAGACACAGAGAAAATATTTGGACTTTGATGCAGGCCTGATAAAACCTTGGCCAACTTGAGGCTAATTGATGCAGAGTTGTCCTGTGTTGGGCCAAAATGGTCAAGCTTTTATACTCCCTCTTTGCTCAGCCACAGAATAGGCATTATCTACAGTAAGCGAGCTCTCTTGAGTGGAGGAAGCCTGTGAAAGAGCTAACAGTTGGAGACTGTCTGCTGATTACAGATCAAGAGAAAGTCCTCCCTTGAAGAGTGATCTGGATCATGCATGAATTTCTCGCACATATTGGCTTATGGTGAACATGAGAGAGATTAGAAAGTAGGCCTGTTGGTTCTTACAGCCTTTTAGGGTTGAATTGGTAGCTTCTCCTGGACCAACTCTGTTGTTTTTTTTTTTTTTTAAACTTAATTTTATATTGGAATATAAGTGAAGTGAAGTGTTAGTCACTCAGTTGTGTTCAACTCTGTGTGACCCAATGGACTGCAGCCGGCCAGGCTCCTCTTTCCATGGGGATTCTCCAGGCAAGAATACTGGCATGGGTTGCCTTTCCTCCTCCAGGGGATCTCCCCACCATGGAGCCTGGGTCTCCTGCATCGCAGGCTGACTCTTTCCCAGCTGAGCCACCAGGGAAGCCCATTGGACCAATTAACAATTTGTGATAGTTTCAGGTGGACAGCAAAAGGACTCAGCCATATAGATATATGTATCCATTCTCTCCCAAACTCTCCTCCCATCCAGGCTGCCACACAACATTGAGCAGAGTTCCTTGTGCTATACAGTACTGGACCAACTCTCAAGTCCTGAAACAGCCAGGACAGAACCATCATGGTATTTAAGGCAACCAGGTAGTTTAGGAAAGAGCTCAGTTGTGTTCCAGGAACCAAAGGCCATTATGGAAGTTTTCCCTTTAGGCTGAAGGCTCTTCCTCTTGGAGGTGGGTTGTAGGGGAGTCTAGTTTATTTAGGCTCAGACACAACCCTCTATCTTCATGCCAGTAATCACTGTCATTATCATATTCCACATTGCTGTTATTTATTGAACACTTGCTCTGTATCAAGCACTGTGCTAAGGAGTTTACGTGTAAACTATCGTTTAAGCACTTCAGGACGCCTCAGAACTGTTCAAGGAATAGTTGTGGGTTAAGTAAAGGAGCATACACATGTTCAGTTCTGTGCTCAGTGATTCTGAGGTGTCCTGTCACAACTCAGCGACAGTAACCTCCTCCTGGTCAGCATTTACTTTTGCCCAGGTTTCTAGGTTTAACTGAAACATGTAACCTGGTACTGTAGGGTTCAGTGAGTTAAGTTGTTTGAGTTCTAGAGCGCCTAGAAACTTTGCCATCCCAGTGTTCTCTAGAAGGTGCTGCCTAGTCTCTTTCACTTTAAATTTAGATTTGGGCCTCTTTCTTGGTGGGTCTAGGTCAAATGGGAAGAAAGATTTGTCATGCTACTTGTACCATTAAAGTTGGATTGCACACTGAAAGTCATTGGTAAGACTACCAGTCTAGAGGCTGTAACCGAAACCAACCGTTCTCATTTTCTCTGGTGCTATTACATTTTTGTGTTTATATTTTCCTAGGCTTGGTAATTATGGTAATCAGGAAAACATTGTATAACACATCTTACATAAAGATATTTGCAAACATTTCCACATTTTACGTATGATCTGGTGTCTTTTTGAAGTTTTGGGCTCAGCTATGAAAATCTGTTCCATTTTTGTATTTTTGTGTAACTAAAATTTTGACTCTTTAAATTTAGGCTATGACAGAGTGTAAGTGAAAGGCAAATTAAATCTTCTCATTGTGTAATTTTGGATTTAAATTTCTAGGTCACATGTTTGAAGTCTCTTGCATTATGGACTGCATGCATAATTTCCCTGCAGTGCGAGACTCTGCTGAATTCTCTAAAAGAATAAAGAGCTTCCCAAAGCATGTTCCTGTAAACAGGATTTCAGGTTCTAAATGTATATGGGCTTTTAGTTGGGTCTTATCAGGATTCTGAGTTTTCTGGCAGCAAGTAAGCTTGAGACAACAGCTTCCTTGTAGAAATAGAAATCTCTGGACAAATCATTAATGCAGTCCTTGAGAGAGAAGATAGACACAAAAAACTGCAGGTTTGTTTGATGGGACAGGACCTCGACAGTTCATTCTCAGTTAGTGAGTCTCTTCTGCGTTACCTAGGGAAAAATCTTGTAACTAGCCTGATTTTTGTTTTTTGGCCATGCTTGACAGCATGTGGGATCTTAGTTTCCCAACCAAGGATTGAACCCACACCCCCTACGTTGGAAGCATGGAGTCTTAACCACTGTACAACCAGGGAAATCCAGGAGTTCTTGAGCCCAGGCTTTCATCACATCTACCCTGTGTTAGTTTCCTGTTGCTGCTGTGATAAATTATCACCAATTCAGTGGCTTAAACCAGCACAGACTCTTGTAATTCTGGAGGTCAGAAATCCAAAGTGTGTCTTATGAGGATAAAATTAAAGGCTTGGCAGGGCTGGTCCTTTCTGGAAAGTCTAGAGGAGAATGCATTCCTTGCCATTTCCAGCTTCAAGAGGCTGCACTCATTCCTTAGCCCATGGTGCCACATCACTCGGCACTTTGTCATGTCTGTGTCCCTGGCTCCGACTCTCTTGCTTCCCTCTTATAAGGACCCCATGATTACACTGGGCCCAGCTGGATAGTTCAGGGTAGTCTCTCCACCCCGAGTTCCTTTTTTTTAAAAATTTTTTTTTAGTTTTTAAATTTTTTTAATTTTAAAATTTTTAATTCTTACATGCGTTCCCAAACATGAACCCCCCTCCCACCTCCCTCCACCCCAAGTTCCTTAACGTAGTCACATATGCAAAGTCCTTTTTGTGATGTTTGGTGACATGTACCAGGTTTGAGCGGTTAGGTCATGATCCTCTTTGGTGAGTCATTATTCAGCTTACCATGTACCCATTCATATCAAGCCTCCCAACTCAAATCACTCCAGTGAGACATCGTCCTACTTCTTCCAACATCAAATCCAGATTTGGGAATGCCTGCTCCTCAATCCGTCTAAATCCTACTATTCTTTAAGGTTAATGCTCAGATTCTGCCTTTTGCCTGAGACTTCCCCTGAAAACTTCACCTTCTTTGCTTTCTTTCTTCATGGTCTTCAAAAGCATTTATAAATTTTGCACACAGATTTTGTATACATGTTTATACATACAATATTAGTCTTTTGCTATTACTTCACTTGTGTTTTTTTGCCTCATTTTGATTATAAGCCCTTTGAAAGTAGGAAAAATATCATATTTCTTTTGTATATTCAATCACTCTTAGCATGATGCTAAGGATGTGGGAATGTCAAATAAATATTTATTCTGCCTCATTTGAAATTCTCTTTGGTAGGTCCATGACTTTCAGAAACTTCCGTTTAGAATATAGTAAAAATATACCTCAACTTAGTATTTACTGAATAAACCATAGAGGATTCAGTATGGATCTGTTCCATAAACCACTGTAAAGCTCTTTTTCTTAGTTTGCATTTTAAGATCTGTAGTTTATAATCTTTGTAACCGAACTTTCTCCACATTTTGATAAACTGGCATACTGTGCAGAGTGCATGCTCTGTCCCACGGGGACTAAGCTCTGTGTGGTACTGTGGTACTCCTTTGGGTTATGGAGGGCTTTGTTACCTTTCCTGAGCAGGTAATGTCCTGCCATCAGAACTTTGTTGCTCTGGCCTCAGAGTGAACCTTTCGTGCAAGGGGAACGTTGGAGGGCTTGAACACAGAGTGGGGCTTTCTCAAACTTAAAACAATAGATTATGTGATTATCCTTGTGTTTGCTTGCTAGTAATTGCTGGTGCATTTGGTAGAATTTTGCCTAGGAGTTCCTTTTATTTTAATATTCCACCAAGAAGGAAATTGTGGGGAAGGAGAAGGTGCTCCTCTTTATGTTTTTTTTTTTTTTGGTTGTGCTGGGTCTTCTTTTCTGTGCGGGCTTTTCTCTAGCTGCGGTGAGGGAAGGCTACTCTCTAGTTATGGTGTGCAGGCTTCTCATTGTGTTGGTTTCTCTTGTTGCACAGCACGGGCTCTAGGGCACCGCAGCTTCAGTAGTTGTGGCACGTGGGCTCAGTAGTTGTAGCTTCCTGACTCTGAGCATAGGCTCAGTAGTTGTGGCACATGGCCTTAGTTGTTCCACGGCATGTGGAATCTTCCTGGATCAGGGATCAAACCAGTATCTTCTGCGTTGGCAGGTGGATTCTTTACCTAAGTCCCCAGGGAAGCTCTCCCCTTTACTTTGAATTGTGGAGTCTATTTCAAGGAGGTTTTCATCGTTAACCAGAAGAACCTGATGATTGTTGAATGGCCAATTTGGCTTGGATTAGTGTGCAATAACAAACCTAGGAGAAAGATATTATCATTAATTATTATTACTGCCTTCATTTTATTGATGAGTGTACTAAGGCATATGACATTAAATGACTGGGCAGTGATGAAGCTAGGATTTGAATCTAGGCAGTCTGACCTGAAGGTATTTGCTTTTATCTTTACTTTAAATAACTGGGGTATGTTTGTGTTCATTCAGGGTAATTGGCAAGCCTGATATATGAAGAATATAAACTGACATAGAGTAGGGCAAGAAAATGTTTAAAGACTTGAAAGTGCTGAAATAAAAATGGCTTCTCTTCTAGACTAGAAACATTTAAAAGCAAGGTACATCTTTTGCACATTAAATAGGCTTGTTTCTTGCTTCTGTTGTTATGGAAGAGAGGGTAAGTAGAAAGGACCATATTGATTTCCTTCAAGGCAATTTAATAGTTGCACTTTACCTGGAAGAAATTTTTGCTCAGATTTCCCAAGGTGGTTTAGAAGACTGTTGGCCTGTATAGACAAGTGTAATTGTTTACATGGTAATTGATTCCTGAATATATAAACCATATATAGAAAGTATAGGTATATGGAATATATCTAAATGGGATATATAGGGAATATATATATTTTATAAAGCTGTTTGATTAATTTCAGTCAATTCATTTTTCTCTATCTTAAAGTCTCAAATTATAGAACTATTTCACATTTTTTTTTAAGCCAGAAATACCTAGGCCTTCAAGGAATATAAATATTGACTATAATGAAATACCAGCATGTTGCTTCTACATTTGTAATAATTAGGATGGATATTAAATAAAAATTAATTTTAACCAGAGCCTTTTATCTTGGGGTATCATTTTCAGTAAAATTTATGAAACACTTGACATAGCAAAATAAAGAATTTGGCTCTTAGCAGTAACTACTGTTGTTTGATTTATGCCCTGTGAACAAAATATGATACAGCTAACTGCATCTCTGTAGCTTATTGAAGATTAGAATAATAATAAATAACTACTTTTTACAAAAGACTCAACAATGCGAAGTGTCTGTCTTCGAATTTTTTTCTTTTTTTTTTTTTTTACTAGCTGGTAGAGTTATCTCAGCTGGGGGACATCTTTAATCATCATCAAATAAATAAATCCTTGCTGTTACTCATTTTGGAGCAGAATTCATAGGGTTTGCCCACATGAGAAGCAGCCCTATCACAAACCAGTGCCTTTATTATATATATTATTTGTCTTTATAACTTTTGATTTATGGTTCATGTTGGAAGCTTCAGTTTATTTTCTCTATTCAAAAAATTTCAATATAATATATTTTTTTCAGATCGTTACTCAACTTAGTGTCTTATGCTTCAGTGTCTGCTGTTTTTAAGTATTGTAGTCTGTATATTTGCTGTGTTCTCTGGGTTCTTCCCAAACACATTTAATGAACATATATCTTTTTTTTTTTTTTAATGTCCAAGTGATTCCAGACATAACTCTAAATTTGATTAAGAGTCTGATTAGGTCTTTTTTGCTTGACATAGTTATAAAAAAAAACATAAAAATTTAACTATGTAAAGCAGAACATGAGGAATAGGGACTGAAATACAAAAACAAAGCAATAGTAATAATAATAATTAATTCCCAAGTTTGCTGGTCTTTTTACTTTCTTAATGGTGTACTTAAATGAATAAAAATTATAAAATAAAATTAAGTCTAATTTATTGATCTTTTTTTTCCTTTTTTTTTTTTTTACTTCTTAGTGCTTTTTATGTTCCTTTGAAAAATATCCTAGCCTCACCTAAGATCAGGAACACATTTTCCTGTGCAATCTTCTGGGGGTTTTGTGCTTTGCCTTTCACATTTAGGTCTACGATTCATTTGGAATGGATATTTATATATATGTGGTATGTGGTAGGCATTGATATTTACCCCCCGACCTATTGATCTTGAATCATTTATTGATAAGATCACTTCTTCTCCACAGTATTACAAGTGTCTAGGTCTGTTTCTGGACTCAATTTTTTCCACTGGTCTATTTGTCTCTTTTTGTACCAATAACATTTTATTTTCTGTAGCTTTGTAATATGTCTTGATATCTGGTAGTGAAGTCTTCCAATTTTGTTTCTCTTCTTGAAGATGATTCTGGCTATTTTATAATCAAGTTAATTACCCTCTAGCCTACTGCTAGCCTACAACTGAAAGACTGAACAACAACAAGCCTACACCTAAGTGGTAGCGTTTTGATTGGGATTACACTAAATCTATAGACCAATTTGGAGAGAATTGACATCTTTATAATATCAAATACTCTAAAGCATGCACATGGTACTTTTTGCATGGAGGTCTTGCCTATCTGTTATTAGATTTTGTTTTAGGCATTTGATGTTTTTTTCTGATGCTAGTGTTATCATCTTTTAAAAAAGTATATTTTCTGACTTTTTTATTGCCCATTATTGTTCAGTTGCTGTTGTATCAGACTCTTTGTGACCCCATGGACTGCAGCATACCAGGCTTCCCTGTCCTACACTATCTTCTGGAGTTTGCTCAAACTCAGGTCCACTGAGTCAGTGATGCAATCCAACCATCTCATTTTCTATTGACCCCTTTTCCTCTTGCCCTCAATCTTTCCCAGTGTCAGGGTCTTTTCTGATGAGTTGGCTCTTCGTATCAGGTGGCCAAAGTATTGGAGCTTCAGCTTCAGTATCAGTCCTTCCGATGAAGGTTTGGGTTGATTTCCTTCAGGATTGACTGGTTTGATCTCCTTGCTGTCTAAGGGACTCTCAAGAGTCTTCTCCAGTGCCATAGTTTGAAAGCATTAATTCTTCAGTGCTCAGCCTTCTTTATGGTTCAACTCTCACATCCGTACATGATTACTGGAAAAACAATAGCTTGGACTATGTGGACCTTGTCTCTGCTTTTTAATACACTGTCTAGGTTTTTCATAGCTTTTCTTCCAAGTAGCAAGTGTCTTTTAATGTCGTGGCTACATTCACCATCCACAGTGATTTTGGAACCCAAGAAAATGAAATCTGTCACTGTTTCCATATAAAAATTCAATTGATTTATAAATATTGATTTTGTATCTTGTGACCTTGCTAAATTCTTTTTAAAATTTATGTTCACTTTTATTTTTTTAATTTTTTAAAATTAAAATTTATTTATTTTAATTGGAGGCTGATTACTTTACAGTATTGTATTGGTTTTGCCATACATCAACGTGAATACGCCACGGGTGTACACGTGTTCCCCATCCTGAACCCCCTGCCACCTCTCTCCCCATAACCATCCCTCTGGGTCATCCCAGTGCACCATCCCCAAGCATCCTGTATCATGCGTCAACCCTGGACTGGCGGTTTGTTTCATATATGATATTATACATGTTTCAATGCCATTCTCCCAAATCATCCCACCCTCTCCCTCTCCCACAGAGTCCAAAAGAGTGTTCCGTATATCTGTGTCTCTTTTGCTGTCTCGCATACAGGGTTATCATTACCATCTTTCTAAATTCCATATATATGCGTTAGTATACTGTATTGGTGTTTTTCTTTCTGGCTTTCTTCAGATATATGTATTTATTTTGGCTATTCTTTGTAGTAGATATATTTTCAACTATTCTGTTGTGATATTTCTCCGATCTAAGGAAAATGCCTTTCATTAGCTCTGTAAATTTTTCTGCTTTTGTTTTGGTTGAATATAGGTCTTCCATGTTCCTAATTTTTAAATTCCTCTCTTTCAACTAGAGATGTTATTGTAAATTTGCCAAAAACAAAGAGAAAAACCCACAAAGCAACCTGAAAGAAAAGAGATTACTTACAAAGGAACAATAGCTAGACTGGCAACAGATTTTACATTACCAGAAATAGAAGCCCAAGATAATGAACAGTATATTTAAAGGGCTGAGAGAAACTATCAACTGAGAATCCTATATCAAACTAAATTTTCATTCAAGAGATAGGGTGAAATAAAGACCTTTTCAGAGAAAGACTCATAATTTAATTCTCCTTTGGCATTGCTAAGATTACTAAATGATGTGTATCACTCAGAAGAGAGAATGCAGAATAAAACAATATTAGAGAGATGGGGAACTACTGATGGTAAAAGGATTTAAGCAAGCATTAGAGATTATCGTGAACAGTTTTCTACCAGTGCATTTGAAGCCTTATATTAAAGAAACAATTTTCTAAAAAAATAAAATAAACATTTTCAAATTGGAGTAAAGAAGAGATAGAATACTAGAACAGACCAAGTTTCATTTACAACATTGAGTAAAATAAAATCACCCCATGTAAAAAATACAAAATACATAGATGGCTTAAGGGTAAATTCTAACAACCCTCAAGATACAGATTACCTGTATATAAGTTATTGTAATAAATAAAGAGGAATTTTCTATTCTCAGGCTCATTTTATGATATTTGTATAACTGATAATAAAACAAAATATACAAGATAATATAAGAAAGCAAAATTATGAACAGAGATATAAGAATATAAAATATAAGCAAACAAAATTTGCAACTGCTTATCATGATCCAATGCATCATATCTAAGTTAATTTTACTCCAGGAATAAAAGACATTAACATCAGATAAGCTGTAATTGCAAACCAGGAGCTCCTTGTAAGCTGAAAAAGCGTGTCAAATGCACAGCAAGTATCATGCATAGTGGTGATACATTTGAAAGGAAAACAGACTACACTCTGCCCGTCAGCCATGTTGCTTATTTGGGATTTGTTTAGGATGACTGAAAAATGTTTTCATTTGCATCTCAAAGAACTACCCATTTCAGAACTTTTGTACTGTGATAAACTGCAGTTCATGTCAGAAGAGCTGTGATCTAAAAATAGTTAATTCTTTGACATCAAATGGCTCATTCAAGCACTTCCAGATATTAGTGGTAGATGCTTGGTTTTGACATTTGGATAAAGACAGGCTGCTTATATTTTAGAGCAGTCCAACCTAAACTCATCCCTGAATCTTATTATATATATATTTCATATAAGAGCTTATCCATATGTAAATAAAATACAAATGCATTGGAAAAACCAATTAATAGAGGTATTACTATTAGGTAATAATAATGATTGCTACATAAACATTATACTGAGACTCCTGCTATTGTATGCCATAAGAAAGAAATATAACAGGTATAAGAACTGGAAAACAAGAAACAAAACGGTTGGCGTTCATAGGCTGTATGATTGTCTGTCTAGATAATTCAAGAAAATTAGAGCCAGTAAGAAAATTCAATAAGTTACTAGATACAATAAAATTATGGAACAGTTAATGGCATTTTATTCAGAGACAAAAAGCAATTAGAAAATAATTAGAATATCGATCTCATATACAGTGGCAACAGCAGTGATAAGGAACCAAGAATAACTTTAAGAAAAAAATGTGTAAGATCTTATTTCTAAAATTATAAAATTTTACTACTATGAAAGAATATTTAGATAAATGAGAAGCATTCTCTGTTTATGGATTAGGTTGAAAGTGAAAGTGTTAGTTGCTCAGTCACGTCTGACTCTTTGTAACCCCCTGGGCTATAGCCAGCTGGACTTCTCTGTCCATGGAATTCTCCAGGCAAGAATATTGGCGTGGGTTGCCATTCCTTCTCCTGGGGATCTTCCCAACCCAGGGATCAATCCTGGGTCTCCCACATTGCCAGCATATTCTATACCATCTGAGCAACCAGGGAAGCCCCATGGGTGAGACTACCCAATGCCATATAACAACTGTCCCTAAATTAATTTGTAATAAGTGAAATTCAAATGGAAATATCAACAGTGGGTTTTTCCATGAAACTTGTGATCTTGAGTCAAGAAAATTTTGAGGAATAATAATGACACAATTAATTATTTGTAATTAATTATATTACTATAATTAATATAGTAATTAAAACAAATTATCAGTACAAGGATCAACTGATGATTGGAACAAAATTAAAAGCCCAGAAATATATCTATACACATATGAAAACCTTGTGCATTTATTCATCCAATAATTATTAAGTACTCTGCTTTTGGGGAGCATCTTCAGGTTGTTTTCCAGGTTCTTTTGACATGATCCTAAGAGTCATTGATAACTCCCTTATTATTGGTGACAAAATTTTCCAGCCTCACCTGGTACATTTCTTGCTCCTAACCTGGAATCAGCCATTTCTCCAAGAAGCCTTGCTTTCTCTTATAGGAAGTAGAATTTTAAGACCACATTTATGTAATAGGGATGCTCATCGTTGCTGGGTTGGGCAGTATTTTTAGGCCTTTTCAGCTGACAGTGCTAAAAATTAAATGTATATAACATATGCACACACACAATATATCCATAAATATATGTTTAATCTAGATTATCTACATATTAATATGTTACATATATTATATGTTAATATATTGTCATTTGTTGTTTAGTCACTGAGTTGTGTCCAGTTCTTTTGCGACCCCATGGACTGTAGCCCACCGGACTCCTCTGTCCTTGGCATTTCCCAGGCAAGAATACTGGAGTGGGTTGCCATTCTCTTCTCCAGGGGATCTTCCCAACCCAGGGGTCAAACCTGCATCTCTTGCATTGCAGGTGGGTTCTTTACCACTGAACTGCCAGATATAGCCAAGTACATACTATATATATATTTAAAGATTAAAAGCCTCATGAGTTCATACTAATCCTTCCAATTCAAATTCAGAAACACAAAATTTTTACTTATATTCTCATATATTAAATCTTTATCTCCTTTGACATTCAGAATCATGGCTGTCAAGGACTTAAGAGATGAGAAAATTGTAATATACTTTCATTACTAGCTTGTTTTATACTTTATTACACACACATCTTAGAATAATAATACTAATACAACCAGTGCCAATATGATAAGTGAAAACACTTTGTTATAAATATTGTCTATGGGTTTTTTTTTTTTTTTTGGCATGTGTGTAGTTGTTTTGTCTGTTTTTATGTGGGGATTAAAATCTATGCTGTTGCTTCTGTGGAAGAGAGTCCTCTTTTGAAAAGTTTTGACATCTTTCATGGATAATAAAAAATACCTAAAGAGTAATCCAACTGGCTAATCATTGTTTAGTTCCGTCTAGGATGCACTTTGTGGTTTATTTCTAAATGCCATTGTTGTGTCATTATTGTATGTGGTGACCTCTCTGGTTAATCCTGCTGGAGATTCCAGAATAAGGTCAAAGAAACTATTATAGCAAATCAGGGGGTGTCTTTGGGGTTCTTGTCAGTAGAGGGGGCCCAGCTGTGGCTTGGAGAAGCTTAAATTAGCCAGTAATTTTCAGCAACCCTTTAAATTACCCAAATGGAGTCAGAATCAAAGTCAAAGCTGTGCCATGGCTAGTGAAATGCAGCATAAAAAAAAAAAAAAAACAAACCCTATTGGGCTTCCCTGGTGGTTCAGTGGATAAGAATCCACCTGCCAGTGAAGGGGACACGAGTTTGATCCCTGGTCCAGGAAGATCCCACATGCCCCAGAACCACTAAGGCCGTGTGCCGCAACTGCTGAAGCCTGTATGCCTAGAACCTGCGCTCTGCAACAAGAGAAGCCAGTGCAACGAGAAGCCCATCTACCGCAACTAGAGAGTAGCCCCCACTTGCTGCAGCTAAAGGAAGCCCTCTTGTAGCAACGAAGACCCAGCACAGTCAAAAATAAAGTAAAATTTTAAAAATACCCTATTGTCTCCTTTCAACCAGATTGCTGTTTTTGTGTTGACATTCAGGAGCTGGCACTGGTGGTTGTAGACATATTTTGGGCTTTGGTTCCCTATCACCCATTTTTCCCTGTTTGAGCATAAGCACACTAATTTCCTGTTTTTTTTTTTTAATTAAAGGTTTATTTCTTATAGCAGTTTCAGATTCTCAGCAGAATTAGGGGAGGGTACAGATTTCCTGTCTATTCCTTGCCCCCACATATGCATAGACTCCCTCACTACCGACATTCCCCACCAGAGGGGTGATTTTATTACAGTTGATGAACCTACACTGACACACTGTAATCACCCCAAAGTCCATAGGCTGCGTTAAACATTACAGTTAACTCTTAGTGTTGTACATTCGGTGGGTTTGGGCAAATGTGTAATAATAGCATGCATGCATCATTATGGTGCCATAGTATTTTCTCTGCCGTCTGCCTCTTCATCCTTCCCTCTCCTCCTCCCACTGAGCCCTGGCAACCACTGACCTTTTTACTGTTCCATTGTTTGCCTTTTTCCAGAATATCATATATTTGGAATCTTAGAGTACATAGCTAATTTCCCTTTGAAGAATTCTCTCTCCCTCTAGAAATTTTCCTGCCTTTGGAAAATTATCTACCCGCTAGGAGTAGGAATGTGTTACTGGCTAGATTAATTAGACCCTTGTGAAGCTTCCAATATTGATTGGACTAATGCAGAAAGGTCATAAGGTGGTAGATGGTTCATTCCAGTGATGGTATTGTGGTAAGAATGTTGATTAAATCCACTTACTTTGGAACTGCCCTGATTCTTGACCTTTTCCAGCTTGTTTCTCCAATCTTACTGTCAATTTTGTGTATTCTCGGATATACATTTAACACATTCATTTTTTGTTAAGAGCTGCTTTCTTTTACTTGTAGCCAAACAACTGTAACTGATTTGGTGGTGATCCTTAGAATATATTAGAAATGTTTAATCTATAGCCCTACCTTTGTGGGTTCCAGACTACTGTAATTAAGTTAATATTGCAATGAAGTGGGTCACACGAGTTTTTTGGTTTCCCAGTGCATATAGAAGTTACATTTATGCTATACTGTAGTCTATTATAAAGTGTGTAATTGCATTATATCTAAATAACAATGTATATACCTTAATTAAGAACTTTTTGATTACTAAGAAATACTAACCATTGTCTGAGCCTAGTAAGTTGTCATCTTTCTGCAATAGTAATGTTAAAGATCACTGATCACAGGTCACTGTAACAAGTATGATAATAATGTATGTGTGTGTGCTTAGTTGCTCAGTTGTGTCCGATTCTTTGTGACCCTTTGGACTGTAGCCCACCAGGCTCCTCTGTCCATGGGATTTTTCAGGCAAGAATACTGGAGTGGGCAGGCATTCTCTTCTCCAGGGGTTCTTCCTTGACCCGGGGATCAAGCCTACCTGTCTCCTGTGTCTCCTGCATTGCAGGTGGATTCTTTACCTGCTGAGCCACCAGGGAAGCCCTGATACCAGGCTCCTCTGTCCATGGGATTTTACAGGCAAGAATACTGGAGTGGGTTGCCTTTCCCTTCTCCAAGGGACCTTCTTGACCCAAGGATCGAACCCAAGTCTTCTGCATCTCCTGCATTGGCAGGTAGATTCTTTACCAGTAGGTAAAGAATCACCTAGGAAGTGAAAAGGTTTGAAATGTTTGAAATATTGCAGGAATCACCAAAATGTGACAGAGACACGAAGTGAGCAAATGCTTTTGGAAAAATGGTGCCAATGGACTTGCTTGATGGAGGTTGGCCACATACCCTCAATTTGTAGAAAATTCAATATACGAGAAGTGCAGTAAAGCAGAGTGCAATAAAATGAGGTGTTCCTGTATTTAAATTGCAACCTCTCTTCCAATAGTTCTTCTGATCCTCCTTTCCCTATTCTATTAAAAAATATACTTTATAATTTATTTTTTATCTATGTTTTATCTCTCTACTTTACTATAATATAAGCTCTATGAGGGCAAGAATTCTTTATTTAAATCTGTTTCTATGAATCCTGTATCCCAAGAACTTAGGACAAATCCTGGAACACAACAGGTGCTTAAGAAATATTTGTAAATTTAATTAATAATTAAATCAAATCTGCTGTTTTTTGAATCTGTTGATCATCTAAATGGAGTCGTGCTTAGTCCCAGTTCATTGTAAAATGTTGGCATGCTTTTGCTGCAGATGGTTTTGTTTTGTTATCACTGTGTGGGTTGGGAGAAAATGTAATTATATGGCAGCCAGTAACCAGCTGCTCTCCACCCCCAAGGAAATGAACAACACTGTGGGCTCCTTAGACAGTTAAAGTTATACGTGGTCTTCCATATCTTGATACCTAACGTAAGCTTATTTTATTTTTTAAGGGAAATTTTGAAAATATAATGTCATATTAAGGTAAAAGCAGATTTAATTGAAGGATTAAAAAATAATGCATTCATTTTTATAAAAATATGAAAAATTAAAATTTGCCCTACTGCAGCTGAATGGCATAGTATCCAAATGAGATGTAGATCCAACTGAAACTGAATCAAGAGAGGACCTCAGATTGGAGAGGATGGCTGGCAAGTGGTTGGAGGTGTCATTATAGAAACCAAGTCTCATTAAAATGTTGCAGTTGCTAGTGGAAGGTCAGTTGAACAACTAATCTTGGACAAGGAAGGGAAATTAATATTTATAAGCAAATCTGATCTTTCACATATGTATTATATATATTATTTGACATGCTTTTCATATTATCCTCAAAATGAACCTGTAACTTGTCACCTTCATTTTATAAACCGAAAAACTGAGAATAAAAAGTTAACTTGCATTCACATAACAGGAAGAAAAGTGTCAGACTCAAAATCTGGCTAAGGTTAATCTAAATCTTCTACTCTTTTCACTATATCACCCCAACACAGGAAATTGCATCTGAAACTGGAGAAAACAAGCCTTTTTTTCTAGGTGAAGATAGTGGATTGTATATATACACTAGCCATCACTTGCTTGTCAAACAGCAAACCTCTTTAAAACAAGAGTAACTATTTTTTTAAAGGCGTAAACACACAAAGACAAGAGAGCAGGAGAGGAATGAACAACAAACTTTGAGAAGTTGGTAAGTAGATGGAAAAGTGGGAATTAACTAGGCAGACCTGGGGTAACTGAATTTCAAGTCAGCAATAAAGTTGAGTAACAGATGGATTTGCACCATTGTGTCTCTGAGGCTCAAGAATTAGAGCTAATGCCCATATGTAAGGTCAAGGAAAGTAGTCTGATTTTGAAGCTCCCAGTTCAGTTGCCAGATTGATATCCCAACACCATAGACCTATATGATGATTTGCTCTTCTCACATTCTGGAAGACTGAAGATGTATTCTCTGGAGAGGGTAACGTAGAAAGTCACTGGAGGACCCCAAGCACAACTGAGGACAGGTGACTTAGCACCCTGAAAGTGGGAGGAAGGAGTTAAAGTTTGCACACCCAACGCTGAAATCATTGCTGTCTTTCCCTACACACCTCACAGAAAGCTGGCAGCCAGCCCCATACCTTTTTGTAAAAGAGGAATTTGGGCAATCATTATTTGGAATCTGAGCAGGCCATGGCTCTCCAGGAGGAAAGCGCTTATTACATTGACATCAGGGATTCTTCACTGAAATAATTTGTCTTACCACTTGGAAATGAAGCCCATGGCAAACCAGTCCCACCTTAGTGCTCAGAGTTTCTAGCCAACATTTTAAAAAAGTTAATTTAAATTTTGGTTAAAAAAACGGGTAACATAAAATTTGCCACCTTAGCCATTTTTAACTATACAGCTTAGTAGCATTAAATACGTTCACATTGGTGTACAGTAGACCTCCAGAACTTTTTCATCTTGCAAAACTAAAACTCTGTACCCGCTGAACAACTCCCCACTTCCTTCTCCTCCTAGCCCCTAGCAGCCATCATTTTTCTGTTTCTGGGTTTGACTGCTTTAGATACCTCATATCAGTGGAATCATACAGTTCTCATCTTTTTGTGACTGGTTTAATTCACTTACCATAGTGTCCTCAAGCTGAATCCATATTGTAGCATGTGACAGGATTTTCTTTTTCAAAAAATTCTGAAAAATATTCCAGTTTTTCTAATCAACTTTGGACTCTCCAGTCTTAAATATGTGCAGATGTGTACAATTACCAGGCATCAGAGGAAGCGCTCTTTCATGGAAGACAGACACAAACAAACATGAGACACCAGACTATTCAGGGATAAGATAACTTCTCAAAACACATCAATTAAAATATTGGAGAATAGAAATATCATACAGGAAGCAAAAATAGGATAATTAATTTTTTAAAAAGAACAATAAAAACAATAAAGAAACAAAAAGAGTTCTTGGAAAAACTCAAAGAATGGTGGAATATCAAGTTGGGGAAATGTCTCAGAAAGTGGAGAAAAAAGAAAATAGATGGAAAACAAGAAAAATTAAGGTAAAATAAGGGTAACAGATAGGAAAATCCAAAATCTAAAATAATAGGTGTCCTTAGGTAGAGAGAACAGAGAAAATGAAGGGGAGGAAATCAACAGAATAATATACAATCTAGAATGGAAAGGGATGAATTTTTTGTTTGAAGGATCCATTGTAATTCCAGCAAAATAGCACAGCATCATGAAATCTCAGGAACCCAGGGACAATAAGAACACTCTACAAATGTTAGAGACAAAAAAAATTTAGGAATTGGAATGACATCAGTATTAAAGTAGCAATGCTGGAAGCTAGAAGATAAGGGAGATTTGTGTTCAATTGAAAAATCATCTCCAAAGTAAAATTCTCTACCCAGCTAATTTATTAACCAAGGTATTTAATGAATATTAATTTTGTGAGTGCCGAAGCTGTACTTTATCGTTTCACTTGCGGGGAGCTGTTGGAGAAATAAATAAAAAAGGAAGACAGGTCACTGCTCTGTACTTTATTATTGTTGTTTTAAAATAAATGTTTAAATTTAGGATAGTTTCAGATTTATGGAAAATTGTGGAGACAGTAGAGTTCCCATTTCTCCACATCTAATTTGCCCTATTATTAACACCCTGCATTAATTAGTATTGTACATGTCACAACTGATGCACTAATATTGATATATTATTGTTATCATCTAAAGTCCACACTTTATTCTCATCTTCTTAGTTTCTACCTAATGTCCTTTTCCTACCCTGGGATCCCATCCAGGACACCACATAACTTTTAGACATAACATCTCAGGCTCATGTGGCTAGGAAAACTTTACGAACTTTCTAATTTTTTTATAACCTTGACAGTTTTGAAGAGTGCTGACAGGTATTTTATAGAGTGGTCCTCAACTGGGATTTGTCTGATATTTTTATTATGATTAGACTGTGGTTTTAGGTTTTTGGGATGAAGACCAGGAAGATAAACTATCATTCTCATCATATCAAGGATGCATGCTATCAATTTGGCCTCACTGTTAATGTTGACCTTGATCACCTGACTGAAGTACTGTTTATCAATCAGGTTTCTCCACTGTAAAATTACTCTTTCCCCCTTTTATTACTATACTTGTTGCAAAGTCACTATGTGCAGCCCACACTTCTAGGGTGAGAGTTATGCTGCACCTCCCTATGGATGGAGTATCTACATAAATTATTTGGAATTCTTCTCTGTAGTAGATTTGTCTTTTTTCCTTTAATTTATTTTTTCAATAATTTTGTTCAATAATTTATATCAGTATTGACTCATGTGTAGTAATTTTATACTTTGGGTCATAACCCAGTATTGCTAATGTTTACCTTGTATATATATATTTTTGTAATACTTATTTCAGAGGTGCTGTGTCACAAAGACATAGAATAGTCTAGTTGTATTTCTTCTAGCCTTGTATCCTTTGGATTAGATCCCAAGCAGGTAAAACTGATACACTGAAGAAATGTTCTTCTACTTATACACAAGTCACAGACTTTAATTAAAATAAATGTAGTCAGCATTCTCTGGTAGCAGTGAAGACCACTCTGTAGAAGGCACAGTGCCTGTGGAGCTTATGTTCTGTTCACTTACTGTAATGCCATTTCCCTCAAATTTGATCTGTTGAGATGAATTTATGGTGTCGTTGACCTGAGCTCCTATGGAACTTGAGGCACTAAAATGCTTCTTACTGTACTGATTATCATCTGACTCATATTCCTGTCAAGCAGTATATGTAAGAAAGTGTACTTTCTTTAATTTTTAGATAACTTTATCGCAGAGAATTCTATTTAGAGAAGTTAGAGCTTCTTCAGCAGGCTTATGGAAAGAAAACAATCCTGAAAAGGTTTAGATATGAAATTTTGAGTATTAAAAATATATTTGTTGTTTGAATTTTCTAACTAGTTTATCTGTGCTCTTCATGACCAACTGTACACCTTCAGTCATATGGATTACTGTATGCTCAAAACAAGGACTCATGAAAAGTCATCAACAGTGTAGGAAAATATCAGTGATAGAAGTACTTGTCTTATTCATAACTATTAAGTTTCATAATTAAGTATAGATTTTCTATAGGTTGCTGGTAGAAGTATTTTATCAAATTCAGGTCATTTCCTTCTATTCCTTGCTTAATGAGATTTTTTTTAAAATTGAGAACTAACGGTAAATTTGTCAAATACTTTTAAAGAAACTTCTATAGTTTTTCCTCCTTTAATTTCTAAATGTAGTGATATGTATCAGTAGATTTTCTAATGTTGACCATTTTTCTGTTCCTGGGAAGAGTGCTGCTTGGTTCATTTGGAATAGAAATGACCTGTTCTTTGAGGATTTGGTAATGCTTTCTTATAAAAATATCTTGGTACCTTTACTATGAGGGCAGAGTTTTTAGTACTTAAAATTTTTTCTTCTATGTTTATGAATCCATATAAATTTAAGAAGTCTTCGTGAGTCAATTTAGTTAATTTGTATTTTATAATCACCCATTTTATCTGATTTTCCAGTTCATAGATATGAAGTTGTATCATATTATCTTGAAATTAAAAATATATTTAATATATATTTTGTATTATATCTCTCGATGCTATATTAATGTTGTTATTTGTGGTTTCTTTAACCGTTTTGGGGGGGTCTACTCCAATAGTAGGTCTTATATTTACTTGGTTGATTTATTCTTTTCTATTATTGTTATTTATTTTTCTGCCACATGATGCCACATATGGGATCTTAGTTCCCTGACCAAGGATTGAATCTGCACCCCCTGCATTGGAAGCATGGCATCTTAATTACTGGACCACCAGAGAAATCTTCTCTATTATTTTTTATAAACAAAGTAATACTAAATTATCATTTAAAAAGTTAATTCTTTTTGGACAGAATTTTGACCAGAAATATATTGTGATGAAAAAAGAAGTCCAACCAAGTCCTGCTTCTTTCCCTTCCCACAAAAATAGAAGTTTTGGGTTGCTTTAATTCTTCTATTCTCTTTTTTCAGTAGGAGAAACTTTATCATGATATTCACAGATGTGTTAGGCTCCATTCCATAAGAATGCTAATGGTGTTGTCTTAACAAACTAACTTGGATGGGACCGGAATAACCCCATGCACGAAGGATGCCTGCTGTTTTAGTTGTTACTGTAGACCTCTCCATAATGCATACGGTTATGAGTTGATAAGGAGACTGTATAATGAACAGGGGAGCAGCCTGGGTAAACCAAGTTATATAGCGAAATAGGCAAATAGTTTTGCATAAAAATTATGCATCCATTTTGAGCTTGCATCTAAAATGCATAGAAGACTGGCTTTCAGTAATATTTGAAAACAGCTGTACCAGTTCTGTTCTGCCCCTGGGGTCCTTTTATGACTATCCCTGCAGGAAAACTTCAATAATAAGGGAGAAAATGAAAATATTTGCATTTTGAATTAAGTTTTGCCATCATTTTGTCTGTCTCGCTTCTTTATCCTTACTCATACGCATTTTTTTTTTTTTTTTGCAAACATCAAAGCCAGAATTGATTAGAACAAGAATTCTGTGGTCACACAACACATGCTAAATCAACACTCTTGTCTGGGAGTTGGACATTTATCTTTCCAAGCCAGGCAAACACCTAATTGTCTCCACATTGTGAGAAGTGTAAAGGCCATCATGACAATGGGGCAGAAAGTTTACCCAATTCAATTTATTTAACACCTCATAACACTCTGGAGTTTTCTTCACTGCCCAGGCTTGTAAAATTTATTATGAACTATTAATCCCTATCCCGGCTTTCCTTGGAGTTTTAAAGTGAATGTAAAACAACAACAAACAGGGTGTATAAAAACATTTCCACGGCAGCAGCACATGCGGCCTTGCACATGCTATGACTACAGCTTGAGAAATCTGTTCCCAATGTGTTAGGCTTTTCAGACTTTCTTACACAAACTTTGTCTTTCTCTCATGTGAAAGATGTGGACAATAAGTCCATATATATATAGTCTTTTTCAGAATCTTTTCCATTGTAGGTTATTAACGGCTTTGAATATTGTTCCCTGTGCTCTACAGTAAATCCCCGTTGTTTATCTATTTTGTTGTGCATCTGTTAATCCCATACTCCTAATTTGTACCTCCCCACGCAGTCTTCTTTGGTAACCATAAATTTGTTTTCTATGTCTGTGAGTCCGTTTCTGTTTGTAAATAGTTCATTTGTATTATTTTTTAGCTTCCACATATATGTGATATCATATAATATTTGTCTTTTTCTTACTTCACTTAGTATGATAATCTCTTGGTTCATTCATGTTGCTGGAAATTATTCTGTTTCTTAGGTGAGGTCTTGTTCCACATTTTAATTTTGGTACTTATTAGCAAGCACCTTGGCTTTCACTTTTTTTTTTTTTTAAGATTCCAAGGAATATCCAATAGAATGACTGGTAAGAATTTACCAGTATTAAAAAGAATTGAATGATTAGTTAGAAATGATAGTAAGAATTGATTAAGTTTTTTTCTTTCTTGATTGATTAACAAAGACCATCACGACTTGCTAAGATTTTTCCATCCTTGCCTCCTGTGTTTCTATGGGTTGTTGGGTTTTACAATCTTTTTTTCAAAGCCTCTGAAATGACTTTGAGATACACATAGGAGGCCTCCCTCCTGATTCTGGGAGGTCTGGACTGACTACTAATTCTGTGGCCCAGATTGCCTAGCAACCTGTATGACCAAGTTTGTTGATGTTCTTACTGTATTTTCAAAGTCACTGGTTCTCTTCCTGAGCTTCTAATCTACTTCTTTTGGGTATAATTACAGTATCTAATGCTTATTGCTGACACTCAGGAGATATTCAATCTCATACAAATTAATTACAAATAAAACTTTTAGAAGAAGACAGGACAAGAGGTAGCAATGATTTACTGTTGGAGAAAAAACTTCATTAAAAGCTTCCTCTCTGATGGTAGGGCTCTTTTCCACTGGAATTTCTTTACTTGCCTTCTTAGGTTTGGAAATGATTCTGTACTCACTCTCCCATCCCCTTCAAAGATGCTGAAGGCAGAGTCCCAGCCTGCTGGGAAGATAGTGGGGAAGACAAATACTTGAGCAAATAAATTGCCATACAGCCTTGTATAAGCAACAGTAGGCAAACTTGTGATCACTTTGGAGAGTGTGACAAGCTCTATTCGGGTGGGAGTAGTGAGTGAGGTGTGATGTCAGGGCAGATCTTGATCTGGGTTTTGAGAGACTAATACATCCGTTATGAAGTGTGGGCATAAAAGGATCTTGAAAGACTTCTATGAGTTAAAAAAAAAATCCCATAATTGAAGTGTTGGGTGATAGAAGGTACTGTTAAAAATGGATATGTGTGACTAGTTAAGTTTTTTCACAGAAGGTGTGAAACTATGGGTGATTTCTTTATATACCACGTATTTGTATAGAGACTGATCCAAATGGTATTTGAGTGATTTTTTTGTCCTAATAATTGTAATATAGTTTAATAAGACACTATATACAATTCATATCATTAAAAATACATGCATAATTACACAAAATATACATTTTTATGACCCACAATTAGATTCCCCTTCTAGTCACCTGTTTATTTTTTAAAACTACAGTTTAGATCTTCATAGAAGCACTATATTTTACATGATTAGATCTCCTTGGAAGTGTCATACTTTGCAACAAGGAAAGGTCTTTGAGTTGCCCCAAATTCATAAACCTATGTCTAGAGATTTTAACTTCCTTAGTGAAGCACAAAACACATATGCTTAAGTAATTAAGGATACTTATGGGGTTAAAACATATTTAAAGTCCCCAAGCAAATGTGTAAGCACTTTTCCAGAGGACTTCTTGCTTGAGAAAGGTTATGCCAGTGGTCAGCATGGCAGTGATTTGCACCACTGAACGGAGCACCTGATGACTAGCTTTCCTCACCACATAAGTTTGATTTTTTAGTTTGATTGTTTTCGTCTCTATGTACTGAGAATGTATTGTTGTACTTATGGCTTGGAGATATGGTGAGTAAATGATGGAAAAAGAGTTTTAATGTCCCTGGTTAGGCTTTCTCCCTATTGTTGATGTTGCTATAACTAAACCTAGGGTGTTTTCCTATAGTGGTTTGATTTTGTTCTCAGTGATCTGAACCCAGTGGTGGTCTGCATAAATGACTGACAGATACAGTAAATCCATTTTGCTTGGTGGATGTCATAGTTCTGGTCCATGGCAGGAAGTGACTTTGGTCACCTTGGACCAGCCTTTGAAGTAAGGTCTTATACCCTTTGGTTAGTTTTTCTAACTTCACTGTCCAGACCCTTTCTTTTCTTTAACTTTTTACCTAGGAGAGGCAGAAGAGAGATAGGATAGCACTACCTTGTGGGAATTGGTACTTGGGGGACCAGTGTAAGAAAATGCTGATACTCTGGCTACAGCAGTGATCAGTAATGAAGTCCTTTATCCCTGATCCAGGAGTCTCCTGTCTTCTGCCAGCAACTGTGAAATAAGTTAGCCTGCAAGTTGGGTAAAATCTCACTCTTCACAGTTTTTTGGCATTTCTGTCCTAAGCCTTTCTGTGGTTTCCTTTCTTTGCTCACCTCATTTAACATGGATGCTTCTCAGAGTTCTGCTCTTGATTCACTGCTTTTTTGCTTCCTTCATCCTAGTCTCATGAGTGCAGTTCTGAATAATGGAGGATGCCTTCCAAATCTGCATTAGCCTCAATTTGTCCTATCAGCTCTGTACTCATATATCCCGCTTGGATGCTCAGGGCACCTCAAAACTTAACATATCTTATGCTAACTACCTGTCCCATAAACTCCTGCCTGGGCTCTCATTTCCAGGGTCTCTGCCTCTTTTGGGGTTATAGCCAGTGTCTGAATATAGTGTTGTTCAATAAATGTTGACAGATCAACTGTTGGATTTTAAGTCCCCCAAAACTCCCTATTGGAGTGGGATGGAGGAAATAAAAGAAGGGAAAATAGAGATCTGTTTTAGTGACAAAATTTTTTTAAAATCCACCATGAAGTTAGAGATTCTCTTAGGAAAGTAACTTTAAACAACTTATAAGCAAATCGAGGGTTTCTTATTGAGCATTGATTACCTGTAGGGTCAAAGACTGGCTGTGACTTTCTTCAACAGTAACATAAGGCTGTTTAGTTCCTGCCTAGATATCTATGGAAGGTTTAGATTTTAATGTGAGGATAAGCCTGTGAACTCAGAACAGGGATGAGTGATGGCTGTCATACTAACAAGTAAGATAGGCTGACACGTCAGAAGAATTGTTATTAATCATTATACTGTTATTTTTGAAAGATTTCAAGTGCCTGAGAACACTGTAATTAGGTTTTTTTTTTTTTTTTTTTTTTTTTTTTGAGACTTGTTCTTAATGCACAGGCATTTTTGTTGCAAGGCAGTGTTTAGTCCACACACCATATTCTGGGCACCTGAAACTATGGCAACCATGATTTGTAAGCAATTTAATTTGGCTTAAACATTTAGAAGCATTATTTTGTCAGTTATTTCTGGAAATGATTGAAAAAACACTTCAACAGACATAAAATTTTATTTTATTTTAGTGCTTTCCTTCTGAACCATTGTCTTGCTTTTCTCTCAGTTTCCCAGGGTAGGAAGTGATTTACAGCCATAAGGCTGTCTGTATGCTCATGTACCATTTACTTAGTTTTCGAAATTGGGCTCAAAGAATTCAGTGTAGGGCAGAGACAGGTATTATCCTCTAAAGAAAGTCATAATGCCCCTTTCTCATTTTTATCTTAAGTTAACACTCTGAGGAGGTTCAAGTAATTTTAAATCCTTAATTGCAAACTGAAGTAAAGATAATTGCTGATGCTTTTATGTGTGTGTGACAGAGTAGGATGGTATGATTGTTTTTTACAGCTATTAATTATAAGAGAAAAGTACATCTAAGTTCTACCAAGCAGCCTTTTAATCTAATCTTGCGTTAGCTTTTCCGTGTACATTAGCTGAATCATCTATAGATTTTAAAGATTGTTATCACACACAAGGAACAGGTTGAGTTTTAATCCTAAAAGCTTGATAACTAATGTTCTTCGCAGGTCTCTTACAATTGGAATTTAGAAGCTTCCATTCAGAATGACTCAAGATAAATTCCCTACATTTGTCAAAATCTGTGGATATGTATGGAAATTTTTCTTCTGTCCAACTGGAGGAAGACAGTTTTAGTTTTGTTCTTTCTCGTTGTAGTCAGTGGGTTAGGGAGTGCTAAAACTTCTTGTTGATAAAATATTTATAAGACAGTATTTTCAAAGTTATAATCATGGTGGTAAACACATTTATTCAAAATTAAATGAGGCCAAGTGGAGTGTAGTTAAATATCTTCTTAGAAATTTTGGCAAGTTACAATGGAGATAAAGATTCTAAGTCATTTGAAAATAGGATTCAATAATCTGTTATCGTTCATCCCTTTTGTAATTGTAATTAGGGAGCCATAAAATTATACAGATATTAAGATTACTTATTCAGATATTTGTTTGACTTGCCAATATCTTTACAACCTATTTTTCTTTGTTCAGATCACCAGCCTGACTACATAGTAATTTTGCATTTTGATATGTGAACTGGGTTTTGTTAGTGGTAGAAATATTTTTATAAATAAATAAGAATAAATTTTAAAATCTTTTCTCTGTATATAAACATCTATCAGCGCAATTAACCCTATATCCTCAACAGTGCTTTGGTACTATGAGATTAAGAAATTAAGCAGACAGTGCAAGGAGTCTTGACTAGGGATCCATTAGACAATCCTCCATGGGGTTGCCGCTGCTGCTGCTGCTGCTGCTGCTAAGTTGCGTCAGTCATGTCCGACTCTGTGCGACCCCATAGATGGCAGCCCAACAGGCTCCCCCATCCCTGGGATTCTCCAGGCAAGAATACTGGAGTGGGTTGCCATTTCCTTCTCCAATCAATGGGGTTGAGACTCTTCCAAATAAATTCTACTAGCAATTGAGATTTCCTTTCTCTGATTTCCAGATCATTCCTTATGTTGTAATAGACTCCCATAGACCTTAAATATAAAGTTGACTGGTGCAAGTTTGCTTAAAAAAATTTCACTTTGATTTTTGAAGCAAGATTGAGGAGTTTTTAATTTAAAACTTTGCCTGGCTACTCCAGATTTTGAAAAATGTAGACTATGCCTGGCCACTCGATAAGTCAGATTAAACTCGGTCGCTTTATTGCAAGGGTGCCTGTTGCTCAGTCTCTGAGCCCCGTTAGGCAGTACTCAACATTCAGAAAACTAAGATCATGGCATCTGGTCCCATCAATTCATGGCAAATAGATGGGGAAACAGTGGAAACAGTGGAAACAGTGACAGACTTTATTTTCTTGAGCTCCAAAATCATTGCAGATGGTGACTGCAGCCATGAAATTAAAAGATGCTGCTCCTGGGAAGAAAAGTTATGACCAACCTAGACATCATATTAAAAAGCAGAGATATTACTTTGCCAACAAAGGTCCGTCTAGTCAAAGCTATGGTTTTTCCAGTAGTCTATGTATGGATGTGAGAGTTGGACTCTAAAGAAAGCTGAGTGCTGAAGAATTGATTCTTTTGAACTCAGTTCACTTCAGTTCAGTTCAGTTGCTCAGTCATGTCCAACTCTTTGTGACCCCATGAATCGCAGCACGCCAGGCCTCCCTGTCCATCACCAGCCCCCAGAGTTCACTCAGACTCATGTCCATCGAATCAGTGTTGCCATCCAGCCATCTCATCCTCTGTTGTCCCCTTCTCCTCCTGCCCGCTATGGTGTTGGAAAAGACTCTTGAGAGACCCTTGGACTGCAAGGAGATTCAACCAGTTCACCCTAAAGGAAATCAGTCCTGAATATTCATTGGAAGGACTGATGTTGAAGCTGAAACTCCAATACTTTGGTCACCTGATGTGAAGAACTGACTCATTTGAAAAGACCCTGATGCTGGGAAAGATTGAAGGCAGGAGGAGAAGGGGATGACAGAGGATGAGATGGTTGGCTGGCATCACTGACTCAATGGACACGAGTTTGAGTAAATGCTGGGAGTTGGTGATGGACAGGGAGGCCTGGCGTGCTGCAGTCCATGGGTTTGCAAAGAGTCGGACACGACTGAG
Organism: Capra hircus; assembly: GCF_001704415.2. Classification (NCBI taxonomy): domain Eukaryota; kingdom Metazoa; phylum Chordata; class Mammalia; order Artiodactyla; family Bovidae; genus Capra; species Capra hircus. The sequence goes on along the minus strand of NC_030809.1, from coordinate 91,296,731 downwards.
TTACTGAACTGAACTGAAGGCAGTACATACATAGCTGGCCAGTGCTGTTGCCTGGTGTCTGCTGGTGCTGTTGATGGACTTCTGTTTGGCTGGATTGATGATAAAGAACCCAGTTTTCCTGAGGACTTGTGGCTGCCAAACTGTACCTGTTTCCTTGATTTGACCTCCGAACTATCGCGATGTCCTGCCTGGAATGTTGAGAAAGATCTGTTCCCCTCCTCTTTGGCTAGAGGTATTCCCTTTGTTTCCCACTGTATTTGAGAAGTTAGGTAGAGGCATTAAATGCTGCTTATCTTTTTACTTTGCTCTGAAAGTCTGTGTTCCTGTGTAGGGGTGTAATTCCTTAGGCAAAGAAGAATCTGCTCTTGACCTCACCTTGGATCTAGAAAATCAGTCTCAAACCAGACTAATACACTCTCCCTGGTGTGTCATTGTGATCTCATCCTATTCATCATCTAATTTCTCAGTTCCCGTCATAATGGGTCAGCTCTCTTCCTTCCGATTTCTATTTGTACATGACATCAGAAGTTATACAGATGATTACAAATTAATCAAAAGCTTTGGGAAAAATCAAAGCTCTATATCTTTAGCATAACTTGGTTTCTTTTAAAGTCACTGTTCTCACTTGGCCGTGGAAAAACAATCTTGTCACATTCATGTATTCTAGTCAACTAAAATTTAAATCTTGCTTTAGGGTAAATGTTCAGTCACATTTACGGGGTACTCTCTCTCATTTAGCTGTTCACGGCTCCTTCTCCCTGTCTTCTCTTTCTCTGACTCCCAGTCCTGCTTCTAGTTCTTTGGGCTCTAGGTTCCATCACCTGACAGTGGAAGGAAGAGAGGGAGTTTGTTTATGGGGATGGTGTATGCTGAGGCAACATAAAGGCTGTCCACTCCCTTAATCTCATTTCTTACCCTGATGCTAATGCTGTTAATGTTCGTTGTTGACTTTGGAGATGTGGATGACATCCAACATTGACTCTTGAGTGTTATATTATTATAGATGATCTTTGATGTCCAACGGGTACCCTTTATGGCCTATTGCAGAGGATCCTACGGAGACAGCATTGCTTTCCTTCCTTTCCTTTTAATTTTTTTTTTCATCCTTCTAGCAGGCCTCATCTGGGGCTAGCAAGCAGAATCATCTCACCAGATACTTCCAGGTACCTACTTGAAGTTCACAAGAAGCCTCAAAACCTCCACTCCACTTGGGAAACCAGAAGTGATGCTTGCCCAGCCCTGTCTGACCTTCCTTCTCTCTGTTGATGCCTTGTCAAGCCTCCTACTGGGTCTGTTGCTCACCAGACAGATGGTCAACAATTCTTCTTATCCAGAATCACTCATGTTTCTGGGGAGATTCTCTCTGGCACCTACTCTTCCCTTGAGATTACAGTAGGAAGTGGGGAGGGTGGTGTCCCAAACATGTTTCTTCTTTTTCTCTGGTGGTGTTTCCCAGCTTGTTTTATATTTTGTCTTCTGAAATAACGTATGTTTATATCCCCTCCCAGGCTGTTTTTCTTTTACAGCTAGCTAGGTGTTCATTGAATAGTTTATGATCTAAATTTTAGTCCATGGTGTGTGTGTGGGCACGTGCACGTGCGTGCACTGGGTGTTTGTTTTGAAAGTGGAGAGTTGTCGCAGGGAGAAGAGAAAACCAGACTTGTTTTCTCTTGCCCAGTTACTGCTTTGGGCATTCTGAAGAATGTAGCAGAGTGGATGAGAAGAAATGAGAACTCTTAAGAGGTCCAAAGTTGGACTTCCTAGATTTTTTATAACAAAAAATGTATTGTGAGCTGAAAATAGCAATATTCAACCAGCAATGCAAGCTGTTAGATAGTCATGGTTAAGTGTATATTATATGCTGATTTTTTCCTAAACAAAAATGCAGACTTCTCCTATAGTGGCAAATGTTGGTATTAGAGTTGGAAATGCAGATGGAAGATGGACTCAAATAAGCATATAAGACCAGAAGGGCCAAAGTCAGAGCAAGGTTGAAAGTGTCTTAATGAAAATTATGTTATTTCCAAGCCCAGTGAGTTTTTATAACATCATTGACATTGAATAATATTATCACAGCTCCCTGAACTAATAAATCATGCAGCAGTCTTCCCTGTCTGAGGTGAAGTGATAAGCTATGTGTATCTGTGCTTTTCTTTCAAGAATGGAAATTATACTTGTTTTACAACTGCATAAAATTTAGCATAATTGATCATGCTGGTAAAATACTGGTCTACAAAAATGACTTCATTCTTATCTCAGGAAAAAAAGGAGTAACAAATCTCCTCAGGTTTCAAGTGTTGAATAAAGAGTCCTTAATAGACTGTCTACACATACCAGGCGTCAGAAATGGGTTTCTTTTAGTGAAGGATGTGTCAGACCGATAGAGCTGACACCGGACGTTTAGGTAGACCCACTGGGGAAGGTCCAACACAGAAGACTGCAGTGTTGAGAGATCTAGTGAGAGACAGTGCTATGCAGGTGTGAGTGAAGGAGAATGTTAGGCAGGAAGCCTGGCGGTGCTGGAGCTTGGAGACCAGAGAGGAGGGTGACTAGAAGGCAGAGGCTGCCATCTAAAGGGCCTGCCTGGTAGGGCCAAGGGTCCAGGAGGGCAGGCAAACTCAGTAGGACTTAGCGGCGGATACAAAATGTTGACTACAAGTTTGGAGTGGATAAGGAGTAAAGGTGACATAATCTAGGCTAAAATTTCAGTAACAGTTATGGCCATGAGAAACAGTAAAGATCATGAACTCAAAACTTAGGGTTCTAAGCTCAAGGCTTTCTGAGATAGAGACCAGATATGGTCTTAGTGTGATGGAGATCAGTGAATATATGTGGCTAAAGCAAGTAATGTGGGCAAGGTATTCCAAGACTCACATCTCTAGAATATTACACACACACACACACACAGACACACAGGACTGAAAAATTACAGAGCCAAACATTCATAAAATCTCTCTTAGAAATATAATAAAAAGAAAATATGGGTGATGTCATTTTTTTTGCCTGCTTATGCTTGTCTACAGTGAACATGTATTATTGGAAAAAATGTAAAAATGTTCTGGAAAAATAAAAAAATCTACCCCTAGTGAACTCTAGTGTATTTGCAAATTGTTTGAAATTTTGATATTTTGTACTGTGACTGAGTGACTGATCCTGCCTAGGTGGGGCACTGATGTAAGGCCAAATTATTGCAGGACACAACAAATTCTCTTGGAATTGGATAAATTTCCATATTCAATCTGCTTGCCTTTTATCTTCTAGGGAAAATTTCTGATTGACCTGTAAAACAGTTACTTTCTTCCAAAACAGTCATTTAGGCTGGGTCTATCCGGGACAAAATGAACTAAGAGTTGGAAATTGTTGAGGTGAGGTGATTAATTGGAAGAATTTGGACTGAATAAATTACTGTTGGATCCCAGTCTATGTACCCAGCTGGATACTTTTTATTGGCCGATTGAGCCTGTAATGGGATAATGGAATAAGGAGAATGTTGGGCTTTGTATTTTAGTTCATTTTGCAAATGAGAAAAGCCTTAGGCAAAGTTTCTTTTGTTCTTAATGCCAAAATATTCCACCATTAACACAACACGAAATGTATTAGATAATAATTTTTAAATAACACTGGACCAATAAATCTCATAAAACTTAAACATGTTTCCTGCCCTAAATATTTTCACTAACCCCAATGATGTAAATGGAGCCAAAGCTATCAATAATGAAAAGATAAACAAGGTCTCTTCTCCGTTAAGCTCTTATTCATACCTCAGGAATTGGGTAATAAGAAAAGAAATGTTTGGTTGCATGAATGAAATTGATATTCAAATTTGTTACACACACATACGTGTGTATTATAATTGTCTGGCTCAGTTGAGAAAGTCCGTTTACATAGCAGTCGTGATTTTAACCTATTCTTGTTTGTGTGCATCCGCTGAATTTTGGAAAGCCATAGCAGCTTTAGGACAAAATGGAACGGTTTGGCTATAGATTGGATGCTAGATAACTCAAATGCTGTGTCCTTAATTAATGCAAGACTAGTAATGTTTAGCAACGGATAACAAATTGGCCATTGTCAGGTTCAATAGGTACATATCACCCTTATGGTGACTTGGCTGGATAAAGATCACCAAGGAGTCCATAGGGAATATAATGACACTAAATGGACCCTGAATGTCCCATTCTCCACATAAGCACCGATTGAGGTTGTACTATAGAATTTATCAGAACTCTGCTAATTAAAAATCCTTTTTCACTGTTTAGCAGAGTGACATAATGGACCTCGTTTAATATTGTCATTAGCATGCTGTGAGCCTGGTGATTTACTCCTGTACACAAATAGTCTCAGTGACTAGTGGCGCCCTGCGTGGGTGATGGACATGCATGTTTTTGATTTGACTATTTGCTCTGTCATTAAGTCTTCGGATGAGATAATTCAGGCTGCAGGGAACTTGGATGTGAGGGGACAGGTCTGGGACGATTAGGCCAAAGCACAGCTTCCCTTTAGTGTCTTCCCATCCTTTATGCTCCACTTAACAGATGTGTCTCCTGATGACACCAGCCCTAAGGGTACAGATGCGTCATCTTTTCTTTGTTGATCCCACCAGTTGTTCTCTGCCACATATTCCCCTGGGCTTTCTTGCTCTTGGCTGACAGTGAGACTGCCTCAGTCACCGCTCTTATATGAGTGTGCTTGGGGCCGCTAGGCTCAGCCGTCTGCTGCCCAGTGCTCTTCCGGCTGCCATGTTCCCTGTCGCTGCATGGTGGCACTGGCACAGAACTTGAGTCACTGGGATGCCTTCCCTCCACTTCCATTCCAAAGTGCGATACCCTTTTCTTTTCTCTTCCTTTGCAAGGAGTTTAGCTGCTCGGGCCTTAGGGTTCAGGTTACATGGACTCCTACCAAGGCCTTGGGCCCTTTCTGTGTGATTTAAAAGTATATTTGAAGCAACTGGTGGAACCTAAACAAGGTTGTGTGCCTTCTTTTGCCTTACACAAGTTCTTTATGCCTTCTCTGTGCCCCGTATATGTTGGTCCAGGATTAGCTGTCTGCTTCCTTAAACCACTGAATGCAGAGTTGGAAAGAGGTACCTATAACAGGCTCTTGTGAGCTGCTGTGAGCAGGCACCAGCTCACTGCAGTCTTGGGTATCTCACACTTTGTGTTTGCTCCTAATTACAGTGAGAAAGTGAGGTTAAATTCAGTGGAGTAAACAGTACAGAGGCATATATTGGCTAATGCAATAGAAATGGCCCTGAAGACTGCACCTGAATAGAATATTCTTAATCATAAGGGAGGTCATTATTTCAGAGAAAATGTAGTAAAGAGCTTAGTAAAGCAAACATTCTGTTTTTGTAAAATTTTAACCATGCTTCCTGATTTATCTGATTTATACATCTGGATTTTATCTTTCAGATTTTTCTTTAAAATAATACATGTATATAAAACTAAAAAAAAAAGAAAAACAACCTTAAGAGTTTAACGAGGGGCTGGGACTTGAGCAGGACTCGCTCATGATTTTTCCATTTTTTTCTTGAGGGTTTCTTCCTTCCTTTCAGATGGAAAAGTGACTGGAATCTTTGGCAACTTCTGATAGGCCCCTGGCAGTCACCTGCAAGGGCTTATTGTCTTCTGGGGAGAATCTGTGTAGTTTAGACTTTCTATTTTTTTCATATACTTTCTGTATTCCTTTGAACAGAAGCATAAGGAAACAAGGAAGTTACATTAAGGCTCTGGTTCTGCCCTAGATGGCTGCATGATTTGAACAGATCAGTTGGCCCCTCTGGGTCTCCTTTTTTCTTATCAGTAAGCTGAGCAGACTATGAGCTCAGTCGTGTCAGACTCTTTGTGACGCTATGGACCGTAGCCCACCAGGCTCCTCGGTCCATGTGATTTTCCAGGCAAGAAACTGGAGTGGGTTGCCATTTCCCACTCCAGGGGATCTTCCCAACCCTGGGATCGAACTTGCATCTCTTGCGCCTTTTGCATTGTAGGTGGATTCTTTACCACGGTGCCATCTGGGAAGCCCCAACATGAGCCGAGTAGGCTTCATGATTGCTAAATTCGCATCTGCAGTGCAATTTTAAGAAACAGATAAACAAGAAATAAATTTTAGAGTCTATCTTTGGAAACACCACCAAATCATGAATTTCTTTATTCATATTCAAATGCTAACTAACTACGAGGGGCATGTGCTTTTCTCAAGGCAATTATGACAGAGCTTGTGGAAAACCTGTGTATTTAGTAGCTCTAAATGGTTCATGCAGTGGCAAACCACATTCTTGAGTAATGGTGGAATATATTTTCTCAGGTGAGAGCTTAAATTCATTTCTACTGGGGCTTAATTAAGGCATGCTGTCTGTAGTCACGAACAATTCTGTGGAATAAAATCACTGAAGAAATTGAAATGCCCCAGAACGCAATGCCAGTCTTTGACATTTGAGGCATAATCTGGTGTAGTAAGCTTGGGTTTTTAAATCTGAAGGAGATTCAAGGCTCTGTTGAACGTGCTAGGGGTGAATCCCAATGGCCTTGGCCTGTTGCAAAGAGCCAGGGAAGTTTATTTTGTGTCTGGGCTGTTGGGTGAGTTCCCGAAACCAATTTTCTGTTGGAAACGGTGTGTATCCTTCTGGCAAAAAGCTGCTTGAGCAACGAGCTGTCACATTTCAATGCAGAAGCCTTTTGTTTGGCAATAAGATAATTTTAGTTCTTATTCTATCAGGATTCTATTTAGAATTTCAGCATAAATGCATTTGGAGTACACTGGACTCTTCACAGGGGAGCTGAGGTCCAGGTAAAACCATAACGTATTTTTTGTTTTCTTTTTTCCTACTTTCTCATCTTCCCCAACTTCTGCATGCCATGTTTTGATATAGGAAAAAGAACACCAGAGGCAACCTTGAAAGCACAGTGTGTGCGGAGCACAGGGAAGTATGTATGCAGCAGCATCCACTCCTCGCCTTCCCAGTGGCGGTCAGAGAGTGATGCCGAAGCTGAAGCTGTGTATATCGGTTACTGAGGTTTTGTTGCCACCTCCTGTCAGGACTTCCCAGGTCACGCAGTGGTAAAGAATCCGCCTGCCAATTCAGGAGCTGCAGGTTTGATCCTTGGGTTGGGAAGATCCCCTGGAGAAGGAAATGGCAACCCTCTCCAATATTCTTGCCTGGTAAATCTCTTGGACAGAGAAGCCTGGTGGACTACAGTCTGTGGGGTCACAGAAAGAGCTGGACATGACTTAGCGACTGAACCAAACAACAGCTGGCTTTTGGGCTTGATAAACTTTATCAGCCACTTCAGCTGTAAACATCTAAGATACTAAAACAAAACTGGAAGTATTGTAAAGGGTGTACTCAAATTCAAATATCTCACAGGTCCATGAGGGCAATCTATCTAATCTCGTTTATTTTTATCTTCATGTTTTATATATAAATTGTTCATTTATTCTTATATGTTATCATAATGGTATTCAAGCAGACTTTCCTGTTATTTTGTGATTCTTTATTGCTTATATAAGGAAAAACTGGCATAAGAAACTTACACTGTTTTTAAGGTGGCTTATGTACATGTCTGGGGCTTCCCAGGTGGTGCCAGTGGTAAAGAACCTGCCTGCCAATGCAGGTGGAAAAGGCGATGGCACCCCACTCCCAGTACTCTTGCCTGGAAAATCCCATGGATGGAGGAGCCTGGTAGGCTGCAGTCCGTGGGATTGTGAAGAGTCGGACACGACTGAGTGACTTCCCTTTCACTTTTCACTTCCATGCACTGGAGAAGGCAATGGCACCCCACTCCAGTGTTCTTGCCTGGAGAATCCCAGGGACGGGGAGCCTGGTGGGCTGCAGTCCATGGGGTCGCTAAGAGTCGGACACGACTGAGTGACTTCCCTTTCACTTTTCACTTCCATGCACTGGAGAAGGAAATGGCAACCCACTCCAGTGTTCTTGCCTGGAGAATCCCAGGGACGGGGGAGTCTGGTGGGCTGCCGTCTCTGGGGTCGCACAGAGTCGGACACGACTGAGGCAACTTAGCAGCAGCAGCAGCCAATGCAGAAGACACGAGATGCGGGTTTGATCTCTGAGTTGGGAAGATCCCCTGACGCAGGGCATGGCAACCAAGTCCAGGGTTCTTGCCTGGAGGATCCCGTGGAGAGAAGAACCTGGTGGGCTGCAGGCTGTGGGGTTGCAAAGAGTTGGACATGATGAGCGACTGAGCACACAGGTGCATGTCTTCCAATAGCTTCCAGAGCTTTGTGTAAAATGTAGCCTGAACAGAGTCGTGATGTCTTCCTTCCTTTCCAGGAAATTCCTGTTCACTTATCTTTATTTATGTACCAGCAGAGACCAAACTGCAGCTTTTCCTTTACGTTTCCTTATATTTGCTCTTTCAATAACCCTTTTGAATTCAACAGACCATGTAATTATTGTACCATATAGAAACAGTTGGGGGAAACAAATGGCATAGTGCAAAGGGTGTAATTTATGGAGGTAAGTCATCCAGAAAATCGTGGAAAGAATGTTCAATTTATATTAAATATCTTAGTACTATGGCCTTTCCCCCATTTCAGTTGTGCACATTAAATTCTTTGTGTGACACATGAAAAATTATTAAACGTATGCCTATATAAACATCAAGCAGAAGTTAAAATCAAAATGTTCCAATTTAAATGAAAAGAGAAAACCAGCAGAGTTTAAGGCATTCATTTCCTTGGTTCAAGTGTGACTGTACTTGAGTCAAGACATTTTCAATTGTCAGCAGCTCAAAAACCTATGCTCTTCAATCTTCGAAAGATGGGGAGGTGAGGTTCCAGCCTTACAGAGCATTAGCATGAAGTGTGTGTATGTGTATCGTGGTAGAATGGGTGTATGACTGAAATTTTGATGTTACTTGTATCCAAAAACCTGATGCATAGAATACAGGACTGTAGTCGTGTAACAATAATGCACTCACAAAGTTGTACTCATCACATATATGTTTGTGCCTATGTATGTGTACAAATGTATGCATACCTATCTTGTAAACTTATGAATAATATACTAACATATATAATCTAGGTGTTGCTGTTGTTTCATTGCTAAGTCTCATCACATATATGTTTGTATATATGTATGTGTACATATGTATGCATGCCTGTCTTGTAAATTTATGAAGAATACACTAACCTATTTAATCTTGGTGGTGTTCGTTAATCACTAAGTCGTGACCGACTTTTTGTGATCTCATAGACTGTAGACCTCCAGGTTCCTCTGTCCATGGGATTTCCCAGGCAAGAATACTGGAGTGGGTTGCTATTTCCTTCTCCAGGGGATCTTCCCGACCTGGGGATTGAACTTGCATCTCTGCATTGGCAGGTAGATTTTGTACTGTTGAGCCACCAGGGAAGTTCTAATTTTCCAAATAAACAGAAGTAGAAGAAACTGTTTTGGAGTGTTTACTTCAATATTTAGGTTATTTAGCTTCTATGTTAAATCTCCATGGTAACGCTATGTGTCTTCCATCTTAGAGCTCAGCACATCTCAGCACTGGATTCAGGAGAGTTATCTAGGGAACATTAAAAAAAAAAAAAAAAAGAATCCACTGCACAGAGTCTGTCTGTGGAGATTCTGATTTAATTGGTCTGAGAGTGGTGTTGGGCATTAGTAATGTTTAAAAGCTCCCTTGATGAATGTAATTGTTAGGACCAAACCGAAGCCAGAACAGGCTCTAAGGGGCAGGCTAGGCCTGAGGTTTAGTCTCTAGGAAAGCTGAGGCACTGGGAACTCCCGCAGGCAGTGTAGCTCCACCAATCAGAAAAAATCCCTGTAGCCCCCCGCCGGCGCCAGACCTAAGCCAATCCGGATAGGGATGTGAGGTTTAAAAGTCCCGCGTGCACGTACGGATTAACCAATCAGCTATGCTGTTACAGGAACAAAGAACTGCCTGTATAAAAGTAGATGTGATTCAGAGCTTGGGGCTCTCATCAAGACTCCACTGTGCTGGATGAGACTTGAGCCCTAGCTTGAGCTAGAAATAAAACCCTTTGTGCTTTTGCATTGCTGTGAGCGTCTTATTGTCTCAGTCTTGGAGAACCGGACCGTGGGCATAACATTTGGGGGCTCGTCCGGGATTCCTCTGACTGGGGAGAATAACGCCCTCCTGGCAGAAGGGGTTTCTTAGCCTGGGGAAGGTTACAGGTTTGGTCAGGGATGAATTGGTCATCCTAGCCGGTGTAAGGCTGAGGCCCAGCAGTCGCGCTGGAAGGCAGCTGGCTCTGCGAGGGAAAGAGCTCCTCTCTTGATCCCAAATCTGGTGGGCGGTGGACGCCCTTCGGTAAGGTAACTTTGGGAGGCAAGAAAACTCAGGGGGCCCAAAGAAAACCTAGTGTTGTGTTCTCGGCCGACGTTTGTTTGTCCTCTGTCGTATCCTTGTGTGTGCTGGCATTGTCTCTGCTCTGTGTGTGTTCCTTTTGTTTCCTGTAATTTTCTCTGTGATCATGGGTCAGGGAGCTTCTACCCCGCTATCCCTCATGACTGACCATTTTTCTGATTTCAAATCTAGGGCGCAAGATCTATCATTATTGGTGAAAAAGCTGAGAGTGACATCCTGACCACTCGGGGTACTCAGGGGCCAGCTTGCCTGCCCATGGACCAGACCCAGCGGCCGCAACCGGGACCCTTTTGTCCCTGGTCTCCTCCTGATGCGGACAACTGGCCAGAGTGCCCCGACCGGTAAGGAACAAGAGACTTTATTGATCTCTCTTCCCTTCCCTCTCTCTTTCCTCTCCTTAACCCTTCCTATCCTTCCCTGTTTTTCTAGTCCCCCGGTCCTAGATGCAGGAATCTGGTCAAAGGGCCCTCAGCCTGAGCTGAGGATTGGAGACTGATCACCTCCTCTTGGCAGAGAACTCGAATTCTGGTTCTGATTTCTGGTAGGGCCGAGTTCCAGTCCTCCCTTCTCTGGAGGCCCAGGGAAAAGTCCCGTAATGCCTGGGTATCTGTAGGTGGCAGGAGACGTTTGTAAGGCCACCCCTTTTGCCCCCCTCTCCTGCCTCCTCCCCCTTCTTTCAACCTGGCTTCCTTTCCTCCCTTGAAATATTTGATGTTAGTACTTGGATCTGAAGTTCTGTGTCTCTATAGGAGGTTTTCTGAGAGACTGTGTTTTTGTATTTAAGGGCTTCCCTGGTGGAGCCGAGGTTAAAGCGTCTGCCTGCAACATGGGAGACCTGGGGTCGATTCCCTGGGTCGAGAAGATCCCCTGAAGAAGGAAATTTTGCTTTGTCTGGCCATCGTGTGGTTTAGACCTGCCGCCATTTTATTAGAACTTGATTTTCTTTCCCTGTGCCTTGAGACCAGGGCTCTCAGGAACACTTATCTAGACCATCTCTAACTCCTGACACTGAGGAAAAAGGGAAGAAAAAAGACTTGAAGCTAAATCTTGCATTGTGTCTGTCTAAAAATATGTCTTGGTATGTCTCTGTTTCTGGGTAATATTTTTGAGGTTAATTTGTATATGAGCTCTATTTATTTGGCTTAAAAAAGGGGTAAGCACTTACAAATTAAGTAATTCTAAATTAAACAATAAATTCCAGGTTCATGTGAACTGGGAGATATTCAATGTTAAATACCTGATATTAATGTTTGTTTGTTGACCTATCTAATATAGACATGTCTTAGAGTAATTAACGTTAAGTAGAATATTTTCATTGTACCTAGGTTTAAGTTAAATATTATATCTGTTACAAGTTTGTCAACAAGGAAATTAGAGTCAACTAGATCCAAGATGGCGGAGCTGACTTTCACTAGACCTTGAGCCTTGGTATTTAGGCCCATTGTGGCATATCAACAAGCTAAGTGATACACCCATCAACACTGACTAAATCTGACCAAATGTTCTAAACCCTTTTAATTGATTTTTTGCTAAAACTTCCGAAATGTAACTCTTTTGAAGTTCTTTTGATCTCTAGCTAACTTTGGGCCCCTGGAACATCCCAAAGAAAGATATTAAACTGTATTTATTTGGTTAAATTACATGGAAAAGATTATCAAATGAGTAACAAATCCGCTCATGGTATAATGTATGGTAAAATTACTAATACAGATATCCTAGAAATTATATGGAGTTTTTAACATTCTGATATGTCCTGGTATTTTAATGAAAAACCTGATGACTTCACAAAAGTTAACAAAAGGACTGAATGAACTAGCTAGTGAATATGCTTATAACTTTTATGGTTTCTATTTGAAAAATTATGGGTTTGAATCTTATGTTTACAGGGAGTAGGGACAATCTTCCTCTCAAACTAATTATGACAATGCTTTGGTAAAATTAAATGTTATAAACAAAACAATTATATTTTCTATCTGACTCCTCCAAAAATTGGAAGTTCTTAGGTTTCCAGTAAGTTTATCAAATGAGTTAGGAAGGTTATCTCATGGGTACAAGAATCTCAAGAAATTTTTGAGACCTTAAAAAGGGAAGAATTCACCTAGATTTGTTAGGCAGAATCTGTGATAAGCCTTTGGTGTGAGTTTCCCAGCCCTGTTTTATTTTAAAAGTTCAGTCTGAGACTCTATAAATGTTTCAGCAAAATAAAAAGCCTGTAATCAATTATGGTTTTAAAAATCATCAGACCAAAATCAGTGAGAACAGACCTATTTTGCAAACAAACTAGCCTTAATTTGGTTATATTTAATAAAAATAAGGGTAACTATGAGGAGAAAAAGATATTTCAAAACGTTAAATCCCAGTTTGTTAATGGAGGTCTGCATCTAGTAAGACCCATCTCTTAGATAGTTCTTTGCTGTTATGTGATATTGATGTAAAATTTAATTGAATTCTTGAAAAACACCCCAAGTTTGTTTCTGAAGCTTATCTCGGTAATCTGTCTTTGGATGAAGATCAGATGCCTCATGACCTGCAACCAGGACTGGAAAAAGACATAATTTAAGGGACTGTCTCCAACATGGATGGAAGGACTTTTTTTCAGGAGAAACGACACTACACCAGGATGAGAAGACGATGACATCAGAGGTAGACAGCTTCCCCGAGATGCTGGACCTGATTCGTATGATCATTTATGTTTTCTTGACTTCTTAGACCTTTGCATATAAGTCAAATGCTTTTCTATCATAGGCCTGATCCTATACTAGTTTTAAAAATCAATCCAATTGTTGGGTTTGTGGCCAATTACCTGTGTCTAGTTCTGGGTTACCTTGGTAAATTTCTCCACTACCAGACTCTAACTGGTTGGCCCTGAGAAAATTTACGTAAAAATTAGAGTCATATTCAGGTCACTATGATATTACTAGATAGGATCCCCTCACTGGGCCAATTAATAATGCTTGCTCTGACTCCGGCTATAAATTTGAGCTTTTTTCTATTACCCAAGCTCAATCAGAACAAGAAAAGTTTCCGCAAAAGATGGGAAAATCTCCCACAATTATGGGATGATTTATATAGATAATAGCAGGCTACAGTAATTTAGGTTTAAAGTCTCCTCTATGTTGAAAAAAAAATTAAATCATACTAAAGATAATCAGTCTAGTAACACTAGAAAACTGGACTATGTGCCTTATAGATGATGCCAATATATAATTTCCCTGGAAGATAAAGATTCTACGGGGCAGACTAAGTCAGATTACACTGTCAAATATGTGTGTGAGGCCTCTAATAGAATAATATATAGTCCCATATGAGATCGATGATGGTAACAGTGTAACTCTAGATATGGCAAGAAGCAACAAGAGGGAATATTTTTCTGGACCAAAAAGCTAGTAAGAAAGGTGGTCCAGAGAATTTTGGATACTGTTTTATGGCCTAGTCTGGTAACAGCACATTGAGTGGCCTGTTTACCTGAGAATGGACACTCTCAGCACCATGGGATAAAATGGTCATGAAGTGCCCCCCTCATAACCATGGTCAAGTTTATGAGCAAAAAGGGGCTCTGCCAACTGAAGACTGACACTCGCCATCTGCATCTACAAAGATTAAATCATGGCTGCTGCAACTGCTGACTTTCAACGCTCCTGAAAGGAGTTCAGGGTGAAAATCAGGAATGAGGCACTCTGTGCTCTGAGAAAAACTGGCAGAACAGGCCTTCAGATAGTTAGATCTTTTCAAGAAAAGATTTTATGAGTCCCAATTCTTGCATCTTCTCATACCTAGAGAAACACTGACGTCATTAACGGTGAAATCTGCTTCGGCTATTAAGGAATAGTTTACAATTAAAAGTCAAAATAGAGTAGCTACGGTTCAGATATCCTGGAAAATAACTAGGTGATGCTATGGGTGTACTTTCAGATTAGAGCTTGTATTGCTCCAAGCTGGGGCAGTCCTATGCCCCATTTTGACAGGAAGTTATCATAGTCATTGTTGCCTAGTTCCCTAAAATTAAAACTGAGTGGGACCCTGTGGGGCTCTGGAGTACAGATCTGTTCTGTGTTCTCCATTTCTTATCTGTAGGATATAGACTTTGTTCAGCCTCCTTGGCCTTCCCTGAATTCCAAAGTGTGGATTCAAACAATTGCTAATCAGGAAAGGGAGGGGATACAAAAACAGAAACAATCAAAGGTTGGTACAGCCTCCAGACAGAGTCCTGGTTCCTACTCAAAGAAATATGCATAACAATGTCTTTGAGCCCCCACCCAGGTGGAAGATGGTAACTTCAGACTGAACACAAAATTCTTGGAGCACAGCTCTGTTGCCTCACAACCAACCAATCAGAAGGGGTCACAAACCCTGCAACCCTCACCCCAAATGTTGCCTTCTTTTTCCGGGGACCAGAGATGACCATCCTGTTAGGTCTTTTGTTTGGCCCTTGTCTATTGCATCTCTGAGAAGGGCCAACTAAATTGCTGCAACTACAAGGGTAGAAGCTGATTTCAGAAGTGAAAAACCCCAACTTAGATCAGGTAGAGAGAGACTTCTGCTCTGTTAGGCAGGCCTACGCCCATGCACAGCAGGAAGAAGTTACAGAAGAAGGAGACCTCTGCCCCAATTCCCAAAAAGTATCTTGAGTATGAGGTCTCTCAGGGGGCCTATGTGCTGCGTTAGGGGAGGAATGTTGTTTTTATGCAGACTACACCGGGGTGGTAAGAGAATCTATGGCCAAAGTAAGGGAAGGGCTGGCCCAACGAAAAAGAGAACGAGAGGCCCAACAAGGATGGTTTGAGTCCTGGTTCCAACAGTCCCTGTGGTTAACAATGCTAATTTCCACCCTGGTGGGCCCTCTAATAGTGCCACTATTAATACTTACTTTTGGTCCATGCATAATAAATAAGCTTGTTGCCTTTGAAAAAGACCACGTCAATACCATCCAACTGATGGCACTGAGGCAACAGTATCAGGCCCTGCCCCAAAATAAAGAGGAAGATTCCTCTATGTAGCTGAAGACAGGGGGGAATGTTAGGACGAAACTGAAGCCAGGACAGGCTCTAAGGGGCAGGCTAGGCCTGAGGTTTAGTCTCTAGGAAAGCTGAGGCACTGGGAACTCTAGCAGGCAGTGTAGCTCGGCCAATCAGAAAAAATCCCTGTAGCCCCCTGCCCGCGCCAGACCTGAGCCAATCTGGATAGGGATGCGAGGTTTAAAAGTCCCCCGCGCGCGCGTACGGATTAACCAATCAGCTATGCTGTTACAGGAACAAAGAACCGTCTGTATAAAAGTAGATGTGATTCAGAGCTCTGGGCTCTCATCAAGACTCCACTGTGCTGGGTGAGACTTGAGCCCCAGCTTGAGCTAGAAATAAAACCCCTTTGTGCTTTTGCATTGCTGTGAGCGTCTTATTCTCTCAGTCTTGGAGAACCGGACCGTGGGCATAACAGTAATGTACAGTAGGGTTGACAGCTACTGCATTAGCTGTGTGTTGACAAGCAGCACTGGCAATATCTAACAACAACCACATGGAGATCTGGGGTTTGCTGAGATCTTTTCTGCTTTGTCCTGACTGCTGTTAAGACTCAAGTCAAGTGGGCCTTAGGAAGCATCACTACAAACAAAGCTAGTGGAGGTGATAGAATTCCAGTTGAGCTGTTTCAAATCCTAAAAGATGTTGCTGTGAAAGTGCTACACTCAATATGCCAGCAAATTTGGAAAACTCAGCAGTGGCCATGGGACTGGAAAAGGTCAATTTTCATTCCAACCCCAAAGAAAGGCAATGCCAAAGATTGCTTAAAGTACTGCACAATTGCATTCATCTCACACACTGGCAAAGTAATGCTCAAAATTCTCCAAGCCAGGCTTCAACAGTTTGTGAACCAAGAACTTCAAGATGTTCAAGCTGGATTTAGAAAAGGCAGAGCAACCAGAGATCAAATTGCCAACATCCTTTGGATCATCAAAAAAGCAAGAGAGTTCCAGAAAAAAACATCTATTTCTGCTTTATTGACTATGCCACAGCCTTGACTGTGTGGATCACAAGAAACTGTGGAAAATTCTGAAAGAGATGGGAATACCAGACCATCTGACCTGCCTCCTGAGAAATCTGTATGCAGGTCAGGAAGCAACAGTTAGAACTGGGCATGGAACAACAGACTAGTTCCAAATCGGGAAAGGAGTATATCAAGGCTGTATATTGTCACCCTGCTTATTTAACTTATATGTGGAGTACATCACGAGAAATGCTGGAATGAATGAAGCACAAGCTGGAATCAAGATTGCCGGGAGAAATATCAATAACCTCAGATATGCAGATGACACCACCCTTATGGCAGAAAGTGAAGAGGAACTAAAAAGGCTCTTGATGAAAGTGAAAGAGGAGAGTGAAAAAGTTGGCTTAAAGCTCAACATTCAGAAAATGAAGATCATGGCATCTGGTCCCATCACTTCATGGAAAATAGATGGGGAAACAATGGAAACATCAACAGACTTTATTTTTCAGGGCTCCAAAATCACTGCAGATGGTGATTGCAGCCATGAAATTAAAAGATGTTTACACCTTGGAAGGAAAGTTATAACCAACCTAGGCAGCATAATAAAAAGCAGAGACATTAGTTTGCCAACAAAGGTCCATCTAGTCAAAGCTATGGTTTTTCCAGTAGTCATGTATGTATGTGAGATTTGGACTGAAAAGAAAGCTGAGAGCTGAAGAATTGATGCTTTTGAACTGTGGTGTTGGAGAAGACTCTTGAGAGTCCCTTGGACTGCAAGGAGGTCCAATCAGTCCATCCTGAAGGAAATCAGTCCTGAATATTCATTAGAAGGACTGATGCTGAAGCTGAAACTCCAATACTTTGGCCCCCTGATGTGAAGAACTGACTCATTTGAAAAGAACTGATGCTGGGAAAGATTGAAGGCAGGAGGAGAAGGGGATGACAGAGGATGAGATGGTTGGATGGCATCACCAACTCAGTGGACATGAGTTTGAGTAAACGCTGGGAGTTGGTGATGGACAAGGAGGCCTGGTGTGCTGCAATCCATGGGATCACAGAGTCAGACATGACTGAGACACTGAACTGACTAACTGACTTCCTGCTTCCTCTTGCCTGTTGTTAATACTCAGAGCTGCTGAGGTTTGCAAAGGGTGCCACCTATTGCTTCAGACAAAAAGAAGCAGGAAATGTGAAGCAATAGAAATGACTTAGATTAAAAGTGAGGTGACTTGCATAAGAGTATAAGCTGAGATGGAGGGGGACTTGAACCTGGGTCTTCTGCAGTGATGTGATTGTGAGTAAGGGCTCTAGAGTCAGCTTGCTGTTGGCTTGAGTGTGTTGGCTCCTGCGTTAACTAGCTGGTTGAGTGATGAGGGGCCTGCCATTCATTTGTCAGCCTGGTAAATACTTTGGAATTCAGTCCCTGAGCCAGTTATGTTTGGGGAAGAAAAATACTGTAGCAGTCACAGTCTTATGTGACAGGTCTTAGATACCGTATTTTGGCCAAAGTTTTCATACTTCCAGAATGGAGATAACTTCCCTGATGGCTCCAGTGGTAAAGAATCCACCTGTAATGCAGGAGACCCAAGAGATGCAGGTTTGATCCCTGGGTTGGGAAGATCCTCTGGAGAAGAGAATGGCAACCTACTCCAGTATTCTCACCTGGGAAATCCCATGGACATAGGAGGCTGGTGGGCTAAAGTCTAGAGGGTTGCAAAGAGTCTGATACAACTGAGCATGAGCATGCACACACATTGTTATGCCTACTTCATATGTTGAATGGTTGAGAGGATTAAATGATGTGATCAATGTAAGCCACTTGTGACAGTACCTCACACAAAATATCTCCTTAGTACATGAGGGCTAGTATTATTGTTATTACTATTATTTTTATTTGATTTCACATCCTATTCTCTTTCTACTATACAATGCCACTTAGATTGTGCATAGAAAACTCTATTTTAAGTTTTTTTTTCTCATGACTTGGAATCTTTTAGGAGCTGGACATTAAATCAAATTTGTTATCTCAGCACTTATCTGAATAATATTCTTTCATTATTTTTTATAACAGTTCCTTGGATGGCTTCATTTGCTTTTTCTTCGAAGTCAACTAGAGATATTGCTTATTGCTTCCCTTTTCCTTATGTACTGGACACTAAACATAGAGGCTAAATGTAAATAGAATTAAAATAAATTAATATAAGTCCTTGAAAATGCAGTTCTAGCTGTAATAATACCAACTGCTATATGGTCCTTACCGTGTGCCAGGTATAATTTTGAATGTTTTACATAAAATACTTAAAACATGTTTTTACTATGGATAATTCCAAACACAAACAGGAGTATCTGTGTATAGAGAGGATATGAACCCCCACATACTCATATTTCATTTTTAGCTATTATTCCATCATGGTCAGTTTTTTGCTTGTTTATGACCCTCCAACTCCCTTATCTTAGCCTCACAAATATTTTTCTCTAAACAGTTCTTGAAAAAACAAAGATCTTAAAAAAAATATCCTCACAATGCCAGTATCACATATAAATGTAACCCTTACAAAGAAACATGATATGTTGAGTAGTGTTATCCCCATTTTACAAAAGAAGCAGCTAGGCACAGACAAGTAAGTCAGACAAGTTAAGTAAGACAAGTAACTCTCCCAAGGCCACACTTAAGGCTAGTAAGTGACAGAGATGAAATTTGAAGCCAGGTGGTCTGGCTACTTGGTCTGTGTTCTTAATCACTTTGATGTACCAGCTTCTCTCACGAAAAATTGCTCTTGTCCATGAAAACTTCATCAGTCGATCTAAGAAAGAAATGGAAAATTTTGTTCAAGCCAGATTGAGGTTACAACCTGGGAGCAGCATCTCAGGAAGCTCTGAGAACTATTCTGCCCATTAGAAGTTAAGGCACAGTTCTGTTAGGTTGGTGCAATTGCAGTTTTGGACCGTGAATTTTAAATCATTATAACTAGGTTCAAACACATCTTTAGTAATCAAAATAGGGGCTATTACAACCAACATGTTTTTGCCAACAAGAAATAAGTTTGTTTCTTCCAGGAGCATAAAAATCCGTGCTTTGGGATTCTGTCACTACACTCCTCATCTTCAAGGCTCTTGTTTCCTTTTCTAAACCTCTTGAACCACCACTGCACTGTATGTTCCTTAGCAGTTCCTGGACCAAATGTGTTGTTGATGTTGCCAGTTGTCTCTGCTACTTTAAGACCCATTTTGAACTTGAATAAGAAAATCACTTGAATTTGCTTTTTGTCTAATCTTTTCCATAGTCTAAAATAAATATAAAATAAGCAGCAAGTAATGTTATTAGCAAAAAATCATGAAGTGAGAAATGCACATTAAAATGATGTATAACATAACCACATTTATTTAAGAATGTATTTCAATATCAAATGGAAAATTTCAACAATGTGAAAACCACAATTGCTTTTGCACCAACCTAATAGAAGTGTTTTGAGACAGAGGGTTGTACAGTAAATGATGTATTATTGACAGTTTACACATTCCAGACCTAAGTGTCATCTTGGTCCCTTGCAAGATCAAGAAGGAATATTATCTTTAAAGATTTGTCTTGTTGATGCTAGGAAAACCTGAGTTTGAACCCCGGCTTCATCACTTATTAGCCATGTGACTTTGTGCCCAGTGCTTATCCTCTGTAAACTACAGTTCCTTTGTTAACATGATGATGTAACAATACCTACGTCATGGAATTGTTGTGAGTTGATGTGTGTAGAGTGCTTTGTACCATGCCTGGTGCGTATTGGACCTTACATATTATTATATGGGTACATAAAATAGGCAGCTAAGTATCTAGGAAGACAGGTGTATATTTCCATGTGTATGTTTGGGGTATTTAAGTTGCATTTAAGTGATGACATTAACAAGTGTAGTTTTTCTTTTTTTTTAATTGTTGAAAGGACACAGTGTACTTGATCAGATTGATTCTCATGACTCTCTGGGTTAGGCAGCAGTCACTTTGAATGGTCAAGAAATGGCTTGATGATGACTTACTGCAACTGGTTTAGAAATACCTTCTAATTTATAGGTGGAAAGCTGCCAGCTTGTTAAATAAAAATAAGTGTTATATTAGCTCATGTGAGCAAAGGAGCAGTATTTTCAAGGAGTGATGTCTTTCTTTTGAGCCACTTTAAAGTCGTTTGTCAACATCCATCCTAAGAATACAGTGAAATTCTCATGGAAAATGTGCACATCTTCTGTTGCCTGGCTTCTTCCACTTCAGCAGGAATGCATACTGTGAACAATAGGATGGGATGTGAAGAATGTTAAGACCACAGAAGTGTAAAATGTGTGTGTCTGTGTGTTTGTGTGTATGTGTGTTTTTGTGTATGTGTGTGTAGGAGTCCCTGTGTGGGACTCTAAATTTTGCCCTCTAAAATTAAATATAAATTATTTCTTAGTCACCTGCTCTTTTGAAATTTATGTGCATTCCTATACACTGCTAATGTGGATAATTGATCACACACACAGTATTTTATGGTATTTTTCCTTTACTCTGTAACATCTGATATTCAGATACTCTGCTCCATTCCAGATCTTTCTTTCTTCCTCATTCATATTGGTAATTCCCAGGATTTATATTGAACAATTCAACCTGTCAAAGAAGAATCATGCTTTCCCAATATTACATTTAATTGTGTGCCTTGTTACTCCTAATCCATGTGATTTATATACCTTGCTCATTGTGTCAACATTGCCATTCCTTTTAGTATTCCCACTGGATAAGAGCACCACCCTGCAGCCTCGTCCCTTCTCCTTTCTCTGCTTCGTTATGTAAAAGTGAAAGGGTTATTTTGATTTATAAGGAGCAGCTGAGCTTGGCTCTCACCTTGGTTATCCTTGCACATGAAGAAAACAAATGTTATTTTCCTCCACAAACATTATGTTTGAGAATTTTCTTCACATGGCTTTTGACTTCCTGCCCCTTGGTTTGGAATTCCTCCCTAGCCACTGCAAGTGAGAATTGTGGTGGAGGCTGATTCTGGGAAATTCTTGTGTGAAACCAAGTTTCTTGCCTCCAGCAGTGTATATATAGGGGAAATTAGGTTGCTAGTTTTCCCTAAAGCTGTGTCAAGGTAATAACTCACGCTGTCTGACCAAACACTTGGCAGGATTTACATGACATGCTGGCCTCTTCGAGTTTTGCGTTAACAATTTCTGAATGAAAGAAAAACTCCAAACTGTGTTCAGTTTGGGAAATTCTAACAATTAGGAAATTGGTTTGTCACTCAGATGAGTTTGGTTTTGCTTCATTTTATCTACCTATCTGTCTATCATCTATCCACCTACTTATCTGTTTATATATATATTTTTAACAATCCCTTTTTTGAAGTAAACTTTGTGTATACTAAAATGTGTCAGTTTTAAGTAGAGTTTGTTGATATATGTATACATTTGGGTAACCACTACCCTAACTGATTTATAGAACCTTTCTGTCACACCCCAATCTTTCCATGGGCTTCACCGGTGGCTCAGGGGTAAAGAATCCGCCTGCCAAGGCAGAAAACCCAGGAGGCCTTGGCTCAGGGGTAAAGAATCCGCCTGCCAAGGCAGGAAACACAGGAGGCGTGGGTTGGATCCCTGGGTTGGGAAGATGCTCTGGAGAAGGAAATGGCAGCCCCTTCAGCATTCTTGCCTGGGAAATTCCGTGGGTGGAGGAGCCTGGTGGGCCGCTGTCCATGGGGTCACAAAAGAGGCGACTCAGTGACTAAACGGAAGCAGTAGATCATCTTTCCTTATGCCCCTTCCAAGGTGATAAGAACACGCTTCAGAGACTGTCATTCTTAGATGAAGACGCCTTGTCAATCCTAGTTGTAACTAGATGGCCAAGACTGGCTTTGCTTAACAACAGTCACTGTGATTACCTTATTATAAGTAGAAACGTGCCGGCACTACACAAGTTCCCACTTTTGACTGACAGCTCAGAGAGGAGGAGGAGGGATGGGTGGAATGAGTGGATGCTGGGCAGCAGTTTATACCACTGCAGTCAGCCTAAGATGCTAGCTTCGGGTTTGGAAGGACCTGGCTTTCCGTGGCTATAGCAAAAGGGATGAATGATAGTCGACGTGTGCAACGAACGGAGAGAGATGATTCAGAGGGAAAAATGTCAGATGTAGTGGAGGTCAGAGAGCCTTGCTGAATTGTCATTCAACAAATGCAGGTTTGGTAATTGTCATTCAACAAATGCAGGTTTGGTGTCGAGACCAAAGGCAGCTGCCAGAGAGTCAAAAGATGTTGGGAGATATGTGTTCAAGAATAGAAAGTATCCAGAGCGCACTGGTCAAGGTATTGGTCCTTTATTAAATCAAGCAATTCCTCCAGCTGGGCAAGGCAAAGGTGGGACTTTATGGTGGTTGACATAGTGGGTGAGAGGGTAAGACAAAGGTGAGGAGGCTGGTGATTCCAATTAAACAGGGTTTATTTTTGAGGAGCTAGGTCTGAGTTCTTTCCCCACCACATCTCTGTGGGCGTTTGATATTGTTCAGACAGCTCTATTATAGGATTTTGATGCCTTTACTGGCTGAATCAATCATCTGCAGTGAGGTTTGGCTTGTTTTTGTGCTTCAGTGTGCTGATGAAGATGGCAGTTAGCTCTTTCATTATGAGAATGGTGGGGCTGCAGTGGGGAAACACTGAAGCTATTTCTGATTCAAATTGCCTGCGCACAATTAGATCTGAAAAGAATAGTTTGGAAGATGGAATCAGAGAGAAGTCTCAGTTTTGGTCCATATGCCAGGCCTTCTTTCTTTCTTATTATTCCATTTATGCAGCATTTAAGTAGAAGAACATTCAGCTTGGTCCCAAAGACATCTAATAGGTAATGACTTCTCTGGAGAGTGGATTCAGAGCAGTTAAAACAGACTCACTTGAGGAAGTAGGAAGGAGAGTGCAGTGGTTGTTGTGGTCAGATTTCATGTCCAAGTCAGAATAACTTTGCAAATCAAGTGATGCCAGGACGTTGGGCAAGGTCTCCAGTGGCAGTGGCACATGGTTACTTTTTCTGCCCTCCTGACAAGGAAAAATGCCAGAGATTTAGTTGATCTTCTGGTCTCTTCACGGAATGCCTGAGTTTCCCTTTGAGATTATGTTTCCCCAGAATTCAGTCAGTTGATTTTTTTGTATGGTATTTCTCCAGCCTCCTCAGAAAGAGTGAAGTGTACCTTATAATACACTAAAATATCCTTTATCCATGCCATGCAGCTGCTTACTGCTATTTAAATAAAATTAATAATTCTTAATTATGCATGCTCTTTTTGTATAGACATGTACTTGACTTACCAACTGTTCATTGTGTTTTTGTTAATTTGCAGCAAACCAGTGTATTTGATGGTTGTAGTCTGCCTATGAAAAAGTCTATTGTTTCACTTCATTACAAACTAATTCTCCTAAGACTAAAGTCTTCAGTTCATTTCCTTGGAGACAGGGTAAGAAAATCCCGAATTCATCAGGATCAGACTATTGCACACCTTGGGAAATTTTAGGTAAATTGGTTTCCCCCACCAAAGGATATTTTGATTAAGCGAAAAAAGCACATACAACCTTCCCCTCTAATTCTCCAAATCTCCTTTCAAATACAATCCCTCCTCTTCTCTCAGCTTTGGAGGGACTAGTTTTCTTCTTTCTCAGTTTTCTCTGTTTTCATTCTTTAAATGGAGCTGGATAACAGTGATTTTAACTTTCCGTCTTACAGCTATTAAAATCCCTGAACTGTTGATCCTAATAAAAGAGTTATGAACCATGCCCTGCTAAAATGACTTCACTCCCCCTCTCTCCCTTCACCCCGATAAATTCCCTTGGTGGGTGATAAAATACTGGATTGAAGTGGACACATTTGGTCTCTGTTAAAGCTATTTATGGTGATTTCTCTGTCGCGAGCATTATACTTGGGGCAACCAGATGCTTTTCTTTTGGAGTCCATCTCGTAACATATTCTCTCAGTATTCCAGGAACTCCTTGGGGTCCAGCAAATTATCCTCTCTTTATAAGTGCGGTTATATAATATAGCTCCATCCAGAGAAGCCAAGCATATGGGGAGGAAAGATGGCACAATAGGAAAGCCACCTTTAATTTTTTTTAAAAAAAGCATTCAACTAAATGTCATTCACTTTCTCTTTGCCCATATAGTTAACATCCTGTAGTGAGGGCCATTAGGGATGGGCTGGCAGCTGTCTGCAGGACATGAATGAGTTTCACTGTTTGCTGTTTTGTTTCTGAAAGGATTCAAGCTGGATGAGCCATTTTAAGGCTCAGGTAAGCAGACATTCATCTAAAAGTTTATTGTGAGACACAGTATCATTCAGTTCAGTTCATTTCAGTTCAGTCGCTCAGTCGTGTTTGACTCTTTGCGACCGCATGGACTGCAGCACGCCAGGCCTCCCTGTCCACAGACTGAAAACCACAGTACCATTGGTTTTTCTAATAAGTGTGTTGCATTTTTCTCCATTTATCTTCTTGATGATTATTATAGCAATTAAAGAAACTTAGAATCCCCATACCTCCCCAGTCATCTCCTGGGCCTTAGGATTTAATGCTGCTAGGGCTGTATCAGCATCTATTTGAAGAAGACGTTCTTGGATATATGTCTTTTATTTGTATTTTGGGAAGATCTGATGATCTAGTCTAGATTACAGTTTGTCAGTTGGATGTTTGGTGTTGTATCACTTCTTGTGTTGTTTAGCCACTAAGTCATGTCTGGCTCTTTGCGAACTCATAGACTGTAGCCTGTGCGATTTCCCAGGCAAGAATACTGGAGTGGGTTGCCATTTCCTTCTCCAAGGGATCTTCAGGGGTCAAACCTGTGTCTCTTGCTCGGCAGGTAGATTCTTTACCACTGAGCCATCTGGGAAGTCTACCACCTCCTGTTGGCCTACTTTATTATTTATTAATTTTTTGGAGTAGGTTGCCGTTTCCTTCTCCAGGGGATCTTCCTGACCCAGGGATCAAACCCAGGTCTCCTACATTGCAGGCAGACGCTTTAACTGCTGAGCCACCAGGGAAGCCCATTTATTTTTTGAGACCAACATTAGGAAGAGCAGCACTAATACTACTGTTAATAAAACTGCAGTTTGCTTTGCTTATTACAGCATAGATGAGTGCTTCTCTGCAAGCACCCAAGAATGTGGAGAAGTTTGTCTTTATTCCTCTAGGTGAGTTGCCTAGAAGCCTAAAAGGACAAGGCTGTGGTAGACCAGAACCTTCAGCTCTTTGGCCTTGCTGGGCACTGTTTCTTCAGTTTCACAAGCAAATGACACAATTACCAGGTCTGGAAGACAACATTCCCAGAACAGACTATTAGATTTCATGCAGATGATCAGATTGAATTTTCTACTGTTTCAAGAAAATAATTTCCTTTTAGAAGTGATAGGGAAACAAGTACCCAGAATTACATGGGAACTTTCTTCTCACAAGCCATGGGAAGTTGTCTGTAGAAACAGGACAATGTCTATCTGTGTCTTCAGAGAAATCAGTGTGAGAACTGGATGATGATATATCCTAAACCCATTCAGAGTCCCAGCACAATGTCTGTCAAAAAGTAGGCCTTCAAATATTTGCTGAATCAACATTTCCATATTAAAAATATCTATAAACCAGAAAAATAAAAATTAGTGGTAGCATTTTAAATATGTGAAAAGAAGACAAAGTGACTAATGTGGATACCTGCATATACATTCGGAATGTTTATATACAGTTTGTGGAGATTTAACGTTTATTCTTTTTATACCATGATTGGACAGAATTCCCTTGTTATATATCTTGATCTTGACTGTTTCCACTGCTTACTTTGGAGCTGGCTCTCCTGATCTAAGTTTCCTGTATGTAAACATGAAACATTTAAAAATTGTTTTAGAAGCCATGATGTAATCTTTTGAAATTCAATTTCCTGAAGTGAAGTCTATTTTTGGCAGAAAAAAAGTCCTCCTTGAGAAATAGGATTGTCTATGTGCGGTTGAGGATGCATAATTCAAACAAGGTTGTTATATCAATCAAATCAAATTTGGAGAAATAAGAACAATCCGAAGAAGTTCTAGCATGATAGAAAAATAACTACCAAGTTTGGTGAGATCTCATTCTCAGAAAGTCAGCTTCAGTTTGATTCAATCTTATTTAAACGTTTACTTTCTGCCAGACATTGTGCTAAGTGCTAGAAATAAAAAGATGATTTAAATACACTTTGTACCCTCCAGGAGCTCGCAGACTGACTGGTGGGGAGGATAAATGATTCCATTAGAACCTAACCTCTGTGAGAGCAGGACTTTGTTTTGTTTGCTCTTGAATCCCTAATGTCTAGAATAGTTTTTGGCACTGAATAGGTGCTTTAGTTTGCTCAGACTGCCTTAACAAAATACCATAGATTTGGTGGCTTAAAGAGCAGAAATTGATTTCTCACAGTTTCGAGGTTGAGAAGTACAAGATTTAGGTGTCTTCAGATTCAGGGTCCAGTAAGGGCTTGCTCTCTGTCTTGTAGACAGCTTCCTTCTCACTATGTGCTCACATGGCCTTTCCTGGGTATGTGCTCACACAGAGACAGAGAGGGCTCTTATATCTCTTCCTCTCCTTATAAGGGCATGAATATCATCATAGGGGTTCCATGATGACGACATTTCAACCTAATTGCCCCTCAAAGGCCCCGCCTCCAAGTACCATCACAGAAGGGGTTAGATTTCAACATATGAGTTTTGAGGAGGACACAAACATTAATCTATAACAGTAGGTACTTAATTAGTAACTTTTGAATAAGAAAGAGTGAATGGATTGTTATGTTGGAAGATTTTGGTCATCATTTGCTTTCATGACCAGTGCTCACTAGCTGGGAAGCTGAGCATGCTCCTACTCAGTCTCTGTTCTCATCTGTGCAGCGCTCAGTTGCTGTCGTGTCCGATTCTTTTGCCTGCCAGGTTCCTCTGTCCATGGGATTTCCCAGGCAAGAATACTAGAGTGGGTTGCCATTCCCTTCTCCAGGGGATCTTCCCAACCCAGGTACTGAACCTGCATCTCTTGGGTCTCCTTCATTGGCAGGCGGATTCTTTACTGCACCACCTGGGAAGACCAATTATCTCTAGAGGACCATTAATGTTGCCACCCTTTTCAAATTCTAAATTATAACCTGGTATATTTGGATGTAAACTTGGCATCACCCGCTGTTGTCTCTGGGCTGTCTTCCTGCATAGGACAAACCATAACAATTATTTCTTTAAAAGATCTTAGTCCCTGGGAAGGGTCCTGCAGTCCTTTGACTCCCAGTTGCCTGTCTCATTAACAAGAGGAAGCTCATGGAAGGTGGTTTGTCCAGTAAAAATAGTTTGGAAACTCTCAGTCAACAGCATCCTGACAGAGGCAACATAGAATCAAACAACATAGGCAACAGAGAATCAAGTCACAGCAACAGAGAATCAAACAACATAGAACTGTAACCCTATCATCCAGAACAGGTGGTTCGTCTGCCTGGAGAGGGACCACAGTATTGTGGAATTATAGTAGCTGATCTTCTGTCTAGTGTGACTGGACCCAGGAGACAGTTAGTTAATCAACAAAGTCAGCTGAAAATGGAAAGTCAAAAAAGAGGATTCATGATAATGTACACAATTTATTTAAATGTACTTTAAAACAGGCATATATGTAGTCATTATTCAATATTTTTATATGGGTTCAGGGCATTTGTTAAGTACTGTTTAGCTGATTGGAATACTTGCTTTACTGTCTTACATAAACCAGGTCCATTTTGCATCTTCCATGATTCCCAGTGTCAGTGTCTTTAGATTGAGAACTTCAATTCAAACTTTTGAATATAGTTGCAAAGCATTGAGAACAAAATCTTTCTATACCTCTATGGTTTTCTGTATTTTTATGGTTATAAACCTGCTAATTCCTCACAAGTTTGTCCCTATTGAATCCTTTCAAACCAATAAATTCTTTTTAGATGAATAGTTAATTGGTTTTTCCCAGTATTTTATTAAATTATGAAATTGCAATACCAAGTACCATTTTCATAAATAGGTTTCAGGACAAACACAGCTGATTCTAGATAAGAGCACAACACTGTGATTAGGGGCAGAAATGCATACTTCGGAGTAGTCAATTAGCGGTGAGTAGGAAAAAGGTTTGTAGGTTTAGCACAAGCTTTGCCTCTAGTGGCCTGTAAAGCTGTGTTATTAGCAGTGATCTACATTGTGTAACAATGAGAAACAACAATTTTTGGCTTTTAGTGGGCAAGGATGAGTCGCTCAGCTCGTACTTTTAATATAACATTAAAATTGCTTCTAAAAAATACAAAATATAACACTTGAGCTGGGTTGACAGTTCAAGAAGGATTTGTTTATTTGTGCTGAGAGAAATAGAACTATATAAAAAAAATATTTGTTTGGAGTCAGAAAACCCAGATCCAGCTCTCAGCTCCAACTCTTCTACTCACTAGCTGGGTGAGTTTGGGCTTCACTCGAACCATCTCAGTATGCTCAATGGGTGTCTGAAAGTTGTACCCTGAATCAAGATTTAGATTCAACCCATAGGGGTCCAAGATGAGCACTAGCATGAGAGATTTTGGAGAAAAGCATCAGTTTAGAGAATTTATTGCATTAGTCAGAGCTCTCTTGCAAACACTAGATATGGAGTGATTAAACAGAAAAAGTTTATCAAAAGAATGTAGTAGGTGCAAATGATAGAATCCTTGGGAGGGCTGTCATGCCGTACCATGGACAATCTGCCAGAATAAGCACCAGAACTGGTCTTCAGCTGCCACCAAGCCATAGATGCGAATGTTTGTATCACTTCTGCACCAGGAAATTGCTTTTATCACAACCAGGTGGTGCTAGTGGTAAAGAATCTGCTTGCCGAGGCAGGAGACAAGTAAGAGGCCAGTAAGAGACGCAGGTTCAATCCCTGGGTCAGGAAGATCCCCTGACGGAGGAAACGTCACCCTTCTCCTTGCCTGGAAAATCCCATGGACAGAGGCTCTGGTGAGCTACAGTCCAGGGGTTGCATACAGTTGGACAAAACTGAGCATCTGAGCACAGTGCTGACCTCACTGTTGTCAAGGAGTCAATCTTGTTTCCGTTGTGTGTGTGTGTGTATCTAGGAAAGAGGGAGAGAGGGAGAAGGAGAGACAGAGAGACAGACAGACAGCGAGGGAGAGAGGGAAAGGGAGGGAGAGGGAGGGACAGGGGAATGCTCTGTCCTTTCCTGATTGAGTCCCCCTAGATCCTGAGTCTCGTCTGGTATGAATGGATCTCTTTTGGATTGGTTACAGGCTTGAGCCTAGTTATAGATAGCTTTAGGAAAGCATGTACCTAGAATTTTAATCTTCAGATAGGAATATACCAAACATAGGAAGGGTTTAGATTCTGAGCTGCTGAAATGAATGACAAATGTCTATCTAGTCACCAGACAGCCATGTGGAAGCCTCCGTGAGGTGCATGAGTGCTAAGTATGTGCCTAAATGAATGTAAAGTGTCCAGAAAGGAGAATCAAAAAGACAACTGTTCTGATTTTGGAAGAAGGCAAGTCACTGAACCCTCCTAAGCTTGGAGGGAATTCTGTCAAGGTGATAGCTAGGAATTTCAGTTTTGCAGTTGTTCTCAAGGTAAAGAGAAAAATTGAGATGAGTGTCCGGGCCTTAATTACCACTTTTTAAGGGTGATGAATGAGCATTTCTGTCTGCCTGCTGGAATGGAAACGGGAATAGGATGTATCCCTAATGGGATAATGGAGCAGTGCTACAGTGCTTTAATTTTCCCATTTTAGGAGGATCTAGGCAGCTGTGATTAACCTGACAAATCAAGGAGGGGATGGTTTGACGAGATCCAAACAGCTGAGCCAACCTGGCACTCCTCCTTTCTGCATCCTTGAGGGACTCATCAGACAATGGCTTGGCGCCACTCTTGGTGGGGATTCTCTGTCGGGCTTCCAAGGCGAGGTCCCAGTGATGCTGAATGCTGAAGTCTGGGCCAAGATTCTCCTGGCCGTGGTCCTCTGTGTGCCCGTGGAGGCTGTTTCTAATCCTGTTTTGGAATGGACTGCAGTAAGGAAGATCTCACTCAGAGATAACCAGCCAACAGTTATGGCACCCAAGGTGGCCTTCGGATTATCAGCCATTTATATATATGGCAAATATTTGTTGAATACCCACAGGGTTCAAGATGCAGGGTTAGTCCTGTGGGCATTTTAAAGAGAAGAGAAATGCACCAACCTGGCCCTCAGAAAGGCAAAAGGAAGGGACTAACATTTCATGAAACGCTGGCAGGCAGGGACTCTCATATGTTAGTCTAACAGAAAACTGTCTCTGTTTTCATCTTGGGCTGCCCTGGAATGTGAAAATCATTCGTGCTTGGGGAGCTAGTGATGTCTGAGGGAGCTGATGAGGGCTGGACCTGCGTGGCACTGGTTGGTGATGGCAGAGGAAGCTCCCAAACGTCCCCCCAGCCTTCTGGCATTAGCTGCAGCCAATTCCCAAACCTCTGGGTATGAAAGCCAGATCCACCTGGGACAGCCTGGTTGAGGAGGTCTAAATTTTGATGCCAGTGTAAGATGAAAACAAGACTCTTTATGTCTTAGCTTCTGCCAGTTGGACTCCTCAGTGGCTTATCTGGCCTTGTTTGAGCACAGGGAGAAATGAAGCTCAGGCAGTCAAAAGAATTCTAATAAAGTCCAGTTTCTATTTCAGTTGCTTTGTATCTGAGACTCTTCCCTAAAGAGAGAGACTGTTTTCCCTGGGTCATGTGGACTCTTGTATTGTTAAAAACAAGAGAAGCCATCCCCTGGCTTCTGGTCAGAAAAACAAATGCGTGATGCCATTGAGGCTGATTCTAGACAAGGCCTTAGGATGGGGAACAGATCCTTCCACAGGGAAAATTCTTGAGCAAAAATCTGGGGGGCTTCTATAAAAAAGGTCCAGACACTGCCTGAGGCAGAGTATAAGTACAGAGTGCTGTGTGCAGAGCAAGTCCTAGCTTCTCCCACATGTCCCAGTTAATGCTCCTCTAGTGTGTCTCTCAGAGAAGGCAATAGCACCCCACTCCAGTACTCTTGCCTGGAAAATCCCATGGATGGAGGAGTCTGGTGGGCTGCAGTCCATGGGGTCGCTGAGAGTTGGACATGACTCAGTGACTTCACTTTCACTTTTCACTTTCATGCATTGTAGAAGGAAATGGCAAGCCACTCCAGTGTTCTTGCCTGGAGAATCCCAGGGACGGCAGAGCCTGGTGGGCTGCCATCCATGGGATCGCACTGAGTCGAACACGACTGAAGCGACTTAGCAGCAGCAGCAGCAGCAGCAGCAGCAGCAGTGTGTCTTTCGGAGAAGGCAATGGCAACCTATTCCAGTATTCTTGCCTGGAGAATCCCAGGGATGGGGGAGCCTGGTGGGCTGCCGTCTATGGGGTCGCACCGAGTCGGACACGACTGAAGTGACTTAGCAGCAGCAGCAACGTATCTCTGTTGAGCGCAGTTCTGTATCCATATATTTGAAACCTAAGATAGATCCTCTGAAATCAACTCTGCTATCATCCTGCTCATATTTAGATGAAGCGACTAAGGTGCAGAAGTTAAGCACTGGCTCAAGGTTCGTGCATTAAATGTATGAGCTGGGCGTTTACCCCAGGGCTTATACTTTGAACCGCCAGGCCAGACTGGGTTTGGAGGATAGATTTTGGGGGAATAAAGGAGACATGACAGTCAGACAGTGAATCTGCTGTGGTGAGCCAGGAATGCTGTTTCATGATGACTCAGATGCACCACCTTTTGGTTCCTTTACACAGAGAAATCAGCCTTCCCTATGTAGTGGGAGAAGTGAAAGTGAGTGTTAGTCATTCAGTCATGTCTGACTATTTGTGACCCCATGGACTGTAGCCCGCCAGGTTCCTCTGTCGATGGGATTCTCCAGACAAGAATACTGGAGTGGGTTGCCATTCTCGTCTTCAGGGGATCTTCCCGAGCCAGGTACTGAACCTGCATCTCTTGGGTTTCCCGCACTGCAGGCAGATTCTTTACTGTCTGAGCCACCAGTGGGAGAAGAAATGAATGTAAAAGGAATAAGATGTAGTGTGTCCTCCTGCTTCCTTCCTACTCTGGTCATTCTCAAATTAATCTCTTAAGTTCCTTGAGGTCAGGGATGATGTCTTTCTCAGTTTTGCGACTGCTTGTTATCCAGTGCAGTGCCCTGGCACACCGTGTGTCATGGGAATACTGAAATGCCTTCTCTGGAGTCCTGCCTACGTGGAGGGTGAGCCCCTGGGCTGCTGGGGAAATATTTGATGGGAAAATACTTTAATTCATAGATGTGTTTACAAACCTCTAGCACTTTGGGCATCAGTGGTGACACTGATATTTCATGCTAATGATTTGAAGGAATTTGCAAAATAAGAAAAAGGGTGTATAAAATACAAAAGAAGAAAAGGGTGCTTGCTTGCTTCCTTTATGACCTGGTCTGGTGATGGTGTGCTTAGGTTGAAGAGTCCCAGGACTGTCCTGACATCCTGAGAGCTGAGATGTGTGATGGGGATGCTGTATTCAAAAACATGAACATCCATTGTTAAATGAGCTCCTCCCTTCGTCGTTTTGAATGGAATGCCAGTTCTATGGAAGAAGGCCCGGTTATGTATCCAGCTAAAATGATCACCTTTCTGAATAGCTAGAGCTGGTCATTTTTCATAGTGCCAGCCAAGGAAATTTAAATTGGGTTTCTTGGCAAGCTTTTCAGTTTCTGATACAGGTACTCTCCTTTCTTCCTTACTTTGTTATTCTTTCTGCCTGGAATAATGACACGAGGCTGAGCATGCAGCATCCGTCTTTTTACAATGAAGCAATAAGCAGGAGGAGTAAACCCAGCATGCAAGGGATGGCAGAGCAGGAAGCATGACTCTGGGTCACTGACAGCTGACTTGAAAAACTGCAGCAGCACTGGGATACTTTAATTCGGACTTTTATTATGTGCAAAAAATAAACTTGTGGTCAAGGCTTCTGTACAGCACGTGTTTTGCTACTTTCAGATAAATGTAATCCTTCCCAACCCAGGTGGTATCTTCAGACCTTGAAATTAATAAACTGCTGAAGACTGAAGTAGAAGTTTATAATCATTGCTCAGTGCATAGAATTAACTGGCCGAAGCAGCACATTTAAGAGGTCGTTGTAAACATGCTTTTAAAATGAGGGAATAGCATGTTTCCAATAATTTCATCAGGAAGGCTTTAATGTAAAGCACAGGAGCACACACTACATTTTTGAGAATTATAACGTGGGCTTTAACTGTCCCATAGTTGACTGATAAAGAATTCTTGATTGAGAGAGTAAAAATTTATGAATTTACCATTGTTCAAGGGAGGATGGACTTACTTCTAAATATCAATACTGGTTATACAGACAAATATATCCGTGGACAAGCGTGATTCATCTGGTTCCCTTGACTGTGGGCTTGCGAGTGTTGGCATCACCTGGGAAGTTGTAAAACTGTAAATTCCTGGCTCCTATTGTGGACCCGCTGATTTGGAAATCCTGGGGCTGGGGGCGGTTGTGTCCAGCAATCTGTGCTTTAATAAACCCTCTAGGTGATTCTGATGCAAGCTAAAGACTGAGAGCCACTGTGACCTTGGATTAGTTTTCATACTTTAACCTCCATACATTAGGTTTACTAAGACTGTCCCATTCCAACCCCCTCCCCTCTCCCCATTCTAGGGTCATTAACATCTTTCTGATTTGTGACTTGGTCTCCTGGTGACCATCTCCAGAGGGAATAGCCTGTGATGGTAAATTAAGAAGTTGGCATTCTGCTTTCTAAATCAATGTCATGTAAGATGTAGGAGCCCTAAGTGAAACCTCTAATATCGTGTTTCTAAATCCGAGTCAATCTATCTTACTGAGAGAAGACTCACTCTGAAGCAACTGACCTCTTTTTATTCATCTTTACTATGACAAGAGCACTCAAAGTCATGCTAAAGTTTTTTTTTTTTTAATCTAAAAGGACTCTTCAAAGTTGAAAAAAGGGATTTGCCACTAATAATCCAGAATGTGAACAATTAACAAATTGATTCTTGGCTCTAAGTTAACAAGAGGAGCAGTATATAAAATAGGTCCTTCTGGCTAGCTAAGAAGAATTGCTGGTTTAGACACTTTACAAAAGGTTAACTCTACAATTAAATTCAGCACACACTTAAACGGGAAATAATATTTAGGGAGCTTGCTTTGTGTATTTACTTATGCTAAAAGCTAGCAAAATTAGTGATCTATTTCTTCCTTCATGAAAAGTCCTTAAAAAATAAAGTGTCCTTTAAAATAAATCTGATTTGATTTATTCTGGAAGGGAATGTCTTCAGCCTTCCTTTCTTCATGACAGTAGTATAACTCTTTGTCCCAGAAGACAGGTACATGTTAAAGAGGAATTTGATGCTAGAAATTCCTGAGTGGGACAGATGGTCTGTGGAAGCTGGTCAACCTTTTGATTAGGACATTTGACTTTTAGGAATAAAATTAATATCTGATATTATCATAGGAATTTTTTGGGTGTGTGTTTATGAGTATTTGTAGTTATTGTGAGGTACATGTGAATAATATGAACTCAGCTAGAAAGAGAGTAGTGAATACTACTTAATATATATTGAATCCTTATTATAATAACCTTCTATAATGATGTATTTAAAAGAGAACAAGTCTTCTTGGATCTCTTTAACTGTGGTACAGCTACAGATATATTAGTAAACTTCCATTTTACCCTATTTCCTGGAACCTAGAATACTATCATTCTATTCAGAATTCAGAGTGTTTACATCAAAGACTATAGTAGTGTTTGTCAAATGATGGACTGACATTCAGTAGGAGTGTGGATGCCCATACTATTTGCATCATTAAATACTTTTAACTCTTCACTCCTGAGAAAGTACAACCCTTAATAGTGTATGGCAGGGAAAATATGACTAAGAAAAGTTAAGTGAGGGGAAGTGTTACAGCTTGCCCAGGATCTGGAAATATTTTCACTATTGGACATGCCTAGTTAGGACATAGCATTTTGAAACTGTGCTTGGAGTCCAGATAATGGAAAGTGGTGTTTGGAGTAGAGAGAAGAGGAAACCGTTAAGCGGGGAAAATGAGTAGAGCTAGACTAAGATTTAATTTAAAAAATGCTAGAGAAGAGTGAGGGAAGCAGGGATGTTCAGGGTATCAAGATAGTTCCAGGTGGGCATCTCCAGCTGAGATTTTACTCATCTACTGGGCCAGAGGTACCCTCTGCATGGATTCCTGTTCCCAGGTATCTTCCTTCATTGCTCCACCTCCTATTTTATAGAGACCTTCTATTGGTTGGTGATGTAAGTTTTTTTTAATGTTATTATTATTATTGGAGGATTGTTGCTTTACAGTATTGTGTTAGTTTCTGCCATACATCAACATGGATCAGCCACAGGTAAACATATGTCCCTTCCCTCTTGAATCTCCCTCCCATCTCCTACCCCAGCCACCCCTCTAGGTTGTCACAGAGCACTGAACTGAGCTCCCTGTGTCTCTTTTACATATGGTAATGGATATGTTTCTGTACTATTCTCTCAATTTGTCCCATTGTCTCCTCCCCCCACTGTGTTTACAAGTCTGTTCTCTATGTCTGCATCTCCTTTGCTGCAATGCAAATGGGTTCATCAGTACCGTCTTTCTAGATTACATACACATGCATTAATATACAATATTTGTCTTTCTCTTTTTGACTTACTTCACCCCATAGTAGGCTCTAGGTTCATCCACCTCATTAGGACTGATTTGAATGCGTTCTTTTTTATAGTTGTTTCCCTTTGTTGCTACACCTTCTATTTTATAGAGACTGGTTGGTGATATAAGGTTTTAAATCTAATAATCAAGCTAACCAGCTATTACAGAGTTTATGCCACAGGACCTGCTTCCAGGCAGGTTGACTCTGATGTACAGGCGTAAAGGTACTTCCGAGTTGACCTTCATTTGACCTTAAGAAAATAAATACACAAAGAGGAAAAGCCTAGGGTGTAGGGTGGTGATTTACTTGACCTCTGGAGGCTTGTGTACAAGGACACATTAACTAGCTTTCTGACCAAGGCAGCTCTTCTAGACATTGACCCCAGAGCTGCTCTCTAAGCTGGGCTAAGCTCTGCTGGCGGTTCTTCCCCTGGCACCTCTCATGACTTTGAAACTAAAGAGTAGTCTAACCCCTTATTTGCCAGTGTTCAATGAAAATAACCACAGTTCTCTCTTCTTTAAATTTAAGAATAAGAAAAATAAAAGCTTTATTTTATCTTCACTTCACATTTCCCTTTTTATCTTATATAGAGCATTCCCTTTTTATCTTATGTACAGCAAGATCAGTTTTCTGAATGAAAAATTCAGATTAACGATACCAAATGTGTTATCCAGTGGTTTTCAAAGTGTGTTGTGCAGGGATTCTCAGGGACAGTGGTGGGGAAGGTGAGACCTAGTATGGGGACAGGGCTGGCCCCTTTTCCCTTTGGAGCACTTCTGTCTTTTCCCACTTTATAATTTGGCTTCTGATATGATTTTGCCTGATGACAGTGTTCCTGTGCTAAAAATAATGTATAAAAATCTTGATGCAATAATTATTTGCTTTTCAAAAGTGCCTATAAAGTGATTCAAATGAAGCCTCCTTTGGTGCCTAGAACCGTCACTTTGCCCAGATGCTTGCATTCTTCTGTGAAGTCTGTCATTTTGGTGCCTAGGTGTCTCCTCTCATCCCTCTCCATTATTTTTTCCTAAGGTTCTGCTCCATGGAGATCCACATTGTTTAGCCAGTGTGGGTTCTTTTTCCGAAGTGGGTACACTAGTCTGTGAGCTTGGACCTCAAAGTGTGCACATACCCCATGTTCTTTACAGGAGGTTTGTGGGCTCCATGCCCATCGAAGTTTGTGACTAGATGGAAGGTGGGGGGTGGTGCCATCTAATTTTGGAAGTTACATATTCTTAGGTCTTAGCTCCAACTCTTCTGGGATACACAAACTCACACACACACACACACACATGCACAATACATACATGGAGGCACACCCCCGTGCCCTGTTTCTGCCCCACCACACACATAATTATTCACTCCTTTGAATCTTCAGTTACATTCGTCCCACTGTGTTTATCTCTCTTCAGCTCCCACTTTTCAGTTTGTATGCATGGTGTTAGGCTGATGGTTGTTAAAACTGTATATGGAGTTAGCTAAAGAGATTAAGCTTCTTTTTCGTACCGTTTTAATGCAAAGGCTTGTAAACTATTCCATCTGTAGTTGACACTGTAGATATCTATGCTATAGGTCCTATTTCCAAAGGTTTTCTTAGGCTTTCTATTCTTACTTTGACCCATGTTAATCTCCAGGCTTAAAAAAGTCTGTTCTGCTTTTGATTGCCTGCTACTCTTGTGCCTTTGAGTGAGAGGCTGTGGTGTGGTTCTTTAAATGCTGTCTTTCTTTCCACAGTCTGGGCTTGTCCACTCAAGCCAGTGTGTCTTATTTCCATTCTCCAGATCAGAGTTCCATGTGCCAGAAAGCATGAGTCTGCTTACTAGGATTCTGCCTTTGATTGTTACCTTATGGTGGTACCTCCCAATCCTGGCATTACAGGCAGCTTCTGGAGAGCATTTGAAAAATATCAAGGCCTCGTTTCCCACCTCTGAGAATTTTGCTTTAACTAGTGGGGTGGGCCTAGGCACTATTATTGATGTGTTAAAAAATCTCCCTAGTGATACTAATATGCATCAGGAACTAAGAATTACTGCCTTATGGTTAGTGGGCTTTCAGGTGGTAATTACCCAAATGATGTCAGCTGAGGGTGCCTGACATCTCTAGAGCTAGAGAGAATTGTTCCCAAAGTGTGGTCTCCCTTCCAGGAGCATCAGCATTCCCTGGGAACTTGATAGAAATATAAGTTTCAGGCCCACCCTGGACCTACTGAATGAAAATCTCAGGTGTGAGCATAGGGATTTATTTTAACAAATCCACTAGGTCATTCAGATGCAAGTTAGAGTTTGAGAGCCACTGCTCAAACGTGACATTTCCGTGACTTGGTTATGTGATTATGATCGATTATTGATTATGCAGCAGCTCTTAGATGTCACATGTTCTCCAGGCCTGTTGCTTGCACTGAGCCCTCTGCTTCTAGGTTCCAGGTTCTATGCTGATTCTTTGCTGTCTCACATTGACTTAGATGGAAATCTAAACACTCCTTGTAAGTATCCACTCACAAAAAGCACTTATGAACATGCAGACTTTACTGAAGATAAGAGTGGCAAGGAAGTATTTATATTAAATACCCCCCGTGGCAGATTCATGTTGATATATGGCAAAACCAATACAGTATTGTAAAGTGAAATAAAGTTAAAAAAAAATACCCCAGAAGAAGACAGTTAATAATGGCCTATTAGAAATTACTGTTGTTTCTTTTCAGCTGTACTGGCTTTGGGGCTGTTCTTTTGACCCTCACCTCCTACAGCACTCAGCTTCTTCCCTTCTCATTAGCTCCATTGGATCTTCAAAATGTTATCTCTCTGTTGTGTTGATCTCTCATCAACTCCCACTTGCCACCTTGCATTCACAAACCCATGAAGGTATTGGTAGAGCAGAAAAACTGCCCTCTAGTTGGATTTACTCCAGCAGACAGTGGTTATACATTATACATCCTTCCTATTGTGCTTTCTGCTACATAACCTGAAACAAGCGGACTGTCTGAGGCAGATTCAGTTCCCACTGCCACAGAGGGCAGTAAACATCACAGTGGCTCTGCTCGCTGTTTTGACTTGTCACTTGAGCCCATACACTAATTAGATCAAGATAGTGTCAAATAAATGACTGAAAAAATGGAGATTCCAACCAGCTGATTGCTTTGCCTAACTAATACCAAGCCACCAACTTGATTGTTTTCCTTTTATATGTTTACTTTTCTTATAGAACTGGGGTGGGAGTGGGGGAGGCAAGGGATGGTGTCATGCATAAATGTCTTTTCTTGTCAGTCTTTAGATGATGAGCTTGGTCTCCTTCACTTCCTCGTGGATGATAAGAGAATCATAGTACTTCAAAATTAACAAAGATGAGAAAAATTCTTTAAGGGAATTTAGAGCCTCCAAATGCCTAAGGATAACTTGAAATTTGTTTTAGCCTTCTTTAGAAATAAGAACCGCTAATGAATAAATTTGTATTAAATTTAAATCAGCTTGGTCGTGATTTTGAATGTGTCCAAGATGAGGAAGTTTTTACCTTACTTGACGGGTAAATAAAGACAGTGAATAGATTATTCAGTGGACTGCTGATGTGGCTTCGCATCTATTCTGGCAGGTGCACTGTGCTCAAATATACATGATAATGGTTTGAATGTAAATAAGGTTAATGAATTTTAATATTCCTCTGAATCGTGTATTCATCCTTCCATTTGCATAGTGACTTATTTCTCAAGTCCTTTTGTAAATATTGTAATGAAATAAACATAAGAGGCAAGCACAAAGGGGTGCATACAATTAGCTCAGCAGACAGCCCTCCATGAAGGCAAATTGGAATCATATCACAGGATCACAGACGTCAGGGATGGACGAGTCGCATAAGTAAACCAGCTGATCCTTCTTTCCTATTATTGTTATCCTGTTTGGGGAGGTTTTCAGAAAAGTAGCTTGGCTTAATTTTCTGTGCCGCAAGTGACAAGGTTTCTGAACTTGGCTTCAGTAGAATATTTGCTGTGCTTCCCTCTGAAGTGATCATGGTCCCAGGGATGCGGTGTGAGGGATGAAGAGGAGCAGAGGTGCCTACCCAAGCCAAGCCACCTTGGGCATCAACGCCGTCCGTTAGAGGAGCAGGGCAGCCTCTTGTCACCTTGCCACACTCAGGCCCCGAAGTTTATCTGGGAACGATTGTAGCACAGAGCAAGACTCACTTTGCTTTTCACAGCTTCCACTTTTTCTATTATGTTTTGAAAATAATTTTAAAAAAAGAAGGTTACCCTTCCCACTCACTGCTGTTGTCCTGGTGAAGGAGGAAACAGGCAGAACAGGCCCCATCTTGAAAGCAGGACTCCATCGTGGGCCGGACTGTGGACTTTGAGCTATATGCCCAGTATCTATGGAAACGACATACCAACTAGAAAACCAGACCCCTGGGATGGAAGAACCCCAGGGCTCATACCTAGACTCTCCATTGCCTAAAAGAATACCCTAATTAGTTGTGGAACCAAATAGAATCATAAATTCTATTATGCTTATTGGGGTATGACCACAGGCCTATTGATAATTGTCCACTGTAAACTACCTAGGCTTAAGGCATATGAATCATGGGTTAACTTTGATTGTATCTTTCTCTTCCTTTGTTCAGACTAGTTTCAGGGAATTGGGGGAGGTGGGTTTGGGCACGTACACTTAGGGTATATCAGGTTTTCACAAAAACTGGCTGGGGTCCTTGGCTAAGAGGAGACTCTGCCTTGGGCCCGCCGGTGTAATGAAGTGCACTCCACTCTCTGCATTGTCCTCCTGAGTGAGTGTGTTTCCCGGAACTCATGACTACAACACTGGCAGAGACAGGCCACATTGATTGTAACTCTTGCTGATTAAGAAAACTATTTAAGTTTAAGGCAGTTAATGATAACTTTATCTTTCAGTCTTTTCTTTATCCCCAAACCATTATATGCAGTGACAACACAGCATTTCAGCTGCACGTTGAATGCACTGCACTCGTGTACACCTCAGTATCTGTACTTAGGCTACTGCAGGAGAGCAACGTGGCTGCTGGGATCACGGTGACAGCCTGGATGCTGGCATCAGGACCCCCACATTCGGCTCTGTGTGAAACAGGACTATTGATAGTAGCTGCATCGTTGGTTTGTTGAGTGGGTTAAATGAGTTACTGCATGTAAAATGCTTGGAAGCACGCCCGGCGTTGCTGAATGCTGGGACACTTTAGCTCTCACTGGGTTCTCTGCTTGAACAGTCCTTTCTCCTCATCTATGAAACTCTTTTGCACTTTTAAGTTGAAGACTGTTAGCCCACCTCCCCAGCGTTCTAATTCAAGGTAGAGTTAGTTGCTTGTTCCTTTTTTTCCCTTGACACCTTGCACATATTTTTTATTGTGTGGTATTTGTCAAGGGTATTCCATTTAGTCTCCAAATCTTTCTCCTGTTCCCAAGCTATAAATTGCTTGAGGATTAGACTGTATTTTACTCATCTTTTTATGTTCCCTCAGCACCCAGAACAAGCTCTAGATATAACCAGTACTTATGGTTATTTGTTGGATTGAACATAAGCAAATGTGTAAGCATTCGTTGTTGTTGGAGTAAGTCTGACCAAGGACTTACTGCATTCCCCTATTGCTCTGGATGTGTGTGGACAGAGAGAATGTTTAT
Source organism: Capra hircus (assembly GCF_001704415.2). Classification (NCBI taxonomy): domain Eukaryota; kingdom Metazoa; phylum Chordata; class Mammalia; order Artiodactyla; family Bovidae; genus Capra; species Capra hircus. The sequence goes on along the minus strand of NC_030809.1, from coordinate 91,255,057 downwards.
TTCTCTCTGCTCACTGCAGAAATGTGTCATTTGTGAGTGTAATGTGCTGCAGTAAAATGGGCAAGACCAGGAGGATGGAGCCAGAGGGGCCTGGAATTCTGCTTTTCATTTAGCAACTGAAGTCCCCATTTGTGAGAGCTTTGGCTGCTCATTTACCTTTGAATAGCCTTTGCATATTTGGGGTTTCCCACAGGATGAGTCTCAGTGTTCTTTGCGTTTAGAGTAAGTGTGGGATGCTGGGCTTCCAGTGAGAATGTCTGTGTGAGGCTTTCATTTGCTAGAGCAGGAGGAAAACAGAACAGAGCTGACTTTCATTCTCTGGTTTGCCAGACTTTCGGGGGCACCTGACTTTCAGGTGTGGCATAGGTGGGAAAAAATAGCATTTGTACTGGAGGTGGGGGCAGGGACAGTAGAGTCAAGACCTCCTTAGGCTAGTTCTGTGGCATTGTTTGGGGCATTTTCCTGGAACCTGAGCCTCTAGTCTCTCTATGATTTTGTAAGTTACCTAATATCCTTTAATAAAATCTCCTTTCTGCTTCAGTTAGCCAGAGGGGATTCTGTTGTTTCCACTAGAAACCCTAACTAATAGAACTGCTATTGAACCAATTCCTGTCCAGAATTTTCACAGCATAGTGATGGTATGAATAATAATCATGTGATTTGTCAGTGACTTAAAATCAGAGCAAGATGTCAGTAGGTCCCTGCAGATGTCGTGTGATAAGGGTTAGTTATGGAAGGAATGTTAAAATCATACAGTACACTTATTTTCAGTGGAGTCTTTAAAAACAACAACAACTCAGTTTTCATTTTAATAAAAGGGTGGACCATATGGTCTGAAAAATATTCCCATGTTTGACCAAGAAACATATTCTTTTCTACCATCACTGGAGGTTACAGAGCAGGCGTGTGAGTTAGTGCTTTCCTTTGATGGCTGCCTGGACCTTTGAAAACAAATTGGTTGCAATCAGCAGAGGGAGCTAGAATGAGGAAACTAGAGGGCTGAAATGAAATGAAGCGAGTGTTTCCAGGGGGAAAATTACTCAACATAAAAGAAGGTCAGGAAGAGTGCACTGAGGATTTTCTGAAGGAGAAAAAGATTGAGAGAAAGCAAAGAGATCAGAAAATTGTTATAAGAGTAATAATAACAGATTAAAAAATAGAAAAGAATTAAAAGATATGATTAACAGCTGTCACTACTTCAATTGACAAAGCTGGTTAATTGCCCGTGTAATCCTAGTGTGTAATTTCTTACCTAGTATATTTCACTTCTGAGAATCAGAAATGAATTGCATGTTACTTTTGTTAGGAGGCTGAGGATGTGAATATGAGCAATGGTTTTGACTCAGAAGGGTCTTTGACTTGAAAGGGTCTTTCCTGTGTACAGGTTGATGGCCTTTTAGAGCTGGGATTGAAGACAAAGGTGATCTCTTTCTTCATTATAGATGCAAAGCTTAAGGCCCCAAGACCGGTGCTTGGATGGTGTGTATAGTGACATAAATATCAGGAAATTCAGTATTAGACCTCTTGCTTTTTAACAACAAAACAACCATCACACAGAAGTCCCCAAGTCTTAAAAAAAAAAACTCTCCTCTTTAAGTACATGTTCAAAACCCCTTCTTCCCCTTTATTTACTCAATTCTTGACCGCGTGGAAAAAGACAGGAATCTGTGCATGAGAAACACAGGCAAAGCCTGAACAGATTGCTGGGTTGTGTTCTTTATCTCTCTCTTTTGCTTTTGTCCTTCTGAAGAAGGAATTCACAGGGCTTGGACCCCATCTTAGGCCTGTTCATGCTGATCATGCTCAGCCACCTCGCCAACGGACTCTGGACTCTGTGCTTAGTGCCTATGGAAACTACAGTAGAAGGGTAAGACCCCCTCTGGACAGGGGAATCTTGAAGATCAGTTCCGTTCAGTTCAGTCCCAAATCACTGCAGTCACCATCTGCAGTGATTTTGGAGCCCCAAAAATAAAGTCTGACACTGTTTCCACTGTTTCCGCATCTATTTCCCATGAAGTAACGGGACCGGATGCCATGATCTTCATTGTGGATCACATCCAGGTTATTCATCGCCTAAGAGAACACATACTCTAATCACCCCTTGCCTCCGGACAGGTCATAAGTTCTTTCTGTATCTATCGGAGTAATTTTTTTAAAATTTAAATTTATTTATTTTAATTGCAGGCTAATTACTTTAAAAGCTTGGGCACCCTTAGATATTTCTTCAAAATATTCTAGTCTGCAAACATTGGCAAAGAAGGCTTCCGTTCTCTCGCGTTTCAAGTGTAGAGATTTTTTTTTTCAGTCTACACTGGAAGATTTTTTTTTTTTCTGTGTCTTTGGATGTTTAAAGATTTAATACATTCTAGGTTGAAAACAAGTTCGTCAGATTCAGGCATTTGACTGACTCTTTGAGCCAGTGAAGAAAGCCTGTTTAATACTCCACCTTAGCAGTTCCTATATTGTTGCTATCTATAGAACTAGAATTTCATTTCATTAAATTCTAAGTGCTAGTATTACTGTACTGTAATCCTATAACTGTCATTTGCCACCCATTTCCTTCCGTGGTTTACTTGGGTCATGTTAGTGATCCTTTGTAAGTCTTAAAAGAATGGGAAAAGGAGAAAAGCATTTTTCTTTGTCATTGCTCAGGCTTTTTCTTGGCTTCAACTCTGATTTTGGCTGTGGAAACCAAAGCTTATTTATTGGTGTAATAAATGATAATTGCTGTCACCTTTCTGTGCTTTTCTATTAGGGTTTCTTTTATGACCTTAGGAGAAAATGGAATGTGTTTTCTTGGGTGTTGTAGTCATAAAGTGACCTTAAAAGCACTTAAGATGTCATATTTAGAAAAATATTTACTTAAAGAAACAAGTGTAACATAGATATGGGTAGAATAAAAGGGATACTTGCTCTTACGTTATAAGTATACTAATGTACAGTAGACCACCTACCTCCAGCGGTCCCTTGAAGATAATACAACCGGCACAAGGAAGAATCTATTTGATTTAGACCCTCTAAGGCTTGTTTGGGATTCCCAGATGGCTCACTGGTAAAGAATGCTGCCTGCCAACGCAGAGACCCGGGTGATACGGGTTCTATCCCTGGGTTTGGAAGATCCCTTGGAGAGGATCTTCTGGAGTGGAGTGGAGAAGCAACCCATTCCAGTATTCTTGCCTGGAGAATCTCACAGACAGAGGAGCCTGGTGGGCTACAGTTCATGGAGCTACAAAGAGTCAGATACAACTGAGCACACACACATACACTCGCATGTGCACACACACACACGCACACACACGCACACATACACGCACACACACAGCTTGTTTAGTTGATCCTCTACACTTATACCAGCCATTTTCTAAAGTGAACTTTTTGTTGATTCCATGATGTGGTTTTCTGAATGTTAAATCTCTCCATTTTATGCTATCGGAGTCCTCTGATGTCTTTTAAAACCTTCCCAAGAATATTTATGTACCGCACTGTGAGCTTTGCATCATTATCAGCTAGCCAAGGGCTTCCCTGGTAGCTCAGAGGTTAAAGTGTCTGCCTGCAATGCAGGAGACCTGGGTTCGATCCCTGGGTCGGGAAGATCCCCTGGAGAAGGAAATGGAAACCCACTCCAATATTCTTGCCTGGAGAATCCCGTGGACAGAGGAGCCTGGTGGGCTACAGTCCACGGGGTCGCAAAGAGTCAGACACGACTGAGCGACTTCACTTTCACTTTCAGCTAGCCAATACCACTCGATCTTTATCCTTCAAGGATTTGATATTTGCAGTTTTCAGTGCTTTCTCTTGGATCTCAAGGTCTATGATATGTACTTTATTGTGGTTTTGAAAAGGTGTGATTTGAGGTTGGGTAAAGGATAGTAGGTAACAGCTCAGTATTTGTTTTCTGGTGAGCCTAGAAGACTGCTAGCTCCTATATTTTAATATAGTTTTAAAGCATTGTTTTTCTCTGCTAATTTTCATCTATAATAGGTGTGTGTTTGAAAATGGTCATTGAGAGGGAAAGATGAGTGATGTGACGGTCTGCCTCAGAAATGTGTGCCTCTTGATGAAACATGATTTGGAAGAGAACCAGTAGGTATCAAAAACAGTTCTGATTTGGGAGTTTATAAATATCTGGGAACATGTAAGTGTCAAAAGGCTAATTTACATGTACTTTAAAAGAATCTAGGAATTGTACCAAAAAAAGAATAAAAGATATTACTACCCTGCCAGCATCTGACTTACCTGAAACACCCCCCTGCTTCATGTTAAATTACTTATTTGTCTTTATGGGCTTGTTCATTTGTTTTTGTTGGATAGAATGGATATTATAAAACTCAAAGTATTATTAATGGTATTTTCTTTGAAACATAAACTTCATATCACACCATGCTTTATTTATAAAGAAATTTTGGCTTGGGTATGCAAATAGAATTAGCCAAGTCACTTTATTCAGAAGAAGAACGAATAACATTTTTTCATAATTTTACACTTTGCTTTTGAGAAATCCTTAGACTCATACATACAAGTCAGGTTATAATAACACCTGATGTGTTTCACAGATTTGTTGGCTAAGCAATTTACCCTGAAGGGAGAAACTCCTTTAAAGACAGCTGTCCATCAGGTCTGGCTGCAAAAGAGTGAAAAATGTCATGAGCCCCTTCTGGCCCTCTCTGGTCTGAAGACTGACTTCTAAGGCATCATGCTGGCCTGTGTTGATTCCAGAATACGCATGAATCTAAAACCTTAGAGGGGAGAGGGATTGACACTACAAAGTGCTGACTCAGTTGGTCTGGCAAAAAAGTCTATTACACCACAGATAATTTCTCCTACAACATAGATGTGGAAAATCCCTACTGTGAAATCCTATCCTTAGCACATTGGCTTTACAGGATAACAGCTCATCAGAAGCAGACATTGTGGTCTGCTTAGTACCTTGGTGGCTTGATCTTAAATTAACTAGGTATGTAGGTCAGTCAAAAGCTGGCTGGCTGGCCCACGAGCACGTGTAGCATATTTACTACTGGGAGGATATAATAAATGAAAGATGGAGGAAAGCAATTTTTATAGATGTTTCTTTAAAGAAAGGAAGCTTAAGCAAAACTCCTGAAATTGCCCTGTGATGTTCATTTTGTTCAGTTATTCAATTTTTAGGTTTAAAGTCCCCTTTGGCCATTTGCTTATGAAAAAAAGAAAATAATTTTATTTTTTGTTTTGAAGTCAAGAAGTTATAGAGAATAGGCTTGATCACTGAGTTGAAAAATATTTAAGTGTTATGCATTTTTTTGGTCTCCTTGCTGCTGCTGCTGCTATGTTGTGTCAGTTATGTCCGACTCTGTGCGACCCCATAGACGGCAGCCCACCAGGCTCCTCGTCCCTGGGATTCTCCAGGCGAGAATACTGGAGTGGGTTGCCATTTCCTTCTGCAATGCATGAAAGCGAAAAGTGAGAGTGAAGTCGCTCAGTTGTGTCTGACTCTTAGCGACCCCATGGACTATAGCCTACCAGGCTCCTCCATTCATGGGATTCTCTAGGCAAAAGTACTGGAGTGGGGTGCCATTGGTCTCCTTAAGTAGATCATAAGTTCTTTGGTGCCACAGATTACATATGACTATTTGAATCCTCATATCACTTACTAAAGAGTTCTAAAGGGATTTACACTTTAAAATTTTGTACATTTTCCCTTACAGTTCTTGCTAGGATATAAAATTGTATTTATACTATTCTTATAATGATATAAAAAAGCATAGGAGAAAATAATTTAAGAAAATACTAAGTTGAATATATTAAAACGTGATCCACTGGAGAAGGGAATATTCATGAGAACCCCATGAACAGTATGAATATATTAAGATGATAACATTATGGGTGAGCCTTTTTGTTTTTGGTACCATTCAGTAGTAGAATAATTTATTGAAAATAAAACGTGCTTCCACTTCTGACTATAACGGAAAACTAATATTAGATCTGTTCTCTCATCAGTATTCAAGCACGGTTATATTGAAGAAGATATTCCAAAACTACCCTCCTCTCTCCTCCCACCTTCAAGTCCTTTCCTGTTCTGCGAGCTGGAACCTAGAAGGGGTATGTAAAGCAGATTCCAATTTATGGCTTACCAACTTGCTTCTTCATCCATGAGGAGTTTCTTTTCAACAGAACAGGTTCTAGACAGGTAGATTTATTCCCAGTTCTGTTTCAGCCTCTCTGAATGATCTGGGCCATCAAGTCATAGTTTCCAACTGAACCCAGATGTAACTTTAGAACCGTCCCAGCATCACATTCAAGACAGCTAATACCAAGTGATTGAGGTTGCTTTGAGACAGATTGTCTCTGGAAGCTCTTCTGGCACCAGAATGCTGCAGTTGTATCCAGCAGTTGGTTTACAGTTGCTGTTCAGTGTATCTGTGTGTAAGGAGTGTGAGGGATGGTTGAGTGGCAGGAAAGGGTGATACAACTACAACCACTGATGCATTTGTTTAATCTAAAATTGTGTCCATAGTCTCATATTTTCTTGCCCTGAGTGGTACAGTCTATATGATGGACCTTGCTGATACAGTATGTAATCAGTTGCCAAGATAGTTGAAAGCTCTGATTTGGACTTTTTCTATCTGGTGCCTTTTGTGGTATTGGACACAGCCAAACACAGCTTCTCTGTCTCTCAAAGTTGCACCTCATCAAGCTCTAGCCCCATGATTTCTTCACTGCCCTCTGCAGCCCTGCTCTGGTGCTTCCAGTTGATTTACACTGCAGCCTTGGAGCAATTCATCTGAAAGCTGTGTCAGAGCATGGCTACCTGTACCACTAGTGTCAGTAATGATTTCAAGACCCCAGAAAACAGGAGGAGAAAGTCTTTGTTTTACTAGATAGACAAAGCCTTTTTTTCCCTTGATTTAAAAAATTGTGGTAAAATGCATGCGACATAAAATTGACCATCACATCCATTTTAAAGCATCCTTTTCAGTAGTTAAGTGTATTAGCTTGTTGTGCAACCAGTCTCCAGAACTCTTTTCATCTCTTAAAATGGAATCTCTACACCCACTAAACAACAACTGGCTTCTCTGCCTGCCTCTAGCAGTCACATTTTAGTTTCTGTCTCTATAAATTTGACTACTCTATGTGACCCACATAAGTGGAATCATACATTATCATTATTATTATTGTAACTGGCTTAGTTCACTTAATATACAGTCCTCAAGATTCATTTGTACTGTAGCATGTGTCAGAATTTCCTTCCCTTTTAAGATCAAATCATATTCCATTGCATGCGTATACTACATTTTGTATATCCATTCATCTGTTGGTGATCATTTGGGTTGCTGTCACCTTTTGGCTATCGTGAATAATGCTGCTGTAAATGTGAGTGTATAGATATCTCTTCAAGACTGTTTCATTTCTTTTTGGCATATAATACTTGACCCAGTAATTGCATGGTAATTGGGTTCTTAACTTTTGGAAGATCTCCTGTACTGTTTTCCATAATGGCCACATCATTTTATACTCTTAACAGAGCAGAAGTATCCTAGCTTCTCCATATTGTCAACAAATCTTGTTATTTTCTGTGTTTTGGATAGGAGTCATCCTAATGGGTGTTAGGTGGTGATAGAAGCCTTTTTATTGAAATAATGTCTTCTTGGCATTTAAAAATTATTTTCCTGCAACTATTTGTAACAAATCTATAATGTGGATAATAGACATAGTCAAACTCATTATTACTGTTGCTAGTCACCAATCTTTAAAACCTCTACTTTAAATAGTTTCTTTGGAAAATTTCATATCAGGTACCTGCTAGGCAATAACTGGCCAAGAAGTCAGGAGTTTAAATGAACCTAAGTATGGTATTCTATTTTTCCTCAAGTTAGGGATTCAGTGAATTGGTGAACTGTGGCAGGCAAATGGATTAGAGGTCAGAGTGTCAGAGTGGAATCATGAAGCTCTAATATCTCTTCAAAATTCAGTTGGTCATATTCGGGGAGGTGAGAGCTGTAGTTATATTCTTCCAGGATGTTTCAGAAGGTATAGGTCTTTCTCTGACAATGAGGTTAGAATGAACTTGCCCCAGCCCATGAAAAATATTTCATATGCTGAAATAATTTAAAATGTGCATCAGCAAGGTTGAATGATCACCATCCTGTAAGACAGACATTATTTCTTGTATAAAATTATGTGTCTTTTGAATTTTGAGGATTTTAGATATCTAAAAAGGGGTATGAAAACGCAGAACTGGCTTTTCTTTGTTTCAGGACTGTTTTAGCATTCAAAAGTGTTTTTAATCCCCAGATCCAGCGTTATTTGTAAAGGGTTTTAGCTATTCCTGGAGCGTAGATTGGCTGTATTTTAGAGAGATGAGTCAGGAGGAAGGAGAACTGGCTTGCCACAGCTGGCTCTGTAATCAGGCCTATTGTCCTGTTCTAGGCTACAGGGGAGGTTGGTGCAGGTGTGTACAATGTGACTTTACCTGCTTTCACCCCTTCTGGGAGGGGCATCCCTTCACTGCCTCCAAAGGCTGTGATCTGCATCCTCCTTTCCAGATACGGAGTTCTACACAGTTTGGCCTCATGCCTGCATGGCTTCCTGACTTCGATCAAGATAGGAAAGCCTTTAAAGTTCACTTGGGGGAATTCTGTGACTTCTGGTAGCTGTGTTCCTGAGCAGAGTTTCTGGGGAAAGCACGGAGTTTAAAAATGTGAATGTAGAAAAACACATCAAATATCAGATAACTCGTAGGCTACCATGAAAACTGATAAGCTTCTTTGTCCTTATTTTTCCAAGCTCCAATACAGGTTTTTAAAAGTTGTAGTGTAGCTGATTTACAATGTTACATAAATTTCAGGTGTATATAGTGATTCACAGCTTTTAAAGGTTGTATTCCACATTTTATGCTTCCCTGATGGCTCAGCTGGTAAAGAATCCACTTGTAGTGAGGGAGACCTGGGTTTGATCCCTGGGTTGGAAAGATCCCCTGGAGAAGGGAATGGCTACCCACTCTAGTATTCTGGCCTGGAGAGTTCCAAGGACCATATAGTCCATGGGGTCACAAAGAGTTGGACATGACTGAGTGAACTCCAGGAGTTGGTGATGGACAGGGAGGCCTGGCATGCTGCAATTCATGGGGTCGCAAAGAGTTGGACATGACTGAGCGACTGAACTGAACTGAACTGAGTGATTTTCACTTCCATATTTTATAGTTATAAAATATTGGCTATTTTCCCTGTTCTGTACAATATATCCTTGTAGCTTGTTTATTTTATATATAGTAGTTTGTGCCCCTTAATCTTCAATATAGGTTTGTACCTGCTGCTGCTAAGTCGCTTCAGTTGTGTCCGACTCTGTGCGACCCCATAGATGGCAGCCCACCAGGCTCCGCCGCCCCTGGGATTCTCCAGGCAAGAACACTGGAGTGGGTTGCCATTTCCTTCTCCAGTGCATGAAAGTGAAAAGTGAAAGTGAAGTCGCTCAGTTGTGTCCGACTCTTCGCGACCCCATGGACTGCAGCCCACCAGGCTCCTCCATCCATGGGATTTTCCAGGCAAGAGTACTGGAGTGGGTTGCCATTGCCTTTTCCGATAGGTTTGTAGAAGATCTTTGACTATGGAACATTTCAAACCTATACAACATAGATGGTATAATGGACTTCCAAGTACCTACCATGCAGTTTCAACAAGTGTCACCATCTGCTACTCCTATTTCATTTATACTTCTTCCTCCTTTCTGCCTGCCACTCAGTAATTTTGACAAATGGATAAAGTGGATATCAATTAAAAAAAAACTTTCATCGGGGAATTTCCTGGCGGTCCAGTGGTTAGGACTTGACAGTTTAACTGCTGTGACCCAGGTTCAATCCCTGGTTAGGGAACTAAGATTCCACAAAAACAAGAACAAAAACAAAAAAACCTTTGATCAATAAAACATTGACTATTGCCATATGGTTTGAGTGTTTTGATCTATATGTTGTCTTGGCAGTGTTACCTAATACCATTGTGAATGTAAACTGTTTCATATATTATCAGTTAAAATAATCGGTTATATAATCAGTTTAAAGTAAATCGATTAACCTCAAAGTAGCACCCAGTCCTCCATTCACTAAATATTTAGTGAGAGCCTATTATGTTCTGAGCAGTTTTCTAGGTTCTGGGAAGATAGTGGTGGAGCAAAACAACCAGAAACTCTTGCCTTAATGGGTCAGTTCAATTTAGTCGCTCAGTCTGGTACAACTCTTCATGATCCCATGGACTGCAGCATGCCAGGCTTCTCTGTCCATCACCAACTCCTGGAGCTTACTCATACTCATGTCTGTCGAGTTGGTGATGCCATCTAACCATCTCGTCCTCCGTTATCCCCTTCTCCTCTTGTCTTCAGTCTTCCTCAGCATCAGGGTCTTTTCCAGTGAGTCAGTTCTTCGCATCAGGTGGCCAAAGTATTCAGGAGTTTCAGCTTCAACATCAGTCCTTCCAATGAATATTCAAGACTGCTTTCTTTTTGGATGGACTGGTTGGATCTCCTTGCAGTCCAAGTGATTCTCAAGAGTCTTCTCCAACACCACAGTTCAAAAGGATCAATTTTTACCGCTCAGCTTTCTTTATAGTCCAACTCTCATATCCATACACGACTACTGGAAAAACCATAGCTTGGGCCTTTGTTGGTAATGTCTCTGCTTTTTAATATGTTGTCTAGGTTGGTCATAGCTTTTCTTCCAAGAAGCAAGTGTCTTTTAATTTCATGGCTGCTGTCACTATCTGCAGTGATTTGGAGCCCAAGAAAATAAAGTCTTTCTCTATTTCCATTGTTTCCCCATCTACTTGCCATTAAGTGATGGGACTGGATGCCATGCCATGATCTTAGTTTTCTGAAAGTTGAACGTTAAGCCAACTTTTTCACTCTCCTCTTTCACTTTCATCAAGAGGTTCTTTAGTTCTTCACTTTCTGCCATAAGGGTGGTGTCATCTGCATATCTGAGGTCATTGATATTTCTCCCAGTAATCTTGATTCCAGCTTGTGCTTCATCCAGGCCAGGATTTCACATGATGTACTCTGCATATAAGTCAAATAAGCAGGGTGACAAATTATAGCCTTGAGGTACTCCTTTCCCTATTTGGAACCCATCTGTTGTTCCATGTTCATTTCTAACTGTTGCTTCTTGACCTGCATACAGATTTCTCAGGAGGCAGGTCAGATGATCTGGTACTGCCATCTCTTGAAGAATTTTCCCCAGTTTGTTGTGCTCCACATAGTTAAAGTCTTTGATGTAGTCAATAAAGCAGAAGTAGATTTCTTTTTTGATGATCCAGAGGATGCTGGCAATTTGATCTCTTGTTCCTCTACCTTTTCTAAATCCAGCTTGAACATCTGAAAGTCGGTTCACATACTGTTGAAGCCTGGCTTGAGAAAATTTTGAGCATTACTTTGCTAGCGTGTGAGATGAGTGCAACTGTGTGGTAGATTGAACATTCTTTGACATTACCTTTTCTTAGAATTGGAATGAAAACTGACCTTTTCCAGTCCTGTGGCCACTGCTGAGTTTTCCAAATTTGCTGGCATATTGAATGTAGCACTTTCCCAGCATCATCTTTTAGGATTTGAAACAGCTCAACTGGAATTCCATCACCTCCACTAGTTTTGTTCATAGTGATGCTTCCTAAGGCCCACTTGAGGTCACATTCCAGGATGTCTGGCTCTAGGTGAGTGACCACACCATTGTGGTTATCTGAGTCATGAAGATCTTTTTTTTTTTTACAGTTCTTCTGTGTATTCTTGCCACCTCTTCTTAATATCTTCTGCTTCTGTTAGGTCCATACCATTTCTGTCCTTTATTGTACCATCTTTGCATGAAATGTTCCCCTGGTATCTCTAATTTTCTTGAAGAGATCTCTAGTCTTTCCTATTCTATTATTTTCCTCTATTTCTTTGCATTTATTACTGAGGAAGGCTTTGTTATCTCTCCTTGCTATTCTTTGGAACTCTGCATTCAAGTGGGTATATCTTTCCTTTTCTCTTTTGCCTTTCACTTCTCTTCTTTTCTCAGCTATTTGTAAGGCCTCCTCTGACAACCATTTTGCCTTTTTGCATTTCTTTTTCTTGGGGATGGCCTTGTTCATTGCCTCTTGTACAGTGTCACAAACCTCTGTCCATAATTTTTCAGGCACTGTATCAGCTCTAATCCCTTGAATCTATTTGTCACTTCCAGTGTATAATTGTAAGGGATTTGATTTAGGTCATACCTGAATGGTTTGTGATTATGGTTTCAGTGTGTTTGCCCTCTGAGGCCCTCTTGCAACACCTACCGTCTTACTTGGGTTTCTCTTACCTTGAACATGGGGTATCTCTTCACGGCTGCTCCAGCAAAGCACAGCCGCTTCTCCTTACCTTGAACGAGAAGTATCTCCTCACTGCCGCCCCTCCTGACCTTGATATGTGGAATAGCTACTCTAGGCCCTCCTGAGCCCATGCAGCCACTGCTCCTTGGACGTGGGGCCACCCAAGATTGGTGGGTCATGGTGGAGAGGTCTGACAGAATGTGGTCCACTGGAGAAGGGAATGGCAAACCACTTCAGTATTCTTGCCTTGAGAACCCCATGAACAGTATGAAAAGGCAAAATGATAGGATACCAAAAGAGGAACTCCCAGGTCAGTAGGTGCCCAATATGCTACTGGAGATCAGTGGAGAAATAACTCCAGAAAGAATGAAGGGATGGAACCAAAGCAAAAACAATACCCAGTTGTGGGTGTGACTGGTGATAGAAGCAAGATCCGATGCTGTAAAGAGCAATATTGCATAAGAACCTGGAATGTCAGGTCCATGAATCAAGGCAAATTGGAAGTGGTCAAACAAGAGATGGCAAGAGTGAACATAGACATTCTAGGAATCAGCGAACTATGATGGACTGGAATGGGTGAATTTAACTCAGCTGACCATTATATCTACTACTGTGGACAGGAATCCCGTAGAAGAAATGGAGTAGCCATTATGGTCAACAGAATAGTCTGAAATGCAGTACTTGGATGCAATCTCAAAAATGACAGAATGATCTCTGTTCATTTCCAAGGCAAACCATTCAATATCACAGTTATCCAAGTCTATGCCCCAACCAGTAACACTGAAGAAGCTGAAGTTGAACGGTTTTATGAAGACCTACAAGACCTTTTAGAACTAACACCCAAAAAAGATGTCCTTTTCATTATAGGGGACTGGAATGCAAAAGTAGGAAGTCAAGAAACACCTGGAGTAACAGGCAAATTTGGCCTTGGAATGCAGAATGAAGCAGGGCAAAGACTAATAGAGTTTTGCCAGGAGAACACACTGGTCATAGCAATAACCCTCTTCCAACAACACAAGAGAAGACTCTACACATGGACATCACCAGATGGTCAACACCGAAATCAGATTGATTATATTCTTTGCAGCCAAAGATGGAGAAGCTCTATACAGTCAACAAAAACAAGACCAGGAGCTGACTGTGGCTCAGATCATGAACTCCTTATTACCAAATTCAGACTCAAATTGAAGAAAGTAGGGAAAACTGCTAGACCATTCAGGTATGACCTAAATCAAATCCCTTATGATTATGCAGTGGAAGTGAGAAATAGATTTAAGGGCCTAGATCTGATAGATAGAGTGCCTGATGAACTATGGACTGAGGTTTGTGACACTGCACAGGAGATAGGGATCAAGACCATCTCCATGGAAAAGAAATGCAAAAAGCAAATGGCTGTCTGGGGAGGCATTACAAATAGCTGTGAAAAAGAAGAGAGGTGAAAAGCAAAGGAGAAAAGGAAAGATATAAGCATCTGAATGCAGAGTCCCAAAGAATAGCAAGAAGAGATAAGAAAGCCTTCTGCAGCGATCAGTGCAAAAAAATAGAGGAAAACAACAGCATGGGAAAGACTAGAGATCTCTTCAAAAAATTAGAGATAGATACCAAGGGAATATTTCGTGCAAAGATGGGCTCGATAAAGGACAGAAATGGCATGGACCTCACAGAAGCAGAAGATATTAAGAAGAGGTGGCAAGAATAAACAGAAGTACTGTACAAAAAAGATCTTCACAACCCAGATAACCACAATGGTGTGGTCACTAATCTCGAGCCAGACATCATGGAAAGTGAAGTCAAGTGGGCCTTAGAAAGCATCACTATGAACAAAGCTAGTGGAGGTGATGGAATTCCAGTTGAGCTATTTCAAATCCTGAAAGATGATGCTGTGAAAGTGCTGCACTCAATATGCTAGCAAATTTGGAAAACTCAGCAGTGGCCACAGGACTGGCAAAGGTCAGTTTTCATTCCAATTCCAAAGAAAGGAAATGCCAAAGAATGCTCAAACTACCACACAATTGCACTCATCTCACACGCTAGTAAAGTAATGCCAAGAATTCTCCAAGCCAGGCTTCAGCAATACGTGAACCATGAACTTCCAGATGTTCAAGCTGGTTTTAGAAAAGGCAGAGGAACCCGAGATCAAATTGCCAACATCTGCTGGATCATGGAAAAAGCATGAGAGTTCCAGAAAAACATCTATTTCTGCTTTATTGACTATGCCAAAGCCTTTGACTGTGTGGATCACAATAAACTGTGGAAAATACTGAAAGGGATGGGAATACCAGACCACCTGACCTACCTCTTGAAAAACCTGTATACCGATCAGGAAGCAACAGTTCAAACTGGACATGGAACAACAGACTGGTTCCAAATAGGAAAAGGAGTACATCAAGGCTGTATATTGTCACCCTGCTTATTTAACTTATTGCAGAGTACATCATGAGAAATGCTGGGCTGCAAGAAGCACAAGCTGGAATCAAGATTGCTGGGAGAAAAATCCATAACCTCAGATATGCAGATGACATCACCCTTATGGCAGAAAGTGAAGAGGAACTAAAAAGGCTCTTGATGAAAATGAAAGAGGAGAGTGAAAATGTTGGCTTAAAGCTCAACATTCAGATAACGAAGATCATGGCATCTGGTCTCATCACTTCATGGGAAATAGATGGGGAAACAGTAGAAACAGTGTCAGACTTTATTTTTGGGGGCTCCAAAATCACTGCCGTGGTTGACTCTAGCCATGAAATTAAAAGACGCTTACTCCTTGGAAGAAAAGTTATGACCAACCTAGGTAGCATATTCAAAAGCAGAGACATTACTTTGCCAACAAAGGTCCATCTAGTCAAGGCTATGGTTTTTCCTGTGGTCATGTATCGATGTGAGTTGGACTGTGAAGAAAGCTGAGCGCCGAAGAATTGATGCTTTTGAGCTGTGGTGTTGGAGAAGACTCTTGAGAGTCCCTTGGACTGTAAGGAGATCCAACCAGTCCATTCTGAACAAGATCCGCCCTGGGTTTTCTTTGGAAGGAATGATGCTAAAGCTGAAACTCCAGTACTTTGGCCACCTCATGCGAAGAGTTGACTCATTGGAAAAGACTCTGATGCTGGGAGGGATTAGGAGCAGTAGGAGAAGGGGACGACAGAGGATGAGATGGCTTGATGGCACCACTGACTCGATGGACATTAGTCTGAGTGAACTCTGGAAGTTGGTGATGGACAGTGAGGCCTGGCATGCTGCGATTCATGGGGTTACAAAGATTCAGACATGACCAAGCGGCTGAACTGAACTGAAATGAATGGTCTAGTGGTTTTCTTCACTGTCTTCAATTTCAGTGTGAATTTGGCAATAAGAAGTTCATGATCTTAGCCACAGTCAACTCCTGGTCTTGTTTTTGCTGACTGTATAGAGCTTCTCCATCTTTGGCTGCAAAGAATATAATCAATCTGCAGAAAGTATAATCAATCAGGTGATCAAATATGATCAATCATCATGTGGTGATGTCCATGTGTAGACTCTTCTCTTGTGTTGTTGGAAGACGATGTTTGCTATGACCCACAGTGCATTCTCTCGGAAAAACTCTGTTAGCCTTTGACATGCTTCGTTTTGTACTCCAAGGTCAAATTTGCCTGTTACTCCAGGTATCTCTTGACTTCCTACTTTTGCATTCCAGTCCCCTATAATGAAAAGGACATCTTTTTTGGGTGTTAGTTCTAAAAGGTCTTGTAGGTCTTCATAGAATCATTCAACTTCAGCTTCTTCAGCATTACTGGTCTGGGCATAGACTTGGAGTACTGTAATATTGAATGATTTGCCTTGGGAATGAACAAAGATCATTCTGTCACTTTTGAGATTGCATCCAAGTACTGCATTTTGGACTCTTTTTTTGACTATTATGGCTACTGCATTTCTTCTAAGGGATTCTTGCCAACAGTGGTAGATGTATTGATCATCTGAGTTAAATTCACTCATTCCAGTCCTTTTTAGTTCACTGATTCCTAAAGTGTTGATGCTCACTCTTTCTGTCTCCTATTGATCACTTCCAGTTTGCCTTGATTTGTGGACCTATCATTCCAGGTTCCTATGCAGTATTGCCCTTTATAGCATTGGACTTTACTTCCATCACCCATCACATCCACAACTGGGTGTTGTTTTTGCTTTGACTCCATCTCTTCATTCTTTCTGGAGTTATTTCTCCACTCTTCTCTAGTAGCATATTGGGCACCTACTGACTTGGGGAGTTCATCTTTCAGTGTCCTATCTTGCCTTTTCATTACTGTTCATAGGGTTCTCAAAGCAGGAATACTGAAGTGGTTTGTCATTCCTTTCTCCAGTGGACCACGTTTTGTCGGAACTCTCCACCTTGAGCCATCCATCCTGGATGGCCCTGCAGGGCATGGCTCATAGTTTCACTGAGTTAGACAAGGTTGTGGTCCATGTGATCAGTTTGGTTAGTTTTCCATGAATGTGGTTTTCATTCTGTCTACCCTCTGATTGATAAGGATAAGAGATTGTTCTGATGGGCAGGGCAATGATCAGTAAATCTTTAATCCAATTTTCTGTTGATGGGTGGGGCTGTGTTCCCTACCTGTTGTTTGACCTGAGGCCAAACTATGTTGGAGTTAATGAAGATAATGGTGAAAGTGAAGTTAGTTACTCAGCCTGTCAGATTCTTTGTGACCCCATGGACTTTAGCCTACCTGGCTCCTTCATCTGGCCTCCTTCAGAAGGTCCCATGCACGCGCTGCTGCACCCAGTGCCCCCTACCCTGCAGCAGGCTGCCCTTGACCCACACCTCTGCCAGAGACTCCTGGACACTCACGGGCAAGTCTGGGTCAATCTCTTGTGGGGTCATTGCTCCTTTCTTCTGGGTCTTGGTGTGCACAAGGTTCTGTTTGTGCCCTTCAAGCATCTGTTTCTCCAGTCCTGAGTAAGTTCTGCTGGCTCTGTGGTGGGGCTAATGGCAACCTCCTCCAAGAGGGCATATGCCATACCCGGGTCTGTTGCACCCAGAGCCCTGCCCCTGCGGTAGGCCACTGCTGACCCGTACCTTCACAGGAGACACTCAAACACAGGTTTGGCTCAGTCCCTGGGGTCTCTGGGTCCTGGTGTGTACAAGGTTGGTTTGAGCCCTCTGAGTGTCTCTGGAGGGTAAGGGGTTTGATTCTAAACATGATTTTGCCCCTTCTACCATCTTTCTGGGGCCTCTCCTTTGCCCTGGGATGTGGGGTATCTTTTTCTGGTGGGATCCAACATTCTCCAGTCGATGGTTGTTCAGCAGCGAGTTGTAGTTCTGGAGTTCTCACAGGAGAAGATGAGTTCACATCCTTCTACTCCGCCATCTTATTTGGTTCTGTTTAAACCCCTTAATGGGGTCTTATATCCAAATGAGTGTGTGTGTATTTGAAGCTATGGTATTAAATAGGGGTATTAGGCTGGGTCTGCAGGGAGAAAGCTCTCTGAATGTGGGGTGAGGAGCTAGTCATGTGAAAACAGAAGGCTGTTACTGTTCTCAGAGGAAATAGCAAGCATGGGGGCCTAGAGGGTAGCAGGGGCCTGGTTTGTTCTAAGAACATCAAGGAGGTCAGGAAGGCAGAGGAGTGGTTAATGTGAGGGTGAATGAGGGAGAAGGAACTGGGAGATGAGGTCTGAGAGAGGTAAGAGGAGGGCTGGCAAATGATTTAGGGATATGGAGAGGACTTACGCCTTCCTGGGGAAGCTGAGCCTGAGAAAGGGGTATGGTTGGCCAATGGAATTAAGATTGAGGCACAAGCGCTGATCTGATCAGAACAAATGGGACCAAAGATACTTCATAGCTTTAACGTAAACTGATTTTCCTGGAGTAATTTGGACAGTACCAAGATGTTGTTCCCCAAATCTAAAAGGAATGCTGATATCATGGGCACCTTTATTTTTCAACCAGATTGTTTTATTTAAGTCCTCCTGTCCAACTGGATTGCTTTATGTGCCTTCCCTTGTTTGAAAGCTCTACCTAATAGAATTTGCGAAGAACCATTTCCTTAGAAAAATATAATTCCCAGCCCTGTTTCTTAGTTCAGTTTAGTTCAGTCGCTCATTCATGTCTGACTCTTTGTGACCCCATGAACCGTAGCACACCAGGCCTCCCTGTCCATCACCAACTCCCGGAGTTTACTCAAACTCACATCCATTGAGTCGATGATGCCATCCAAAAATCTCATCCTCTGTCGTCCGCTTCTCCTCCTGCCCCTAATCCCTCCCAGCATCAGAGTCTTTTCCAATGAGTCAACTCTTTGCATGTGGTGGCGAAAGTATTGGAGTTTCAGCTTCAACATCAGTCCTTCCAATGAACACCCAGGCCTGATCTCCTCTAGGATGGACTGGTTGGATCTCCTTACAGTCCAAGGGACTCTCAAGAGTCTTCTCCAACACCACAGTTCAAAAGCATCTATCCTTCAGTGCTCAGCTTTCTTTATAGTCCAACTCTCACATCCATACACGACTACTGGAAAAACCATAGCCTTGATGAGATGGACCTTTGTTGGCAAAGTAATGTTTCTGCTTGTTAACATGCTGTCTAGGTTGGTCATAACTTTTCTTCCAAAGAGCAAATGTCTTTTTATTTCGTGCTGCAGTCACCATCTGCAGTGATTTTGGAGCCCCCCAAAATAAAGTCAGCCACTGTTTCCCCTGTTTCTCCATCTATTTGCCATGAAGTGATGGGACCGGGCGCCATGATCTTAGTTTTCTGAATGTTGAGCTTTAAGCCAACTTTTTCACTCTCCTCTTTCACTTTCATCAAGAGGCTCTTTAGTTCTTCACTTTCTTTCATAATGGTGGTGTCATCTGCATATCTGAGGTTATTGATATTTCTCCTGGCAATCTTGATTCCAGCTTGTGCTTCATCCAGCCTAGCGTTTCTCATGATGTACTCTGCATATAAGTTAAATAAGCAGGGTGACAATATACAGCCTTGACGTACTCCTGTTCCTATTTGGAACCAGTCTGTTGTTCCATGCCCAGTTCTAACTGTTGCTTCCTGACCTGCATACAGGTTTCTCAAGAGGCAAGTCAAGTGGTCTGGTATTCCCATCTCTTTCAGAATTTTCCACAGTTTATTGTGATCCACACAGTCAAAGGCTTTGGCATAGTCAATAAAGCAGAAATAGATGTTTTTCTGGAACTCTCTTGCTTTTTTGATGATCCAGCAGATGTTGGCAATTTGATCTCTGGTTCCTTTGCCTTTTCTAAAACCAGCTTGAACATCTGGAAGTTCACAGTTCCTGTATTGTTGAAGCCTGGCTTGGAGAATTGTGAGCATTGCTTTGCTAGTGTGTGAGATGAGTGCAATTGTGCGGTAGTTTGAGCATTCTTTGGCATTACCTTTCTTTGGAATTGGAATGAAAACCAACCTTTTCCAGTTCTGTGGCCACTGCTGAGTTTTCCAAATTTGCTGGCATATTGAGTGCAGCACTTTCACAGCATCAACTTTTAGGATTTGAAACAGCTCCACTGGAATTCCATCACCTCCACTAGCTTTGTTTGTAGTGATGATTCTTAAGGCCTATTTGAACTTCACATTCCAGAATGTCTGGCTCTGATCACACCATCATGATTATCTGGGTCATGAAGATCTTTTTTGTATAGTTCTTCTGTGTATTCTTGCCACCTCTTCTTAATAGCTTCTGCTTCTGTGTGGTGCATATCATTTCTGTCCTTTATTGAGCCTATCTTTGCATGAAATGTTCCCTTGGTAGCTCTGATTTTCTTGAAGAGATCTCTAGTCTTTCACACTCTATTGTTTTCCTCTATTTCTTTGCATTGATCACTGAGGAAGGCTTTCTGATGTCTCCTTGTTATTCTTTGGAACTAATCTAATCATATGGATCACAGCCCTGTCTAACTCAATGAAACTATGAGCCATGCCCTGGAGGGCCACCCAAGACAGATGGGTCATGGTGGAGAGTTCTGACAAAATGTGGTCCACTGGAGAAGGGAATGGCAAAGTACTTCAGTATTCTTGCCTTGAGAACCCCATGAACAGTATGAAAAGGCAAGAAGATAGGGCATTTAAAGATGAACTCTCCAGGTTGATAGTCGCCAAGTATGCTACTGGAGATCAGTGGAGAAATAACTCCAGAAAGAATGAAGAGATGGAGCCAAAGCAAAAACAACACCCATTTGTGGATTTGACTGGTGATGGAAGCCAGGTCCTATGCTGTAAAGAGCAATATTGCATAGGAAGCTGGAATGTTAGGTCCATGAATCAAGGCAAATAGGAAGTGATCAAACAGGAGATGGGAAGAGTGAACGTCAACATTTTAGGAATCAATGAACTAAAATGGACTGAAATGGGGGAATTTAACTCAGATGATCAATATATCTACTACTGTTGGCAAGAATCCCTTAGAAGAAATGCAGTAGCCATAATAGTCAACAAAAGAATCTGAAATGCAGTACTTGAATGCAGTCTCAAATATGACAGAATGATCTTTGTTCGTTTCCAAGGCAAACCATTCAATATCACGGTAATCCAAATCTATGCCCTGACCAGTAATGCTGAGGAAGCTGAAGTTGAATGGTTCTAGAAGACCTACAAGACATTCTAGAATTAATACCCCCAAAAGATGTCCTTTTCATTATAGGGGACTGGAATGCAAAAGTAGGAAGTCAAGAGATACCTGGAGTAACAAGCAAATTTGACCTTGGAGTACAGAATGAAGCAGGGCAAAGGCTAATAGAGATCTGCCTAGAGAAATGCACTGGTCGTAGCAAACATCCTCTTCCAACAACACAAGAGAAGACTCTACACATGGACATCACCAGGTGGTCAACATCGAAATCAGATTGATTATATTCTTTGCAGCCAAAGATGGAGAAGCTCTATACAGTCAGCAAAACAAGACTGGGAGCTGACTGTTACTCAGATCATGAACTCCGTATCGCCAAATTCAGACTGAAATTGAAGAATGTGCGGAAAACCACTAGACCGTATCGCCAAATTCAGACTGAAATTGAAGAATGTGCGGAAAACCACTAGACCATTCAAGTATGACCTAAATCAAATAAGTCCCTTACAATTATACAGTGAAAGTGAGAAATAGATTTAAGGGTCTAGATCTGATAGAGTGCCTCATGAACTATTGGTGGAGGTTCGTGACATTTCACTGGAGCCAGAGAGCAAGATCATCCCCAAGAAAAAGAAAAGCAAAAAAGAAAAATGGCTATGTGAGGAGGCCTTACAAATAGCTGTGAAAAGACTAGAAGCCAAAAGCAAAGGAGAAAAGTAAAGATATATTCATTTGAAGGCCTTGTTTCTTATTACTGGGTAATATTGCCCAGGGTCTTCAGTACAGCTTGATGACTGAACTTGTCAGTTTTCTCACAGAGCCCTGAGAAATTATCTGCTGCTCTGAATGGCTCTGTAAGTTACTCGGATGCATTATGCTATACTATAGTAATATGGAGCCATGATGTATGGCATCACTTCTCTCTTACAGGAAAAATTGCTTTGGGAGGTTTCAGACATACTTTAAATGGCTGAATAATCTACTTTGTTTTACCGCTGTGTTTTCCAAAAAAATCAGATTTTGAAAAGCTGTTGCCTTGCTCATAGTCAAATACCAGTGTAAAGTGATTATTGATTTTTTTTTCAGCTGTGTCCATGGTGTTCAATATTGTGTTGAGGCTAATGCAGTTCCTTTCAGGGGTAGTAAGGTGTGTTTATTATACTAAGTGAGGCTGCACAAAGAGAGGTCTAGGAGGGGCTTATTATGAGTCATAATTTTCAGTCATTCACATCTGCATTCAAATTCAGTTCAAGCTGGTGTTTAAGTGGGCAGTCATGGTATATGATTAAATTTTAAAAGTGGGAGAAAGATTGGATATCCATCTGTGAAAGATGATTGGACATCAGAAGAATGTGGAGGTGAAAGACAGATTTATTCTTAGGTACCCTGCATAAAACTTGCTTAGCAGGTTTTATATGTTTGCTCATAATATCAATTTGGGGGGGAGTTATTTACCTAAGATTTTGATTGACTACCTATTATGGACCCATGACTGTAATGTGTGCTGGAAGAGATAAAGGATTTCTAAGTCGTGGTTCTTGCCTATGAAATTATTTTAGAATAATAGATGATAGCTTTCATTGACTCACCAAATATTTTTTGAGCACTCATGTTGGGCACTGTGTGAATAGGTAATGAAACATTCCTTGATATGGTGTATCTATTGCTTCTTCCTTTGTATTACTTGTCTCCACGTTCAGAGAGGTCCTAACCAAATGACAAACACTGAATTACAGAATAATGCTTTTTAATAACATAGATAAAGGATTTCTGGATCAGCAGCATAAAAGCAAGCAAGAAACAAAGAGTCAACCAGATATCTACACCCTGGTTTTACAATTAGCATTTTTGAGCAGATGCAGTGACGCCAAACCAAAGGAAACTAATTATAGTCTGATATGGTCTGAGAGGCTATATTTTGACAATATAACTTGGCCTTACAGGGCTTTTTAGAAAGTAGGGGGAAAGCAGGATGAGTAGAATAAATAAAGAGGGTTATGACTTCCATTTGCCACAATTAAGCTTCTCTGTTTAAAAAAAAGAAAATTAACCAAACGAATCTCCTACCACTTAGTATTTTCAACCTTTAAAAATAGTCACTGACTTTGATGTTCAGATCGTGGCTAAGCTGTTCATCTTTCACTAGATAGAAGATAAACTGAGTTTTTCTCTCATCTATTCATCCGCACATCCTTTCTTAATCATTATTCAAAGAAACTGCGCACGGTCACTCGTGGCTCTGGGCTGACCCAGCCTTGCTGGTGCGAGTGGAGCACCGCCCAGCTGTGTAACCCGCCCACTGCCAGTGGAGGGTAATAAGGGTGGCCTCTTAGCCCGCAGCACAGAGTAATGGGGACTCGCACCGCTGACGTTTCAGTATTCATGAGTGGAGGAGAAAAGAAAATGCGTGTCACTGTGCATTTGCTGATAAACTGAGGAACACACACAGCCTCCCTGTTTAATCCACTCTGCCAACTGAGCTTCGATGCTCGTCTGCCCTGAATGATAGACGAGCCGTATGCAGAGAGCTGTGGCAGGCCTCTCATTAGAAGGAGGAAAACCCCATGGCTGGATCAGCACTGCAGTACTATATTTAGCTAGTGGGAGAGAGAAAATAATCACTTTCTTTCTTTACTGCCTTCTTTGGACTTATCCTCATTTAACTTTTTGTGGAGTATATTCTGGTTTATATAAATATAAAGTTTACCAGATTTTTTTTTTGTTGTAAAAAGTAATATATCTTCTTCATAGATAATTGAATACAGAAAATAGAAGGTGTTGTCCCACTTCTGAAAGAAAAACCAGGGGGTACACATATTGCTTTTCATCTCAGCAGAGTTTTTAGCCTGTTTGACATAGCTTGATTGTACTGCATTTTCATTCAGCATAAACATTTTTTCCCTTTTTTTTGCAAGAGTATTTGACTTTAAGCGATATTCCTTTGAGAAGGGTAATTTACTTAATGATTCTACTAATAGTGTGTTATTCTTTCATTTGTTTATTGTAAACAGTCCCCAAATGACATCTTTGTGCATATTGTTGCTTCCCTTATTTAGAAGCATTTCCTTAAGACAAATTTTTTTGAGTTGATCTAGTAGAAATCCAAAGTGTTTTTGAAACAGTTTTAAGGTTCTTGATGACTTAAAATTTTCTAAAAATATTGTACCCATTTGCACTCCCACCAGCAATGTGACAGCTTCCATTGGAAGTTTGATAGAGAGGTAGGCTTCAATATGCCTATCATTTTGGACAAAAAGTCCTCAGGGCAGAGAGAAGAATGGCTCTATATCTGCTTGCTGTATTTTGAATTTTGCTTTCCTGACTCCCGCCTCTATCTTTATTTGTTTCGTATTCTATACTTAGTGGCTCTGGACTTGTTTCGCCACTGTGGGCCTGTTCTTTGCTTCTGCTGCATCAATTAGACTTTTTTTTTCTTCAAACTTAAAAGGCTGTTTATTTATAGACTTTCGGCAAGAGACCCATTTGCGATTTAACTTAGTGTCAGCAGAGGTTTAAAGGTGTTAGCAAAGGGAGTAAGCCTTTCTTTCCTTTTTTTTTATTGAGTTATAATTGACATACAGCACTGTGTAAGTTTATGGTATATGGTATAATGATTTGACTTACATACATCTTGAAATGATAACCACAATAAGTTTAGTGAACATCCATCATCTTATAGAGATACAAAATTCAAAGAAAACTTTTTCCTTGTAGTGCGAACTCTTAGGATTCTCTTAACTTTCATATTTAACATACAGCAGTGGTGGAGAGGTCTGACAGAATGTGGTCCACTGGAGAAGGGAATGGCAAGCCACTTCAGTATACTTGCCTTGAGACCCCATGAACAGTATGAAAAGGCAAAATGATAGGATACCAAAAGAGGAACTCCCCAGGTCAGTAGGTGCCCAATATGCTACTGGAGATCAGTGGAGAAATAACTCCAGAAAGAATGAGGGGATGGAGCCAAAGCAAAAACATACCCAGTTGTGGATGTGACTGGTGATAGAAGCAAGGTCCGATGCTGTAAAGAGCAATATTGCATAGGAAGCTGGAATGTCAGGTCCATGAATCAAGGCAAATTGGAAGTGGTCAAATGAGATGGCCAGGGTGAACATCGACATTCTGGGAATTAGCAAACTAAAATGGACTGGAATGGGTGAGTTTAACTCAGATGACCATTATATATACTACTGCGGGCAGGAATCCCTTAGAAGAAATGGAGTAGCCATCATGGTCAACAAAAGAGTCCGAAATGCAGTACTTGGATGCAGTCTCAAAAATGACAGAATGATCTCTGTTCGTCTCCAAGGCAAACCATTCAATATCACAGTTATCCAAGTCTATGCCCCAACCAGTAACGCTGAAGAAGCTGAAGTTGAACGGTTTTATGAAGACCTACAAGACCTTTTAGAACTAACACCCAAAAGAGATGTCCTTTTCATTACAGGGGACTGGAATGCAAAAGTAGGAAGTCAAGAAACACCTGGAGTAACAGGCAAATTTGGCCTTGGAATGCAGAATGAAGCAGGGCAAAGACTAATAGAGTTTTGCCAAGAAAATGCACTGGTCATAGCAAACACCCTCTTCCAACAACACAAGAGAAGACTACACGTGGACATCACCAGATGGTCAACACTGAAATCAGCTTGATTATATTCTATGCAGCCAAAGATGGAGAAGCTCTATACAGTCAACAAAAACAAGACCAGGAGCTGACTGTGGCTCAGATCATGAACTCCTTATTACCCAATTCAGACTCAAATTGAAGAAAGTAGGGAAAACCACTAGACCATTCAGGTATGACCTAAATCAAATTCCTTATGATTATACAGTGGAAGTGAGAAATAGATTTAAGGGCCTAGATCTGATAGATAGAGTGCCTGATGAACTATGGACTGAGGTTCGTGACATTGTACAGGAGACAAGGATCAAGAGCATCCCCATGGAAAAGAAATGCAAAAAAGCAAAATGGTTGTCTGGGGAGGCCTTACAAATAGCTGTGAAAAAGAAGAGAGGCGAAAAGCAAAGGAGAAAAGGAAAGATATAAGCATCTGAATGCAGAGTTCCAAAGAATAGCAAGAAGAGATAAGAAAGCCTTCTTCAGCGATCAATGCAGAAAAATAGAGGAAAACAACAGAATGGGAAAGACTAGAGATCTCTTCAAGAAAATTAGAGATACCAAGGGAACATTTCATGCAAAGATGGGCTCAATAAAGGACCAAAATGGTATGGACCTAACAGAAGCAGAAGATATTAAGAAGAGATGGCAAGAATACATGGAAGAACTGTACAAAAAAGATCTTCACAACCCAGATAATCATGATGATGTGATCACTAATCTCGAGCCAGACATCTTGGAAAGTGAAGTCAAGTGGACCTTAGAAAGCATCACTACGAACAAAGCTAGTGGAGCTGTTGGAATTCCAGTTGAGCTGTTTCAAATCCTGAAAGATGATGCTGTGAAAGTGCTGCATTCAATATGCCAACAAATTTGGAAAACTCAGCAGTGGCCATGGGACTGGAAAGGTCAGTTTTCATTCCAATTCCAAAGAAAGGCAATGCCAAAGAATGCTCAAACTGCCGCACAATTGCACTCATCTCACATGCTAGTAAAGTAATGCTCAAAATTCTCCAAGCCAGGCTTCAGCAATACGTGAACCTTGAACTCCCTGATATTCAAGCTGGTTTTAGAAAAGGCAGAGAAACCAGAGATCAAATTGCCAACATCTGCTGGATCATGGAAAAGGCAAGAGAGTTCTAGAAAAACATCTATTTCTGCTTTATTGACTATGCCAAAGCCTTTGACTGTGTGGATCACAATAAACTGTGGAAAATTCTGAAAGAGATGGGAATACCAGACCACCTAACCTGCCTCTTGAAAAATCTGTATGCAGGTCAGGAAGCAACAGTTCGAACTGGGCATGGAATGACAGACTGGTTCCAAATAGGAAAAGGAGTACGTAAAGGCTGTATATTGTCACCCTGCTTATTTAACTTACATGCAGAGTACATCATGAGAAATGCTAGGCTGGATGAAGCACAAGCTGGAATTAAGAATGCTGGGAGAAATATCAATAACCTCAGATATGCAGATGACACCACCCTTATGGCAGAAAGTGAAGAGGAGCTGAAAGGCCTCTTGATGAAAGTGAAAGAGGAGAGTGAAAAAGTTGGCTTAAAGCTCAACATTCAGAAAACGAAGATCATGGCATCTGGTCCCATCACTTCATGGGAAATAGATGGGGAAACAGTGGAAACAGTGGCTGATTTTATTTTTTTGGGCTCCAAAATCACTGCAGATGGTGACTGCAGCCATGAAATTAAAAGACGCTTACTCCTGAGAAGAAAAGTTATGACCAACTTAGGTAGCATATTCAAAAGCAGAAACATTACTTTGCCGACTAAGGTCCGTCTAGTCAAGGCTATGGTTTTTCCTGTGGTCAGGTATGGATGTGAGAGTTGGAGTGTGAAGAAGGCTTTGCACTGAAGAATTGATGCTTTTGAACTGTGGTGTTGGGGAAGACTCTTGAGAGTCCCTTGGACTGCATGGAGATCCAACCAGTCCATTCTGAAGGAGGTCAACCCTGGGATTTCTTTGGAAGGAATGATGCTAATACTGAAGCTCCAGTACTTTGGCCACCTCATGCGAAGAGTTGACTCATTGGAAAAGACCCTGATGCTGGGAGGGATTGGGGGCAGGAGGAGAAGGGGACGACAGAGGATGAGATGGCTGGATGGCATCACGGACTCGATGGACGTGAGTCTGAGTGAACTCCGGAAGTTGGTGATGGGTGGGGAGGCCTGGTGTGCTGTGATTCATGGGGTCGCAAAGAGTCAGACATGACTGAGCGACTGAACTGAATTGAAGTGTTAATTCTATTTATCATTTTATACATTTCACCTACTACTTATCTTATAACGAAAAGTTTGTACATTTTGACTACCTTCATTCATTTCCTCCTCCCACCACCCTCTGTCACTACCAAAATTCTGGTCTCTTTTTGTTTGCCTGTTTGCCTTTGAAGACTCTCTGACCTATGTTAGTTCCTGGTATACAACATAATGATTTGATATTTCTAAATTTTTCAAAATGATCATCATAATAAGTCAAGATACACCTGTCATTTTACAAAGATATTATATAACCATTGACTATATCCCCCACACTATATATTGCATGCCTGCTGCTGCTGCTGCTAAGTCACTTCAGTCGTGTCCGACTCTGTGCGACCCCTTAGACGGCAGCCCACCAGGCTCCCTCTTCCCTGGGATTCTCCAGGCAAGAACACTGGAGTGGGTTGCCATTTCCTTCTCCAATGCCTGAAAGTGAAAAGTGAAAGTGAAGCCGCTCGGTCGTGTCCAACCCTCAGCGACCCCATGGACTGCAGCCCTCCAGGCTCCTCCGTCCATGGGAGTTTCCAGGCAAGAGTACTGGAGGGGGGTGCCATTGCCTTCTCTGATTGCATGCCTATGACTCATTTATTTTGCAGCTGGAAGTTTCTACCTCTTTATTTCCCTCACCTAATCCTTTCTTCCCCCAACCTCCTCACCTCTGATGACTATCTGTTCTCTGTATTTATGACTCTGTTTCTGCTTTGTTATGTTTGTTCATTTATTCTTCAGATTTCACATATAGGTGAAGTCTTGCAGTATTCGTCTTTCTCTGACTTATTTCACTTAACAGAACACCCTTGAGGTCCATCCATGTTGTAGCTAACGGCTCTATTTCATTCTTTTTATGGTGAACAGTGTTCCGTGGTGTGTGTGTGTGTGTTTATACACCACATCTTCTTTAGCCATTCATCTGTTGATGGGCGCTTAGGTTGCTTACATATATTGTCTGTTGTAAATAATGCTGCAATGAGCATATGATGCAGTTACCCTTCTATTCCATTCCCCCCACTGTAGAACTTGGCATTAGATAGTTTGTATTGTAACCTTTGTCAACTGTGGGCTATTTCCAGTAATTTCTTCTGGTTTTAAAAATTGTTGTAGATACTAAGTTCATATTCAGATAAGATACAAATGATCTCTGCCGTCTGATGTATCTGCTGAAGCCTTATCATTGAACATGTATGGCTTTAAAGTGGAAATTGAGGAAATTTCCTAATCAGCTGTGAGTCACTGAAGCATCTCAGGTCAGACAATTGCAGTCTTACTTCTTATAGGTAGAAACTCTGTAATTAAGGCAGCTCTGCTCAATATTTTGTAACAACCTAATTGGTAAAAGAATTTGAAGAATAGATACATGTATATGTATAACTGAATCACTTTGTTGTACACCTGAAGCTAACACATTGTTAATCACCTCTACTCCAATATAAAATAAAGTTAAAAAAAGAAGCATGTGATGTATATTGTGTTTGGGATATTATGCAAAATTACATTTGCTCATTCAGATGAAAGTTGGAACACTACAAATTCAGCTGATGAGTGTATTGAAGACAAAAGCTAGGAACCACAGCAAAACATTCTGTTAGATAGACCTAGATTGTTTCTCCAGATGTTCTAATATTTATGTTGTGTTGCTAAATGAATATACATTGGAGTAATAGGTTGTTTGCAAAGCATGTTAACCCAAATTTAAATAAGATAATTGAGATGGTTAAATGAGTATGATATAAAATATATATTTGAAATGTAAGCATATTATAATCTGCCTAAATCTAAAGGCATGCTTCATTTAGGATACATTGCACTTAATTTTCTACATAGATGGAAAGGAATAATATCATAAATAGTTTTTAAATGCCCATAATCTAAAAACACTTTTACTTGACTTTCGAAAGTATTATGAGATTTCAACTTTGGTTTCAGATATATCCTCATATTTATATTCTTTTAAAGTCAGTATTAAATTTAGTTTAGATTCAGAGAACATTCACCAATTCATGGGAGAAGGTTTTGGTGTTTCCCTGAAATGAATTTTGTTCCAGCAGATCACCTTTTCAAAACCCATAGGCATATTTTTTCCAGAGTGCCTATGTTTGTTTTTACCCTATGTAAAGTGAAAAGCTTCTATAGCAGACAAACCTGGGTTTATCAGTTAGTAGCTACATAACTCCAAGCAAATTTTGAAACACTTAAAAAAAAAAACCAGATCCTTTATCTAAAAATAGCAACAGTAATGTTGGCATTTCTGAGTTGTTGTAAGAAATGAATAAAATAAAGTGCTTGGCAGAAGTCCTAGTAAAGAGAGAAAGTGCTCAGAAATTCCAAGTAGAAGATTGTTAGGAGATGCTTGGCAGATGTCAGTTTCCTTTCCTTCCCCTCTTTTCTCTTTAACTCTGCTTATCTGAACTCTCTGGATTCTTTAAGACTCACTTTAATCCAACCTCTTTTAAGGATGCTTTCTTGGTCAAGTTTTAACATCTTTTTAAAATTTAAGCATTTAAAAATCCCATTGAATATAGGAGCAAACTGTGTGTGTGCTCACTCAGTTGTGTCTGATTCTTTGCAACCCCATGGACTTCGGCCTGCCAGACTCCTCTGTCCACGGAATTTTCCAGGCAAGAATACCTGAGTGGGTTACCGTTTCCTAGCAGCCGTGAAATTAAAAGACACTTACTCCTTGGAAGGAAAGTTATGACCAACCTAGACAGCATATTATAAAGCAGAGACATTACTTTGTCAACAAAGGTCCCTCTTGTCAAGGCTATGGTTTTTCCAGTAGTCATGTATGGATGTGAGAGTTGGACTATAAAGAAAGCTGAGCACCGAAGAATTGATGCTTTTGAACTGTGGTGTTGGAGAAGACTCTTGAGATTCCCTCGGACTGCAAGGAGATCCAACCAGTCCATCCAGAGGAGATCAGGCCTGGGTGTTCATTGGAGAGACTGATGTTGAGGCTGAAACTCCAATACTTTGGCCACCTGATGCAAAGAGCTGACTCACTTGAAAAGACCCTGATACTGGGAAAGATTGAGGGCAGGTGGAGAAGGGGATGGCAGAGGATGAGATGGATGGCTGGCATAACGGACTCAATGGACATAGGTTTGGGTAGACTCCAGCAGTCCGTGATGGACAGGGAGGCCTGGCGTGCTGCGGTTCATGGGATCGCAAAGAGTCAGACACAACTAAGCGAGTGAACTAAACTCCAGAACAAACAGTAGAAGGTGTTTATAATGTAAGAGCGAGAGTCTTCTGCTTCCATAGGCTTCTTCTAGCTCTCAGCCTCACCATTCCGAGTGATAGCTAGTGCTCAAAATCCAAGTAGTAACGTTGCTGAATGGCAGCAGGACAGAGGATGGAGTAGAAAACAGGGCAAAGGACACAGTTTGCTTGTCTTAAAGCAGCAGCCTGGAAATGTTGCCTTTGACCTCTGTCTACAGCCCTTTGGTCAGAGTTTAGTCACATGGTCACAGCAACTGCAAGGAGGCTGGGAATTATTTTCATTATGGGAGATCATATGTCCAGCTAAATATTCAGTTATGTGGAAAGAAGGAAGCATGTCTATTACAGCCAGAATTGGCCATCTGAAAGAATTAGGCATCTTGGAATCCTTTCTTCCCAGATATCTATCTCTTTTCCCTCTCCAATGTCTTTTGATACATTTTTCAAATATCTTGCTCTCTTCCAAGACTCAGTTTAAAAAGATTTCCAAATCCTTCTATATGGTTCATTTTCGTAGGTCCTTTAGGGTCATAGAATGAAGCCACTGAAAGATATGAAAACTTAATTTTGCTTAAGTAAGCTACCTTTCAAAGAAAGCTTTGGTGCATTATTGTAATTTTTTTTTGAACTGATGTCTGCTTTCCTCTCCCCTAGGGAAGAAATACACTGTGGTATCTTAAATGGGAGGGAAACCTGAAAGGAAGGGGACATATGTATATGTATGGCTGACTCATTTTGCTGTGCAGTCAAAGCTCACACAGGATCCCCAGGTGCTCAGTGGTGAAGAATCCGCCTGCTGATGCACGAGTTGCAGGAGATATGAATTCAGTCCCTGAGTTGGGTAGCTCTCCTGGAGGAGGAAGTGGCAATCCACTCCAGTATTCTTGCTGGGAAAATTCTATGGACAGAGAAGCCTGGCAGGCTACAGTCTGTGGGATTGCAAAGAGTTGGACATGACTGAGCAACCTAGTGCACTTACACAGAGAAGCTAATACCACATTGTAAAGCAACTGTATGCCAATAAAAGTTAATTAAAAAGATACTCTACTGTAAAAAAGAAAAGAACTCTATTGCCCTGCTGCTACTGGTTGGCCAATGTGACTTGCTTCATCCAACACAGTTTGAAATTAAGGTATTTCACTTTAGCAGAACCTTTATCAAAAACTTCACTTTACTCAACCACTCTCTTTTTTTCTCTGCAAATAGCTGCAGAAGGCACTGCTTTTTCAGCCTGTGTGCCAGAAGATGACATGGAGCAGAGCTTCCTCCAATTGCCCCTGGACACATAGCATGAGCAGAGAATAAACCTTCGTAGCTCTGAGATGCTCAGATCTTGGGTGCGTTTATTTCCACAGCAGGTGGCACTAGTGGTAAAGAATCCGCCTGCCAATGCAGAAGAAGAGACCTGAGTTCAAGTCCTGAGTCGGGAAGATCCCCTGGAGTAGTAATGGCACCCCACTTCAGTAGTCTTGCCTGGAAAATTCCACAGGCAGAGGAGTCTGGCAGGCTACTGTCCATGGGGCCAAAAAGAGTTGGACATGACTAAGCACACACACACACACACACACACACACACACACACACACACACACGCTCTTATTTATCCCAATGGGTACAATTATTATGCTAAAATTTTTTATCTAGTTTTCTTTTTATGTCAGTCATCTCCACTCCCACCTAGGAAAGAGTAAGGAGGTAAGGCAAGAAGGGAATGATAGGAAAAGCAAAGCCTGTTCTGCCACATTAAGACTGTAATGTCACCAGATGCCTATTTTACATCTAATTTCCAAAATATACTTGACATTTTATTTTAGCATTTCCAGTCATACAGAAGCAAAATGTTAAGTAAGGTGATTATGGTCGCCTGAAATGTCCCCTAAATGAATCTATTTATGTCTAATTTACTATTGAGAGTACCTATCTGTCCAGGATCAATGACAAAATAATGTCTTTAATAAAAAAAATTAGCGCATTTCTTAATTGTGCTTTTACTTATGTATTTAGCACTTCAGTTAATGATATATTTGATTGAGAGACTTTGTCTTTAATATAGCCATTAGTATATAAGGTAATGGGGTTATTAGTAAGTAAAAGTTGTATTTCACAAATGAATGAGAACTTTCCAAGTTGTACAATTTCATACCGGGAAGTTTAGTTTACCAGAACTTGTGTATCCAGCTTCAGGGTTCAGGCAGTTTGGAGCTTGGCCATCTCTGCCACTACTCTGTGGCTTCTTCAGGGTTTGTTAGCCATAGGCAGTGAACTCTGGGCATGGGATTATGGTGGGGCTTCAAAACATCTGTCAACAATGCAGAAGACCCAGGTTCGATCCCTGGGTTGGGAAGATCCCTGGAGAAGGAAATGGCAGCCCAGTTCAGTTCAGTTCAGTCGCTCAGTCGTGTCCGACTCTTTGCAACCCCATGAATCGCAGCACGCCAGGCTTCCCTGTCCATCACCAACTCCCGGAGTTCACTCAGATTCATGTCCATCGAGTCAGTGATGCCATCCAGCCATGTCATCCTCTGTCGTCCCCTTCTCCTCCTGCCCCCAACCCCTCCCAGCATCAGAGTCTTTTCCAATGAGTCAACTCTTTGCATGAGGTGGCCAAAGTACTGGAGTTTCAGCTTTAGCATCATTCCTTCCAAAGAACACCCAGGGCGGATCTCGTTCAGAATGGACTGGTTGGATCTCCATGCAGTCCAAGGGACTCTCAAGAGTCTTCTCCAACACCACAGTTCAAAAGCATCAATTCTTCGGTGCTCAGCCTTCTTCACAGTCCAACTCTCACATCCATACATGAGCAGAGGAAAAACCATAGCCTTGACTAGACGGACCTTAGTCAGCAAAGTAATGTCTCTGCTTAAGTACTATTGCCTGGAAAATCCCATGGATGGAGTAGCTTGGTAGGCTACAGTCCATGGGGTCGCAAAGAGTTGGACATGACTGAGCAACTCCAATTTCCACTTTCACATTTTGTAGCCCTCTTCAAAACTCACTGCACAAATATTTCTCAAACATCCATACAACTTATAAATTGTCAGTCTCTTTCCCCAGCCCTCATCTCTGCCTATGGTTAACTCCAAAATTTAGGTGAGGCACAGAATCCCTTCTCACCAAACAAGATTTAAATGTCAATAGTAAAAAAAGAAAAGAAGAGAAGCGAAAAGCAAAGGAAAGAAAAGATATAAGGAAAAGAAAAGGAAAGATATAAGCATCTGAATGCAGAGTTCCAAAGAATAGCAAGGAGAGATAACAAAGCCTTCCTCAGTGATCAGTGCAAAAAATAGAGGAAAACAATAGAATGGGGAAGGCTAGAGATCTCTTCAAGAAAATTAGAGATACCAAGGGAACATTTCATGCAAAGACGGACTCAATAAAACAGAAATGGTATGGACCTAACAGAAGCAGAAGATATTAAAAAGAGGTGGCAAGAATACACAGAAGAACTGTACAAAAAAGATCTTCACGACCTAGATAATCACGATGGTGTGATCAGTTACCTGGAGCAAGACATCCTGGAATGTGAAGTCAAGTGGGCCTTAGAAACCATCATTACAAACAAAGCTAGTGGAGGTGATGGAATTCCAGTTGAGCTATTTCAAATCCTCAAAGTAGATGCTGTGAAAGTGCTACACTCAATATGCCAGCAAATTTGGAAAACTCAGCAGTGGCCACAGGACTGGAAAAGGTCAGTTTTCATTCCAATCCCAAAGAAAGACAATGCCAAAGAATGCTCAAACTACCACACAATTGCACTCATCTCACACTCTAGCAAAGTAATGCTCAAAATTCTCCAAGCCAGGCTTCAGCAATACATGAACCATGAACTTCCTTCCAGCTGTTCGAGCTGGTTTTAGAAAAGGCAGAGAAACCAGAGATCAAATTGCCAATGTCCGATGGATCATCAAAAAAGCAAGAGAGTTCCAGAAAAACATCTATTTCTGCTTTATTGACTATGCCAAAGCCTTTGACTGTGTGGATCACAATAAACTGGAAAATTCTGAAAAGGATGGGAATAACCACCTGACCTGCCTCTTGAGAAACCTATATGCAGCTCAGGAAGCAAGAGTTAGAACTGGACATGGAACAACAGACTGGTTCCAAATAGGAAAAGGAGGACATCAAGGCTGTATATTGTCACCCTGTTTATTTAACTTATATGCAGAGTACATCATGAGAAACGTTGGGCTGGAGGAAGCACAAGCTGGAATCAAGATTGCTGGGAGAAATATCAATAACCTCAGATATGCAGATGACACCACCCTTATGGCAGAAGGTGGAGGGGAACTAAAAAGCCTCTTGATGCAAGCGAAAGTGGAGAGCGAAAAAGTTGGCTTAAAGCTCAACATTCAGAAAACTAAGATCATGGCGTCCGGTCCCATCACTTCATGGCAGATAGATGTAGAAACAGTGGAAACAGTGGCTCACTTAATTTTTTTGGGCTCCAAAATCACTGCAGATGGTGATTGCAGCCATGAAATTAAAAGGCACTTACTCCTTGGAAGGAAAGTTATGACCAACCTAAACAGCATATTAAAAAGTAGAGACATTACTTTGCCAACAAAGGTCCATCTAGTCAAGGCTATTGTTTTTCCAGTACTCATGTATGGATGTGAGAGTTGAACTATAAAGAAAGCTGAGCACCAAAATTGATGGTTTTCAAGTGGTGTTGGAGAAGACTCTTGAGAGTCCCTTGGACTGCAAGGAGATCCAACCAGTCCATTCTAAAGGAGATCAGTCCTGAGTGTTCATTGGAAGGACTGATGTTGAAGCTGAAACTCTAATACTTTGGCCACCTGATGTGAAGAGCTGACTCACTGGAAAAGACTCTGATGCTGGGAAAGATTGAAGGCAGGAGGAGAAGGAGATGACAGAGGATGAGATGATTGGATCTCATCCATCCATTGATGGCATCACCGACTCAATGGACATGAGTTTGGATAAACTCTGGGAGTTGGTGATGGACAGGGAGGCCTGGTGTGCTGTGATTCATGGGGTCTCAAAGAGTCAGACACGACTGAGTGAGTGAACTGAACTGAACTGAACTGAACTGAACTGAACTGAGGAGCCTTGTGTAAAGAAGCTAAGAATTGGATTGGGGAGTAGATGTGCTGACAGTTTGCTATAGAACTAGCAGAGTAATGCATGCATTCATACTAAGTTGCTTCAGTCATGTCCAACCCTTTGCTATCCTATGAACTGTAGCCCACCAGGCTCCTCTGTCCATGGGATTCTCTAGGCAAGAATACTGGAGTGGGTTTCCATGCCCTCCACTGGGGTATCTTCCTGACCCAGGGAGCAAACCTGCGTCTCCTGTATTGCAGGTGGATTCTTAACTGCTGATCCACCATGGAAGCCCAGCAGCATAATAGTTTGATGGAATATACCTAGTATGTTTATTAATACCATTCCGTCTCTAACATCCAGGATAGTACTTGGCACATAGAAGCTACTCAGTGAGTCTTTGCTGAGGGAAAGCATGATCGCTCTTTTCGAGCTCAGAACCAAGACTTCCAGGTGATGCTTGGCCTTCTGATTCTCTCCTCAGTAAAGAGATGGGCTTCCCAGGTGGCATTAGTGGTAAAGAACCTGCCTGCCAATGCAGGAGATGTAAGAGATGCTGGTTTGATCCCTGGGTCTGGAAGATCCCTTGGAGGAGGAAATGGCAACCCACTCTAGTATTCTTGACTGGGAAATCCCATGGAGAGAGGGGCCTGGTGAACTACAGTCCATAGGGTCGCCAAGAGCTGGATATGATTGAAGTGACTTAGCACACCAGAAAGATGCATTTTTCGTATTTCTGTCAATATAAACTCTTAACATTACAAGGCGTCTCTGGGAAATAATTAAGTGTGCTTTTAAAACAATGACATCAGTACATCCAGAAGAGGTTCGACCTTCAGTTTCCTCACCCTGGGAAGTTCAATGACATTGCCATTGCTCAAAGCACTTAATGAATCCCCCTTCTGCCCCAGCAGGTAATCCCTCTGCAGGGCTGGTGTGTTTATATTACAAGTTTTACCAGGTACTGGCTGCTGTGCCTGGATAACATGAAGTCTGGAGCCTGCAGTGCCCCTTCTGTTCATCTGACTCCTACCCTGAGGCAGTGATGGTTGGTAGACACAATCATTGTTGATGGGCCTAATTTCTCCCAGTGTCTAGTTGATTGTCTAGTGGTAACATATGCAAACAAATGTACTGAGTTTCTCAGGTTCCATAGTATCAACTCTCTCTAAGAAGTGCCTTGTTTGTCCTGTTAGGGTGTATTGGGCACTAAGGAAGCTACTTGAGCACTAGGGGGAAATTGATTCATTTTAACTGAAACTTTTGTAGTTTTTTTTTTTTTTTAATAAGATTAAAATTTTGTGCTGGCTTTCAGTGACTACATGAGCTAGATAATCATGGTGTAGGGGTAAAAAGCATGGGCCCTGGGGTCAGACTGGCTGGATTCAAATCCCAATTTGCTGGTCATGTGGCCTTGAGCAA
The DNA here is from genome assembly GCF_001704415.2 of Capra hircus. NCBI lineage: Eukaryota > Metazoa > Chordata > Mammalia > Artiodactyla > Bovidae > Capra > Capra hircus. The sequence goes on along the minus strand of NC_030809.1, from coordinate 91,217,613 downwards.
GTAACATTTTCTCTGTATCTCAGTTTCATTATCTGGAAATGGGAAGGGTGATAGTGTCTACCTTATAGGGTTTTTAAAATTTGAAAAGATGCTCAACATCATTCATTATTAGAGAAATGCAAATCAGAACCACAATGAGGTACCATTTCATGCCAGTCAGAATGGCTGCGATCCAAAAGTCTAAAAGCAATAAATGCTGGAGAGGGTGTGGAGAAAAGGGAACCCTCTTACACTGTTGGTGGGAATGCAAACTAGTATAGCCACTATGGAGAACTGTGTGGAGATTCCTTAAAAAACTGGAACTAGAACTGCCATATGACCCAGCAATCCCACTGCTGGGCATACACACTGAGGAAACCAGAATTGAAAGAGACACGTGTACCCCAATGTTCATCACAGCACTGTTTGTAATAGCCAGAATTATGTGGAAGCAACCTAGATGTCCATCAGCAGATGAATGGATAAGAAAGCTGTGGTATATATACACAATCGAGTATTACTCAGCCATTAAAAAGAATACATTTGAATCAGTTCTAATGAGGTGGATGAAACTGGAGCCTATTATACAGAGTGAAGTAAGCCAGAAAGAAAAACACCAATACAGTATACTAATGCATATATATATGGAATTTAGAAAGATGGTAACAATAACCCTGTATGTGAGACAGCAAAAGAGACACAGATGTATAGAACAGTCTCTTGGACTCTGTGGGAGAGGGTGAGGGTGGGATGATTTGGGAGAATGGCATTGAAACATGTATATTATCATATGTGAAGTGAATCACCAGTCCAGGTTCAATGCATGATACAGGGTGCTTGGGGCTGGTGCACTTGGATGACCCAGAGGGATGGTATGGGGAGGGAGGTGGGAGGGGGGTTCAGGATGGGGAACACATGTACACCCGTGGTGGATTCATGTCAATGTATGGCAAAACCAATACAATATTGTAAAGTAATTAGCCTACAAAAAAAAAAAAATAGACATGATGACAGTATACGTGAGAGAGACTTTTGGGGTCTGAACATTTTCTCTTTCTTATTCTATGTCAATGAATTAAACAGATATGTTTGACTTATGAAAGATCAGCAAAATATATATGCTATGTACTTTTCTTGCTATATATATTTCAACAAAAATTGAAAAAAATAATCTTAACCTTAGCGTCAGGAGATTTCTTCCATAAGATCTTTCTCTTTGTCTCAGTGGAGTTTCTTGCTCTTTGGCAGGTAAATAAATGGAAAACCTCAAGTTATTTAATTGGTAAATTGATCATGTATGGATGTGAGAGTTGGATTGTGAAGAAAGCTGAGCACCAAAGAACTGTGGTGCTGGAGAAGACTATTGAGAGTCCCTTGGACTGCAGGGAGATCCAACCAGTCCATCCTAAAGGAGATCAGTCCTGGGTGTTTATTGGAAGGACTGATGTTGAAACTGAAACTCCAATACTTTGGCCACCTCATGCGAAGAGTTGACTCATTGGAAAAGACTCTGATGCTGAGAGGGATTGGAGGCAGGAGGAAAAGGGGACGATAGAGGATGAGATGGCTGGATGGCATTATCAACTTGATGGACATGAGTTTGAGTGAACTCTGGGAGTTGGTGACGGACAGGGAGGCCTGGCGTGCTGCGATTCATGGGGTCACAAAGAGTCAGACACTACTGAGCGACTGAACTGAACTGATTTACATAAAATGTATTTACATTTTAAGATATATTTTAGGCTTGTTGTCCCAAAAGGATTGACTGCTCTTTGAACTAGTTGAAACTTCTTTGGTTCAGTCTTTGGTTCTGCAAAGTTATTTGTATAGGTGTGTTCTAAGCTCGAATTTAAACATTAGGCTTGATGGCAGCTATGCCTATTGTGAATGAATATTAAAGATCTTGAGGTACTTTGTGAAAAGATATTTTGCTTCAGTGATTTGGACCAAAACTTTAACCATTGGGCAGTGGAGAAATTGATTCTTTCCTGGGGAGATGGTGTTTGTGATTATACTGGGGCCAGATAGAGACTAGGTTAAGGCCCCTGGGCCTCTTTGCTCTCCTTGAAGTATCTATCAAACATGATTTAAGGTTCATTGGACCTATAAAAAGGTAGTCAAAAGTTATGTGTTTGTTGGGGAAAAATTGGAGGCAGGATAAATAGGACAGAGAGAATCTTCTAGGACTGAAAATATTTAAGATACTTTTACATGGAGCTGGTCAACTTTGCTAATTTTAGGAAATGAAACTGAGATGGATTTCAGAGCACCTGTAGCTTTAGTGCATTTTATTTCTTAGGATAAGTATCTACTAAATAAATTAATACCACTAGCCCATTCAGACAAAAAGAAATGTGAGAACAAAGAATGTAGTGAGAACAAAAATCAGTCTGTAGACAAAACAAGCTGATCAATTAACTCTTCACTCAGCTTTTGGTTCTGTTACAATGATTAAGCCTTAAAATCACATTGCTTAATACATGCTCTTCAAAATGATCTTAATTAAACACAGATGCACATTTTTCAGTTTAGGTTATGTGTCTCCCTTCAATTCCACTGATTATGCCAAAGAAAACAAACCACCTCTAAAAATCCAAACCTTGTACTAAATAGTTTATGTTCTTTAAATGTCTCCTATTCCACAATCTTGCAAGTTAATTATGGAAGAACAATGTATTTAGAGAAGGTCTCTTATGCTCAGTAGTATCATAATTACTTAGAATTACTAATTATTAATGACCTGTATTATAAAGTACTTTTCACAATACTGTTTACCTTTTTAACCCTTTGCTTTACAGTTCTGAAAAATTATGGCTCTCCTGGTAGGTGGGGTAGGTCTTGGATATGTGATAGATTAGAACCTCATGGACTAATAATACCCTTCTGACTGACTGGCACAAATTCACCCAGGAATATAGTGGTAATATCTCTGGGTTTCTGTAAAGGGGGTAGTTGTACCAATCTACTTTATGAGACTGTTGGGAGAGATAAATTGTTAAAATAAAGTATAATGACAACAATATGTATGAATCAATCCCTTGAGGCACTGGAGTTTAAATGCATCTACAAATCAGGTACATAACTGGTTATCCAGCAATGTAACCAAAGAAAGCAAATGTCTACTTGAATTAAAGATAATGAGAATAACATATACAATAGACAAACATACCAATCAGGTAGGTAGGATTGCTTTCCTGTATTTGGAAAGGTTAGCAGGAAATGTTAAGTATGTAATTGAATGTATTATGGCAGAAATGAGGTATATAATGCTATTATAATTGATTACAAAATATCCATAGGTAGAAATATGTAAAGTTATCCACATGTGGCTTTTCAATCTGTCTCAGAAAGCTTTATGATAATTTATTAAGAGAAAAAGCTCTGGTCATTACTTGTTAATAATGCATTTGAAATGTTTTCCTTAAGTATTTTCCCACTTTATGTCTGTTAAAGTGAATACAGCTGATGAAAATACATCTGAGAAAAATGTGCATGAGGTCTTGCGGGAACAATTAACAGTGACTCCAGGCTTATACGCTAAAGATTTGAAACTGTGGCTCAGTTATGAGAAAAGCCCAAAATTTTATAAATATTTTCTTCCCAATAGATCTTTTAAATAAACAAAAGAGAATTTGGAAAGAGCTGTGTAGTTCAAATATTCCTTCCTTAACTCCACGTTTGGAAAATGAGTACAATATTCCTGTCCTTGTCTTAGGACAAGAATAAGGTCCCAATCTACTTAATGGCTGGCAAATAAATTTTCTATAGAAAATAAGAAATCTGCAAAATCCAGAGAAGAGCCTTCCTCAAAAATTGAGGATATGCTGCTACTGACTCTGATGCCCAGCAGTATTATTTCTTAGTGCAAAGTGAAACCATTTACAGAGCAGGTTAGTTCAGTCCATCACAGAGGGTGCTGGCCGGTCATGTTAGAATGATCTTGTGGAGACCTCATGACAACCTTTCCTGTTTTCCATGTGACTGTTGATACTGCAGAGTCACAAAGAGTTGGACAGGACTTAGCCTGAACAGCAACAACAAATAGATACTATAAGCAAGACGTGTGGGCAAGAAATTGTGCATGAATGAGTAAAATCTAGCAAAAGCAGAGAACGATATTGTTTTGTAGGTTTTAGTGTATTGATCTTACACTAAATCTTACACTTTAAAATTATTCTTAAATATTTTCTATTTTTGTGCTGTTGTAAATGATATTTTAAAAGTTTTAACTTCTGATTATTCTTATTCAGAAATGCAAATCATTTTATACTCTGATCTTGTATCTTTCAATCTTGCTATATTCACTTATAGTTCAAGTAGCTTTTTGGTAAATTTTGTAGAAATTTCTTAGTAGATAATTAGCCTTGTTATTTGGTAAACACATACTACTTCCTTTCCAATCTGAATGCCATTTATTTATGTATGCCATTTGTTTTATGTGTGTGTGTGTGTGTGTGTGTGTGTGTGTGTATTTGCCTAAGAGTGCTCTCTGGAACCTTCACTACAATGCTTAATGGAAATGGATATTCTTTTTTCTAATCTTTACTAGGATTTGAGCTGTAGATTTTAAAAATAGATACCCTTTAGTTGTTGTTCTTGTTTAGTTGCTAACTCACATACAACTCTTTGTGACCCCATGGACTGCAGCACACTAGGTTTCCCTGTCCTTCACCAATTCCCAGAGTTTGCTCAAATTCATGTCCATTGAGTTGGTGATGCCATCCCACCATCTCATCTTCTGTTGTCCCCTTCTCCTCCTGCTTTCAGTCTTCCCCAGCGTCAGGATCTTTACCAATGAGTTGGCTCTTTGCATCAGGTGGCCAAAGTATTGAAGCTTTAGCGTCAGTCCTTCCAATGACTATCAAGGGTTGACTTCCTTTAGGATTGACTGGTTGATCTTGAAGTCTAAGGAATTCTCAAGAGTCTTCTCCAGCACCGCAATTCAAAAGCATCAGTTCTTCAACGTTTAGCCTTCTTTATGGTTCAGGTCTCACATCTGTACATGACTACTGGCAAAACCATAGCTTTGACTATATGGACCTTTACTGGCAAAGTGATGTCATTGCATTTTAATATTTTGTCTAGGTTTGTCATAGGTTTTCTTCCAAGGAGCAGGCATCTTTTAATTTCATGGCTACAGTCGCCATCCATATTGATTTTGGAACCCAAGAAAGTAAAATCTGTCACTGTTTCCATTTTTTCCCCATCTATTTTCCATGAAGTGATGGAACCAAATGCTATGATCTTAGTTTTCTGAATGTTGAGTTTTAAGCCAGCTTTTTCACTCTACTTTTCCACCATCATCAAGAGACTCTTTAGTTCCTCTTTGCTTTCTGCCATTAGGGTGATATCATCTGCATATTAGATTGAGGAATTTCCCTTCTATTCCCAGTTTGCTGAGAGTTTTTGTTTTTTAATCAGGAATGGATGTTGGATTTTGTCATTGCTTTTCATGCATCTATTGACATGATCATAAACGTTTTTTCTTTTTTAGGTGGTCGATATGGTTAATCATATTAATTAATTTTTGAATGTTAAACCAATTTTGCATCCTTGGGATAAGTCTCACTTGGTAATGATATATTATCCTTTTACTGTATTTCCTAGGAATGTATATATCCATGTTTATGAGGAATATTGGACTGTAGTTTTCTTTTATTGTAGAGTCTTTTTCTGGTTTTGATATCAGGGTAAAATTAGCCTCATGGAATTAACCAGAAAGTATTCCCTATTTAATTTTTTAGAAGAGTTTGTGTAGAATTAATATTGTTTCTTCTTTAACTGTTTGGTAGTGGCATTCTTCAGTGAAGCTATGTGGGCCAGGAGTGGTTTATTTTAGTGAAAAAAAAATTTTTTTTTTGCTATGAATTTAGTTTCTTCAGTTGATTAAGGGCTGCTTAAGATATGTTCTTTTACTGGAGTAAGCTCTTAAAGTTTAAAACTTTCAAGCAACTTGCCCATTTAATCTAAGTTTGTCAAAATTATTGGCCTACAGTTACTCATGTTACTCCTTTATTTTCCTGTTAATATATGCAGAATTTATAGTAATATCCTCTCTCTCACTCTTGATATCAGTAATTTTTTTTTCCTGATCAGTTTGGCTAGAGGTTTACCAGTTTTATTGATATTCTCAAATGATAAAGTTTTTGGCTTCATAGATTTTCTCTTTGTTGTTCTGTTTTGATTTCATTGATTCTATGTTTACCTTTGCTGTTTCTTTTTTTTTTCTGGTTAATTTGTGTTTAATTTTTCCCAGTTTCTAAGATAGAAGTTGGGGTCATTGTTTTGAAAATATTTTTCCTAACATAGGCATTTTGACGCCACAAAATTTTGCTTTAGCCATAACCCATGAATGTTAATATATTGTATTTTCATTGTCACTTAACTTTAAATGACATCTTGATTTTTTTTTGAGCTATGGTTTATGTAGAAGTTTGTCATTAACTTTCCAAATATGTGGAGATTTCCCATACATATTCTCTTATTTATTTTTAATTGATTTCTACTATGGTCAGAGAAAATCCTTTGTAAGATTTAAAAGCTTTTAAATGTATTGAGACTTGCTTTATGGCCTAGAAAGTAGTCTATCTTGGTGCATGCTCTGTGTGTCCTAGAAAAGTATGTAAGGGGAGAGTAAAATCTCTAACCAAAATTGTAGGTTTACCTATTTCTTCTTGAAGTTTTATCAGTTTTTCCTTCGTGCATTTTGAAGATTCATTATTTGGTGCTTAAACCTTTGGGGTTTTCCGTAATGAATTGACCTTTTTATTATTATGAAATGACCCTCTTATTCCTGATAACAGTATTTGCTTTGAAATTTACTTTAATAATAATATCACAGCAATTTCAGCTTTCTTTTGATTAGTGTTAGTGAAGTCTGTTTTTATTTATCATTTTATTTCTAACCAATTGGTGTCTATATTTAAAGTACATTTCTTGTAGACAGCAGACAGTTGGGTCTTATTTATTTTTTAATGCAATCTGACAATCTCTGCCTTTTAATTGCAGTGTTTAAACTGCTTACATATAATATGATTGTTGAATTGGTTGGTTTTTATTTTATTTTTTATTTTTTAAATTTTAATTGGAGGCTAATTCAGAGAAGGCAATGGCAACCCACTCCAGTACTCCTGCCTGGAGGACGGAGGAGCCTGGTAGGCTGCAGTCCATGGGTCGCTGTGAGTTGGACACAACTGAGTGACTTCACTTTCACTTTTCACTTTCATGCATTGGAGAAGGAAATGGCAACCCACTCCAGTGTTCTTGCCTGGAGAATCCCAGAGATGGGGGAGCCTGGTAGGCTGCTGTCTATGGGGTCGCATAGAGTTGTACACGACTGAATCAACTTAGCAGCAGCAGCAGCAGGAGGCTAATTACTTTACAATATTGTGGTGGTTTTTTGCCATATCTTCACTTGAATCAGCCATGGGTGTACATGTATTCCCCATCCTGACCCTCCCTCCTACATCCCTCTCCATCCCATCCCTCAGGGTCATCCCAGTGCACCAGCCCTGAGCACCCTGCCTCATGGCATCAAACCTGGACTGGTGATCTATTTCACATATGATGTTTAATGCTATTCTCTCAAATCATCTCACCCTCTCCTTCTCTCATAGAGTCCAAAAGTCTGTTCTTTACATCTGTGTCTCTTTTGCTGTCTCTCATATAGGATCGTCATTACCATCTTTCTAAATTCCATATATATGCATTAATATACTGTATTGGTGTTTTTCTTTTTGACTTACTTTGCTCTGTATAATAGGCTCCAGTTTCATCCATCTCATTAGAACTGATTAAAATGCACTTTTTAATAGATGAGTAATATTCCATGCTGTATATGTACCACAACTGTCTTATCCATTCGTCTGCCAATGGATACCTAGGTTGCTTCCATGTCCTGGCTATTGTAAACAGTGCTGTGATGAACATTGGGGTACATGTTGTCTCTTTCAATTTTAGTTTCCTCAGTGTGTATGCCCAGAAGTGGGATTGCTGGGTCATATGGCAGTTCTATTTGCAATTTTTTAAGGAATCTCCACAGTGTTCTCCATCGTGGCTATACTAGTTTGCATTCCCTTAGTTGGGTTTTAAATCTATTATCTTGTTATTTGTTTTGTATTTGTCCCTCTATTTTTTTCTGCCCCTTTTTGTGTGTGTGTGTTTTTTTAATGATTCCATTAAAAAAAGTCTCATATCTGCTTATTATGCATAGTGTGTGTGTGTGTGTGTGTGTGTGTGTGTGTGTGTGTGGTTGCAGTGAGGTTAAGAGTTTAATATGTCAAAGGCTAATTTCAAGTAATACCATTGCACTTCATGTATAGTAAAAGATCCCTTAATAGTATGCTTCCATTGTCTTCCTCCCAGGCTTTGTGCCATTTGTTATTTTGAATCTTCACCTGGTGGCTCAGTGGTAAAGAATCTGCCTGCCAATGAAGGAGATGCGAATTTGATCTCTGGGTCAGGAAGATTCCCTGGAGAAGGAAATGACAATCTACTCTAGTATTCTTGCCTAGAAAGTTCCTTGGACAGAGGAGCCTGGCAGGCTACAGTCCATGGGGTTGCAAAGAGTTGGATATGACTGAGCAGCAGCAGTAACCTATATGTATAAACCCCACAGTACATGGTTATTGCATTTTTCCTAAACTGTCAACTGTCTTTTAAAGAAATAAAAAACAGTGTCTTATATTTACCAATATAATTGTCATTTCTGTTGTTCTTCATTTCTTTGTTTAACTCAAGATTTCTATATGGTGTCATTTTTCTTGTGTAGGTCTCCTGGAAATGAATTTTTTCATGTTTTTATTTTTGAAAAGAATTATTTTGACATTACTTTTAAAATATATTTTCACTGGGTATAGAATTCTAAGTTGACAGTTAATTTTCTTCATTACTTTGAAGATATTCCTTCACTGTTTGGTTTTATACTGTTTTCAATAAGAAATCTGATGTCATTCTTATATTTGTTCCTCTATTCAATATGTATTTTTTCCTCTGGATGATTTAAGATTTTGTCTTCATCATCAGTTTTAAGCAATTTAATTTTTAATGTGCCATGTCAAACTTTTCATTTTTTAAAAAATGCTTGGTATTCGTTGATATGATTGCAACTGTGGGCTTCCAGTTTTCTCAAACTGAAAAAAAAAAATGAAGTTGAAAGCCTTCTCACTAAAATGCAGAACAAGACTAGGATGCTCAATCTCACCACTTCTATTCAGCATAGTATTGGAAGTCCTAGTTACGGCAAACAGACAAGGAAAAAGAAAATCTATCCAAATTGGGAGGGCAGAGCTGAGATTGTCGTTATAAACAGATGATATATACTATATATGGAAAATCATAAAGACTCCACATAAAAAAGTACTAGAACTGATAAAGAAATTCAGCAAGGTGTGCAGGATACAAGATTAATACACAAATCTGTTGCATTTATTAACAATAGCCATGAAATATCAGAAAGGGCAAGTTTAAAAAATCCCCTTTAAAATCACATCCAAAAAAAAAAATACTTAGGAATAAACCTGACCATGGATGTGAATGACATATGTTCTATGAGCTATAAAATATTGATAAAGGAAATTGAAGATGATTCAAAAAGTGGAAAGATATACTATGCTCTTTGATTGGAAGAATTAATATTTTTAAATGGCTATACTACTAAAAGCAAGCTACAGATTTAATGGAATCCCAGTCAAATTACCCATGACATTTTTCATGGAACTAGAACAAATAATCTTAACATTTATGTAGAACCATCAAAGGATCAGAATTACCAAAGCAATCCTGAGGAAAAAGAACAAACTAGGAAATGTAATACGCCCAGACTTCAGACTATACTACAAAGTTCCAGTTGTCAAAACGGTATAGTAATAGCATAAATAGACATATAGGTCATGGAGAGATGTATAGAATAGAGAACCCAGAAATAAACCCACACACCTAACTGTCAATTAATCTTTACTGAAGGAGGTAAGTGTATACAATGGAGAAAAAAACAGTCTCTTCAGCAAGTGGTGTTGGGAAGGCTGGACAGCTGCATGTAAATCAATGAAGTTAGAACACTCCCTCACACCCTACACAAAATAAACTCAAAATGACTTAAAGGCTTAAATATAAGGAAGAAGATCAATATGAGAGAAGGGAGAAGCCCTTCTTTAAAAGAAGCCTGTAAGCTGATCCTGGAGAGAAAGGAGAAAATCCTGGAATTGCTGAGTGAGTGAACCTGGAAGACCTGGTATTCATGAATGCTGTGTCCTCACTTGTCTGTCACTGAGGTGTCATTGAGGTGGAATTTTCTTATTGACTCTTGAGCTTCTGTTAGTAGGTTCTACCATCCAGATTGGAGAGTGTTTTGTTTGATTTCTCCCAAGTATTTGCTTGATAGGAATGAAAACTATCCATACCACAAAACTTTGGGTGAGCTTCTCACTTCCATTCAATTTTCCTCTGTGTCTACATCTCATAAGGCTCCAGGATGTGCATAAGCCAAAATCTAGGGAAAGGGAGCGGGCCTGGATACTTGGCAGGGTAGTGATGGGGATGTTGTACGTACTAAGAGTATGAAAAGGCAAAACTGAACAACTATAAGATGCTTCAGCTGAGATGATGGTTAAGATATCTTATCATACATTATTATATGCATCTTCTCTTGTTGAAATAAAATTTAGTGATAATTCTTCTAATTTACTTCCAGAGTGGTATTCTCTTAACTTTTTTGTTCAAACATCTGTCAATAAAAATTGAACAGATGTTCTCAGTATACATATTTATTACCTTACATGTTATTTTGAGGAACTAATTATAAAAATAATATGTAAATTATTAAACACAAAATAAATTTTGTAAGAACAAGGTATAAATAATTGGAAGTAGAAATCCTAATATTTGTGTCATGAAGAGTCGGACACGACTGAGCAACTGAACTGAACTGAGGTGGGCACAGCCTATTTTGGAGACAACAGCCCTGGAGTAAGGGCTCAAGAGAGGCAAGCTATCCATCTCACCAGTCATTCAAGAAGGAACCTATCAAGCCCTGTAACAGGCCTTACAGGTGAAGTCTTCACTTACCATGTAGGATAAAGATTATGGTGCCATCTAAATGCAAGCAGACAATCAGAGAGCATTTCTAGGAAGCTCTCGGTTATAAAGCAAAGCATATTCAAGGTTACCTACTATGTGCCCAGCACTGCACATTGTGCAGTGGCAGTAAAAAACGACAATATTTGTTCAATCCAAACCCAACCCTATGAAATAGGTATAATTATTCTCATTTTATAAATAAAACAAGTAGCTGCCCAGAGATTCTAATTCTGATGTATCTTCTTCTGAAGCCTGCCTTTCTGTTCTCCCTGGCTGCTTAAAGACTCTGGCATGTCCATCTCTTCATGGACTAGACTTCTTAGTTATCTTTCAAGAAAAGACCCTGTTCATGGAAACTTAACCAAAATTTTACATGATTTGTAGAATTATTTTTGAGGAAGAACTTGTTGGGTTACAGTAAATTACTATGATATTTATTTATTGTATAAAAGGCATTGCAACAAGGGAAATAATGAAATGGAATTTGAAAATACCAATAGACACTGATATAATATATTCTATTGTATTTTTACTCTATTCATGTTTTCTTTCCATTTTTAACTGGGTATGTGTTTGCTGCATACTTTTAATCATAGTTTAAATGTAACATTGTTTTCTGATAATTTTTTTCACAAAACAATTTTGTGTGGTGATATATAGTCCAGTAGCAACATGGAAATGTTTAACAGCTGTGTTATAGCCTATCAAATGTTAGTATTTTATTTAGCATTTCACCAATTTTCAGGCACATTATTTCCAAATTGTTTTATAATACGTGATACTGTAAAGAACATTTTGTGCATTCAATAAACATAAATTTAATATCCTTAGAGTGATAACTAACAATAAAAGCTATCATGTATTGAGTATTTACTATGAAGTGGGCACAGTTCTATGGAGTGGAATTTCAGGTCAAAAGGTGTAAACATTATTATTGTTCCTAACGTGTTACTAAATTTTTGGAGGTTGTGTAAACTGATACTAGAACTTTGAAAAATGCAGGAGTTTACCACTTTCTCCACTACTCTGCAAGCTTAAAAAATTATTATTGTATTGAAGTAAAGCATTTTGTAATTTTACTGGTTGATATTAGAATTTCTCATAAGGAATAGACTTTGCTTAGGAAAATACTGTGATAAGCCACTTCGTGGTATAGAAAGAAATTCTAAATTCATAGATTGGCAGAAGCCAAGATGACAAACTACCTTGAATTTGAAATAAATGGGAAACGAAGGTGAGGAACAGAGGAAGGAGAAGCGAGAGCAAGAGGAAAGTTGAATATGACCGAGCAGAAGATTGAAGTTCTAATTGGGCAAATGACCGAGTGACTTTTGCAGCTAGAATATCTAAACTTGCATTTTGGTTTGTCTTGTGGCCATACAAATTGCCCCACATCCAAAATTTTCAGTCACATCTTTTCCATATATAAATACCCATTGGAATGATTGGTTTGTGGGAAGTTAAGGAAAGGAATTCCACATTTAGATCAACATAGCGTGAAATTGAATGTGGTGAGGTATTCTCTAATAGAACTAATTCAGAAATTTTAGGATCTTTAACTAGAGGTGACCATCAAGAGAATATAAAATTCCTAATAAATTCTCTGAAGATTTTGAGAGGTTTTGTATCTCCACAGAACATAAAATAAAGGTTTGAATGTTCATATTTGGATATCAAAAGGTATCTAGACTTCAGTAGACATCTGGTTTGTGTTTATTTCCTTACAATGGCTTCAAGTGGCCCTCTTCCACCTTGAACTTCTGCTGCAGTAATACACCTTTATATTAGTTATTGACTATCAGTGGATTGTCAGGTCCAATGTCTAAAAAAGGCATTTGTTCACTTTTGTCATATCAAAGGAATCTTTACCATAACACTTTCTGAGCTATCATCACTGCATTTAATCATCATTAAACAGCACAATGGAGAGAATACTAGGGGCTTGGTCAAATGTTATAGGAGATGGTCAGCAAGAATAGTAGATTATTATTTTCTTTTTACTGTAACTAACATATCCCATTTAACAAAAGGAACCAGTCTTGCTATTACAAGATTTTTAAAAATGACAATTGACATTAACTTTAAGTAGGCAATTTTTAACAGCTGTTTTATTAGAGATGTTTGTGATTGAATCTTTTCTAAGTTATAATTAACATACAATATTATGTTAGTTTTAGGTGTACAACATAGCGATTCAGTACTTTTATACATTATGAAGTGAATACCTCAATAAGACCAGTTACCTTCCATCATCATACAGAATTGTTATGATATTGTTGACTATATTCTCTTGAAAGTTACATCACCAAGACTTATTTTGTAGCTGGAAGTTGGTATCTTTTAATCTCCTTCACCTGTTTCTTTTGTCTCCCACCTCCCTCTCTTCTGGCAACTACAATTTGTTCTGTGCATCTATGAGTCTATTTCTGTTTCGTTTCTTTGTTTTAGAGTCTAAATATAAGTGGGATCATATGGTATTTGATTTCTCTGTCTGACTTATTTCACTTAGCATGATACCCTCCAGGTCCATCCATGTTGCACAAAAGGCAAGATTTTATTATTTTTATGGCTGAGTAATATTTCATTGGTGTGTATTTATGTGTATGTGTATATATATATATCTCACGTCTTTATCCATTTTCCACTGATGGACACTTAAGTTGTGTCCATATCTTGGCTGTTGTTAATAATGCTGGAATGAACACTGTGCTTGCTTAGTCACTCACTTGTGTCCAACTCTTTGTGGCCCCATGGACTGTAGCCTACCAGGCTCCTCTATCCATGAGGATTCTCCAGGCAAGAATTCTAGAGTGGGTTGCCATGCCCTCCTCCAGGGTATCTTCCCAACCCAAGGACTGAACCCAGGTCTCCCACATGGCAGGCAGATTCTTTACCATCTGAGCCACCAGGGAAGCAATGAACATAGGGGTATGCATATCTTTCTGAATTAATGTTCTTGTTTTCTTCAGATAAATACCCAGAAGTGGAATTGCTAGATTATATGGTAGATTTACTTTTAGTTTTTTGAGGAAACTCCATATTGTTTTCCTTAGTGGCTGTACCAGTTTACGTTACCACCAACAGTGTACCCAGGTTACCTTTTCTCCACATCCTTGCCAATATTTGTTATTGTAGGCTTTTGGACAATAGCCATTCTGACAGTTGTGTGGTAGAATCAATCTCACTGTGATTTTGATTGGCATTTCCCCCATGATTAGTGATGTGAATATGCCTATGCCTGTTGAAATGGTTTCAAATACCATTTTCATGTGCCCGTTGGCCACCTGTATGTCTTTTTTGGCAAAGTGTCTATTCACATCTTCTGCCCATTTTTAAATCATATTTAAAAAAATATTGGACTGTATGAGTTCTTTACATATTTTGGATATCAGTCCCTTATCAGAGATATCGTTTACAAATATTTTCTCCTATTCAATGGGTTGCCTTTTTGTTTAGTTTGGTTTCCTTTGCTTGCTAGTTTGATGTAGCTCCACTTGTTTATTTTATTTTATTTTTTGTTTACCTTGCCTGAGGAGGCTTCCCAGCACACACACTCATTTGCTCAGTCTTTGAGATCCCATGGACTGTAGCTTGCTAGACTTCTCTGTCCATGGAGTTTTCCAGGGATGAATACTGGAGTGGTGGCCACTTCCTCCTCCCGGGGATCTTCCTGACCCAGGGGTCAAACCCACGTCTCTTGCGCCTCCTGCACTGCAGGCAGATTCTTTACCACTGCGCCACCTGGGAGGCCCTGTCTGAGGAGACATAGCCCCCAAATATTGCCAAGGCTGATTTGAAGAGCATATGCCTATGTTTTCTTCTAGACATTTTATGACTTTAGGTCTTACATTTAAATCTTTAATCCATTTTGAGTTTAGCTTTTGTGTATGCTGTAAGAAGGTAGTCCAGTTTTATTTATTATTGTTGCATAGAGCTGTCCAGTTTTTTCAGCACAACTTATTGAAGAGATTGAAACCCATGTATATTCTTGCCTCCTTTGTTATAAATAATTGATCACATGAGCATGGATTTATTTCTGGACTTTGTTTCTGTTCCATTTATCCATATGTTTATTTCTGTGCCAATATCATATTATTTTGGTTACAACTTTGTAATATAGTTTGAAATCAGCTTTGTTTTTATTTTTCAAGATTGCTTTGGCTATTTAGAATTTTTAATTTTTTATAATAATTTACAATTATTTGTTCTAATTCTATGAAAAATGCCACTGGTATTTTGATAGGGATTGCATTGAATTTGTAGATTGCTTTGGGTAGTGTGGACATTATAAGAATACTGAGTCTTCCAATCCATGAGCACGATATTTATTTCCATTTATTTGTGTCTTTTCAATTTCTTTCTTCAGTGTCATATAGTTTTCAGAGTACAGGTCTTTCATCTCCTTGGTTAGGTTTACTCCTGGTATTCTATTGTTTTCGATGCGTTGTAAATGGGACTATTCACTTCATTTCACTTTCTGATAATTCCTTATTAATGTGTAGAAATGCAACATATTTCTGTGTATTATTTTTGTATCTTGAAACTTTATTTAGTTCATTTATCAGTTTTAATAGTTTTTTTGGTAGACTAGTTTTTTCTACATATAAAATATTATCTACAGAGAGTGACAGTTTTACTTCTTTCTTTTCAATTTACACGCCTTTTATTTCTTTTTCTTGTATATTTACTGTGGCTAGAGCTTTCGAAGCGATGTTGAATAAAAGTGGCAGGCATTTTTGTCTTGATCTTGATCAGCTTTTTATCATTGAGTATGATGGTAGCTGTAGGTCTGTCAAATATGGTCTTTAATGTACTGAGGTGTGTTTCCTCTGTACCTACTTTGGTTGAGAGGAAAGAGGTTTTTCTTTGTTGAGAGTTTTTAATTATAAATGAATGTTGAATTTTGTCAAATACTTTTCTGCATCCATTGAGATGACTGTAAGATTTTATCTTTTGTTTTGTTAATGTGGTGTATCATGATTAATTTAGGAATTTTAAACCATCCTTGCATCCCTGGAATGAAGCCCGCTTGATCTTGTTTTATTTTCCTTTTAATCATTGTTGAATTTGGTTTGCTAAGTTTTTTGTATATCTGCATTGATCAGGGATATTGGCCTGTAATTTTCTTTTTTTGTGGCATCTTTGGTTTTGGTATTTGGTTTTGTTGCTCTGATTGCATGATTTACACTAATCTATTATCCATTCTTCTGTGTCATGTAATCTGCTATTGATTTCCTTTAGTGAATTTTTAACTTGTTTTATCTTTCAGTTCTGATGGTTTTTTCTTTTATTTTCTAAATCTTTGTGCAAGTTCTCACTGAATCCTCCCCCCCCCCTTTTTTTTGGCTTAAAACAACAGAAATTTATTCTCTCACAGTTCTGGAAGACAGATTTTGAAATCAGAGTATTGGCAGGGTTGATTTCTTTGGGAGGCTCTCTGAGGAAGAAGATGTTCCCTGTCTTTCTCCTGGTTTCTGGTGGCTGGCTACCTGGTAATCCTTGGCATTCCTTGGTTTATGGCATATCACTCCAATCTCTGCTTCCATCTTCATATAATCTTCTTGGCTGTGTGTGTATCCCCCTCTTCTTTCTCTTGTGAGAGAAATTGGATTTAGAGCCCACTCTAAATACTGGATAATCTCATCTCAAGATCTTTAATTTAAATACATTTCCAAAGCAACCTACTCCAGTACTCTTGCCTGGAAAATCCCATGGATAGAGGAACCTGGTAGGCTACAGTCCATGGGGTCACAAAGAGTCGGACCCGACAGTGACTTCACTCACTCTCACTCCGAAGATGCTATGTCTAAATAAGGTCACTTCATAGGTACTAGGGATTAGGACTTAAGCATATCTTTTTGATGTCATGATACCTGGGTTCTTCCGCTGTTGAGTTTGGTGAACATCCTTATGACTGCTTTTTTGAACTCTTTCCCATGTAAATTACTTATTTCTGTTTCACTAGGTTTTTGGAATGTATTCCTCTGTCTCCTAATTTTGTTTGATTTTTGGTTTTGGTTTCTAAGAGAATTAGGTGAAACAGCTGTCTCCCCTAGTTTTGGAGGAGTGGTCTTGTGTGGGAGCATCCCCTGTGTAGGCTGCTTGTGCCTGGAGGCTTTGGCAGGCTGGCTGGAGAGAGTCAGTGGGCTGGGTGCAGTGCCTGGTCCACTGTCCTGGGGCTGTGTTGGTGGGGAAGCTGGTGCTTGAGTGGGTGTGGGCTGGGGGCTGTCCCTTGGGAGCACTGTGCTGAAGGCTGTATTGGTGGTATGGCTAAAAGTGGAATGGGTACAGGCTGGAGGCAAGTCCTGGGGGAACTCAAACAGTGCCTTTGACCTTGGAGAAGGCTCCAGCAGTTCCCTCCCTGTTTGGCAGAAACATCAGTGTTGGTAAATGGATTTCCCATCTAGGTGCTGCTTAACTGCTGCCTTTTTTTTTTTTTTTGGCTGTTTCCTAGGGCAGGAGGGGCTGTACTAGGGTCTCTCAGCACCATCCTCTACTTCAGGTCACTGTGTAGGGGATGGGGTTCCCATGGATACCATGTCTGTCCTTTCTATCTGTTTCTATATGGTCTTTCTATATGCAGTAACTGCTCAGTCAGCCTTCAGGTCTTCTTTGGGAGGAATTGCTCTAGATGTAGGTAAGATTCAGTGGTAGGCGACGTGCTCAGGGTCTTCCTTTACCGCCTTGTGATTGTGTCTTGTTATGTCTGCTAGCATGACAACTCTTGAAAGGAAGGTTCTGTGTTCTTCTTTTCTCCACTGTTGTCTTTAGCATAGCTTGAAGCTTGTAGTCCATGTTAAGTATTTGTTGATTAAAGAAATGTGGATTTTCCCACCTTCACTCCCAAACACACATTATGTTCACCTTTTATTCTGATCTTTTTGTTTTCCTATTTTTTAAAATTTTATTTCCTTTGTGTGTTCTCTTCTTTAATTGTTAGTATCATCTAATTTGCATTATTACATTACCCATGATGTATAATGCTGCTTGAACCATGAATTATTTTCCAGGTATGTTCTCCTCCTTAATGTTATAGTTATTTTCTCCAATATCTTAAAGTAACTAGTATAATGAAAATAGGTAGTGGGTATTTAATAAACGCTTCTTGGCTGACACACTCATTATTGACAGAAATTTGTTAGCACAAATTATGAATCAGTCAAGGCACATAATTGACAAAGTGTTCTTTTATTATTTATTAACAAACAAAAACATGAACATTTTGGGGGCAGTCTCTGGGCAATTTGAAAGAGCAGATGGAGTAATTTAACTCCTTTAGTTTGTTGGATTGCTGACAGGTACCACGTAGAGTCGGAGCAGTCACCTCCATCTGGCACACAGACGGGTGGTTACTGAGATGTTTAGCACAGCAAGATCATGTTAGAACAGATGCTACTGTGAAGATACAGGATTACAGTGGCAAAAATAGACTTTTCCCACTCATGGACCTTACTTAAAGGGCAAATTTTGAGCTGCAATTAATAAAAATAATGAGACTATTTTTAGGTAATGACTAGTTTTAAAATGTTGTTCAGAGATATAAAATCCTGTATTTAGTAGCAGCAAAGTGAATATGCTTTTCCCTATTCATTTGGTGCCCTGAGCGCTCGGCAGCATTTCGTGAAAAAATCTGCGGGCACTTCGAAGTCAGCTACACAGAAAATACTGTCACGTGTTCTGAATTAAATCCTTAGGCTTTATAGTCTCTGATTCTTCCCTGTAAACCTGACAGAAAACTCTTGTAGTAGATGCTATCCCTTTTCCATTTCTAAACGTGAGCAGCTTCCATTTTATTTGCTAGAGGCTCTATAACTATATCAATTATGGAAAAAAGGGGAAATAGTGTTTTACAAAAATGAGAAGTATTACCAATCTCTGTCATCATGCAGAGCAATTTGTATCCCTGAAAGTATTCAGGGAAAGTCATTTAAGGAGACCCCCCATTGTCCTGAATTGCACAAATGTTCGTGTTGAAAGGCACATTTTCTGATGTGGCGTTAAGGAGAATGACATTTTTAAGTATCTGCTGCTGGAGCTGTGGAATAGATGATTTAGGGAAGTGGAGGTTCCTGTGCACCAAAAGATCTTTGTTGTCTATGCAAAACTTTTCCTTAATAAAATGGGTCTGTCGAGGCTGTCTGAACATGCAGGTGTGTCGTGTTTGAGATCCTGGAATGAAAGGTATTCAGAAGAATAAAGAGTCACACACAGAATAATGATGCTTCCCTCCTCCAGTTTCCAGATGAGTTAGGATGTAGCAATTAAATAAATCAATAAAGCTTGTACATTAGGCTATTTATTTTTCAAATGGGCATTTTCCTAGCAACAAATTTATGCAAAGAGTGAGAATGGAATCTGTGTGTGTCCGGTTGAGTGTATATGCGCGGTTGTCATTTAGCAGTGGGGTTGTGTAAAGGGATTTTCTCCAGAGGGATGCCCAAATCCATATTTGTAAAGGAATATGTACGGAAAGCAGTAGTTTCTTTGTTGGAGTAGAATGTTTTCTATTTTCTTTTAGTGACTGTATGACTGGGACAGTGGGGAAGAATGCAGGTAAACTAGGAGAGTGGTGGGCAACTCAAATTCTGGTCTGGCCGTGCGTGGGCTAGATAACTAGCCTCTCTGGATATTGTCTCATTGGGCATGTGGGAGGCAGAGTAGGACTAATCAAGTAGTAGGGTTATCTCTACACATTGAAAATGTCATTCCAACTCTTTTGGATTTCATTGTTTCTTTTATGGCATTATCTGTCAGCTTATTTGCGTCTTTGAATGAAGCTTCATCTTTTTTCTCTGGCTGCTAATAATTTTTTTGACTTTGGTTTTCAGCAATTGTACAGTGATGTACCTGGGTGTTCTTTTAGCTGTATATATCCTGCAGGGGCTTGTAGAATATCTCAAATCTGTGGCTTGATTTCTTTCATCAGTTTTGGAAAATCACTTTGTTAAATGTTGCTTCTCTATTTTTCTCTTTCCTTTTCCTTCCTAGGCTCCCATTACATATGTGTGTGTACTGTATGTCTTTTATGTTAATGTCTACATTTTCTACTAATATTTGTTTCTCCATGTGTCAGTTTGTATATTTTTTCTGACCTAAGATTTCATGAATCTTCTCATCAGCTTTATTTAATCTGTGGTTAGACTCAGCAACTGTGCTCTTAATTTTACTTACTGTATTTCCAGTTCTAAAATTTTCATTTGATTGCTTTTTTTAAAATGATTTTCATTTCTCTGCTGAAATTCTCCAAGTTGCCATCTAATATCTTGAAGGTATTTCTCATAGTTTTAAAAAGTCGTGTCTAATAATGCCAATAAACTTTCTGTGGACTTGTTTATACTGTTTATTATTCTTTTGATTTTGATCAAGTGCTTTTGTTTCCTGATAATATAGGATTCAGTGCCAGATATCATGTATGCAAAATTTGGTTCTGAATTTTTTTTTTCCCAGAGAGGAGTTGTTTGTGTTTTAAACAGGCAGTTAAGGTAAGGAGTGCCAGCTAAATACAGTCAGAAACCGAGCTGATTTAGAGCCAGGTTTCACTATTTGTGAGTCTCATTCATTGCTGTCTGTCTGACTCACCCCTCTTTGCGGGAGTTCACAACAGTCTTTGAGGGGTCCTGACTGAAAGCCTTGGTGATTTATCGAGATTCCTTTTCTTTAGGGAGCTGTGGACTCCAGTTTGTATCTTCCTTGGCCTCTTAGAATGTTTGGAAGTTCTATTTAGCTTCTCATCCTCTCAGACACAGGCTTCTGTTTGACTTCTCAGCCTTTTAAGCTGCCACTGGTGAATTGGCAAATGCCTTCAGGGTAAAAGCATTACACTGACTCTTTTTTTTTTTAATTTTTATTTTTACTTTATTTTACTTTATAATACTGTATTGGTTTTGCCATACATTGACATGAATCCACCACGGGTGTACATGCGTTCCCAAACATGAACCCTCCTCCCACCTCCCACCCATCTCTCTGGATCATCCCCATGCACCAGCCCCAAGCATCCTGTATCCTGCATCGAACATAGACTGGCGATTCGTTTCTTACATGATAGTATACATGTTTCAATGCCATTCTCCCAAATCATCCCAGCCTCGCCCTTTCCCTCAGAGTCCAAAAGTCCGTTCTATACATCTGTGTCTCTTTTGCTCTTGAGTTCATTTTCTTTGTGTTCTTTTCCTTTACTGGAGTCCACTTTCTCAGAGGCTCACTATTTTTTTTTTTAATTTTTATTTTATTATTATTATTATTTTTACTTTACAATATTGTATTGGTTTTGCCATACATTTACTTGAATCCGCCATGAGTGTACATGTGTTCCCCATCCTGAACCCCCCTCCCTCCTCCCTCCCCATCCCATCCCTCTGGGTCATCCCAGTGCACCAGCCCCAAGCACCCTGTATCGTGCATCAAACCTGGACTATTTTTGAAACTCTCTGATTCTTCAAACATTTATATTTTAAAAAATATCTTTTTAGCTTTCCATTTATTCTCGCAAGGAAGATTTATCTGGCAAAGAACAAACAAAGAAAAACAAAAACAAAACTCTAATCTGCCTTTACAAGAAGCAGAAAATTTCTGTTAAGTGTTAAACTCTAACATTCTGTATTTTTATGATTTTATTTTAAAAAGCTGAGTTATTCTTTCTTAGTAGTCAAGTCTGTAGAGGGTATAGGACAGTAAATAGTTGGATGTTTAGATGCCCCATCTATTGTTAAATATGTTTCTTTCATTGGTTCTAATTCATGGAATTGAAAGGCCAAGGATATAGAGTGACTGACAATTCCTTTTCCTACGGCACTGCATAGGCATGCCCTCTCATGACTTTGCATAAACCAGTATGACATTTCTGTGTTTCTTTAATGAAAACAGGATTTTTCCATTTTTCATTCTATGAAAAAAATCTTGAACCAGAATAATGATTTATAAGCTATTGATCTGAGATCATGATGAAACTCTGCTTTTTCAAAGTCTTCTGGGATATACCAAGACCAAATTATAGGTACCTCCATAAATAATTAGATACACAATATTTCCACAGCTGTGCAATACCAGATGGTTTTGCTTTCTTAGGCTTAAAGGAACTTCCTTCCTTAGAAGTTAAAAAGTCAACTGTGTCAGCTTCTATACACTCATCCTTCTTAAATGGGGCAGGGGAGGTCTGAGAGGCTCAGGTTTGCACTCCATGATATTCTGACTTTTAGTGGAAGAGGATTCAATTAAATATGTCACATGTTGCAGTCTAGAGGTTCTTCAGCCAGTGCAGCAAATGTTTTAGCTTTCAACTGAATTATTTAATTTGCAGTAATGACACACTAAAAGACAGGTGTACGAAGTGAAGCTGCGTGCCCCACTGACCACAGGTTTTCTTTCTCAGCTAAGGATGTCCCTGCACATTAGTTGAAGAGTGCATATTTGGGTCTCTGATCAACCCTCAGGCTCATGTTTGGCTTGGCTCCTTTTTTTTGCTTTTTTGATTTCACTATTGTAGGTTCATTTAAGGCTGAATATCTGATGTCATCTTTGTTTTTACTACAACCTAGTTAGAGTAAACATAATAGGTACAGTCTTATATAATATTAAGAGACAAAAAGTGATCTATTTGAATAAAGTTACTTTGGATTTCACTGTAGGAATTTTTTTTTTCATTTTACTTTGTTTTTATTTCAACATAACATGCAGTAAAAAAATTAACAGGATTTATTAGCATTTACAATGCTTACAAAGAAAAAGGACTCTAAAAGCAATTTAGTTCAGATTTAAGAAATCACTCTAATTAAACACTTACAATAAATCTATTTCCAAATGATCAGTTTGGACCAAAATTTAAGATAGCATTTGGTAGACATTTATATCTGTTGTCTATCTGCAGTATTTTTATATAACCTCTGATTATTGGGATATCCAGCCCCCATTTTCCTAACACAGCAGGGAGAGACATATACATGTGGCCATTTAAATTAAAGGAAGAAATGGAGTAAGGGAGATCCCAGGTTGCAAAAATATATACAAGCATTTACCTTTTCCAGAACTAAACATTTCTTCCATAAAAATATTAATAGCCAAGCCCTGTAGAACTAGGGCCATGACTTCTTCATATATAACTATTCTGTATTTTAAAAATATAGGGCAGAAAGCCTTTTGGATAATATTTATACATTTTTGCACAATATTTCTAGGTCCCTAAATGAATCATCAAGCATTATGAAGAACAAAAAAGTCTACTTTCTTACATTATCTCTTAATTTAATCTCATAAATCTCTGGTAAATATTGTAGGTAACTCATTTCAATATGAGCATTCACCTCAATAGGAAGTCTTTATAGAAGGTTTAATCTCCATGGCCATATATTACCAAAGTTCAGACATATAATGAATGGGTAGTTGGCAGACATTCGCTCTGTAAGACAAAGCAATAGTTTTTTGCCCCCTACCAACAAAAGGCAGAGTCACTTTGAAAACTAGGGATTTTAGAGACCATAGTACATTTCCTAGACTATGTAGAATAAAATCAAAATAAAGATAGGACTGGGGGGAGCCCAATCTCTCCCTTTATACTAACGACTTCTGGATGAGGCAACCCTTTCACTCACATGTCTGCTTTATGATGGCAGTGTTTTAGAATACAGATATACAAGTTAAAAAATGTGTTTGTCATTGTTTCAAGATGTAAAAGGAAGAGTAGTTAGGGACAAAAACCCCCATTTCCTTTCCAAGTAGAACAGGGGTTTGCTATTTGCTTATTTTTGGCTCAATGCTACTTTTTCATGCTATGCTACTGAAACCTGCCAAAGTCCCTATTTCATGAGATATTAGGTTATGAGTTCAGTTATGATAGGCACTCAGCTGGCTTAGGCTTTCTCCCACTGTCCTCTGACAGCAGTCATCTTGCTAAGTCTAAGGAGGCTAAGTTAAAAAAATTACCACAGAGAAGGTCAGAGTGCATTAATCAGTTACTAACAGAGCAATCTAATGTTAAATAGTCATGGGAAAAACCTGTTAAAATTGTTAGAGGTGAACAGAAAATCCAAATCAGGACAAGAGAGAATGGAAGTAACTACTGTAACATTTGTTAGAGAAATTGTCAATTTGTGAAGTTTTAATTCACACAGAATTACTATGCAAGCATTTACCTTTTCCAATTACATTACTAGAAATGTATTGTTGTAAATGCATTACTTGCTTTTTAGCCAGTACCACAGCTTTTCTTCCCTAATGAAAATGTGATTTTATAGATGTTTTCATTGACCTCTACTTGGATTAGAAAGCACTCTAATGAGGAAGAAGGCAAAACTCTTCATTTTTGATTAAGAATTAACCAATGATTTTTGAAGGATAAGGACTAAACACAGAAACAAAAACACCTTTATCTGTTATAAAGATCCTCCCTCCAGGTGATTTTCCCCACCGAGGGATCTTACTCTCCTGGATTGGCTGGCAGGTTCTTTACCACTGATGCCACCTGGGAAGCCCACTTTTGCAGTTATTATTTTCAGAAAGTATAAAGCATTGTTATGTTTTTATGGTCAGTTTGTAAATGTAAGGCTTTATTTTCCTTATAAAAGTGATATTTGGATGGAGCTGGAGGAATCAAGCTTCCTGACTTCAGGTTATACTACAAAGCTACAGTCATCAAGACAGTATGGTACTGGCACAAAAACAGAAATATAGACCAATGGAACAAGACAGAAAGCCCAGAAATAAACCCATGCACTTATGGGTACCTTATTTTTGACAAAGGAGGCAAGAATATACAGTGAGGCAAAGATAGCCTCTTCAACAAATGGTACTGGGAAAACTAGACAGCTACATGTAAAAGAATGAAATTAGAACACTTCCTAACACCATACACAAAGATAAACTCAAAATGGATTAAAGACCTAAATATATGACCAGAAACTATAAAACTCTTAGAGGAAAACATAGGCAGGATGATGACATAAATCAAAGCAAGATCCTCTATGACCCACCTCCTAGAGTAAGGGAAATAAAAACAAAAGTAAGCAAGTGGGACCTGATTAAACTTGAACACTTTTGCACAGCAAAGGAAACTATAAGCAAGGTGAAACGACAACCCTCAAAATGGAAGAAAATAACAGCAAATGAAACAATTGACAAAGGATTAACTTCCAAAATATATAAACAGCTTATACAAGTCAATACCAGAAAAACAAACAACCCAATCAAAAAGTGGAAAAAAGACTCAAACAGACATTTCTCCAAAGAAGACATATAGATGGCTAACAAACACATGAAAAAAAACATTGCTCATTATTAGAGAAATGCAAATAAAAACTACAATGAGATGTCACCTCACACTGGTCATAATGGCCATCATCAAAAAGTCTACAAACAATAAATGCTAGAAAGGGTGTGGAGAGAAGGGAACACTCTTGCATTGTTGGTAGGAATGTAAATTGATACAGCCACTACGGAAGACGGTATGGAGATTCCTTAAAACACTAGGAATAAAACCATTGTATGACCTAGCAATCCCACTTCTAAGCATATGCCCTGAGGAAACCAAAATTGAAAAAGACACATGTATCCCGTTGTTCATTGCAGCACTGTTTGCAATAGCTAGAACATGGAAGCAACCTAGATGCCCATTGACAGATGAATGGATAAAGAAGTTGTGGTAATATACACAATGGAATATTACTCAACCATAAAAAGGAATGCATTTGAGTCAGTTCTAATGAGGTGGATGAACCTAGAATCTATTATACACAGTGAAGTTTGTCAGAAAGAGAAAGATAAATACCATATTCTAACACATATATACGGAATCTACAAAAATGGTGCTGAAGAATTTATTTACAGGGCAACAGTAGAGAATCAGACATAGAGAATAGACTTAGGGACATGGGGAGAGGGGAGCAGAGGGTGAGATGCATGGAAAGAGTAACATGGAAACTTACATCACCATATGGAAAATAGATAGCCAATGGGAATTTGCTGTATGGCTCAGGAAACTCAAACAGGAGCTCTGTATCAACCTAGAGGGGTAGGATGGGGAGGGAGATGGGAGGGAGGTTCAAAAGGGAAGGGATATATGTATACCTATGGCTGATTCATGTTGAGGATTGACAGAAAACAGCAAAATTCTGTAAAGCAATAATCCTTCAATAAAAAATAAATAAATTTTAAAAAGTGATATTTGCATTTTCCAAATGTCTTTTGGTCCATGTATATACATATAGAAATTTTCTATAACATCCTATAAATAAGATCCTACCATAGTATAGTCTGGTATTTTTATTCAGCATTAAATTATGAATACTACTCCAGGTAACTAATTATAGATATTTAGTATCAAGATGCTAAAGCTGAAAGTCCAGTACTTTGGCCACCTCATGCAAAGAGTTGACTCATTGGAAAAGACTCTGATGCTGGGAGGGATTGGGGGCAGGAGGAAAAGGGGATGACAGAGGATGAGATGGCTGGATGGTGTCACCAACTCGATGGACGTGAGTTTAAGTGAACTCTGGGAGATGGTGATGGACAGGGAGGCCTGGCGTGCTGTGATTCATGGGGTCGCAAAGAGTCAGACACGACTGAGCAACTGAACTGAGTATCAAGAGATGCTAAGTAGAAGATGAATGTTTACTACCATTTAATAATTTATATTTTTGGCAAATGCAGAAGTTGCTATAAGTTGTAAGTTGAATTGTGCCCTTCTGAAAGTTATATTGAAGTCCTGACCTCTGGAACATGTGAATGTGAAATTTGGAAATAGGATCTTTGAAGAAGGACTCAATTTAAGATGAAGTCATACTGGGTGGGTGAGCCCTAAATCCAATGATGGGGTTGTTTTCTTTTTCTCTTTTTTTAAAGGAGAGCGATTTAGAGACACAGCCACACAGGGAAGGAGGCAGGGTGACTATGGAGGCAGAGACTGGAGTGATGATCTACCAGCCAGTGAAAGTGAAGGATTGCCCACAACTACCAGAAGCAAGGAAGAGGCAAGGAAGGATTCTTCCCAGCGCCCTTAGAAAGAACAGGCCCCACCAAAGCCACCTTGACTTCACACTTCTAGCCTCCAGGACTCTAGGAGAATAAACTTCTGCTGGTTTAGCCAGTTTGTGCTAATTTGTTATAGGAGCCCTAGAAAAGTAATGCAATATGCTCTGCTGAGTTCCTTTATTTTGCGTATTTGCCTATACATGGAAGTTAGTTATTATTCGTGTCATCTGTTCCATGTTTCAATGGTTGGCACTTCAACTCTGTAATTAAAGAAGCAAAATGCTGTGGTGTGTAAGAAGGAATATATGGGTTTCCCTGGTGGCTCAGTGGTAAAGAATCCATCTGCCAGTGCAGGGGCCACAGGTTCAGTCCCTTGGTCTGCAAGATCCCCTAGAGAAGGAAATGGCAACCCAACCCAGTGTGCTTGTCTGGAAAATTCTGTGGACAGAGGATACATGTGAACTACAGCCCATGGGGTCACAAAAGAAGTCAGACTTGACTTAGTGACTAAACTACAACAACAAGAAGGAATATAGAATTTAGGAATTATTACATATTAGATATGATAAGTTTTGAAAGAGATCTTTATCCAGTTTTAGTCTCTTCCATTCAGAGGGACATGGAAAACTCAGACACTTTAGGGAAAGAAAAAAGGCAAGTAGTCTGAAAAATAATGTAAGTTAGTCACAGTATCTGATAGACAAAAGGGACTGTAGATATTATTCATCTGAGGGCTGATGTCCTAACAGCAAAGTGCTCCCCCTTCCAGAGCAGACATTGCTCTTCAAACAGGATGCTGTTCAGCCCTAAGCCCAGACCTGGATGCATAATCCTCCTATACAGTGCACCACAGTTCAGTTCATTTCAGTTGCTCAGTTGTGTCCGACTCTTTGCGACCCCATAAACTGCAGCATCCCAGGCCTTTCTGTCCATCACTAACTCCCAGAGCTTGCTCAGACTCATGTCCGTTGAGTCAGTGATGCCATCCAACCATCTCATCCTCTGTTATCCCCTTCTCTTCTTGCCCTCAATCTTTCCCAGCATCAGGGTCTTTTCAAATGAGTCAGTTCTTCGCATCAGGTGGCCAAAGGGTTGGAGTTTCAGCTTCAGCATCAGTCCTTCCAATGAATAATATTCAAGACTGATTTCAGATGGACTAGTTTGATCTCCTTGCAGTCCAAGGGACTCTTCAAGAGTCTTTTCCAACACCACAGTTCAAAAGCATCAATTCTTTGGTGCTCAGCTTTCTTTTTAGTCCAAATCTCACATCCATACATGATTACTGGAAAAACCATAGCTTTGACTAGATGGACATTTGTTGGCAAGGTAATGTCTCTGCTTTTTATTATGTTGTCTAGGTTGGTCATAGCTTTTCTTCCAAGGAACAAATGTCTTTTAATTTCATGGCTGCAGTCACCATCTGCAGTGATTTTGGAGCCCCCCAAAATAAAGTCTCTCACTGTTTCCATTGTTTCCCCATCTATTTGCCATGCAGTGATGGGATTGGATGCCATGATCTTAGTTTTCTGAATGTTGAGCTTTAAGCCAACTTTTCCACTCTCCTCTTTCACTTTCATTAAGAAGTCCTTTAGTTCTTTTTCACTTCTTCTTCACCATAAGAGTTCTGTCATCTGCATATCTGAGGTTATTGATATTTCTCCCGGCAATCTTGATTCCAGCTTGTGCTTCATCCAGTCCAGCGTTTCTCATGATGTACTCTGCATATAAGTTAAATAATCAGGGTGACAATATACAACCTTGACGTACTCCTTTCCCAATTTGGAACCAGTCTGTTGTTCCTTATCTAGTTCTAACTATTGCTTCTTGACCTGCATGCAGATTTCTCAAGAGGCAGGTCAGGTGGTCTAGTATTCCCATCTCTTTAAGAATTTTCCACAGATTATTGTGATCCACACAGTCAAAGGCTTTGGTATCGTCAATAAAGTGGAAGTAATATTTTTCTGAAACTGTCTTGCTTTTTTGATGATCCAGCGGATGTTAGCAATTTGATCTCTGGTTCCTCTGCCTTTTCTAAATCCAGCTTGAACATCTGGAAGTTTTCAGTTCATGAGAACCCCATGAGCAGTTTGAAAAGGCACCACAGTTACAGCCAACCAATCAGAACTGGTCCCAAATAAAGCTTGTGCACTCCTGGGGTTCAAGCCAATCTTTTTACAGATGGAAACATGGAAGCCCAGGCAGAGAAAGGGAATTGGGCTCAGAGTAAATTAAGGGCTATTATTAGTATCGAATCCCCAGTCTAATTTCTTTCTGTTTCACCGCAGTGTCTCCTCCTCAGCAGCAAGCAAGAGATTAAAGTCTTTAAAAATTTTTTTGTGTGGTGAAAATATAGGGGGCATCAAAAGTTCTTTCAAAATCTAAAACAGATTCCATATGACTCCTTAATAGTATGTCCGGGGGTTCCATAGGCATGTTAAATTCTTTAGGACAAGAATTCAATGTAAGAGATTGGGTATAATTTTAGTGGGTAATGATTGTGGTGGCAGTCAGTGAAGGGAAAAAAAGGATAAACTTTATTACTAGAGGGGTACAGGCTATACTATTAGATTGACCAAAAAGTTCTCTGTGGTTTTTCTGTAAGATGGTATGGAAAAACCCAAATAAAATTTTTGGCCAATGCGATACTTTGGTTTTCCTATGCCACTAATCCACAGTATTTATTAAGTAAACCTTGTGCTTCATGACAGGGGTATCAAGATGAGTAAAAGGGTGACCTTAACCTCAGGGAGGCCAAGATGTAAATAATTAGTGGCACTATGATGAGATGAGTTTGGCAATGCATTTTTGTGCTGGGACACTGCTAATAGACAGTACTTTATTATTTATAGAATTAGAATGAAGTAAAGGAAGTTGGAAGCTAATTAGAGGTCCTTGATCTTACCTCATAGTCAATGCAAAAATCCTCTTTGCACTTTATCTTACAACAGATCAATTAGTCCATTTTCTTTTGACCTGATTGACTTAAAGTTAAAAATATATGTACTTCTTAGTTTCATCCTTTGCATGGCAGTTAATGGGATCTATTTCTAAAAGATATGACCCTGAAATTTTCCATCTGAAATCATTTAGTGATGTCCTGTTTACTAGAATGAGACTTTGTAACAGCTTCCTTGGAGCCTAGAAGACAGTGGAGCTAAGCTTTCAAAATTCTGAGGTAATATATTTCAAACCTAGAATTCTGTATTTAGTCCTATTAAAACTAAAGTGTGAAGACAAAATAAATATTTTCAGGAAGCTGCTGAATGATGTGCTTCACCAATACAGGCAAGTAAATGGAAGAGAAATATATGGAATCCTAGGTCTTGGGGGACTTAGCACAAGAAGCGGCACTGTGGTTTTCCAGGACGATAGTGAAGGGAAACTGCCAGATAGGAGAAGCGACGCAGAGGGTTCTAAGAGCAATGTCTCCTGAGGAACAATTTCGAAAATGTATCCAACTGATATATTACCAGGTTTTGAAAACTATAACATAGAGGGGAATTGTATATATCTTGAGGATGGATGGGTGTGAATTAATAAGTACATATATAGTGAAGCAAATGAAAGAATGAGGCTATTATTAACTCAAAGGAAACCAAAATATTCTACAAGAAATTACATAACACATACCAAGAAATAAATCTCACATATATGGTCACATTATTTGTGGTGAGAATGTCAAGACCATTCAATGGGGAGAGGATAACTGGTGTTGGGAAAACTGGATATCCAAAAGCAGAAAAATGAAAGTGGATCTTTATCTTAATGCACATAAAAATATTAATGCAGAATGGATCAGTGGCCCCCATGAAGAGATAAAACAATGAAACTTTTTGATGGAAACATATGGAAAAATCTTGATGATTTGGATTTGGCAACGCTTTCTTGAATGTAGCACCAAAAGCACAGGCAAAAATAGATAAACAAGACTACACCAAAGTGAAAAACTTTGTGCATTAGGAGATACTACTAATAGAATGAAAAAAACAGCCTAAGGAATGGAAAGAAATATTTGAAAACCATTGATCTTAAAAGGGATTAATGTTCAGAGTATATAAAGGACTCCTACAATTCAACATGAAAAAAAAACCTGGTTGAAAAGTAGGCAAAGACTTAAATAGACATTTTTCCAAAAGAAGATATATGAATGGCCAATAAGCACATGAAAATATACTCAGCATCACAAATCATTCAGTTCAGTTCAGTTTAGTCGCTCAGTCGTGTCCAACTCTTTGTGACCCCATGAATCACAGCACGCCAGGCCTCCCTATCCATCACCAACTCCTGGAGTTCACTCAAACTCACTTCCATCGAGTCAGTGATGCCATCCAGCCATCTCATCCTCTGTCATCCCCTTCTCCTCCTGCCCCCAATCCCTCCCAGCATCACAGTCTTTTCCAATGAGTCAACTCTTCACATGAGGTGGCCAAAGTACCAGAGTTTCAGCTTTAGCATCATCCCTTCCAAAGAATACCCAGGGCTGATCTCCTTTAGAATGGACTGGTTGGATCTCCTTGCAGTCCAAGGGACTTTCAAGAGTCTTCTCCAATATCACAGTTTAAAAGCATCAATTCTTCAGTGCTCAGCTTTCTTCACAGTCCAACTTTCACATCCATACATGACCACTGGAAAAACCATAGCCTTGACTAGACAGACCTTTGTTGGCAGAGTAATGTCTCTGCTTTTCAATATGCTATCTAGGTTGGTCATAATTTTCCTTCCAAGGAGTAAGTGTCTTTTAATTTCATGGCTGCAGTCACCATCTGCAGTGATTTTGGAGCTCCCCAAAATAAAGTCTAACACTGTTTCCACTGTTTCCCCATCTATTTCCCATGAAGTGATGGGACCAGATGCCATGATCTTCATTAGGGAAATGCAAATCAAAACCATAATGAGATATCACTTCATACATTTTGAAAAAGAAAAAAAAAGTGTTGGTGCCAGTTTGAAAAAGTGAAACTGTTGTGTTTTGTTGGTGGGAATGTGAAATGGTATAGCCACTGACACTAAACATTGAATTACCATGTGATCCATTTATTCCACTTCAGCATAAATACCCCAAAGAGTTGAAATTAGAAACTCAAAGAAATATTTGTACGCATTTTGTTTGTCCACTCATCTGTGATAGACCCTTGGTTGCTTCTACCTTTTGGCTATTGTGAATAATGTTACTATGAAACAGTGAGAGAGTTAATTCTTAGGTAGATTGATAAGGAGTCTAGGGCCCTCAAGCAGGAAGGGGTCCAGGGCCCTTGCGAAGGAGAAAGGGGTACAGTGCTCTCAAGGAGGAGAAAAGGACAAACTTTTTTTCTTCATTGCTTTGTCTTTAGTTCAGTTGCTCAGTCGTGTCAGACTCTTTGTGACCCTGTGGACTGCAGCATGTCAGGCCTCCCTGTCCATCACCAATTCCCAGAGTTTACCCAAACTCATGTCCATTGAGTCAGTGATGCCATTCAACCATCTCATCCTCTGTCATCCCCTTCTCCTCCCGCCTTCAGTCTTTCCCAGCATCAGGGTCTTTTCAGATGAGTCAGTTCTTCACATCAGGTGGCCAAAGTATTGGAGTTTCAGCTTCAGCATCAGTCCTTCCAATGAATATTCAGGGCTGATTTCCTTTAGGATAGACTGGTTGGATCTCCTTGCATTCTAAGGGGCTCTCAAGAGTCTTCTCCAACACCACAGTTCAAAAGCATCTTCAGTTCAAAAGATTCTTCTCAGCTCTGCTTTGTCTTAGTATAATAATGTATCTTGCTCACGGAAGTGTTTCGCCTTAACAAGAACCTTCTGACTAATCTTGTTATCTTAAAACATTTGTTGTGGGAGGGGGTCTGGTAAGACCTTGCTTTTGTTAGTTTTAATCTTATTAATGTAAGATGTATGTTGTGGGAGTGGGTCTGGTAAAAGTATATAAGGCCTTGATAAGACTATTGAGGGGGGCACTCTGTCCCCCATCTGATGTCTATGTCAGAAGCTTTCTCTGTCCCTTTTTATAGCTTAATAAAGTTATGCTGCACAAAAGCTCTTGAGTGATCAAGCCTGGTCCCTGGTCCTCAAGCTAAATCTTCTTCAGATATCATGAATTCGACACTGTTCTCCATAAGCTATCAAGGACTGTACAAGTATATGAAAACATTTATAATACCAAAGTGGCCTCTTAGCCAAAAGAACAGTGTGATGATTTCTTAGTGTTTTCATTTCAGTGGCTCAGTTTGGATATAGGAAAGTTCATTCTGGTAGGCTTTAAGTTCAAACCTGTCGACTTTTTCTTTAGGAATTGTGACTTTCAAATCAAATTTCCTTTGTAAAACTATGTGTAGCATTTACAGCCCTCCCTTCATTTATGGACTGGTATCTAAGACTACTAACCCCTAAGTAAGACATCATTGCAATAGTCAAATCTGGAAAAATTTAAGTATCTTACATATGTACCAAGTTCTCACCTGGCCCACACACTGAGTCATTTCTTTTCTATATATTACCTTTCTTATTTATCTCTTGGATTCTGCCTTTGAATGAAAAATAACCTTTAAAATAGCACTCACATTGTAATATTATAAAGAACTTGTAACAACTCATTTTTTCCATCAGTGCACTAAATATAGAAATGACTATTAACTTCTTGCTGCCTTCATACCACATTTGAATAAGTATTTCAATTTGCCTTTCTCTTCATCTCACAGATTTTTAATTTTCTGTTTCATTTAAGGTCATTAAAGAATATTACTCAAAATGGGCAAAAACGGCTAGTGTTTAGTCATTTTTAATTTACTGTGACACACACTTTTGCTGATTTACTGAATGGACTAAGGTTATCATAATGCATGGTCTGTGTTCCTCGATGCTTCGGATTGCATTTCCATATGGATGCATTTTCCATTAGAAGTCCTCTTGGGCACATAGTGCCCCTATTAGCTGAGTCATAGATTGTATGACCCTCAGGAGAACTTAGTAACCTGATTTGGAAGTGCAGGGAGAGTTAGGATGAAAGACCAAGCCATAGCCAAATCAGTTAGGACTTCCCTGGGCAAAGATCACTAGTTTTGTCTTTCGGCTAGTCTCCCAGACTACCATCCTGGTTAGCCAGTTTCCTCAGCAGCCTGGAGTCTACACCAGGTCATGCTGGGAAACCTGTATTCATGTAGTTCTAATAGGTATATCCTGGGGAGCTCTGAAGCCCAGAGTGTGTCTGGGCTTGGGCATGAGCTTGAGACAGGAGGATGAATTGCTGGAATGCCTGGAAGTGACACTGAAAGAAGAGGGAGAGGAGGTTTGTTTCATCTTACTTCACAAAGCTGCTTGTGGAACCTGGGCCATGGGTCTCCAAAGCCTCTTGTCTGTCATCATCCCCTTCGCTTGCTCATGGCAAGTTAGTGATAGCTGGTTTATAGCTCAGACCCAAGGAAAGGCAGATAACACAGAACTGCTCTCTGCATACCAATTACCAACCTATTGCTTCTACCATGGAAACTGGGAAAGCTAAATATGCTTTAGCTAAATTAGCTAAAAACGCTGATTTCTTTGACTGTCAGGATACTAAGTGGAGAAGTTTTGGCCGATGAGACCTTAAAGGGAGCATCTCCTGGGGGGTGTTTGAAAAGCTGTGCTTTCCAGATAAAATGGATTAGAGGCGCTTGATTCATGCCTTTCCCTTCTGCTCTGTCTTGCTTGTGTGTGTGGTTGTGTGTGTGTGTTTGTGTATGACTTTGTGTGTATGGCTGTGTGTATATGACTGTGTAGATATGGCTGGAGGAGCATCAGTTTTCTGTGGTCGTAAATTTTTGAGTTAATATGCTAAGAATGGCAGCGCAGGTAGTAGGAAGAGTCTGAATCCTAATTATACCCTCAGGGTCCTACACTGTTACTGGACTTCCTCCTGTTGTGCTTTTGCTACATGAGGAAAAAAAACCAAAATAAAACAAGATGAAGCTATGTTTAAGGTATTGTTGCTTGGCCATTCTGCTCCTTGAAAAATAAATCCCTCCTAATTGACACACCAAAAAATCAAATCCTTTTGGTGGTCTGTATAAAACAGGGCTTTTGCTTTGTCCCTGTTGACAGTTTAGGCTGGATAATTCTTTGTTGTGAAGGACTTTTGGTCCACTGTAGGATGTTTAGTAGCACCCCTGGCTTCGACCCACCAGGTGTCTATAGGATGCCCTCGATGTGACAACCAGAAATGTCTGTAGACGTTGAGAAATGTTCACTGGGGACACAGATCAGTCTCTGCTGTAGAATCGGAAGCACAGTGAAATGGGCCTCACACAGATGCAAGGGGCCGTCTTTGACATGCAGATTATCCACTTGGATCAGCCAGAATGAGTTAGTTCATACTGCAGTAACAAAAGACTCGAATGTTTCAGTGAGCTACAGCTACAAGGTTTCTTGCTTATCAGGCTCTATATCCTTAGTGGTTTGGCTGAGGTTCTGTTCTGGACATTTCCAGTCTAGGACCTAGGACAATGGAGCAGCTTCTTTCTGAATGCTTGCAGTTTCTCAGGTAAAGGAAAAAGAGTTCATGGCAAAGCAAGGGCTGTTTCTTAAGACTTCTACTTGGAAGACTTTCATGCCGCTTCTACCCAATTTTCATTGACCAGATAAATCCCAGGGCCCTGCCTGAGGCAATATGGTAGAGAAATGCCATCTCTTCACAGTGAAAACTCTTCTTCATACAGGTTTTGAGGAAATAATACTATCAAATCACCTAAGAAAAATAGACACTGGAAAGGGTGGTACTAATTAATGATAGTTACTGTGCCCAGATCAGCTCTTAGGTCTATTTTCTGGCGTGATAGGCCTTCACAGAGCAAGGGGCCAGCCCATGTCCTGAGCAGAAAAGGACAGAGTCAGAGCACAGGGTGGAGTTTTGGAAAGCCCTAATAACCTCTGGGGAAAAAATGTCGAGGATAAAAGTCCAAAAGAATATAGAAAGAGACTGGACTAGTATGGTGGCTAAATGCACAGACTTTGGAGTCAAACCTGTTTTCAAATCTAGAATTTACTGCTTTCCATCTCTCTGATCACAGGCAAGTGAATTAACCAAGTCTCCCTACATTCGTCTATAAAATGAGATGTGTTTGTGTGTATGTGTGTGTACAGAGGAGGGGTGGGGAAGGAGGGAGAGAAGGGGTCTTCCTCCTCTTATAAAGTGCTAATCCCACTGTTAAGGCCTCATTCTCATGACCTAATCTGACCCAGAGTCACCTCCCAAAGACCCTCCTTCTACCCGTCACATTGGAGGTCAGGGCTTCAGCGTATAAATTTGGGGGCGGTAGGGGTAGGGGACACAAACATTCAGTTTATAACACAGCCTCTAATCACTTCGCTTCAGGTTTGGCCCTGGCACTCGGGAGAGCAGAACTCTTTGAGGAGGCAAGTCTTTGGGTAGGAGGGAGGGAGGAAAAAGGGAAGATGAAATATTCAATAAATGTGAGCCTCTTTTCACCTCTTGCCGTTATTTTTCACTGCACCACAGGAAGACCCAGTTGATGGGTGAGCTAGATGTCACTGAAGGATTGGAGCCCCGTGAAAGGGATTTTACTCAGAAAGACATTAATACTGTCCAAGGCAAACATTCAAAGGGAAAGCTTCCAAAAAATTAAAAACTTTATGGGTAGTCCTCTCAAAGGCACACCTGACCTCAGACATACCTCTCTCTCTCTCTGAGAACCTCTCTTTAAACCTCCAAGGGCAAATCTCCCCTAAGCCTGCAGGAAATCCCCCTGGCCACAGGGGCTGTGCATGCTAGACCTGTTTCTCTTCCCAGCAAAGCCTTTCCCTGTATCTGGGGATTTGGGATGGAGTTAGGCTCCACTGCCACAGCAGAAGAATTTCTAACAACCTTTGATTTCCCAAGTCCTGCAGAAAATCTATAAGTGAGGGGTGCTGGGGAATTCTTTTATTCCAGGTCTGTCCTTTTAAAAGTCTACTCCAAGCGTAAGTCACAGAGGTGAATTTTTGCTTCTGATTTTCCAGCAAGTAACTTTATTTATATGTGCACATGAACACACACTAGTGCACATGAATATAACTTACACACACACACACATCTGCCATGGACATACTGATTCCCAGGAAAAGGGCAGTCTAAAGTCATATGAGAATGAGAAAGTTTAGTCCCCTTCAACCCCAAATAGTTATTAACAGGATTCCTCTCTTATACTGGACTTGGTATGTTAAGTTATTATGCAAAGTAGGGTTAATTCCTTTTATTTATCTCTCTGATTTCAGGTAGTGCCCCTTTGAAATAAATGGTGGGAAGGAAAAAAAGCAGGTACGTTTTTAACCCACATTCATAAATGGCTGTTTTCTTAGCCAAGCAAAACTGAAGATTGGGTCCATAAATGTCTTAGACAAAAGTTATTTTCCTTTCTAGTCTTTGGCCCAAATGGAGGGAAACTGTGGATAGAGGTCTTTCTTCATGTAACATTATAATCATTTGTGATTATTATTAATATTATTATCAATTATCTGCTACACTGGTATTATTAGTTATCTGGCACTAACTTATTGTTTGTATGTTCTTTCCTTCTTAGCTTAAATTTTTAAAATAACCATTTAATAAAGCTCTCAGAGATGGTGCAGATGTCAAACAATATTGTCTGACTTTGCATGACAATATCTCATTTTATTCTCTAATTTAGTTTAATTCAAAACAGGACTAATGTCTGTGAAATAGCCAATACAGAGACCAGCTGGGAACCTAACTGGCATTACTAGCTCCACTCAGATTAACATTTCAAAAATGACACCATATGGTGGAGAGCTTTGGATTTTATGACAAAGAAGCACAATGAATGCTGGACATGACAAACCAGCACAGGCTACGTTGAGTTGCACACCCGTGTGAAAGGTGCATAAGGGAGAATGATTTAACCATCACCTGCTTCCTTAGCAAGTTCCAGGCACAAACTGTTATTACACGGTTTTTAAGCAGACACCTTTGTCATTTTATGAGAGAGCTAGATGGCCTCCGAATTCAATGTGTTATTTTCAAATTATTATGATTGTTGAAACCATCCTTCAGAAAGCTATAATTACATACCAGAGAAAGGTTTGGTTGAAAAGTCCAGACACATGTTGACATTCATACATATGCCAAACAATTGAGAAGGTGCTCTGAGTTTTGCCAAATTTCCTTTAATTTTTATAGTCACATGAACTTGAAAGGTGAGGTGTGACTTGTATGTTTCTAACTCATTTACTATCTTTTACTGTGAGATCTTTGAAATGATGCTGTATCCATAAAGGAGTTATTTTCAACCCTTTTTCATAAACTCTTGAGGCATCCTCCTATCTCAAGCCCTGATCGCTTTCTGATGCTAGGAGCTGGATAATCTTTTTTAAAACTATGTTGTATTATACCAAATAAGTATATCCAGATCTAGGTCTAGATCTATTTATATACTCAGTGTGTATCTCCCTATTTCTATACCTATGCCTATTAAATAAATACGGCAATGTAGTTCCACGTAGCATATAGGTGAAGTTCTGCAGGTGGTGAATCTTTAATTTGTTATAAAGTGATACTTGAATTAAGTTAATAAGATCTGTTTTTGATTCTGAATGAAAACCATAATGAATGTGTAAATTTCTTAGTCTTAGTGCTGTTTTTCAGTGACTTGTTTTCTCCTCAAAGTTATCCTTGATGTTATTAGAACTTGGTTTCCTTGGTATCAAAATGTTGGGAGTTGGTATGGGTGCTTCAGGGAGGGGAACCCAGCACATGATGTATTTTACATCTTATCCCAAATCCCTCCAGGGAACATTGTGTGCAAAGGAAAAGGACAGCTTTTTCTCTTTTTGCAAGATAAATTTTCTGCAAGTATGATTTATTCCTGGAAAAAAAACTTAAAAGAATAAATCATTGTAATTCAAAAATGTAATTGCCAATAATTTAAATGGGGAAAATTTTATGTTTTGTTTTAAACTTTTGTTTTGAAATATTTATAGATTAATAGGAAGTCACCTCAAAATGTACAGGGAGTCCCTGTGTGCCCTTCACCCAATTTTCCCTAATGGTAACCTTTTGCACAGCTAAAATACAATACCAAAACCAAAATTTTGACATTGGTACAGTCCAGACATATGCGCATATGTGTGTGTGTGTGTGTGTATGTGTGTGTTTGTGTGCTTGTGTAGTTGTACTCAGTTTTGTCACACATTTACTTGGGTAACAACCACTGCAATCCGGATTCAAGGCTGTGCCATCACCACGAGGCTCCCTCATATTATCCCCTACTTGCCATGTATCACTCCTATCTCTACCATCCCTAATCCCTGGCAGCCATGAATCCTTTTCCACTTCTAGAATTTTGTTATTTCAAAAATGTTGAATAATTGGAATAACACAGTATGTGATATTTCAGAATTGGTGTCCCCTACCCCCACTTAGCCTCAGTCCCCTGAGAACCGTTCCAAATTGTCCCATGCATCAATTTTTTCTTCCTTTTTACTGCTAGGTACTATTCTGTGGTAGCATGTGTCACAGTTGGTTTAACCATTTACCCATTGAAGGACATTTAATTATTTCCTTTTTTTTCTGTTATGAATAAAGCTGTTATGGACATTCATGTATAGGTTGTTGTGTGACACAGATGTTTGTTTCTATGGGATAAATGCCCAAGAGTGCAGTTGCTGGGTCATATGGTAAATGCATGTGTAGTTTTTAATTTTGTACGAAAGTGCCAGATATTTTTTCAGAGTGGCTGTGTCTTTTACATTTCCGCCAACAATGCAAGAGTGATCTAGTTTCTCAGTTCAGTTCAGTCGCCCAGTTGTGTCCGACTCTTTGTGACCCCATGGACTGCAGCATGCCAGGCTTCCCTGCCCATCACCAACTCCCGGGGTTTACCCAAACTCATGTCCATTGAGTTGGTGATGCCATCCAACCATCTCGCTCTCTGTCATCCCCTTCCCCTCCTGCCTTCAATCTTTCCCAGCATCGGGGTCTTTTCAGATGAGTCAACTCTTCACATCAGGTGGCCAAAGTATTGGAGTTTCAGCTTCAACATCAGTCCTTCTAATAAACACTCAGGACTGATCTCCTTTAGAATGGACTGGTTGGATCTCCTTGCAGTCCAGGGGACTTTCAAGAGTCTTCTCCAACACCACAGTTCAAAAGCATCAATTCTTCAGTGCTCAGCTTTCTTTATAGTCCAATGTTCACATCCATACATGACCACTGGAAAAACCATAGCCTTGACTAGACAAACCTTAGTCGGCAAAGTAATGTCTCTGCTATTTAATATGCTATCTAGGTTGATCATGACTTTCCTTTTAAGGAGAAAGCATCTTTTAATTTCATGGCTGCAATCACCATCTGCAGTGATTTTGGAGCCCCAAAAAGTAAAGTCTGCCACTGTTTTCATTGTTTCCTCATCTATTTGCCATGAAGTGATGGGACCGGATGCCATGATCTTCGTTTTCTGAATGTTGAGCTTTTAGCCAACTTTTTCACTCTCCTCTTTCACTTTCATCAAGAGGCTCTTTAGTTCTTCTTCACTTTCTGCCAGAAGAGTGGTATCTATGATGTCTGCATATTTGAGGTTATTGATATTTCTCCTGGCAATCTTGATTCCAGCTTGTGCTTCATCTAGCCCAGCGTTTCTCATGATGTACTCTGCATATAAGTTAAATAAGCAGGGTGACAATATACTGCCTTGACGTATTCCTTTTCCTATTTGGAACCAGTCTGTTGTTCCATGTCCAGTTCTAACTGTTGCTTCCTGACCTGCATACAGGTTTATCAAAAGGCAGGTCAGGTGGTCTGGTATTCCCATCTCTTTCAGAATCTTCCACAGTTTATTGTGATCCACACAGTCAAAGGCTTTGGCATAGTCAATAAAGCAGAAATAGATGTTTTTCTGGAACTCTCTTGCTTTTTCCATGATCCAGTGGATGTTGGCAATTTGATCTCTGGTTCCTTTGCCTTTTCTAAAACGAGCTTGAACATCTGGAAGTTCACGGTTCATGTATTGCTGAAGCCTGCCTTGGAGAATTTTGAGCATTACTTTACTAGCGTGTGAGATGAGTGCAATTATGCAGTAGTTTGAACATTCTTTGGCATTGCCAGTTTCTCTGCACCTTTGGTAACATTTGATCTTATCATTAGTTTTTATTTGAACTTCTCTTAGGTATTACTAATAGGTGTTACTAATAGGTTCTGATAGGTGTATACTAATATCTCAGTTGGGTTTTAATTTGCATTTTACTGCTTGCTTATGATGCTAATGTGTTTACCATTTGTATATCTTCAGCGAAATGTCTGTTGATGTCTTTTGTTTATTTTCTAATTGGATTTTTAAAAAAAATTATTGAGTTTTCAGAATTATTTCTGTATTTTAGATACTAGCCCTTTGTCTGATAGCTATACGTATTTTACAAACATTTTCTCTTGGTCTGTAGCTTGTATTCTTATCCTCTTTGCAGGGTCTTTTGCAGAGGAAACATTTTTAATTTTGA
This sequence comes from Capra hircus, assembly GCF_001704415.2. Taxonomy (NCBI): domain Eukaryota; kingdom Metazoa; phylum Chordata; class Mammalia; order Artiodactyla; family Bovidae; genus Capra; species Capra hircus. Next base: position 91,176,138 of record NC_030809.1, on the reverse strand, counting down.
AGTCCAGTTTATCAGTTTTACTTTCATGAATTGCCTTTTTTAATGTCAAGTCTGAGAACTCTTTGCCTACCTGTAGGTCCTGAAGATTTTCTACTGTTTTTTTTTTTCCTTTAAAGTTTTATAGCTTTACATTTTATGCTTAAGTTCATGGTCCATTTTGTGTTAATTTTCATATGTTATGAAGTTTAGGTGTAGTTTCTCTTCCTTCTTTCCTCCCCCATCTCTCTTCCAGGATGTCGAATTGCTCCAGTACCATTTGTTGAAAATGGCAATCTTTTCTTCATTGAATTGCTTTTGCACCTTTGTCAAAAATCAGTTGGGCATATTTATATGGGTCATTCTGCTTCTCTGTTCTGTTGATCCATGTGCCTTTCCTTCCACGGGTACCAGCTGTCTGGATTACTGTAGCTGGTAATGAGGCTTAGGATTCAGTAGACTGACTCTACCCATTTTGTTAACCTTTTTCAAAATTGTTTCAGCTATTTTATATTTTTGATCTTTGCATAAAAATTTTAGAATAAGTTGTTGATGTCTATAAAAAACCTTGCTGGGATTTTTACAGAAATTCTCCTAAATCTATATGGATCAATTTGAGGAGAGCTGCTGAAGTGACTAAGCAGCAGCTATCTTTACTATGTTGATTTTTCTGATGCATGGCACATTTTTTTTTTAGATTTTCTTTGATTTTTTAAAATCAGCTTTTAATAATTCTTATCATTCAGATCCTTGTACATGTTTTGTTAGGTCATGTGTTTTTGAGCCCTCACATCGGCATTTACTTAGACTAAAAACAACACAATATTCTATTAAATTACACACAATTATTTTAATTGTTCTTAAAATAAGTTGTTATAATGGATCTGAAAAGGTGTTTCTCTTCACTAATGAGAAAAAAAGCTGTTTACTTGCTCTTGCTAAGCAATTTTTACCCCTTATAGTATACTTAGGACTACACTCAAAAGCAAAACATTCCAGTTCTGCTACTTACTAACTGTATAATCTTGAATAAGTTAATTAATTTGTGTTTCAGATTCCTCATCAGATAAATCGGAATAATAATAATGCCACCTCTTAGAATTTGCCACGATTAGCAAATTAATACTTGGAAAGTGCTTGGCATAAGTCCCTCACACATTGTCAGTGCTTAGAAAGTTACATATTATTGCTAGCATTACTGTTATAAGACAATAGTATCACTCAAACTTTTCTGCAAAACAAACAAACATATAATAATAATCACAATTCAGAGAAAAAGGAAGCAGTGAAAACAAATGAGGATGATGTCACATTCACTAAACAAGATGACACATCCTAAATAGCCTGAGATTACCTCTGCTGCTATAAATGAGCAGAGCCAAAGTTTCCCGAGAGGAGAGTTGAGTGTAATACAAACTAACTACATGTGCAAAGATGACAACATGTGGCTCAGGAGGTGATGCAAATCCAGAATGGTCCTGTTAATGGGAAGAAATGCCTCATAAGTCAAAGGAAGGAATATTATATGAAATGGCTCATAAATGTGAATTCTCATAACCTGAACAGACACATCTTGGATTATAACTATATTTATAGGATCACTTCACTTGGTACTTATAAAACAGATTTCAGGCTTTAAATGTCCCCTCCTCTATCACTGTTACCTTTGAATTATGGTTCTCCAATATAATTATTATTTCCCTTGGCAGTACTTACTAAGAAACATGTAGAATTCTAAGAACTTTGGGAGGTTTGTTGCTTCACTGATGTTGAAGTGTCTACAAATGAATGCCCTCTCTTTTCTGTTGTCAAGTCCCAGCTAGAAGCCCTAGGTGATATTTCTCCTCTCAATAGCACAGGCAGGACTTCTTTCAACCCTCAAACCCTGATTTATTTTTATTAAGTCTTCATTGTCACACTGACATAGCATCTACGCAGCTTGAACAATAGCTTTCCTAAGCGTCTCCTGCATACTTTTATCCGTCAATTTATCTTCTCTTTAATACTCAAGAAAGATAAACATCCAATTCTCCATGGTCTGGTATCCCTCCTTAACATTCATTATAGCAAACCACCCCATGTCCTGCCAGAAGGGCTTAAATTGATTCCTGCCTGTATGTCCCAGCTGGGGCTCCTGGCTTCTTGTCAGTCCCCAGGCCTAGAGATGAGCTGGATGTATTTTGAATGCAGCTGTAGACCTTTTTAAAGAGCATAAGCCCAAATGAGTTCATAATCCCTGGAATTCATGCTTTATGTAGGCTTTTCATTTGTTTTTGGAGAAATCCCAGAGCTGGCAATTTCAGATAGAGTTTCACTGGCCTCAACCCTGGGTGCATCCAGGAGGGGATTTTTGTTTTTTTTGTCTACTGGACTCTCTATTGCCTTTGTGACATTTTGGTTATATTTCTGCCTAGTATAGAACAAGAGAAAGGTACATATTCTTGGTGGAAAGGTTTTAAATTCTGAATGAATACACTTCACACATGCTAGTAAATGTTTGCTAAAGTAGAAAACATGATGGAAAATACAGCTATTTGGATACATGCTGCACTTAGGATGAACAGTAGGTTTGAAACACAGGGATGGATGATTGAGTTTTAGTGGAACGAGCATGCGACATGAAATTATGAGAACATGATCAGTTTTGTTAATTCGTAGAGTACTGGAGAGCCTGTCCTTACATTCGTTGTCACAACATTTATAATATGTTAAACATATCAATAAAATAGACACTTTAAATCTCAGTAACTTGGTAAGGATCTAAAAGCATATTTTCAAAATAGTACAAATAGCTCAAAAATGTAATTGATTTATAATTAAGTAGCAATTAAAACAACAACAAAATATGTGACTACTATTAATGATTATCTCATAAAATGCACTTCATGTTACTTTGGCAGGCATAAAAATTCTCTCTATATGGAATTCTAAACTTACAGAATTCACCTCATATAATCTTGATTGTGGCTACCCAGAGGCTACAATATGGTTCATTTCCTCCTCTTTCCTTTCTCTATCAAAAAATAAAGGAATGTTTTTGGTTGTCCATTGGCTAAGACTTCTCATTCCCAATGCAGGAGGCCCAGGTTCAATCCCTGGTTAGGAAACTAGATTCCACAGGCCTCAGCTAAATGACTGAATGCCACAACCGAAAATTCCGAATGTTGCAATGAAGACAGAAGATAACTGTGTGCCACAAGTAAAATCCAGTGCAGCCAAATAAATAAGTAATTGTAAAAAATAAATGGAAAATGCGACTGCTTTTGAAAACTTCACACATTGAAGTTTAACATCTTGTGGATCTGAGCAGACTTGGGCAGTGTGAACAAAGAGAACCACCTTCAGGCTGCTGAGACAGCTGTGATCCTATGGGGAAAGGCTGAGTACATCAGAATGGTTCTGGCCAACAGTGGAATTACAGACGCAAAACTGGGGCCTTTGTGGGTGAGACCCGTCCAATCTCATCAAGGGGAAGGGGAATCTCTAGTGCACTCAAGCACTGTGTTTCCCTTGAAAGGACTCACCCAGTAATAGATGAAGGCCTTAATCTTCTTTTCTTGAGAGTTGTTTCTTAAGATACCTTGTCCCTCAATTCTAATTCCATAATTTCCCAGCAACCGACAGATAGCTTGGCATCCCTCATGAGTTGTTCATTTACAGGGAATGAATGTGGTGACTGTATGACTGTTCAGTTTCCTTGAGAGTTGTGTCCCTCATTGTAAGTTGATGACTTGATATTCTACTTATAATTTGATTTTTCTCATTAATTAAGTAGATACATATACTGATCACCTGCTATGTGCAAATCTTGCTTATTGAGAAGGAAAGCAATACTTTGTAGATGTGAACGATTCAGTCTGCTGAGAGCAGAATTTCTTATTGCGGGTTAGTAAATGGACTTTGTGCTGTGTGTGTATATGTTCAAGTATCTGTGTGTTTGCTTAATCTTGTGAGTCTGTTTCTGTGAGATAGAATCCCTCTTGTTGGGACCAGGATGGCACCTCAGGTTTCTGTGCCTGTAAATTGATTTCACCATGGTACCCCTTCCATTTTGAATTATCCAAACAGCCTGCAAGAGAGCTGTGCCTTTATGTGCTCCTTGAAGTATAGCCAGTTCATTTCAATCACTCAGTCGTGTCTAACTCTTCGCGAACCCATGGACCCCATGGACTATCACCAACTTCCAGAGCTTGCTCAAATTCATGTCCATCGAGTCGGTGATGCCATCCAACCATCTCATCCTCTGTCATCCCCTTCTCCTTCTGCCTTCAATCTTTCCCAGCATCAGGGTCTTTTCCAGTGAGTCAGTTCTTTGCATCAGGTGGCCAAAGTATTGGAGTTTCGGCTTCAGCATTAGTCCTTCCAATGAATATTCAGGACTGATCTCCTTTAGAATGGACTGGTTGGATCTCCTTGCAGTCCAAGGGACTCTCAAGAGTCTTCTCCAACAGCACAGATCAAAAGCATCAATTCTTTAGCACTCAGCGTTCTTTATAGTCCAATTCTCACATCCATACATGACTACTGGAAAAACCATAGCTTGAACAAGACAGACCTTTGTTGACAAAGTAATGTCTCTGCTTATTAATATGCAATCTAATATCTGTAACTATTAGGAACTTTCTGCCAAAAAAGTAGTCCTTTTTTGATGCCTGTGAGGACAAACTGACCTAAGATAAGAATTGCTGAAGAAGTCTTTCTTCTCTGTTCAGCAGTCCTGGCCCATACCATCAGACATAGTGCTAGTGGACAGTTCACTTCTTTGAGTGAAATACTAAAGTAGACCACTGGACAAGTGCCTAATCAAGGGGCAGTTGGCAGGTAGAAAGCAGCAGGTTAGGATTCCCTAGCATTTTTTCCCCCCCAGGTCATGTTTACGTTAATATTGAAGGAGTGTTCATTTGTCATAAAATGACAAAATTTATTCTTCCCCTTAAAAAAATAGGAGCCTGTCCGAAGGAAAAGGAAACACAAGCCAAAATAAACAAAATAGGACCTAATTAAACTTAAAAGCTTTTGCACAGGAAAGGAAATCATTCAAAACAAAATAAGACAAAACAAAAAGACAGCTTACTGAATGGGAGAAAATATTTGCTACTGGTAAATCCTGAAAGATGATGCTGTGAAAGTGCTGTACTCAATATGCCAGCAAATTTGGAAAACTCCGCAGTGGCCACAGGACTGGAAAAGGTCAGTTTTCATTTCAATCCCAAAGAAAGGCAATGCCAAAGAATGTTCAAACTACCACACAATTGCACTCATCTCACATGCTAGTAAAGTAATGCTCAAAATTCTCCAAGCCAGGCTTCAGCAATACGTGAACCATGAACTTCCAGATGTTCAAGCTGGTTTTAGAAAAGGCAGAGGACCCAGAGATCAAATTGCCAACATCTGCTGGATCATGGAAAAAGCAAGAGAGTTCCAGAAAAACATCTATTTCTGCTTTATTGACTATGCCAAAGCCTTTGACTGTGTGGGTCACAATAAACTGTGGAAAATTCTGAAGAATTGGGAATACCTGACCACCTGACCTGCCTCTTGAGAAACCTATATGAAGGTCAGGAAGCAACAGTTAGAACTGGACATGGAACAACAGACTGGTTCCAAATAGGAAAAGGAGTACGTCAAGGCTGTATATTGTCACCCTGCTTATTTAACTTCTATGCAGAGTACATTATGAGAAACGCTGGACTGGAAGAAACACAAGCTGGAATCAAGATTGCCAGGACAAATATCAATAACCTCAGATATGCAGGTGATACCAGCCTTATGGCAGAAAGTGAAGAGGAACTAAAAAGCCTCCTAATGAAAGTGAAAGAGGAGAGTGAAAAAGTTGGCTTAAAGCTCAACATTCAGAAAACGAAGATCATGGCATCTGGTCCCATCACTTCATGGGAAATAGATGGGGAAACAGTGGAAACAGTGTCAGACTTTATTTTGGGGGGTTCCAAAATCACTGCAGATGGTGCCTGCAGCCATGAAATTAAAAGACGCTTACTCCTTGGAAGGAAAGTTTTGACCAATGTAGGTAGCATGTTAAAAAGCATAGACATTACTTTGCCAACAAAGGTCCATCTAGTCAAGGCTATGGTTTTTCCAGTGGTCATGTCTGGATGTGAGAGTTGGGCTGTGAAGAAAGCTGAGAGCCAAAGAATTGATGCTTTTGAACTGTGGTGTTGGAGAAGACTCTTGAGAGTCCCTTGGACTGCGAGGAGATCCAACCAGTCCATTCTGAAGGAGATCAGCCCTTGGTGTTCTTTGGAAGGACTGATGCTAAAGCTGAAACTCCAGTACTTTGGCCACCTCATTCGTAGAGCTGACTCATTGGAAAAGACTCTGATGCTGGGAGGGATTGAGGGCAGGAGGAGAAGGGGACGACAGAGGATGAGATGGCTGGATGGCATCACCGAATTGATGGACATGAGTTTGAGTGAACTCCAGGGGTTGGTGATGGACAGGGAGGCCTAGCGTGCTGCAATTCATGGGGTCGCAAAGAGTCGGACATGACTGAGCGTCTGAACTAAACTGAACTGAACTGATGCCCAATAAGGGATTAATGTCCAATATATATAAACAACTCGTACAACTCAGTATCAGAAAGACAGACAACATGATTAAAAAATGGGCAGAAGGCCTCAATAGACATTTTCTAAAAAATGGTTTCTAAAAAAGATGTATAGATGCCAAATAGGTATGTGAATAGATGCTCAACATCACTAATCATCAGAGAAATGCAAATCAAAAGCACAATAAAGTATCTTCTCACATCTGTCAGAGTTCTGTCATCAAAAAGACCACATATAACAAATGTTAGCAAGAATGTGTAAAAGTGGAAACCTTTATACACTGTTGGTGGGGATGTAAATTGGTGCAGCCACATAGGAAAAGAGTACAGAGATTCCTCAAAAAAATAAAAATAGAACTATCATATGACCTGGCAATTCCACTCCTGGGCACTTACCTGAAGAAAACAAAAGCACTGACTTAAAAAGAAACATGTATCCTAATGTTAATAGTAATGTTACTTATGATAGACAAGGTATGGAAACAACCTAAGTGTCCATTGACAGACGAATGAATGAAGAACCTGTGGTGCATATATTCAGTGGAATATTACTCAGCCATGAAAGGAATGAAAATTTTACTGTTTCCAACAACATGGATGAATCTGGAGGCTGTTATGGTTAGCGAAGTAAGTCAGACAAAGACAAATACTGTATAATATCATTTGTATGTAGAATCTAAAAATAAAACAAAGGAATGAATATAACAAAAACAGAAACTGACCCATAGATAGAACAAACTAGTATTTACCAGTGAGGAGATAGAAGAGGGTAGGCGCAAGTCAAGGATTAAGAGGTATAAACTGCTTTACATAAAATAAGTGAGCTACAAGGATGTATTGCACGGTACAGGAAATAAAGCTGATATTTTATAATAACTATAAATGGAGTATAATCTGTAAAAATTTAAAAATCCTTGCATTCAACACCTGAAACTAATCTAGTACACCAACTGTATCTCAATCAAAAAATTAAAAAAAAAAAGAAGTCAGTTTCCTCAGTAATAGCTTTGAGCTATTACTGCTGGCTTGTGTGCTCCCTGCTCCCCTACGCCACCCCTCAAGGCTGCTCCAGGGAGAGGCTTTAGTCCAGTTTGAAAATCACCGTACTAGCTGGTCTCTGAAGTGCTTCTCACATATTAAAGTCTGGAAATCTACTAGCAGTATTGCTTCCCTTTAATTTTCTAGGTATTATGTCAGGTTGTGACTGCTCATCCATCCATCCCTCCTTTCACCATTTGCACGTGTGTCGGACACGACTGAGCGACTGAACTGAACTGATGTATGTATGTACGTGTGTATGTATGTTTGTATGTTTCTGTCGATGATTAAAAAAATGGTTCTGAAATTAGAATGCCTGGGTTTGTGGTCTCATTTACCACTTTCCTGCCTGTGTGACTTAAGCTAACTAATTTCTCTGTGCCTCAGTCCTCAGCTATGGAGAGGTAGAGTGGGGCAATACTATTTAGTATCTATTTCCGGATATTGCTGTATTATATATGTAAATGTGCTGAGCACAATGTAAGAACTCAGAGTCAGCAAACATTAGCCATTATTGTAATCTAGGTAAACCTCTGATGTTTAAAATGAATTTTAAAATATATATTTCAAGAGCGTGAGGCAGCTAGGTCCTTTGCCCTCCCTTGGGACAAAGTATGTCCCAGGTCCTCTTAGGAGCTGGAGTGCAAGACAGTTGAGTCAAGGAGTGGCCTTCAGAAAATTGGGCTGGGTCGGTGGTGCTCATAAGGCAGGGGCTGGGAGTTTAAGGCAGTTTAAGGCTCTTCTCTTAAAACCACTGACCATAGCGACAGAGTGAGACTCTGCCTACAGTCAGGATAATGCAGTCTGAATACTGACATAACATATAGACCAGCTTTTACCCTTGTCAGACATCGCAGAGCTTCAAGTCCTTTGCAAACCCACCATTTTCCCCTAAGAACTCAGGCAGTTTGGGTCAGATGTGCTGATGAATGTCAGTGCCTATTTGATCCTCTGTTTTTCTGGCCCAGGCTCACTTCCCGGGATTCTCAGCAGCTACCTGAGCATTGTGGTGCCTCCTGCCGGGCACTGAGGCACTACCACTGGCACAGAGAGGCTGCCATTACTTTGCCCTGTCTGCTGGGCATCACTCACCTTGGTGCACTGGAGCTGGCAAGGCAGGAAAGCAGTGCCATGTTTCTGTTGCAGAAGGAGCCAGCACCTTTCTCCTCATTTCTATAGGCATCATCAGAAGGGCTGGACCCTCCACTGGCCACGTTTGCCAGGGAGTCCTGAGGCTAGCACAGCAACCCCAGTACAAAGACCTGAAGCCCCTTTCTGCCACCTCAACACCTTTTAACCTCTAAATTTGCCCAGACGCCACCTGGAGGAGTAGTGGAGAATGGGGAGAAATCTGCAAGACAGCATTTACTTACAAGCAATTGCTTAAATTGCAAGACTTAGATCTATGATGAATTGGTAAATTTCAGACACATGCTCTGGCATTTTCTTTCATACCATGATTGCTCGTCTAAGTCCTTCCCTTCTGTTTTAAGGACTCAAGAGTATTTAGGACTATTGAGTAGTAGTAGGTTGTTCACAGAAGAAAGTTTAGAATGTGGGTGTAGCTGGGAAGTGTATTCAGGGCACTGAATTTTCTTTTTAACCAAATACACATTGTGAGAAAAGCTGACTCTGCAGCAGTAGGTGGTTCTCCCCAGATTGCTGCCAGAAGCTTAGCTTGACTCTGAGTCAGCTTCCCACATACAGATTGGAGTTTCAGTTTTATAGAAAACATTTTCAAGAGAATGAGTTATGGATGCTGTAAAAAATACTAGAGCTATGACCATTCTTTTTGAAGTTCTCATGAAAGGAATTCAGTAGATGTTTATATGCAGTGTTTGTAAAGTCATTGTTCTGACAATTCATCTCTGGGGTCCCGTTGCAGAGAACTGGAGGTATTGATGCAGAATCTGTACGCTCGCCACTTTCTAACTGTGGCCAACGGCATCATTATTCCTAATGCCCTCTGGGGGAACCCTTGAAAGTGAAAGTTGCTCAGTTGTGTCTGACTCTTTGTGACCGCATGGACTATTCAGTTCATGGAATTCTCTAGGCCAGAATACCGGAGTGGGTAGCTTTTCCCTTCTCCAAGGGATCTTCCCAACCCAGGGATAGAATCCAGGTCTCTTGCATTGCAGGTGATTCTTTACTGGCTGAACCACAGGGAAGCCCAAGAATACTGAAGTAGGTAGCCTATCCCTTCTCCAGGGAATCATCCAGGAATTGAACCAGGGTGTCCTGCATTGCAGGCAGATTCTTTACCAACTGAGCTATCAGGGAAGCTTGGGGGAGCCCTTGGGTGACCTTTAATTCCCCTCCTCAACTTCATTCCCTGTGACTGGTCTGTTACTGACCTCAGTTATCATTCTTGAGAGTCTTTCCTGTTTCCATTTTAATGTACTTCCCATTTTACACCTCTACCATGGTTTCTTAGCTTCCTCACTGACTCTCTGTAATTCTCCTCTGAACCATCTGACAAGTTGTTAAGAATCTAATATCCCATTTTATTGTTCCACTTAAAATTAAAGTGACCTGCCCTGACCTCCTCTCCTGTCCCCACCTTTGGGATTGCACTTGACAACCTCCATGAGCTGAACAGGTTTTAAATGCAGCCCATACTATCAAACTAATGTTCTTATTTGAAAGAGTGAGAGGCTGGCAGTTTTTGTAAAAAGCCCACACTAAGGCCCTATAGCCTTCATTCATTCTCTTACATGATATGTGCCATTAAATCTGAGGCCAAGTCCAGCTTTTATGGTTACCTTCCAAGGAGGAGAGTACCCACCGTGACAAACACATTTGGTAGGCCAGGCACTGTGTGAACTGTTTTTTGAGCCTCTCCATAGTATGCTTTTTCTTTCTGATACAAGTAGGACAGTGCTTTGGTAACAGCTCTTTGGAACGATATAGTGAATAAACAGATACATTTTAAGGTGAAAACCTTTTCCACTTTATTTTCCATCTTCTGTAGTTAGCATTGGCAAAATAAATGAGAAATTATTAAAAAAAAAAAGTTTGAGGCCAAGTCCACATCTCACATCTGGCCCCTGCCCACCACACCCCATAACTGCAGTCAGTGTGGTCTATCCACTGCTCTGTGTGTGAGCAGACAGCATTTGTGATTCTTTGTTTTGGAGGATCTCTCCTGCTCTGCTACCTGCTAGCATCAACCCATATTCCAACTTGTCCATGAAACCTTTCTTATATGACCACTACAGGCTTCACTGAGCTCTCTCTATTCTTCTCTGAATTTTTACAAATGGAAAATTGAGTGGCACAGACTAAATACAATGGGGCTTTCATGCCTCACTCCATATTAAAGATGTTCTGACTTCTCCACCCCCTTTTGCTTGGAGGAATGTCAGAGGATAATCACCCTCTCTTTCTGTATGCTTGTGTCATGGGTAGATAGATCCATCCCCTCAGGTATCAACACTATTAATTCTATCAGGGACCTGACTGTATCTCATGCTTACTTTGTATTCTCACAGTTTTCATGCTCTGCATGGGGTGGAAGCTCTATAAATACTTGCAGATTGACTACTAGGTTAATTCTAGGACATAGCCATGCTTAACCTGAAACCATCATGTGGAACATGCAGTCAATTCCAGAATTATAGGGAGGAAGAAGTTAACTGACTTATCCTGGAGTACACATATTTCAGGACAGAATATAAAGCTCATCTTCAGATAGTAATAATTCTAGCTAATATTTATGGAGTGCTAATTAAACACACATCCAGAGCTATTCTAGACATCTTTATCTGTGAGGTAGGTACAATTATTCCTTTTTTTTATAGACAAGGAAACTAAAGCACAGCTGTTTATGGTAGAATCAGAATTTGAACCAGTGAAACCTGGCTCTGTGCTCAAGTATCACAGGGATACCGCTGAAGTCGTTGGAACATTATAGCTTAGAGCAATCAGAAACAGCACTAAAAAGGTCTCTAAGAAGTCTGCACAAGGTTTTGCTGATAGAATTGGCAATGACTAAGGCTATGGTTTTTCCAGTAGTCATGTATGGGTGGGAGAGTTGGACTGTGAAGAAGGCTGAGCTCTGAAGAATTGATGCTTTTGAGCTGTGGTGTTGGAGAAGACTCTTGAGAGTCCCTTGGACTGCAAGGAGATCCAACCAGTCCATTCTGAAGGAGGTCAACCCTGGGATTTCTTTGGAAGGAATGATGCTAAAGCTGAAACTCCAGTACTTTGGCCACCTCATGCGAAGAGTTGACTCATTGGATAAGACTTTGATGCTGGGAGGTATTGGGGGCAGGAGGAGAAGGGGACGACAGAGGATGAGATGGCTGATGGCATCACTGACTCAATGGATGTGAATCTGAGTGAACTCCAGGAGTTGGTGATGGACAGGGACGCCTGGCGTGCTGCGATACATGGGGTCGGAAAGAGTCGGACATGACTGAGCAACTGAAATGAACTGAACTGAAGTCAAATGCTGATTTTTACATGTCTTGTGAGAAAGACTGAACAGCACTCTTTTTAACTGTTGAGAAGTACTTTTAGGATATAGATACTTTTAACAGTCGAAACAGTACTGGCAGTTTCCAAATACAGGGACAATATAAGATACAGTTTGTTCTTGTTTTTATTAATTAATATATAAGACACAAGTTTTCTAAATACTGCATTAGTTTTTTTGTGAAGACCCATATAGTAAGTATATTAGGCTTTATGGCCCACAGGGTCTCTGTCATCTCTACTCAACCTGACCATTGCAGTGCAAAAGCAGCCACGAGTGTTATAGAAATGAATGGATGTGGCTCTGTTCCAATAAAACCTTATTAACAAAAGTAGGCAGTGGCTTGGGTCTGATCCATGGCCCTTATTTTCCTGACTCTTGGTTTGCATAAATAATTTCTGTCCTGTCAGGTTATCACTGAGTTTGTGCACATCTTTCAAATTATTCTTTCTGCACTTCTGTTAAGAACCACCTAATAATGAAACTGTTTTTTCATTTCTCTGGCAAGGCCTTTATTATTCTACCCATCCATGGATTTTTAAAAATGTTTCTCCAATACTAAATCAATTTAGGTCTCTAAAAGCAACAGCCAGCTCAATGCTTTGTTCACTGTTTTACATTCATTGACTGTCAGGGACCCGAGGAAGGCAAAGTACTCAACTTTAGTTTCTTGTAATTGAGATGCTTCAGGTTTGTTTCCAACTTTTAGCTTCTAAATATTGGTGAGGGGGCAGTTAGATATAGTAGCAGACAGGAGAAGGCAATGGCATCCCACTCCAGTACTCTTGTCTGGAAAATCCCATGGATGGAGGAGCCTGGTAGGCTGCAGTCAATGGGGCCGCTAGGAGTCAGACATGACTGAGCAACTTCACTTTCACTTTTCACTTTCATGCGTTGGTGAAGAAAATGACAACCCAGTCCAGTGTTCTTGCCTGGAGAATCCCAGGGGTGGGGGAGCCTGGTGGGCTGCCGTCTCTGGGGTCGCACAGAGTTGGCCATGACTGAAGCAACTTAGCAGCAGCAGCAGCAGACAGGAGATGAGAATGAAAGGAATAAGTGAAATCAGAAAATGTAAAGAGAGGAAACAGGTAAGGGAGCAGGAGACTCTGGATTATACAGCAAATAAGTATCTATGGCATTCTTAAGACTCAGGCCTGGGAAGACCCTGATGCTGGGAAAGACAGAAGGCAGAGGGAAAAGGGGTGGCAGAGGATGAGATGGTTACATAGCATCACTGACTCAAGTGACATGAATTTGAGCAAACCCCAGGAGATAGTGGAGGATAGAGGAGCCTGGTGTGCTGCAGTCCATGGGATGCAAAGAGTCAGACGTGACTAGTGACTGAGCAACAACAGTAAAGCTCAGGCTACTCTAGCATAGAGGAACTCATGAAAGACCATATATCCATATGACATCCCTTTCTTATACATACACACACAGACAAATATTGAACTAAGTAGGTGTTACCTAGAACAGTGGAACCAACTACCATTAACTATTGTACAAAACCTATAGAACCAATGTATGGATTTTCTCTTCAAATGCTGCAATTTTAGAATGAAAGTATATACAGAAATTTTGATTTCTGTTTGTATTAAATAACTTTTTTTCTGAGTAGAAGTGGTAGAACATTATTCTTGATCCTGAACAGTTTCTGTAAATGAGACAGTGGTGAATTCTCATTTGATCCTGTGGAGATCAGTATGAGAGATGCCATATCCAAGAATTAGGTTAAGCCTGAGGGAGAAAGAAGGGATCTTTTTGAACTCTTGACCAGGCCTTGGTGTCATCAGAAGATGGTAATTAAGGGCAACTGGGGCAACTGGCTTAGTGGTATGAAAAGACTTTGCTTTTCTTACACTTGGTCTCTGAATATGAGAATGAATCCATGGGGAATCATATAGTCTGAGAATAAAGTTAGTGTATGTTGTATTTAAGGAGGTATTTATTTTCCTTAATATGGATTAAGAGATTGTAATTTTCTGAAAATTCTCTGATAACATATGCTGCGAATTGCTGTACGTGCGTGTGTGTGTGTGTGTGTGTGTGTGTGTTGATACAGTGCTTCTCTGCTGCAGAACCAGGGAGACGAGAGGATGACCTGGGTTTGGGTGGGTTGAAACTACTTCACTTCAGGATCCAATGTGGTGTTAGTTGTAGCTGAATGTAGGTGTAGAACTTCACTATTGTGGGTCCCTTATGACTTGATTGTAAAGCAAAATACACTGTTGTGGTCAAGCAGTGGGTTTCTCCTAAAAGGGTGGGAATGGATCTGTGATTTAAAGGTTTGAATAAAGTTTGAAGGAAAAGAAAGACAGGGTCTAATATGGATGTGTCCGTGGGATTCATCTGAGAATGGCTTAACTTTTTTGTTTTGTTGCTGTGTTTTTTCCCATGAACTCTGGAAAAAAAAAACCATATTTAAATAAAGGTTCTAAAGTTGTTTCCTCATGCTGGACTTGATTTTAATTACCCACAACTTGTTTGTAAAGTGAATTTCCCCCGAATCTTGTAATGTGGGTGGTGCTTGGAATTAAGAGATGCAATATTAAAAGGATAACTCGTGGGAGCCTGCACAGCAGTGTGGGTCTGAGGACCCAGGGAAGTGGGGTGTGGGAGGCCTTGGTGGAGCTGAGACCCGCTGGTGTGTGGGAGAAGCCCTGGGGAGAAGCAGCTGCCAGCTGAATAGCGTGGAAACCCATGCAAGATCCCAAAACAATCTTTGCAAGATGAAAACAAATACTGCTTTCAAAAATCAGAGAATCAACGGAAAGGTTCTGTGCTGATTCACTTGGCTTCTATGTCTTACTCCTACAGATTGCCTGAAAATAAAACATTTTAAGAACTCTGGTACTGTGAGAAATTATCAGATGCATCTGGCTATAAACACACAAAATTTATTTTCTTGCATTAGATCTCTCAACTGTCTTCTGTATTTGCTAAAAACAACCACTTAGGTAGTCCATCTTCTCTTACCTAGTGTGGCAATGTAGTTCCTAGTTAGCTTAGACTGTGCTGCTGTTGCCAAAATGGCATGCAATGACAATGTAAGTATCGGGTTTTCTCCTTTGTAATCAGGTGGACAATTTAATGGCTTTGTTACTTGTTCCATTCTTATGCCTTCCGTATATCTTTCTTCTGTAACTTTCTGCCTGACTTAAAGGAAAAGGAGCCACTCTTGAGATATAGTACTTTGTTCCTAGGAATGGAACTGGTAAGGTGGGAATGGAGGTGGGAGCCCAGGAGCTCGATTAAACCCCTTAATTAATATTAATAAGCAAGTGTCATTGGCTTTAAAATCAGACACACTATAGGGTACTAGGCTAGTTGCTTATTTTCCTTAGCCTCAGTTCTCTATCAATAAAAAAAGGGATAATAACGGAACCTTCTTGTTAGGATTATTGTAAAAAATTATATGAAAAAGTGGATTAAAAACGTAAGGACAATGTTTGGGTCATGGTAAACACTGAAAAAGTGCTCTTTATTCAATGAATATTTCTTGAATTAATATCCAAATATTAAAGCTGATCAACATAACAATTTGAAAGATCCTATCACCATTTCCAATGGGAATAATTTTAATTCTGATTTCCTATTTCTGATGCTAGATAAGAGAAGGGATAGCGTATCCTTTGCTCTTGATTAGCATCAATATGAGTAGATTTTATGTAAATGAGACATTTGCATTCACAGTGACTAGAAGAATGAGTTCTAAATCATGGAGACTACTTGGCACCTCATTTTCTTGTATTTTAGTGTTGCACTAATGCCTGCAGCCAATGCACCTGGGTCGTCATGTTCGACTGAGCTGAAGTCATTAAACAAATATGTGAACTGTCTCTTTTCAGATTAATGACATATGCATCCACTCTTTACATTTTGGGCAAATAATGAAAATTTCCTCTGCAGCAATGGGTAATTTGTAATTTAGGTGAAATCTCACCATTTAAAAAATCTCAACATTTATATACACTTACTTTTCCAAATAGCCAGTTCACTAGTATCAGGGACAAATGGGAAAAGTTGCTGATGTTGGTGTGGCATGAGCTTTTCTTATCAGCATAACCATGTGATTAAATATGATTCAGTAAATTATTTGCTTGATTTGTTGGGATATTTTGCTTGCCAGGATTGTCTTCTCCACTCTACTCTCGTTTATAATAATCATAACAGCAACTATACTTATGGACTTGTTCTGTGCTACACATTGTTCTAGGACCTTGACATGTTTTAACTAAATTTAATCTCACCATCCTTTTAATATGGCAGATACTATTTAATCCTTCTTTCGCAGGTGCATATATTAGAGCTCAGCAATGTAAAACAGTGTGTTTAAGGCCACTAAGTGACAGAGCTAGAATTTGAAGCCAGGGAATTTGTTCCAGAGTTCATACTCTTAAAAAATATATATAGAACTATGCTGCCTCTCCATTTTGTTCAATCTCAAACTTTCTTAAAGGCTCAGTTTATTTTCACTTCCTCCCAATCTGTCTCCCCTGTTCAGTGCACCTCCCCTCCATCAATTCCTATAGCATTATTTTATTTCATTTATTTGTCATTTAAGGAACTCTCCTTATCATTGTTAATTAACTGATTCACATGTATCAGTTATGTGTATCAGTTTATGTGTAACTTCTGTCCTTGAAGATTTGAACTTCATGTATCATGCTCAGTAAATGTCAGGTATTGCTGGGTGAAAAATGCTTACCTTGACAATATCTCTCTATACAGGAAAAGTGCAACACAAATTTCCCAACTATAAACTGAGGAATAGAAGGGTCAAGGTATACATTCTTTTCACCTATTTGTGGATATATGAGACAGAAAACCAGTCTTAACTGGGAGGGAAACTAAACATTTAGGTTCTTGGATGCAGTTCTTTATTGCCTATATGTGAACAATCATCCTGAGTCCATATGTTCTGAGAGTTATTTTACCCTGGTCAACATTTTGCTGTAGCTCTTTATTTATTAAC
The DNA here is from genome assembly GCF_001704415.2 of Capra hircus. Taxonomy (NCBI): domain Eukaryota; kingdom Metazoa; phylum Chordata; class Mammalia; order Artiodactyla; family Bovidae; genus Capra; species Capra hircus. Next base: position 91,159,107 of record NC_030809.1, on the reverse strand, counting down.
ATTAACAAGAATCATGGGACTAGACCCTCACGCCTCAGATGGAAAGTTTACACCTACTAAGAGAGTCCAGAGCAAGGCAATTAGCACTTAAAGTTTTTGAATTGGATGAATGGGAACCATCTGAGAATTAGAAAGCATGCCAGAGTGCCTGCACAATGGAAATCGAGCTTTCAAAAATGGCTAAATGGATGCTGTGACTGCATAATTATTTTCAGAAACGTTCCTCAGCCAGAACTTCTCAAAACGCAGATCACATGATGCATAACTGCTTGTTCTAGAGCTATCCTTATTCCTTCTGTGGGAGATGTGTTTCAAGATGGGAGAGGGAATCTGTGGTTGGCATCTCAGAGTAGGTAAAATCACATGTAGGCTTCCCTGGTGACTAAGTGGTACAGAATCTGTCTGCCGGTGTAGGAGCTGCAGGTTTGATCCCTGGATCAGAAAGATCCCCTGGAGGAGGCAATGACAACCCACTCCAGTATTCTTCCCTAGAGAATTCCATGGACAAAGAAGTGTGGCCGGCCACAGTCCATGGCATCACAAGAGAGTCAGAGACAGTTTAGAGTGACTAAACAACAACAACAAAACCATATATGGTTGACTTCACTAACTGGAGAGCCAAGTATTTGGTGGGCTCCCTTGCCCAGGAGACAAAGAGATTCCCATTGTGAATCTCACCATTTATGGTCACCAGGCAAGAATCAGTATTCACAAGGCAGGTAATGAGGGAAGTTAGAGGATGCCCAGTAGAATTCCATTGTTGTTATATTTTAGTTTCCCGCAAACCATTGGTGGGAATTATGGCTGCAGTGCTGTGCTAATGGACATCATTACAAGCCCCGTATTGGCTTAAAAATGCTAACAGGCAGAAGTAAACAACAAAGGAGCGGCTTCTTTGTTAAGACATACCTGGAAAACCGGTGTGATAAAGAAAGCAGCACACCAGAGCTGGCCGGATCTGAAGTGGGGAGGAGGAGCTGTTCTTTGGATGAATCCAAAAGAGCTATTGATTTTCCAGTGTTTTTTTGGAAGTGCCTGTGTTGCTTTATGTTGTATTTCATTCATTTGTAGTTGCTTCTGTTAATAAAGGTCCTCTGGTGGCACTAATTCTTTTCAGTGGAGTGAAGTCGTTTAGCAGTGAAATCCTTGGTGTATTCACTAACATGAAGTGCGATCTGTCCTTGCACCTGGTACACACTCAGCTTTCCAGAGTCAGTTGCTATTCATGCCTTTTGTTTAGTCACACAAGGGAACTAGAACAAGAAGTGTAGATTTTCACCTTGGCTTTTATAACGTACATTATTAGCTATACACCTCCTTCAAATGAGCTTGGCAGTCCCAGTTGTTAGGCAACAATGATTTGCAACTGGACATAAGGAAAAGGGACTATAATTGCTAGTAATTAGTAGCTCACAGAGATTTTTCTTTTCTTTCCACTATGAATTAATCAATCCCCTGAGAAGAATGGGGAATAGGAAAGCAAAGTTTTTGCTTTATAATTCAAGCATTTCAAGTTTAGGGTCAGAGCAATGACTCATTCTCATTTTATTTTGAAGCTCACAAAGTTTTATGTCACCCTTTCATTTAAAATTTAATATTATTTTATCAAAGCACTACATGTACATTGTTTAAAGAGTCAAATCTTTTACAAAACTCATAATGAAAAACATCTATCTCCTCCTCTACCTTCTTTGATTTCTAGTCTCCAGAGGCAACCTTTTTCAACTTTAAGCTGTTTCTTCTGCTGTTTTACTGACATATTTCTAAATAAGTTGTGTGCACTGTTTTTGGAAGGTAAAAATTCAGTGCTTTTAAAACCACTTCCCACATCCTCAAGGTACACCCCACCTCTTCATCCTCTCTTGTTATTGCATGATTACTTTTGACTACATCAGTAGTCACCAATCACACTGTTGGTACTATAGAAATATTATTCACAGCTGTGAAGCATGGCAAGTTATGGTAACTTTTTCTGCTTTTTTTATAAGCTTAGGATTTCCTGGAGTATTCTCTGGAATACTCATGGAGTATTCTGGAGCTTTTCCTGGAGCTTTCTCTGTCTTGTTCTTTGTCTCTTCCTTTCTTTTATCTTTTCTTAAGACTGCGTAATTTAGCAAAAATGAGTAGTAACTCATTCTCGACTCATCTGCTAAAAGTGTAATTCTCCTCCCCCAAACATGGGAAAGTATTTGGTAATCTGTCATGTGCTTTTTGCGGTGGGGTGGAGAGCTGAAAGCGCAGCACTCTGGGGCCGGTGCTTCCGTTCTGGTCTGCTCTGAGTGCTAGCAAGGCTTGCTGCACCACTGCCATTGCATGGCTTCTCTTCCCAGCCCTTGGGAAGGTTTTCTTTGCCTTGCTTCTGTGATGGACCCCCTGTTTCCTGGATCTGCGTCTTGGTTTTCTCCAGCATTTTAGTTGAGGGCGTTATTTGGGAACTTACTTTTGTTTTGTTGCCACAAATGTTTTCTCGATTGGTCGGGTTTAGATGCCTAAGATGGAAGTCAGGTTTCTGCAGAATATGTGAAAGCACTCCTCCTAATTTTGGGCCTTCTAGTATTGCTCTTGAAAAATCTGATGTCGTAGTGATTCTTGATCCTTCGAATCTGAACTTTTTGTGTTTTTAATTCTTTCTGAAAATTATTGAATATTTTCTTTTGCTCCTGGTGATCTGAACATTTTTTTTTAACTTGATGTGCTTTATAATTTTTTTATTTTTTTATTTTTAAAATTTTAAAATCTTTATAATTTTTTTTTCCATTCCTTTTATTACACTTTTAATCTGGGAACTCCTGCCTTTTAATTTGAGGGAATTTTCTTGAAAAGAAAGAAAAAGTAAATAATTCCCTTCCATTTTATCTATTTTATTTTCTTCTAAAACTCTTAATATTCTGATATTGTATATTGTATATTGTATTTGGACTTAATCTTTTCCCTCTTATAGTTCATCTATTTTTACTTTAGAAAGATTTACTTGCTTTTATCCTCAAATCCTTTTGTTGAAAATTCAATTTTTGTCATTGTCATTTTAATTTTCAAACACACTTTTTATTTTGCTTTCTTTTCTTGTTTCATGAATATACTGTCTTTCTTCTCTTTCTAAATATAGCCCTGTATTGTCTTTCTTTCTTTTAAGACAGTTTCCGTTTGTTACTTTGGTCTCGGCCTTTCACCTTAGGAATCTTCCTCTAGTAGCTGGTGACACTGACAGTCCACTTACTTTTACCGCTTACCCAATAGTGTTTGAAAATTTGAGTAGTTTAATGCAGTTTCACTTTTTCTTGTCTTTTGAAAGATTGTTGTCATGTTGTGCAAATGATTATGAATGATTGTTGTCATGTTGTGCAAATGTTTTACATATGTGTAAAATCACGCAAAAACACTACGACCATTGTTTTGTATAGTCAGATTTGTTTGTTTTTATGTTATTTCAATCTTACCTTTCCTGGTGGTCTTCACTTCTTTCTTTATGTCTTTGCTTCTAGACTCATTTTCCTTTTGGCTAAAGCATTTCCTTTAGTATTTCTTTTAGTTCAGGTGTCCTGGTGATACATTCTCAGAGCTTTTGTCTGCTGGAAAGGTATTTATTAAGGTTTCATCTTGACTTCTGAAGTGTATATTTACCTAGTAAAATGTTGTAGGTTGGCAGTGATTATCTTTCAGATTTTAAGATGTCATTTCATTGTCTTCTGTCTTCTGATATTTCTGTGGAGAAGGCAGCTCTCAGTTTTATTTTTGCCCCTTAGAAAATGATGCTACTTTAAAGATCTTTTTCCATCAGTTTTACTATATGCGCCTAGGGGAGGCTTTCTTTTCACATATTGAATTGTACTTAGGATTTATTATACTTCTTCAATTTGTAGGTTAATGTTTTTCATCAGTTTTAGAAATTCTCAGCCATTTTCCTTGAAAATAATGCTTCTGTTTAATTCATTAAAAAAAAAAAGCATGTATTCTTCCCTACCTGTCCCAGCTTTATTGAGTATAGTTGTTATATAACTTTAAGGTATACAAAGTGATGATTTAATATACATTATATTGAGATATGCCTTTTATATTGCAACATGATTTCCACAGGAAGTTGTTAACACATTCATCACCTCACATAGTTGCCTTTTTTTGCTTTTTTTTTTGTTGTTGTTGTGAGAATTATTAGGATTTATTCTGCTAGCAGTGTTTCAACATGCAACACAGTGTTGTTAACCATAATCATCATGCTGTATTTATATTCTTATAATTTATTCATCTTATAAGTGGAAGTCTGTACTCTTTAACCACCTTTACCCATTTCTACCACTCCCTACCACTGGCAGCCACCAATCTACTCTCTGTTTCTATAAATTCAGCTTCTTAGATTTCACATGTGAGATAATACCCTATTTGTATTTCTCTGTGTATACACCACATTTTCTTTTTTAATTTATCTATTGGCAGACCTTAGGCTGTTTTCATGTCCTGGCTGTTGTAAATAGTACTGCAATGAACATGGAAATGTAGATATCTCTTTGAGATGGTGCTTTTATTTCCTCTGAATATATATCTATCAATAGAAGTGAAACAGCTGAATCGTATGGCAGTTCTATTTTTAATTTTTTGAGGAATCTCCATACTGTTTCCTACAGTGGCTGCACCAATCCCCATTCCTGCTAATAGCACACAAACGTTCCCTTTTCTCCATATCCTGCCAGCACTTTTCCACGGTCTTTTTGAAAATAGCCATTCTAACGGTAGTGAGGTGATAGCATCGTGGTTTTGATTTGTATTGCCCTGATAATTAGTGACGTTGAGTACCTTTTTGTGTACCTGAGGGCCATGATTTAGAAAATTTTTTTATCTCTCACTTGGCCTTTTGAAACTCTGGTTACACATATATTGCTTGACTATAGCCTACATATTACAGAGATAGCTGCATGGCTGAACAAGGGGTGTGTGTGTGTATGATCTGGGGCATACTTTTTATAAAGACATGTACAAGTTTATACAGACCTACCCTTTTGTATTCTGCCTTACTTGATTCCCCACCTCAAGTCCTACCCTCCTGGTATCTTTAATTCCTGAGCTTTGCTGGGGTTCTGAAGTTTCAATTAGCTGCTCATGGGCCTTACACTATGCTGATTTAACTCTGGGCTTACCTCTCTCTGCTAAGTCAGTTACTATTTGTCCATCTGTCTCCCAGTGACAAATTTTTTTTGGTCCTTGGGTATTTAAAAAACAAAATCCATCTTTTTATTGTTATTTTATTGGATTTTAGGAGGGCATGGAAATAATAAATTATTTAACCACAAATCCCACTGTTAATTTCTTTTCTAAAAAATTGGCATTGTACTGTTATACTACTTCTTACATAAATGGTGCTTGACTATCAGAGATGATATTGACCAAACTGTTAGTCAAAGTTAGAAATGGAATGGGTGGGACAATTTTTCCCTTTAGTCCTATCTCTCATTTCTTGTATTTTACCATCCCTCACAAACTGCACTGTTGAAGCACTTGCTTTTCAATGAGACTCAAGGCATCACCTGACTTTACTTGAGAGTCTGCCACAAGAAATACAGAGAGATTATATAATGAGGATATAATGATCTTCATAATAGAGTTATTTCTTGTGAAGATATTTCATTCTGTTTCATAGGCCTACACAGTCATTTTTTAAAACAGACTTCTAGAGAATTCTATAATGTGGCTTTCCAAGTATGTGCATGGGTCCTGGGAGTATACAAAGGTTATTGGTATAATGTGAGAGTCAACATTCAGAAATTAGTACTTCATTTCAGTGAAACTGTTTGCCCTAAAAGACTCAGTTCACTTGTTCTATACACAAATAGTTGTTGAGTTCTTACTTTGTGCAGAGCTCTGTCTTAGGTGATAAGGATATGCTGCTGCTAAGTTGCTTCAGTCATGTCCGACTCTGTGCGACCCCATAGACGGCAGCCCACCAGACTCCCCCGTCCCTGGGATTCTCCAGGCAAGAACACTGGAGTGGGTTGCCATTTCCTTCTCCAATGCATGAAAGCGAAAAGTGAAAATGAAGTCACTCAGTCGTGTCCAACTCTTCACGATCCCATGGACTGCAACCTACTAGGCTCCTCCGTCCATGGGATTTTCCAGGCAAGAGTACTGGAGTGGGTTGCCATTGCCTTCTCCAGATAAGGATATAGCAGTGATTTTTTTCTCTTCCTTAAAAAAGTATTTTTTATGTTCAAGTATAATTGATGTACAGTATTATATGTTACAGGTGTACAGTATTTTGATTCACAATTTTACTTCATTTATAGTTATTATAAAATATTGATTATATTCCCTGTGTTGTACAATATATCCTTGTGACTTATTTTATACATAGCATTTTGTACCTCTTAATCCCCTACCACTACATTGTCCCCACTTCCTCCTCCCACTGGTAACCACTATTTTGTTCTCTATATCTGTGAGTCTGGGAGTAATTTTTTAAAATAGTTTTTTAATTGAGATATAATTGACAATATTATATTAGTTTCAGGTGTACAACATAATGATTTAATATTTGTATATAGTGTAAATGATCAACACAGTGAGTCTGGTTAACATCTATCACTACACATAGTTACAAAGTGTATTTTGATGAGAACTTTTAACATCTACTCTCTTAGCACCTTTAAGTATAAAATCCAGTATTACTAACTGTAGATACCATACTGTTTGTTATATCCGCAGGACTTGTTTATTTTATATCTGGAAGCTTGTACCTTTTGATTCCCTTCACTCATTTTGCACATTCCCTCCTCTACCACCTTTGGAAGCCAGAGTCTGTCCTCTGTATCTATGAGTTGTTTTCCCTGCTTTACATGTAAGTGAGATCATATGGTATCTGTCTTTGTCTCACTTATTTCCTTTAGCATAATACCCTCAAGTTCCATTCATGTTGTTGCAAATGGCAAAATTTCCTTCTTTTTATGGCTACATAATATAGATCTCACATTTTCTTTATCCATTCATTCATCAATGGCAATATAGCAGTGTATTTATTTAACACAACCCTTCTCTTTGAAGAGCTTTGCATTCTGCTGAAGGATATGGCAATAAGCAAATACATATGTATTATAATATTAATATAATTATAATATAGTAATATAATGTATGTGTCATTAAGAAAAATAAAGTGGGCTGAAAAAATACAGAGCAGGGGAATACTATTTTAGATAGGATGGTCAGAGTAAACCTTTTGAGAAATGACTGAACTCTGAACAAGCTGAAGGTGGACCCTGTGTATATCCAGCAAAGAAAGTAAAAACAAAAATAAAGTCAGTCACCTAGGTGACTGGTTGACACTGTGCAGAATAACTTGGATGTTTAGATTTAGGAAAATCTCTCTTCACTTTGTTTTACTTGGTAATCCAGATCCCTGTCCATCTAGAATGATTCTTTAAAATGTATGTAGTAAGTAGATCGGTTATATTGAGATAATTGGTATCATTTCAATTTGGGACATATTTATTGTATCTAAATCCATTGGAGACTAAGATAGAATATTTATTTGTGGTAAGCCAAATTCAGGTTCTCCTTACCATTTCATCTATATGAAGATATTTATTAGATTCACTAGGAACTATCCTCAGAGTTGCTTTTAGAAACATACTGTCTCCAGGAGTAAAGAATGGGTCAGTTTTCTGGATTTCTGTAAACCGGCAGAAGACACTGAAATGCGGTCACAAAGAGCCTGTCACACTCTCTTTCCTAGCTGAGCTGTGCTTACTCGCTCAGTTGTGTCTGACTCTTTGTGACTCCATGGACTGTAGCCCACCAGGTTCCTCTATCTATGGGGATGCTCCAGGCAAGAATACTGGAGTGGGTTGCCATGCCCTCCTCCAGGGGATCTTCCCAACCCAGAGATTGAACCCAGGTCTTCTGCTTTGCAGGTGGATTCTCTACTGTCTGAGCCATGAAGCTCATGGAAATGCCTGCTCTCCTGGCCCAGCTGCTGCAGGAGTCAATGTACCAGGAGAAGCAGCTTCTCCTCCAGTGTTTTGGAGAGTGTTCCTGCTCAGTGAGCTGTGTCTGCAAGATGCTTGTCTTCTTTTCTGAAGTCAGGATAGAGGCAGGTAAGAGAGACCACCTTCCCAGCAGCTCTCCTGTCATCCCTGATGTCTGGCAAGTATGTTCAGCTTTCTCATTCTTTTTGAAGCCAAGCTATTTGCACTCCAAGGAATTTGGGGTCCTTAAGAATGTCAAGGCTGGATGTGGTCTGAAATCCAATGTTTTCCTCACTATTCAAAAGGTCTGTCTTTGAGAGCTTATTTCCCAGTAAGTAAACTGTCTGGGGGGCTTCCCAGGTGGCACTAGTGGTAAAGAACCTGCTGCCAATGCAGGAGACGTAAGAGACTTGGGCTCTTGGGTCAGGAAGATCCCTTGGAGGAGGGCATGGCAATTCACTCCAGTGTTCTTGCCTGAAGAATCCCATAGACAGAGGAACTGGTAAGCTACAGTCCATAGGGTCACAAAGAGTCAGACATGACTGAAGCAACTTAGCACGCATGCATGCAAACTGTCTAGGAGAATTTATAACGATAACCTGAAACATTATCAACTCTGGATTTAAAATTGTCCTGCTTTGAAAATGTGTTTGTTCTGGCTGTTGTTAATTTAATGTAGCAAGTTGATACTTTCCAGTGAAACATTTTTTTTGTTTTATTTTTGTAAACTATGCAAATATTTTGGTAGCTCTGTAATTAATTATACTGTAATACACTCAATTGATACTCAGGAAATGGTCATGAACAGAATATAAACATATTCAATATGTTAACTAAAGTAGTCCTTCAAACATGAAAACATTGAAAAATGTGTTTTAAAAATAACTTAATGACTTATCCATATTTTATTTCTATAAGTTTAATCAATGAAGTATGTATTCATAAATTACGTATATATGTGGCTCAAGTTTTAAGTAAGGGAAAAAATATTCTCTATGTAATATACTAACCAAAAAGACCATCCTGTAACCACTGATAGTCTTTTTCCTGTGGGCTCTATCCTATTCTATTGGTCCCCAAGAACTATTAATCAAACATGTGCTATATATTTTGGGCCATTTGCAGTAATATATTTTATATGTAAAATCCACATGTAAAATATTAGTAGGCGGGACATAAATATGGATTTTTGTATGAGTCAATTATGTGGCTCAAATTTGTCGTATGGTTTAGTGTGTGTTTTTATAGAGTTAATTGGTTGCTTAAGGCTTAAACTCAATTTTAACCTAATTACTAGGTGTAGAACCATGTAGAAGCTGCTGGGAACTTTAACTGCATTATTATTCTCTGCTATGACAAAGTCCCTCCTCTGTCCTAAAGAATGTTCTTTGCTCACTTGCATGTGTATAGGATAGTAAAGTAATGCTCAAAATTCTGTAAGCCAGGCTTCAGCAATACATGAACCATGAACTCTTGATGTTCCTGTTTTAGAAAAGGCAGAGGAACCAGAGATCAAATTGCCAACATCCTCTGGATCATCAAAAAAGCAAGAGAGTTCCAGAAAAACATCTATTTCTGCTTTATTGACTATGCCAAAGCCTTTGACTGTGTGGATCACAATAAACTGTGGAAAATTCTGAAAGAGATGGGAATACCAGACCATCTGACCTGCCTCTTGAGAAACCTGTATGCAGGTCAGGAAGCAACAGTTAGAACTGGACATGGAACAACAGACTGGTTCCAAATAGGAAAAGGAGTATGTCAAGGCTGTATATTGTCACCCTGCTTATTTAACTCCTATGCAGAGTACATCATGAGAAACGCTGGACTGGAAGAAACACAAGCTGGAATCAAGATTGCCGGGAGAAATATCAATAACCTCAGATATGCAGATGACACCACCCTTATGGCAGAAAGTGAAGAGGAACTAAAAAGCCTCTTGATGAAAGTGAAAGAGGAGAGTGAAAAATCTGGCTTAAAGCTCAACATTGAGAAAACTAAGATCATGGCATCTGGTCCCATCACTTCATGGGAAATAGATGGGGAAACAGTAGAAAGTGTCAGACTTAATTTTGGGGGGCTCCAAAATCACTGCAGATGGTGATTGCAGCCATGAAATTAAAAAACGCTTACTCCTTGGAAGGAAAGTTATGACCAACCTAGATAGTATATTCAAAAGCAGAGACATTACTTTGCCAACAAAGGTCCGTCTAGTTGAGGCTATGTTTTTTCCAGTGGTCATGTATGGATGTGAGAGTTGGGCTGTGAAGAAAGCTGAGAGCCAAAGAATTGATGCTTTTGAACTGCGGTGTTGGATAAGACTCTTGAGAGTCCCTTGGACTGCAAGGAGATCCAACCAGTCCATTCTAAAGGAGATCAGTCCTGGGTGTTCTTTGGAAGGACTGATGCTAAAGCTGAAACTCCAATCGTAGAGTTGACTCATTGGAAAAGACTCTGATGCTGGGAGGGATTGAGGGCAGGAGGAGAAGGGGACGTCAGAGGATGAGATGGCTGGATGGCATCACTGACTCAATGGACATGAGTCTCAGTGAACTCCAGGAGTTGGTGATGGACAGGGAGGCCTGGCGTGCTGTGATTCATGGGGTCGCAAAGAGTTGGACCATGACTGAGTGACTGAACTGAACTGATGTGTATAGGATATAACCTAGAATTCAGCCTCAAAATCTTATGTATAGAAGTTATGGGCGTTTCCCCGCATCAAGGATTATTGAGTTGCTGCTGATAACCCATGGAAACTCTGCCAATATATATATATGTGCATGCATTTGTGTATGTGTGTGTGTGTGTGTATGCATGCATGTGTTGTCTCCACTGGAAAGTCCAAGAGCAAGTCTCAGGAGCATTTGCGATCCTTTCCCTGAGATTCTCCTTTGTGTTTACTTTTTCCCATGTCAAATACACAACTGATTATAATGGAGGTTATGGCATGAATCTCAATGTTGTAACTTTGTTGTCCACTTACAAGACCAAAGGGAAGGGCTTATGGACTTTCTGCTTCAAGGTATAAATGCTCTCTCTTGATTCCTCCTGTCTGCTTTTTCTCCTTTAGTTTCAAAGCAGCCACTCATGTCCCTTGGTCAGGTGCCCATAGGACTCCTTTGGAAATGTCAGTCTTTTCACTAGAGGAAGAAATAACCATCTCAACACATACCTTTGATTCTTTCTTGGGTCTTATATCCCTCAGGGCCTCATACTTGTCTGAGTGTTAGTGGAGACTCTCCTCTGCTCATCAACAGTAGCTGGTCTCAGTTACCATGACTGAGAATGAATGTGGGTACCCAGTTCTTATTTTGCCTACCCAATAGTGTGAGCTGTGGCTGATTCCCTCACTGCTTTCCCGAAGGAAAAAGCACACTAGACTAAAGAGAGAACTATTTTTTCTAATCACACATGGAGCGCCTCCCTCACCCCCGCCAATTAGGTTTCCTGTTACATAATTTTGTGCCCCTCTAAAATAATCAGCCCCTACATTTCTGTGCAAGTCAGCAATTTATGTGGCATATCCCTGAATTGGTTCTCATATCCATGGATTATTTCTCCTCCATAAAATGTACATTTTATAAGGGCAAGGCTGTTAGTTTTGTTATCTATTCTACTGCAATCTCTGGAACAGTGCTTAGCACAGATAAGCATTTAATACGTATGCATTGAATAAATGAATACTGTAAGGGTTACACACTACCTACAAATAGTTACTTTTTTGCCGTAAAGAATTGGGATGTATCTCTAGAGAATGTCAGCTTGGATTAATTTCTATTTTATTGTGAATTTTACCCCAAATCTGAAAGTAGGGAAGTTTGTAATTCACCCCTTCCTCCCCAACACTGATGCTCATCAGGGATGACTAAGGTAAAGGAAACTGAAGGATGGAGGATATACATAATTTGTGCTCGTGAGGGGAAGCTGGTAAGTTTGTAGTACTAGACCAAGGACTCTAGACTTGGACCTTTTTCAAACTGATGTGGCTTAAAGGGACTATAATTTGGGAATTTGGTGCGTGGACATAAAATTTATCTCTTAAAGCTAAAAATAAATTTAAAAGTAGGTATCAGTAGTAAACATTATACATGTAACTTTTTTCAAATTACAGTTTGCAGCACACTCAAGGATGTTAAACATCTAGTTTTTTTTTTTTGAACAAGCATGTTTTGAATAGAGTAGATAAGGAATAAAGCAGATAACAGCTCTGGCTTATAGAAGCTACAGCAAGGACCAGTCATGCTTTGCAGTAAGTGGCTTTCATGCTGGCTGTTTAAATTGTGTTGTGCTGGGGGAAGGCCAGAGGAAATGTGAATATGACACAAATAAAGAATGGAATGAATGCAAGATCCATTCTGCTAAAAATATCAGCATGGTGCTTCAAACTGAGAGGAGAAAAGAAGACTGGGTTAATTTTCTTTGTAGATAATAAATATTGTGGCATAAGGTAGTAAGAGAGGGAAAGTCATTGTGAGTGACTAAAAAGAAAATTGCTAAAAATCTCTAAGTCAGTAATTGATCTTAATGGAATTTAATTATTTTATTACCGTAATCAGTCACCTCTTATCTTACCTTAGCTTCCACTCCACTTTGAGAGCTATTAGGTCCTATTACCTAGCTGTGGTCAGGAAGAAATTGCTTGATAACAAGTTTTTAATTTTTGTTGCACAGTAACTTTGGCAAACTCATTTGTCTGTGTTAATAATACTGAAAGAAAAATAGTTATTATAAAATGAGTTGGGGTGGGAGAGATGGGTAGATGTGTATATGACTGTTTATTTTTACTTCTAAGACCCAGTGTGAATTCTCTGCAGTCACAACTCATGTTGATTTATTTTGTATTCCCAGTGTCACCCACGTTGTTGTTGTTGAGTCACTATGTCTGACTCTTTGTGATACCATGGACTGTAGCATACCAGGCTCCCCTGCCCTTCACTATCTCCTGGAGTTTGCACAAATTCATGTCCACTGGGTTGGTGATGCTATCTAACCATCTCATCCTCTGCCACCCCCTTCTCCTTTTGCCTTCAATGTTTCCCAGCATCAGGGTCTTTTCCAATTAGTTAACTCTTTGCATTAGGTGGCCAAAGTATTGGAGCTTCAGCATCAGCCCTTCCAATGAATATTCAGGTCACCCGTGGTACCTGTTTTAAAGTAAGCACCTGATAAATACTTTTGGAATGAGTAATAAAAATAAGTAATATAGGGAGGAATAAATTGGGAGATTGGGATTGCCATATACACACTACTATATATAAAATAGAGCACTAACAAGGACCTACTGTGTAGCACAGGGAACTCTACTCAGTACCCTGTAACAGTCTATATGGGAATAGAATCTAAGAAAACAGTGGATGTATGTATATGTATAACTGATTCACTTTGCTGTACACGTGCAACTAACAGCATTGTAAATCAACTGTACTCCAATAAAAATGTAATTAAACATTAACTAATATGCATTTAATTCTTCATACTACTGTTATTTCTTAGACATGGAGATGATTTATATACTGTCACAGGTCAAATAACTCTTGTAATTGATTCTTTATCAACAGATATAAATATATAAAAATATATAAAAAACTGGTTCTGGGAAATTATTAAATATTTTTTCTGTTTTGAAAAATTATTTAATGATAAAATTTTAGACTTGAGAGAAGATGGTGCTAACACTGAGGACGTATTAATAATATTGTGACCATTTTATTCCTAATTTCAGTATCCAACAAGTCTGTGCAGTTTTTCCTGTATACCTAAACAATTGGATAATTCTGAACAGCCTGTTATTCCCTTCTCTATTTTTCTTGCAGAAGCTATAAATTTGATTTGTAATATAGCTTTTATTTTGACATATATTCAGACTGAGAAAGAGCTGCAAAAATAGTACAGAGAATTTTCAGTGTATCCATCACCTGGTTTCCCCTCATGATAATATATAATTACAGTGCATTGTCAAAATTGGGAAGTGGGTACAATATTATTCAAGTACAGAACTTATTGAGATCTCATCAGTTTCTAAGTGTACTCTTTGTGTGCATGTTTGTGTGTGCATGCATGTGTGTGTGTAGTTCTATAAAGCTGTACCACATGTGTAGATCCTGTAGCGCTTAGGATTAGGATACAGAACTGTTCCATCACCAGGAAGAAACTCCTTGTGCTTGCCCATAAAAGTCACATCCTTCCTCCAAACCTAACTCTTACAGCTACTAATCTGTTCTCTACCACGATAATTTTGTCACTTAGAGATTGCTCTACAAAGGAAATCATGTGGTATATAGCTCTTTGAGACTGATTTTTTAAAAATTCAATAAGATGTCCTTTAAATCTATCCAAGTTGTTGCATTAACAGTATTTTGTGCCTATTTATTGCTTAGTGGAATTCCACATATGTTTGATTTTCTTGTAACAAACCTTTAAACCCACACCCAAAGCATCCTATATGCTGAAACTAAAGGTCTTCCAAGAATTATGATCTTAGGGAATATTATGAAGGTTTCCAAAGCCAGAGAAAGATATGAGAAATGGAAAAGACCATCTTTTTCAACTTCTTCCTGTACTCTTACAAACTAATACCATTCAATCCAGCCCTCATTTGTTTTATTATTATTATTTGTTTTATGCTGTGACAATTTAGGGTTTCCCAGTGTTTCCTTGGTTACTTGGGCACTGGTGATTTCTTTGGCTGTCCGTATTTCCTAAACTTCAATTCTTTCTAAATTGTTTTTCAGATCCCACTTTTAGCAGTAGTCCTCAGCTTGAATAGCCTAAGCTGCTCCGTCAAGGATTCAAGCAGCTTGGGAACATACGTTGACCCATGGGGCAGGCCTGCTAAGCCTCTGTGTGAATGACTGAAAATTCTCCTAGGAAAGAGTCAGGTTTATTAAGGCTCAGGGCCAAGGTCTACAGGAAAATGCACTTCTGAGAGCACCATTATCTATCACTGAAAATTTCTAAGGGGTTTTCAAATAAAAGACTTTTGAAAAACTCAATGAGCTCTTTCTCTTTAATCTCTGAGGGATGTAGAGTACAGGACATAATGGCGATGTGCCAGAAGCTCTGCACTAGTGGGCAGTGGTGATTAGGGCAGCTTTGGCAACCAGAGGTGAGTTCCCTGGTGTCAGTAGCAACGTCAGTCCAAGACAGGCATCTCCTCTGGGGCACTTGACCTTGTTACTGGGTTCCTTAGCATTGCCAACAGCACCTCTGTATTTTGGCAGCTTGGGCAGACCTCCACCAGCTTGGCAGAGCAGCAGTGCCTCCTGCGGCCACTGGCAACATGAGCTCTACTTTCAGCATCAGTGATGAGAAGAGGTGTGTATGTGTGTTTGTGTGGTGTGTGCATGCATGCGCTCAATCTTCAATCTCTGGAGGTATCCTCCTGCAGAACTATCAGACCTCTGAAACTATTTCCTATATTGAGTTTGTAGAAGAAAAGTAAAGTTTGAGACTTGACCTGACTAGGAAACTAAGAATTTTGAAATTCAAAGCTTCTACTGGATCTTATTGTGATAACAGATGAACATCAATAGAAAGATGCTTTTGTAGAGGGCTTGACTGTTACTCAGATATGAAAATAATATTTTTCTATGGCATGAATTATATATTTTCTAAGAATGAAAATAAAAGGAATACAAGCGGCACATGTGCCTTCAAATAATGTAAAATACTGATATTGAGTAGTTGTGTAGAGGTGGATAGAGAAGTGTTTCTTTCCTTAGTGTTTGAAACTCTGTTCTCCTAAGGATTACTTTATATCTGGGAGGTGTGTGTGTTTGTGTGTGTTCCTGTTGTTAAGAACAGAATTCAACTGAGTAAACTGTAAGATCTTATTGGCTTTATTGCATGATTCATGGATTAGGCAATGACCTATCTAGCATATAGAAAGGAGCTCTGAGGAGCTACTCAGAAGGAATTATTGATACTTTTATAAGCAGAAGAGAGCAGAACAAGGAGGTTAGACTTGGAAAAAAAGCAAATTGGATATTGTAAGGTCACTTTCTTTTAGTGGATGGCAGGACTCCACCAGGCAGATTACCCAGCCATGGCTGATCAGGAAATTCCTGATGGACTGGTTTGAGATTCTGTTTCTGGGAGAAATGAAACTGTAATTAAATTAGGTCTCTACTTGATGACTTGGGCTTAACATAAGCAATTCCACTTTGGGACTGTTGTCTTGTTGTTAACACTCTATTTACTTATGAGATGAATGAATGAAGAATGAGAAGTCACCTCATTCTGATATGGACACCTCAGAAAACACTATATTTGACTGAATTACTCAGAACTTGGGGGAATATATTTCCATGGATGACCAAACTGCACCATGTTTTTGAGGTGAAGATGGATCTTACAGCTAGACAGGTGATGGAGTTTCCCTAAAATGGGCAGATTTGTGTGGTTATGAATTCAGTTACCAGTGGAAATTAGCAAGTGGCTACTGGGAACAGTGAGGTCATTGGAAGCATTTACTGCTGTGTTGATCTATGTATGTTGGTGCTGTCCCTCCTTTTATATTTGACCCACTTTAAATGCACACATAATGCAGTGATGACTGTCATTACTCACAGCTCCATAGTCTACAGTGACATTCCCCATAGTTCTTTCACTATCCTCTGCCATCCCCATGTCCTGCTGCTGTATCCAGCCTGAGATTCTCTGAGCTGCAAGACCCAGGTGATGTCTTATCCTCTGTTCTCACTGCTAAAAATACAGAGCTGAGTTTTTGACATGCTAAATTTGAAATTTCTGTTGGACACTCAAGAGGTGGTATGAAGTAGGCTGTTTTGTCTGGAGTTTAGAGAATAGGTCTGAGCTGTTAAATTTGGTTGTTGTCAGCACAAACATGGAGACTAGGTGGGATAGACCAAGGAGTCAAGTGTCCTGGGATGAGTCTGGGAAGAGGGGGAAGAGGAGGAGCCAGCCTAGGAAATGAAAAAGGAGTGATTTAACAATGAAGGATGAGAACTTGGAGAGTGTGGTCTCCCGGAAACAAGCAGAGTATGGTCATTTGGACCATGGGAGGTCATTTTTGACTGTGGTAAGAGCAGATTTAGGTGAAGGACATGGACAAAATTCTCTTTGGATTGATTAGAATAGAAAATGGGAGCAGAATTGAAGGCCCTGGGAATAGATGGGACAGCAAAGAAACAGGGTGGGACCTGGTGGAAGAGGCGGAGTCAGCATAATGTGTAGGTGTGACTTGGCGATGCATTTCAAGGGGAAGAAAGTGAGAGACAAAGGTGAACAGAGAACTGTTTCTTTCCTGGGTGTTGTTTGAAACTCTATTTTCCTAAGGATTATTATATACCTGGGAGATGTGTGTGTGTGTGTGTGTGTGTGTGTGTGTGTGTGTGTGTGTGTGTGTATGTGTTCCTATTGTTAAAAAATTCAGAGGAGACATTTTTAGTCAGTTTGCGTCTCCTAATGTCCTACAACTTTTCTCTCATCATAATTAAAAAGCAAGAGATCTGGTCCCGATTTTGGTAGGCCTGAAGACAGCACATCAGCCTTCACAGGGACGGTCTCAGTTTGGCTGTGCAGCTTCTCTCGTCTGTTCCCAGCACTGGAAGCACACCTAGAATATTCTCAAGTCAGATTTAATAATAAATCCTTCACATCAGCTCCTGACATGATTCCTGCTCTTCTCTGCCAACTCTGCTCTCTCTGTGTCTCTCTGGCTGCTATCCACCTCCCTCCTTCCAGCTCAAATAGTAGGGCAGAGAGGGTGGCTCTCAGAAATTGTCACTAACTTCCTCCACCCTTCCATGCTCATTCTGTCTTTGGGAGTGCTGAAGTGGAATCCAGCAGATTTGAAAGAACCTGAATGCCCTGTCCATGCAGAAGTCCATGAAAATAATACTCCTTCATTGCAGTACCCCATTAAAGTCATAACCTGCTGTTGCTCTAATGCTTAAGGAAATGAAAAGTTAAGATTAAAAAGTCCTAAACTTTGTGGCATAATTAGAAACAAACAGTATCCTGTAGTTCATTTTCAAAAGAGGTGAAGTATTGGTTGGGTAGCTAAATAGTAAATCAGGATTTTGGTGGTTGTTAAATGCCAATAGGCTTTTTAATCTGTTATAGCAGATCACATTTCTTCTGAAAAAGATGATACAAATTAGTAACATATTCGCTGCTCTGATCTCCGACAGCAGTTTAAACCATGTACAAGCACCTTTCTCTCTCTGCACTCCCCATCCCATGGCAGCATTTTAACCTTGTGATGAAAATCAGGGACTCTTGCCTCTGTTTGCTCCTTTCAAGAAGCAAACTGTTATGTCAGCATGTCACCAACATACTAGATATGTGCCTTCAGAGGTTGCCATGGCAAATCTGGAACCAGAGCCTCCCTAATGAGCCAAAACTATCGACGCCTGACAGACTAAGTATTCTCAGACGTTTCCTGTTAGACTGGTATTGGCTTCGGCTGTGAAAGCAGTTACTTTCATTTCTGCGGGCAGATTAGTATTGGATGGGAGTCGGGGGGGGGGGTTGTCTTTCCAGGTCATGAGGTGTCACTTAATCCGGCAGAGGAATTTCTAGGTCTGGAAATGTATCATGTACAGCAGTACACTAAGAAAGTATGTTAAGTTAGAATCTAGATCCTGGCAACTCTATGATAAATCCCTCCATACCTCTCAGAAATAGACATAGCAACTCCTAAGGTGAAACAATGTTCATTTGTATTCCAATAATTGAGCTAAAAACAAAGAAGATTAAAGAGTGAATGGAAGAAGAAAAACCAAGTATCCTAGGATAAGAGAACAGTGCTCTGAAATTGCTTCTTGTTTTGGTTGATGAGTTTTGATAGTGAACACCACACATGCAATCCTCCTCTGGTCACAAGTCAAACATTTTCACACATCAAGTGTGGAAGACTCACCATGGTGATGATTCCCAGTCACAGCAAAGTGTGAATACGGGAAGCACTCTCTTCCATTACCGTCTCATTTAACATAATTTTCAATTATTTGCATAGCTTAGAACTGGAAGTGACACCTTTTTCAGTTCTTCCAGAATTGATGTGACTATCTTAAGGCTGAAGGGAATAATTGCTACTTTGAATTGAGAAAACAATATGTGATTAATTTACTCTTTTCTCCTAATTATAGTAACACAGTTGAACCTTTTGTGTGTTCAAAAATAAAACAAGCAGCACAGAGGTTGAGGTTCAGGTGTAGGGAAGCCATGGGGGAAGTTTGTGAATGCTTGTTGATGGGGATGATGAAATGGATAAAGCTATGAATTATTAAGTGACAGAACAGGAAACCTAGGAAGTTCTGGTCTTTTCTATCTTTTGGGATCCATTTCAGTGTTCCTGGAGTGTGGGAAACCTTGGACCAAGAAGAACTCCTAGAGAAGAAGGGACAGATGTGTAGTGTGAAATAGTAGAAAAATATGCACATCTATTTATGTATCTCTGTCCATCTGTCTGTCTGTCTATCTCCCTCCCTCCTTCCCTACCTATCTCTGTCCCTCATTCCTGGTGTGAGTGTGTGTACTCAGTCTCTTGGTGGTGTCAAGCTCTTTTGCGACCCCATGGACTGCAGCGCATTAGGCTCCTCTGTCCATGGGATTTTCCCAGCAAGAATACAGGAGTGGGTTGCCGTTTCCTCCTCCAGGGGATCTTCCCACCCATGGACTGAACCCATGTCTCCTGTGTCTCCTGCATTGGCACGTGGATTCTTCACCACTGAGCTGCTTGTGAAACCTGGTGTAGCACTCCTCTAACACTTGTCATTTCCAGGTTGATAGAAACACCTTTTGTTTTGATATTTGGTCTTTGACCTGGTGGTTCCTGACACAGAACTCCTAATCCCCTTGAAATTTCCTGGGTAATAGGTACATCCTTTTTTCTAATGAGGTGACTGAGAGTGGCTTTGTTTCACTCCTGGATGGGGGCTAGTCACCAGGAAGTGTCAACCATGATTAGAAGCGTGGAATATTCAGTCCCACCCCTATCATTCAGGAAGGGAAGAGGGGAGAGAGACTGAGTTAATGATTGATCGTGCCTATGTGTTGAAGCCTCCATATAGATCCTGAAAGTATGGGGTTTGATTAGCTTCTGGATTGTTGAGTCCGTGGAGGTACAGGGAGGGCAGCATGCTTCTGGTGAGGACATGGATGTTCTGCACCACTGCCTCCATACCCTGTGCTATGTGCCTCTTCCTTCTGAATAGTCCTGTGTATCTTCACCATATCCTTGTATAACAAGCCAGTGAATCTAAGTGTCTCCCTGAGTTCTGCGAGACAGTCTAGCAAAGTATCAAATCCAAAGAGGTGGTCACGGAAACCCCCACTTAACAGGCAGTGGATCAGAAGTACAGGTGACAACCTGTGACTGGAGATTGGCATTTGCAGTGGAGGGTGGCAGTTTTGTGGGTGGGATTTGATGCTGTGTCAGAGTTGAATGACATTGTAGGATACCCAACTGGTGTTGCAGAGACTTGCTTGCCGTGGGGAAAAACTCCCACGCATTTGGTGACCAGAAGTGTCAGAAGTGAAGTGCTTTGTGTGGATAGTAAAGGAGAGGCGCACAGGGGTATAGTTTTTGAAGAGAGGTAGTACCGGCACAAGATAGCAAGCTTCCCACAGAGCCAGCCACTCTGCCTCGTTTCTGACACATGGTGGTAGGAAGCCCAGTAAGCAGGTTTTCCTGTTACAGAGACAACTCATCATTGTTGCTGCACATCTTTGTCTTGAATCCAGATGTGGTTTGAGGGTGGTTTGCATGACAGGTTGGACTCCACTGTGCTCCTCTCAATATGAACATAATACCTACCTCTGGCAGCCCTGTTGGTAGCATTACTTTTTCTCCACATCTCCTGAATAAGGTCTTCATTCATTGAGATACAAGAAAAAGACATGGAGTTCTTGTTCTTCTCACAGGTGCAAACCCACATACCTCAGGAAGAGGCACTCCTAAGAAGTGTAAGGAGTTCTTAGTTTCCTTACAGAATTGATAGGCGTTTGGACTGATTTCTAACTCTGTTTGGAGCTGGACTGGATAATTGTATGAAGGGTGTGGGTTAAGGGGTCAATTTACACCCTTGGAACAGGGCAGAACCAGTGGCTTAGGACTAAACTGAACCCATGTTTTTAGATTTATAAGAAATGCTATCATTTTGCCTTTTCATACTGTTCTTGGGGTTCTCAAGGCAAGAATACTGAAGTGGCTTGCCATTCCCTTCTCCAGTGGACCACGCTCTGTCAGACCTCTCCACCATGACCTGCCCATCTTGGGTTGCTCTGCAGGCTTGGCTTGGCTTCATTGAGTTAGATAAGGCTGTGGTCCTAGTGTGATTAGATTGACTAGTTTTCTGTGAGTGTGGTTTCAGTGTGTCTGCCCTCTGATGCCCTCTTGCAATACCTACCATCTTACTTGGGTTTCTCTTACCTTGGGTGTGGGGTATCTCTTCACAGCTGCTCCAGCAAAGCACAGCCACTGCTCCTTACCTTGGACGAGGGCATCTCCTTACCGCCACCATTGCCAATATGCTACTGGAGATCAGTGGAGAAATATCTCCAGAAAGAACGAAGGGATGGAGCCAAAGTTAAAAACATACGCAGTTGTGGATGTGACAGGTGATAGAAGCAAGATCCGATGTTATAAAGAGCAATATTGCATAGGAACCTGGAATGTCAGGTCCATGAATCAAGGCAAATTGGAAATGGTCAAACAACAGATGGCAAGGATGAACGTCGGCATTCTAGGAATCAGCAAACTAAAATGTACAGGAATGGGTGAGTTTAACTCAGATGACCATTATATCTACTACTGTGGACAGGAATCCCTCAGAAGAAATGGAGTAGCCATCATGGTCAACAAAAGAGTCCAAAATGCAGTACTTGGATGCAATCTCAAAAACGACAGAATGATCTCTGTTCGTCTCCAAGGCAAACCATTCATTATCACAATTATCCAAGTCTATGCCCCAACCAGTAATGCTGAAGAAGCTGAACGGTTTTATGAAGAACTACAAGACCTTTTAGAACTAACACCCAAAAAAGATGTCCTTTTCATTATAGGGGACTGGAATGCAACAGTAGGAAGTCAAGAAACACCTGGAGTAACAGGCAAATTTGACCTTGGAATGCGGAATGAGGCAGGGCAAAGACTAATAGAGTTTTGCCAAGAAAATGCACTGGTCATAGCAAACACCCTCTTCCAACAACACAAGAGAAGACTCTACACATGGACATCACCAGATGATCAACACCGAAATCAGATTGATTATATTCTATGCAGCCAAAGATGGAGAAGCTCTATACAGTCAACAAAAACAAGACCAGGAGCTGACTGTGGCTCAGATCATGAACTCTTTATTACCAAATTCAGACTGAAATTGAAGAAAGTAGGGAAAACCGCTAGACCATTCAGGTATGACCTAAATCAAATCCCTTATGATTATACAGTGGAAGTGAGAAATAGATTTAAGGGCCTAGATCTGATAGATAGAGTGCCTGATGAACTATGGAATGAGGTTCGTGACATTGCACAGGAGACAGGGATCAAGACCATCCCCATGGAAAAGAAATGCAAAAAAGCAAAATAGCTGTCTGGGGAGGCCTTACAAATAGCTGTGAAAAGAAGAGAGGCAAAAAGCAAAGGAGAAAAGGAAAGATATAAGTATCTGATTGCAGAGTTCCAAAGAATAGCAAGAAGAGATAAGAAAGCCTTCTTCAGCGATCAATGCAGAGAAATAGAGGAAAACAACAGCATGGGAAAGACTAGAGATCTCTTCAAGAAAATTAGAGATACCAAGGGAACATTTCATGCAAAGATGGGCTCGATAAAGGACAGAAATGGTATGGACCTAACAGAAGCAGAAGATATTAAGAAGAGGTGGCAAGAATACATGGAAGAACTGTACTAAAAAGGTCTTCATGACCTAGATAATCATGATGATGTGATCACTAATCTAGAGCCAGACATCTTGGAAAGTGAAGCCAAGTGGGCCTTAGAAAGCATCACTATGAACAAAGCTAGTGGAGGTGATGGAATTCCAGTTGAGCTGTTTCAAATCCTGAAAGATGATGCTGTGAAAGTGCTGTACTCAATATGCCAGCAAATTTGGAAAACTCAGCAGTGGCCACAGGACTGGAAAAGGTCAGTTTTCATTCCAATCCCAAAGAAAGGAAATGCCAAAGAATGTTCAAACTACCACACGTCACTCATCTCACATGCTAGTAAAGTAATGCTCAAAATTCTCCAAGCCAGGCTTCAGCAATACATGAACTGTGAACTTCCAGATGTTCAAGCTGGTTTTAGAAAAGGCAGAGGAACCAGAGATCAAATTGCCAACATCTGCTGGATCATGGAAAAAGCAAGAGAGTCCCAGAAAAACATCTATTTCTGGTTTATTAACTATGCCAAAGCCTTTGACTGTGTGGATCACAGTAAACTGTGGAAAATTCTTCAAGAGATGGGAATACCAGACCACCTAACCTGCCTCTTGAGAAGCCTGTATGCAGGTCAGGAAGCAACAGTTAGAACTGGACATGGAACAACAGACTGGTTCCAAATAGGAAAAGGAGTATTTCAAGGCTGTATATTAGTACATCATGAGTAACGCTGGACTGGAAGAAACACAAGCTGGAATCAAGATTGCCAGAAGAAATATCAATAACCTCAGATATGCAGATGACACCACCCTTATGGCAGAATGTGAAGAGGAACTAAAAAGCCTCCTAATGAAAGTGAAAGAGGAGAGTGAAAAGGTTGGCTTAAAGCTCAACATTCAGAAAATGAAGATCATGGCATCTGGTCCCATCACTTCATGGGAAATAGATGGGGAAACAGTGGAAACAGTGTCAGACTTGATTTTTTTGGGCTCCAAAATCACTGCAGATGGTGATTGCAGCCATGAAATTAAAAGACGCTTACTCCTTGGAAGAAAAGTCATGACCAACCTAGATAGTATACTCAAAAGGAGAGACATTACTTTGCCGACTAAGGTCCGTCTAGTCAAGGCTATGGTTTCTCCTGTGGTCATGTATGGATGTGAGAGTTGGACTGTGAAGAAGGCTGAGCGCTGCAGAATTGATACTTTTGAACTGTGGTGTTGGAGAAGACTCTTGAGAGTCCCCTGGACTGCAAGGAGATCCAACCAGTCCATTCTAAAGGAGATCAACCCTGGGATTTCTTTGGAAGGAATGATGCTAAAGCTGAAGCTCCAGTACTTTGGCCATGTTATGTGAAGAGTTGACTCATTGGAAAAGACTCTGATTCTGGGAGGGATTGGGGGCAGGAGGAGAAGGGGACGACCGAGGATGAGATGGCTGGATGGCATCACGGACTCGATGGATGTTAGTCTGAGTGAACTCTGAGTGATGGTGATGAACAAGGAGGCCTTGCATGCTGCGATTCATGGAGTTGCAAAGAGTCAGACACGACTGAGCGACTGAACTGAAGTGAACTGAACTGAAGAAATGCTAATCCCACCAGTTGAGTGAGACTGGGAAGGGAAAAGAGCTCTCAAGTGTTGTTACATGCTGAGTCATGGGTCTCAGCATCTAGCAGGTTTGGTCCTGGGATCTTCAGGCCTGTGAGCCCTGGGATGGCTTTGAGTTCTGGACTACTTCAGTGATTTCAGTCATTCAGTGACCTTCAGTGTCTGACGGTGAGTGCTGATGAAGAAATCAGCCTCCATAATAGGCAAGTTTTCATGTAACATAACCTCTTAGAGGAACAAAATTGTTAGAGCCCTGACACTTTATTGGAGAATTATGAACTCTTTTGGAAGAGCCTTTGAGTAAAAGTTTGCTAACATCAACTGTCGTACTTTTTTTAATGCTATATATTTCTCTTCCCTGATTATCATAAAATTCTCCCTTTCACATTCTTTGTGTGTTATAATTTATTTATGTAAGTGGGTCATAGACTGTGGCTATAAATAAGAGAAATTCTATAATTTTGCTGTGTTAAAGGAACTAGAATGGTAGGTTTTAGCAAATCAACCAGGGTCTTAGTTTAGATTCTGTTGTGGTTTTATTTTCCACAACAGCCCTAGGGGGTCCTGTAAAATGCGTCCCATTTTAGAGAGTATAAATTAATTTGAGTAAGAAGAGAAGTGAAAGGGAATCCATATGGTTTGCTTTTGTCAAGGAAGCAGGCATTTTTGATACAATTCTTAGGGGAGTAAGAAAATTATAATAGAATATAACAGCTCTCTAGTGGAAAGAGCACATTTCCTATATGATGAGGGTAGTTACACATTATATCTGTAGTAGTTTTTCCTTGAGTCAAGGTATCAGATCTGCTAAGGGAACTCTAGGAAAAGACTACTATAATGGTTGCGCTAAGAAGGGAAAATTGGCTCGGGTTTTCCCAAGAAGTAGATGAGACAACAGAATTTTAACATCCACCAGGTATCTGTCAGATGGTGGCAATTTCCAGCAAAAACATAACGGGGACATATCAGTGACAGATTGAATTGGTTACCTAGAAATGAAAGGCTCCCCAGACCCTCATTTCATCTAGGATTCAGCTTTTGATTGCTTGCTTTGTCCTTTATATCTTTGCTTCACAATCTCATTGGTTCCTTTCTCTTCTCTTTCAAAACCTCAAACTTATCTTTTAAACTGATTTATTTCTGGTTTTATGGCTTAGGGAGCAGCTGAAACTACCAGGAAAAATACAAAGAGCAAACCTGGGTATTTCGTTATTGTCAAACAGATGCTGTGGCAGGTGTTAATGGTATGATATTATAATCAAATAGGCACAAAAAATGCAGAATTTTATTTCTCTGTCTTAGGACTTTCAACTTGGTGTTCATTCTTGCAATTAAGAGCAAATTAATATTTAAGAAATTTGCCCACAGACTATGAGATAATGACATGTGACAAACCTCTTTATGTACTCCCATAATGCAGATTCATCTGGGAGGAATGATGTTCACCTCTTAATTAAGTCCTTGTTACATTACATTTCATGCTATAGTGAAACAGGAGCGGCTCTCTCCTCCCAAAGAGGAGGAACATTTAATCATTCAGGCCAAGCTCAGTAGTCAAAGAGTGTCTGGTTTTGATAAATTCTCATGTTTTGATTATAAGTAGAATATTCAGTTTGTCTGCTTGTACATTTGTCGTAGGTTTGGTGTAATAATTCTCTCTCTAAATTACTCATATCTCAAGTAATCTTTTTGGCTTACTTTATGTTTTTATTCTTGGGGCCAATAATATACTTTTCAATTCTGTTCAATGGCTCTTTTGGCTAATTTTCAGAAACTTGGTTGTTTGTTTTTTTAGTAAACTATTGATAGTGAAATTTAACCTAATTTTTCTGCCCAGAGAAGAGGCTGTGGTAGGCCAAGGTTGTTTGGGCTGTTTAGATATCTGATCTATGAAGTGGGCTGGGCAGGTACCTGGTCCATGATTTGAGGCTACCAGTGACTCTGCTCGATCTTCAAAAGAAGACATGGCATATCTTGGTGTTTTAAAGCAATACTATTTCCTGGAAAAGTTGAAAAATTTTCTTGATTTGGAAAATGATATAATTCCTAGTATGGATGAATCAGTTCATTCAGTGAGACTGCTAATTAGAACATGTTGATGTTTGGGGACAGGAGGAGAAGGAGACAACAGAGGATGAGATGGCTGGATGGGATCACCAACTTTATGGACGTGAGTTAGAGTGAACTCCGGGAGTTGGTGGTAGACAGGGAGGCCTGGAGTGCTGCAATTCATGGCGTCACAAGGAGTCGGATACGACTGAGCGACTGAACTGAACTGAACTGATGTTAATATGCACTCCCTTTTCATTTTATCCAGATTTATGTGTTTAAGACTCACAGTCATGATATTGTTAAAGATTAATTATTCTTATAAGAAACATTTTTTAAGACTCGCAGTAGTGATATTGTTAAAGATTAATTATTCTTATAATTTGTGTATTCTTATCCTTGCTCCTAAACGATACTTACGATTTCTCTGGGCCATCAGAAGTTGAATGTTCTTGAAGCCTATTAGTAATTTTCTTTCTCCTGACTTGCTTTAGGGCTGATGGAAACACCCTGGTCAATATGACCTCACAAGTCAAATTGGAGCTATTTGAGGGGAACATTGAAATATCTTTGGTGGCTAGGCAATTCAGTCACTTTTATCAGTCCAATTATCTAACTGGAAGAGAGCTGAGAGAAAAATTGATTCAAGAGGCTGTTATAATGCTAGTATTATATTGTTTTAGTTATTGTAACTTTGTGATATATTTTGAACAATCATCAGTGTGATGACTCCAGTTTTTTCTTCTTTGTTAAGATTGCTTTGGCTACTCAGGGTCTTCCATGGTTCCATATGAATTTCAGGATTGCCTTCTCTAGTTCTGTGAAAATACCATTGGGATTTTTTTGAATTTCATTGAATCTGTTGGTCACTTTGAGTAGTATGACATTTTAACAATATTAAGTCTTCCAGAACATGAACGCTGGATGTCTGTGCATTTATTTGTGTCTTTTTCAAGGTTTTGTAGTTTTCATTGTACAAGTCTTTCATCTTAATTGTTTATTCCAAGTGTTTTATTCTTTTGTTTCAATTATAAATGAAATTGTTTTTTATTTCCTATTTGGATAGCTTATTTTTGGTATATAAAATGCAGCTGACTTCTGAATGTTGATTTTGTATCTTACAATTTTTTTTGAATTTGTTTATTGTTCTAACCATTTTATTTGACATCTTTAGAGTTTTCTACATATAATGTCACATTATCTGCAAACAGAAATAAATTTACTTCTTCCTTTCCTATTTAAATATCTTTTATTTGCCTAATTGCTCTGGCTAGGACTTCAGCATTGTGTTGAATTGGAGTAGCAAGAGTGGCCATCCTTGCCTTTGTTTCTGATCTTTTAGGGAAAGCTTTCAGTTTTTGCCATTGAGTATGATGTTTGCTGTGGACTTTTCATATCTGAGTTTTATACCTATTAGGATTTATTCTATATATAAGTTATAGAGAGTTTTTATCCTGAAAGAATATTGGATAGAGAGACCAGAAATAAACCATGTGTATACAGTCAACTAATCTTTGATAAGGGTACCAAGAATACACAATGTGGAAAAGATGGTGTTTTCAGCAATGATATTAGAAAAATTGGATATACACATGTGAAAGAATGAAGTTGGGCCCTTATCTTGCACCATATAAAAAAATCAACTCACAATGGATTAAAGATTTAAGTGTATGACCTGAAACTGTAAGATTCCTGGAAGAAAACATAGTGGAGAAGCTTCATGACATTGGTCTTGGTACTGTTTTTTTGGATATAATACCAAAAGCACAGGCAACAAAAGTAGACAAGTGGGATGACAGCAAATGAAAAAATCTTCTACACAGCAAAGGAAATAGTCAACAGAATGAAAAGACACTGATGGGAGAAAATATTTATAAACCATATATTGATAAAGGATTAATATTCAAAATATACAATGAGGGGAGGTCCTAAGATGGCAGAGGAATAGGACGGGGAGACCGCTTTCTCCCTCACAAATTCCTCAAAAGAACATTTCAATGCTGAACAAACTCCACAAAACAACTTCTGTAGGCTGGCAGAGGACATCAGGCACCCAGAAAAGTAGATCATTGTCTTCAAAAACAGGTAGGAAAAAATATAAAAGACGAAAAAAGAGACAAAGGAGGTGAGGAGGGAGCTCTGTCCCGGGAAGGGAAGTCTGTCCCAGGAAGGGAATTTTAAGGAGAGAGGTTTCCAAACACCAGGAAACACTCTCCCTGCCGAGTCTGTGGCGAGCCTTGGAAGCACAGAGGGCAACATAACAGGAAGGAAAAATAAATAAATAATTAAAACCAACAGATTACAAGCCCAACAGAAACTCCCCCAGCAGAAAAGCAGCGCAGACGCCTGCATCTGCCACTAGCAAGTGGGGGCAGGGCAGGGAGGCACGGGAGGCACGGGCTGCAGTGCTTTGTAAGAATCGGGCAGGAACACCCCACGCATAACCAGAATGAACTAACGTGGGCTAGCAAACCAGACTGTGGGATAACTACCATGCTAAAAGCTCGAACATAAGACACTGCCAGGACCGCACACAGAACAAAGAACGGAATGGAAATAGCCGGCTGCAGACCATCCCCCACCGGGGACAGGCAGCCAGAGCCGTAAGGGCTGGAAGGGGGCAATCGCAGCCCTGGAGAGACTTTACCTACCAAACTGCAAGCAGGCTTCTTTGCTAAGACTTCTAGGGGTGCTGGACAGTCACCGTCTGCCTCACAAGGGGCGCCAGTGGTACACCCAGAAGACTGAGCAGCAGAGACAGGAAAGGCGACAAGTCGCAGCAACCGCGCCCACCAAACTCCTGAGCTACTCAGACCTGGGAAGGACACAGAACGCAGTCTCAACCGAATCTGTGCCTCTGAGGGCTACCTGAGCGCCAAACCTGAGCGGCTTAGACCGGGGAGGTGCATGCAGCCTAGAGCTGGCCTCAGACGGTTCCTGGCTGAGCATCGTAGAGCCGGAGTGGTTTGTGCACCGCAAGCAGGGACAGGCCCAGCGGGGCTGAGACACTGCGAGCACACGACAGTGCTATTTGTTTGTAGCATCCCTCCCTCCCCACAGTGCAACTGAACAAGTGAGCCTAAAAAAAAATAAATAAATAAAGTGTCCACCACCGCCCCCCTGTGTCAGGACAGAAATCAGACACTGAAGAGACCAGCAAACAGAAGAAGTTAAACAGAGGGAACTGCCTTGGAAGTGACCCCACACTGCCCACAACACCAGAGAAAGGGCCAGATATATCTTTACTATTTTTACAATCATTCCTTTTTTTTTTTTTCTTTTTCTGTTTTTTTTTTTTTTTTTTTTGTTGTTGTTGTTTTTTGTTGATGCTGTTATGGGGTTCTTTCTTCTTCTTTTCTTTTTCTTCACTTTTTTTTTCTAACTTTTAAAAATTGTTAAGTCTTCTATTTCTCCTCTAATTTTTATTTCTATAACCTACTATTACTTTTCAAAAAAAAAAGACTCTATTTTTTAAAGCAAACACCATATATAGACTTTGTGTGGTTGTTGTTGGTGTTTTTTAATAATTCTTGTGGCTTTGTTTTTATTTTTTTCTTTTTTTTCCTTTTTCCTTCTTCTTTTCTTTAATATTGTATTTTTGAAAATCCAACCTCTACTCTAGATTTTTAATCTTTGGTTTTTGGTTTTTGTTGTCAATTTTGTACATTTAGAAACCCAAACTTCACTACCCAATTTTATCTGAGAGCGAGATTACTGGCTTGACCACTCTCTCCTCCTTTGGACTCTCCTTTTTCTCCACCACGTGGCCTCTGTCTCTTCCCTCCCCCTTCTCTTCTCTGTGAATCCAACTCTGTGAATCTCTGTGTGTTCCAGATGGTGGAGAACACCTAGGGAACTGGTTACTGGCTGGATTTGTCTCTCTCCTTTTCATTTCCCTCTTTTATCCTCCTGGCCACCTCTGTCTACTTCCTCCCTCTCCTCTTCCCTGTATAACTTCGTGAATACCTCTGAGCGGTCCAGACTATGGAGCGCACATAAGGAAGTGATTACTGGCTAGCTTGCTCTCTCCTCTTTTGATCTCACCGCATCTCATTCCAGTCACCTCTAATTACTCCCTCCCTCTTCTCTTCTCCATGTAACTCAGTGAACCTCTCTGGGTGTCCCTCAATGTGGAGAAACTTTTCATCTTTAACCTAGATGTTTTATCATCGGTACTGTATAGATGGAGAAGTCTAGAGGCTACTGTAAAAATAAAACTGAAAACCAGAAGCAGGAGGCTTAAGTCCAAAGCCTGAGAACATCAGAGAACTCCTGAATTCAGGAAACATTAAGCAATAGGAGCTCATCAAACGCCTCCATACCTACACTGAAACCAAGCCTCCACCCAAGGGCCAAAAAGTTCCAGAGCAAGACATACCACGCAAATTCTCCAGCAACACAGGAACACACCCCTGAGCTTCAATATACAGGCAGCTCAAAGTTACTCCAAAACCATTGGCGTCTCATACCCCAATATTGGTCACTCCACTGCGCTCCAGAGAGAAGAAACCCAGTTCCACCCACCAAAACTCCAACACAAGCCTCCCTAACCAGGAAACCTTGACAAGCCACTGATACAATCCCACCCACAGTGAGGAAGCTCCATAATAAAGAAAACTCCACAAATTCCCAGAATATAGAAAGGCCACCCCAAACGCAGCAATATAACCAAGATGAAGAGACAGAGGAATACTCAGCAGGTAAAGGAACAGGAGAAATGTCCACCAAACCAAACAAAAGAGGAATAGATAGGAAATCTACCTGAGAAAGAATTCCAAATATTGATAGTGAAAATGATCCAAAATCTTGAAATCAAAATGGAATCACAGATAAATAGCCTGGAGACAAAGATTGAGAAGATGCAAGAAAGGTTTAACAAGGACCTAGAAGAAATAAAAAAGAGTCAATATATAATGAATAATGCAATAAATGAGATCAGAAACACTCTGGAGGCAACAAATAGTAGAATAACGGAGGCAGAAGATAGGATTAGTGAAATAGAAGATAGAATGATAGAAATAAATGAATCAGAGAGAAAAAAGAAAAATGAATTAAAAGAAATGAGGACAATCTCAGAGACCTCCAGGACAACATGAAACGCTCCAACGTTCGAATTATAGGAGTCCCAGAAGAAGAAGACAAAAAGAAAGACCATGAGAAAATCCTTGAGGAGATAATAGTTGAAAACTTCCCTAAAATGGGGAAGGAAAGAGCCACCCAAGTCCAAGAAACACAGAGAGTTCCAAACAGGATAAACCCAAGGTGAAACACCCCAAGACACATATTAATCAAATTAACAAAGATCAAACACAAAGAACAAATATTAAAAGCAGCAAGGGAAAAACAACAAATAACACACAAGGGGATTCCCATAAGGATAACAGCTGATCTTTCAATAGAAACTCTTCAGGCCAGGAGGGAAAGGCAAGACATACTTAAAGTGATGAAAGAAAATAACCTACAGCCCAGATTACTATACCCAGCAAGGATCTCATTCAAATATGAAGGAGAAATCAAAAGCTTTACAGACAAGCAAAAGCTGAGAGAATTCAGCACCACCAAACCAGCTCTCCAACAAATTCTAAAGGATATTCTCTAGACAGGAAACACAAAAAGGGTGTATGAACCTGAACCCAAAACAATAAAGTAAATGGTAACGGGATCATACTTATCAATAATTACCTTAAACGTAAATGGGTTGAATGCCCCAACCAAAAGGCAAAGGCTTGCTGAATGGATACCAAAACAAGACTCCTCTATATGCTGCTTACAAGAGACCCACCTCAAAACAAGGGACACATACAGACTGAAAGTGAAGGACTGGAAAAAGATATTCCACGCAAATAGAGACCAAAATAAAGCAAGAGTGGCAATACTCATATCCGATAAAATAGACTTTAAAACAAAGGCTGTGAAAAGAAACAAAGAAGGCCACTACATAATGATCAAAGGATCAATCCAAGAAGAAGAAATAACAATTATAAATACATATGCACCCAACATAGGAGCACCGCAATATGTAAGACAAACGCTAACAAGTATGAAGGGGAAATTAACAATAACACAATAATAGTGGGAGACTTTAATACCCCACTCACACCTATGGGCAGATTAACTAAACAAAAAATTAACAAAGAAACACAAACTTTAAATGATACAATAGACCAGTTAGACCTAATTGATATCTATAGGACATTTCACCCCAAAACAATGAATTTCACCTTTTTCTCAAGTGCTCACGGAACCTTCTCCAGGATGAATCACATCCTGGGCCATAAATCTAACCTTGATAAATTAAAAAAAATCGAAATCATTCCAAGCATCTTTTCTGACCATAATGCATTAAGATTAGATCTCAATTACAGGAAAAAACTATTAAAAATCCCAACATATGGAGGCTGAACAACACGCTTCTGAATAACCAACAAATCACAAAAGAAATCAAAAAAGAAATCAAAATATGCATAGAAACTAATGAAAATGAAAACACAACCACCCAAAACCTGTGGGACACTATAAAAGCAGTGCTAAGAGGAAAGTTCATAGCAATACAGGCATACCTCAAGAAACAAGAAGAAAGTCAAATAACCTAACTCTACACCTAAAGCAACTAGAAAAGGAAGAAATGGAGAACCCCAGAGTTAGTAGAAGGAAAGAAATCTTAAAAATTAGGGCAGAAATAAGTGCAAAAGAAACAGAAGAGACCATAGCAAAAATCAACAAAGCCAAAAGCTGGTTCTTTGAAAGGATAAATAAAATTGACAAGCCATTAGCCAGACTCATCAAGAAACAAAGAGAGAAAATTCAAATCAATAAAATTAGAAATGAAAATGGAGAGATCACAACAGACAACACAGAAATACAGAGGATCATAAGAGACTACTATCAGCAATTATATGCCAATAAAGTGGACAACGTGGAAGAAATGGACAAATTCTTAGAAAAGTACAACTTTCCAAAACTGAACCAGGAAGAAATAGAAAATCTTAACAGACCCATCACAAGCATGGAAATTGAAACTGTAATCAGAAATCTTCCAGCAAACAAAAGCCCAGGTCCAGACGGCTTCACAGTTGAATTCTACCAAAAATTTCAAGAAGAGCTAACACCTATCCTCCTCAAACTCTTCCAGAAAATTGCAGAGGAAGGTAAACTTCCAAACTCGTTCTATGAGGCCACCACCACCCTAATACCAAAACCTGACAAAGATAGTACAAAAAAAGAAAACTACAGGCCAATATCACTGATGAACATAGATGCAAAAATCCTCAACAAAATTCTAGCAATCAGAATCCAACAACACATTAAAAAGATCATACACCATGACCAAGTGGGCTTTATCCCAGGGATGCAAGGATTCTTCAATATCCGCAAATCAATCAATGTAATTCACCACATTAACAAATTGAAAAATAAAAGCCATATGATTATCTCAATAGATGCAGAGAAGACCTTTGACAAAATTCAACATCCATTTATGATAAAAACTCTCCAGAAAGCAGAAATAGAAGGAACATACCTCAACATAATAAAAGCTATATATGACAAACCCACAGCAAACATTATCCTCAATGGAGAAAAATTGAAAGCATTTCCCCTAAAGTCAGGAACAAGACAAGGGTGCCCACTTTCACTGCTACTATTCAACATAGTTCTGGAAGTTTTGGCCACAGCAATCAGAGCAGAAAAAGAAGTAAAAGGAATCCAAATTGGAAAAGAAGAAGTAAAACTCTCACTGTTTGCAGATGACATGATCCTCTACATAGAAAACCCTAAAGACTCCACCAGAAAATTACTAGAGCTAATCAATGAATATAGTAAAGTTGCAGGATATAAAATCAACACACAGAAATCCCTTGCATTCCTATACACGAATAATGAGAAAGTAGAAAAAGAAATTAAGGAAACAATTCCATTCACCATTGCAACAAAAAGAATAAAATACTTAGGAATATATCTACCTAAAGAAACTAAAGACCTATATATAGAAAACTATAAAACACTGATGAAAGAAATCAAAGAGGACACTAATAGATGTAGAAATATATGATGTTCATGGATCGGAAGAATCAATATAGTGAAAATGAGTATACTACCCAAAGCAATCTACAAATTCAATGCAATCCCTATCAAGCTACCAGCGATATTTTTCACAGAACTAGAACAAATAATTTCAAGATTTGTATGGAAATACAAAAAACCTCGAATAGCCAAAGCAATCTTGAGAAAGAAGAATGGAACTGGAGGAATCAACTTGCCTGACTTCAGGCTCTACTACAAAGCCACAGTCATCAAGACAGTATGGTACTGGCACAAAGACAGACATATAGATCAATGGAACAAAATAGAAAGCCCAGAGATAAATCTACACACATATGGACACCTCATCTTTGGCAAAGGAGGCAAGAATATACAATGGAGTAAAGACAATCTCTTTAACAAGTGGTGCTGGGAAAACTGGTCAACCACTTGTAAAAGAATGAAACTAGATCACTTTCTAACACCGCACACAAAAATAAACTCAAAATGGATTAAAGATCTAAATGTAAGACCAGAAACTATAAAACTCCTAGAGGAGAACATAGGCAAAACACTCTCTGACATAAATCACAGCAGGATCCTCTATGATCCACCTCCCAGGATTCTGGAAATAAAAGCAAAAATAAACAAATGGGATCTAATTAAAATTAAAAGCTTCTGCACAACAAAGGAAAATATAAGCAAGGTGAAAAGGCAGTCTTCAGAATGGGAGAAAATAATAGCAAATGAAGCAACTGACAAACAACTAATCTCAAAAATATACAAGCAACTCCTGCAGCTCAATTCCAGAAAAATAAACGACCCAATCAAAAAATGGGCCAAAGAACTAAATAGACATTTCTCCAAAGAAGACATACGGATGGCTAACAAACACATGAAAAGATACTCCACATCACTCATTATTAGAGAAATGCAAATCAAAACCACAATGAGGTACCACTTCACACCAGTCAGAATGGCTGCGATCCAAAAGTCTGCAAGCAATAAATGCTGGAGAGGGTGTGGAGAAAAGGGAACCCTCCTACACTGTTGGTGGGAATTCAAACTAGTACAGCCACTATGGAGAACAGTGTGGAGATTCCTTAAAAAATTGCAAATAGAACTGCCTTATGACCCAGCAATCCCACTGCTAGGCATAAACATCGAGGAAACCAGAATTGAAAGAGACACATGTACCCCAATGTTCATCACAGCACTGTTTATAATAGCCAGGATGTGGAAACAACCTAGATGTCCATCAGCAGATGAATGGATAAGAAAGCTGTGGTACATATACACAATGGAGTATTACTCAGCCATTAAAAAGAATACATTTGAATCAGTTCTAGTGAGGTGGATGAAACTGGAGCCTATTAAACAGAGTGAAGTAAGCCAGAAAGAAAAACACCAATACAGTATACTAACACATATATATGGAATTTAGAAAGATGGCAATGATGACCCTGTATGCAAGACAGGAAAAGAGACACAGATGTGTAGAGCAGACTTTGGGACTCAGAGGGAGAGGGAGAGGGTGGGATGATTTGGGAGAATGGCATTGAAACATGTATACTATCATGTAAGAAACAAATCACTAGTCTATGTCCGATGCAGGATATAGCATGCTTGGGGCTGGTGCACAATGATGACCCAGAGAGATGTTATGGGGAGGAAGGTGGGAGGGGGGTTCAGGATTGGGAACTCATGTACACCCGTGGTGGATTCATGTCAATATATGGCAAAACCAATACAGTATTGTAAAGTAAAATAAAGTAAAAATAAAAAATTTAAAAAAATAATGAATTCCTACAACTTAATAGTAAAAAGCCAAACAACCCAATTAAAAAATGAGCAAAGGACATAAATAGACATTTCTCTAAAGAAGGCAAATAATAACCAACATATATGTAAAAGACACTCAACATATTAATTATTATAGCTAATGAAAATCAAAACCACAATGAGATATCACTTCTTACTTGTCAGGATGGTTACTGTCAAAAAAAAGCAGAAGATAGCAAGTATAGATGTGAAGAAATCGGAACCCTTGTGTACTGATGTTGGGAATGTAAAAATGTGCAACCATTATGGAAGACAGTATGGAAGTTCTCAAAATATTATAAAGAGAACTAGCATAAAATCCAGCAATCCTACTTCTGGATTATATCCAAAATAATTGCAGCTAGAATCTTGAAGAGCTATCTGCACTCCCATGTTCACTGCAGCATTATTCACAATGATCAAGGTATAGAGATAACTTAAATATGTCAATCTGAATGGATAAAGAAACTATGGTATATATTTACACAATGGAATATTATTCACCCTTAAAAAAGGAGATTCTGCCATTTGTGGTAACACGGATGGACATTATGGACTTTATGCTTAGTTAAATAAGCCAGTCACAGAGGGACAAGTACTGCATGATTCCATTTGTATGAGGTATCTAAAATGGTCAAACTCATGGAGAGAGAGTCTGTATTAAGGGCCAGAGGGAGAGAAATGGGTAGTTGCTGCTGAATGGGTATTGGTTTCAGTCATGTAAGATGATGGGTTTTAGAGATCCTCTGTATAACAATCTGTGTACAGTTAGGAGTACTGTGTTGTGCACTTAAAAGTTTGTTATGAAGGCAGAGTTCATTTTATGTGTTCTTACCACAATTAAAAAAAAGAAATGGAAGCAGTCACGTAGTGAATACGAGTGCAAGGCTTGTAGTCAAGGCAGCATTGATTCAAAACCCAATTTGCCACTTATTAGCAATGTGACTTTGCCTTGCTGAGACCGAGTTTCCTGTTCAGTAGTGAAGGCAATGGCACCCCATTCCAGTACTCTTGCCTGGAAAATCCTGTAGATGGAGGAGCCTGGTGGGCTGCAGTCCATGGGGTCACTAAGAGTCAGACACAACTGAGCGACTTCACTTTAACTTTTCACTTTCATGCATTGGAGAAGGCAATGGCAACCCACTCTAGTGTTCTTGCCTGGAGAATCCCAGGGACGGGGGAGCCTGGTGGGCTGCCGTCTATGGGGTCGCACAGAGTCGGACACGACTGAAGTGACTTAGCAGCAGTAGCAGCAGTATTAAGATCTAACTGTTTTGTAACGGAGTAAATGCAGTAACAAACAAAGCCTGTAGCCATCTTAATAAATGGGAGTTTTCTTCCTGTTCTCCTTTCTCTGAGACTCAGTTTCCTCATTTAAAATGGAGACAACAGCTACTTCCCAAGGTTATTGTGAGAATTAAAGTGAATTTGGATTTATTCATGGTGATGGATAGTTACTAACAAAAAAATAAGTCTTCAAAAAAAAAAAAAAAAAACCACACTTGTTTAACTCACTCTCTCACTTCCTACTTTATAGACAAAGTAAGACCTAGTAAGAGGTTGTACAGTGGTAGCCTGGGTGTAGACACACTGGCCAGAGCTCATTTTACTGAATTTTTATTGATCATTCAGATATTCTAGATAACTTGGTTTGAGGAGTTGGAAAGTAAATTTTAAACCATGTGATGAACAGACCAGATATATTTCTAGACTTACACAAAGTCAAGAAATATTTTGAGATTGTTCATTGGACATCTAGATTTATCAGAAGAAAAAAGTCAATGTGCTGTGACTACAAAATTTGATTTTAATTTAAAGGAATACCTTAAAGTATGATTATTAAAAAGCTGTTTCACCTTGAATAAAACCATTTTCTTTGATTATCTTGTTTTTCTTTGAGTATTGTCAGTGTTAGCTAATATAACAATTTTGTCTTAGTGAATTCTTTCCTAGGTGTCTCTTTACCATGAAAAGCCAAATAATACTCTCATTCTATATGACACTGATACCAAAGTCAGATAAAAAGGGTTTCATTGCAAGGCTATGAAAGAGATAATTTTCTAAAATTGGAACATTATCTGTCATGTGTTACTACTCTATAATTATGACTATTATTCTCATTGGGGAAAAAAGAGATATTTCAGAAGGGGAAAGATTTTTATAAGAGGCTTTTAATATAAATGGGCAATTATATAAAAATACTGACTTTTATACTTAGATACTATGTTGGAGATACATTATATTATATTTGATGTAAATTTAGTAAATGATATGCATGTGAAAGCTTAAAATATATGAATATTACTTCCTTAAAGACATGAATAGTCTGGCAAAATAGATTTTTGAGAAATGGATTCATGACTTTTATGCTTACAGAGGTTTTATTGTTCATAATGCATTGTGTTTTTTTTTTTTTTCTTTTTGGGTGAAGAATGAATCATTTTCATTTGGCAATGATTCTGAATATTTTTGCAAGAGTGACTGTACTTTTTAAATCATTTGTGATGCTCAACTGAATAAAGGGTGGTGATAAAAATAAAAATTAGAACCATGATTCTTCTTTTTCTAGAAGAAGAAGGCAATAGTATAAATTATGAAGACTCAGTTTTGCTGTAAGTGGTACATAGAAGGAGAGTTCTCAAGCAGATAGAAAGTTTGGACATGGAAGAAAATACTTTACTGTGTTTAAGATGTTTATATTGAATAGCTGTGAGGTACAAAATCTTCTCAGCATAATTCACCTTAAATGTCACTCTCAGCATGAGAAAATCTAGGATTAGTAGGCTAGAAGCTTATACAATTTTGGAAACTTTAAGAAATAGTAGATTAAAAAATACATAATGAGACCAAAGATGATATTTGTTTGGAATGAGAAGAGAAATTTAAAAAAATTATAAAATAAAAAAACTGAGAAATGCCACAAGTATAGCTATATCCAGAAAAAACTTCATATTTTAAATTATAACTGCCTGATATCTTTATAATACAATTTTATTTACATTTTAGCTGATTAGTTTCTGATTGCTTTTTCATGTGAAATGATTTTGTAATATTTTCGGTGTAGGGGATGTGAAGATAATCCAGTGTTTCTTTTAACATGGTTGATTAAACTTTGCTTGATAGTTTGATAGCTGGGATGCTTAGGTATTGCTACTGTTGTTTAGTTGCTAAACCATGTTTGACTCTTTGCAAACCCATGGACTGGAGCCCGCCAGGCTCTTCTGTCCCTGGGGTTCCCAGGCAAGAATACTGGAGTGGGTTGCCATTTCTCTCTCCAGGGGATCTTCCTGACCCAGAGATCGAACTTGAGTCTCCTGCATTGGCAAGTGGATTGTTTATTGCTAAGCCCTACCAGGGAAACCCAAGCTTAAGTATGACCATACATAAATGTATTGCTGTGTAGTACTGCTCCAAGAATGCACCTTTGAAACATACATAGGACTGCCAGCAAATTCAATTTCACATAACTTCCACAAAAAAATATGGTTCATTTATATTTTTATATTCTGCATTATTGAGTTTTCCCCAATACATGAGAGCTTCTGTTTTGATGAGGATGGTAAATGGATCCTCTACTTAGAATTTTGCTTACATGATGGCTGGAAAATTTTTCTACAGACTAGCTTTTGGTTCCATACAGTTCAAGACTTGCTTTTTCCTCTGTTGCCCACATAATTCTAAGTGCTGGGTGCTGTATGGACAGGCATATTTTAATATGACTTCTGGGCTGGGCCCCTATAGCTTGGCTCAGAGGGCAATACAAGTGTTTCTGGAAGTCATTCCTAGAATGGGATAGCTAGGAATAATTCAACTATATAAAGAAACAACTATGAGCTACCTAAATGTATCCCATTAACCCAAACTAAATGTTTCTCAACTCAACTTCCTCTTAGCTGGATCTGAAAAATGCCTGTAACCACTTAAGTGCCCACCAGGTTCCTCTGTCCATGGAAGTCTCCAGGCAAGAATACTGGAGTGGGCTGCTATGCCCTCCTTCAGGGGACCAGGGCTTCTGCCTAACAGAAATGCGAGGGGGTGTTGGTTGAACATTCGGTGACTCCTAATCACTCATTTTTTAGCTTATTTTTTCTTCATGGCCTTCATGGGCCCTTCATGGGCCCTTCACGGCCCCTTCATGGCCCTACTACCTTCATGTTCTTTTTCAAAGAATGTATGTATTTCTAAGCAGAAATCTTTCAAACTGAAGATTGAACAGAAACCCAAGTGATAAAATAAATACATGTAGACCTACTTTGATCAAAGCAGGGGCTGGGGCTAAAGCCCTGGCTACTTGGCCTCCTCTTTCCCTTGTGGTAAGTCTCTGAGTAAGCTTCCAGAAGCCCTCAGAGTTCCCACTGAACAAAATTGGAAAACGCTGGTATAGAACAATGATTCCTAGGTAAAGAATTGTAAAATCTGAGTTCTTATTTGCGTTTCTACTGGTAGACAATAGCAAATCATTAATTGCTCTGAGCCTTAATTTTTGCATTTGTAAAAAGCTGACAATAATATATTGCTTTATTCAGCCTACATCAAAGTGAGGCTATGAGAATGAAATAGGTCATAAATGTGAAAACCCTTAGCCTTTCTAATAAAACGGTCCTTAAGATTATTGACATCACAAAATCAAAATAGTAACAGCTTGAAAGAGTTATCTCTGATACTCTATGTCCTTGATAATATACCAAGTATCAGGTAAGGGCCACCCATTCCCTATTCACAGTGACAAGGACACTGTGAGAATGAGTGTGACATTTTCCAGCATGTCATGGGATGCAAAACCCATGGCCGTGACATAAAGGATGATGACTAAGCATAGCAAGAAAGGAATGTAAAGTCACAATGGCCTGTAGGCTCTCCTGGCACTGGCAAATTTCTGCTGGGGTTA
Source organism: Capra hircus (assembly GCF_001704415.2). Taxonomy (NCBI): domain Eukaryota; kingdom Metazoa; phylum Chordata; class Mammalia; order Artiodactyla; family Bovidae; genus Capra; species Capra hircus. Next base: position 91,117,927 of record NC_030809.1, on the reverse strand, counting down.
GCAAAGTAAGATGATACTGGTTATATGGTATGATATGCAGAAATGAAACATTTGGAAGTGACACATTGATCTAATTTTCATTTAGTGCCCAAGTGCATCTGACTTGTAGAATCCACACTGTAAAATGACAGGATATAAGAAGATTTAAATGAAAGCAGAAGAAAATAGGGCAGAGAAAAGTGAATACAGAGTATTTGGGCTATTTAACTTGGAAAAAAGACGGAAGAAGGCAGGAAGGCCATCAAGTCTGCCATCAAGTCCATTTGGTACCTAAATCATTTCAGAGAAATGAAATCTCACTCATTCTTAAAGAGACAGAATTGATCCTAGATGGTATTAAAGATGGAATGACAGAGGAACTGGATCTGAAGCCTGATCTTGAAGAGCTGGTGATTGACACCAGGAAAGTTCAGAGCCAGGAAATGTGGAGAGGCCAACTGCATAGCAGCTCTTAAGTCTTCAGAGATGACAGAACCTGCTTCAGTTACCTGAAGAGATTGGCCTCCACACAAGGTAGATAAGGACAAAAAAACCCTTATAATAAGCAACTTTAATTGACATGTGGGATAGCCCTGGCAGACAGAGAAGCTCAACCTACATCAAGATAAGCTTGGCTTGTTGTCAGCTGAAGGGCTTGTTGCAAATTATTAGGAACAATTTCCATACCAGGAAGCTATGAAGGAGAGAAAAAATACACAAAGCACAAAATCTCCTTTGTGGGTTTATAGACTTTCCACACTGTTAATGCAAAGGGTTCATTACATTCTGTAGAGTTAGTCCACATGAGACAAATGTGAGTTTATACTTCTGAAAGTCAATGTCCAATATCCTGTTCACCCACGTCTCATGTACCAAGAGGCAGGATCAATATCAGGTCTCTTGGGTCATAGACAGATTTCCTGGATAGGATATTGCTGTCTGTCTCATACACTACTGGACACAAACCTGACCACCTTTAGGTTTTCAGACTTATTTGAGGAGAAGAGAACATGATCTAAAGAGTCAAAGAGGGTAGGAAATAAGATTTAGCAGGCATCACATGTTGTATTTTCCATTAATTTTTCTTTGGGGAGAGATTTTAATTGTCATGTGTTCTAGTGAAAAAGAAGTTTTACAGACCCCCTCTAGTACATAAGACCAGAGAACATTTTTTATATTTATTTCCAACTCTCAGACAGAAGTGTAAGCAGCTTTCATGATTTTAACAATGAATTGTTAAGGGTCTTTTAAAAAATATCAAGAGTTATGGTCACCCTGTCTTTACTTCTCTTATTCCTTACTATATGTGATGATAATCCATTGCCTATAGAATGATCTAATGTGTACTTGTGTCTCGAGTCCATGTCTGTTAATTAATGGAGAAAACATTCTTCTTTACAAAGTGGAGTCAATATATATCACAGGTTAGCCTCAGAAAGTGTTGTTTGGCTTTCTGGAATTGGGTTCTGCTCTAAATCAAGACTTCAGTGTAAAAAGTTTAAATTTCCATAGGTGGCTTTGCATTAGTCAGAACTGAAATAGAGCCTGTTACTTATAAGAGGTTGTGAAGAGCCACTGATTCAAGACACCTGGGAGTTTTGCCCAACATAAATCAGCTAGTTAATGGAAAAACTAGCACCATGATATGTTAAATTTTCTTTGTGTGTAATACATCAGGGTACCTTTGTCATCCCTATATCTGGATAATCCCAAATGGAACTAGACTCAGAAGAGTAGAATTGGGATGCACTTGAGCCTATGAACACTAGGTGGCATCTATTTCTTTGTGTACCTCATCAGTAGATGGATAGTGCTTCAGTTAGACTTGTGCATTGAGAAAGGAATGGGCAAAAATGTTCAATCTGTGATCTTTGTTCTTTTGTAGATTTATGGGAGTTAAAATGGCACCTGTGACTCATAAACCAGGGTGAGTATTATAGGTGAGAGGCAGCAAGTTCTTGGTAGATATAAAGACTCCTTGTAAGGACAGCAGTATCTAAGAAATATTATTTACCTAACCTTCTCACCTTGGACATGAGATATGTAAGGGATTTTAAAAGCTTATGACTTTATGAAGATAATAAAAAGGACTGGCTGAGAGGGAGTGTACCTGTTTAATGGAATGAGAATTACTATACTACGTAAACTTGAATGATAACAAGTGAAGGTGTGCTGGAGGAAGGCATGGTAGTCCACTACAGTATTCTTGCCTGGAGAATCCCTTGGACAGAGGAGCCTGGCAGGCTACAGTCCATCGGGTTGCACAGAGTTGGACAAGAGTGAAGTGACTTAGCACACACATGCACGGAGGAATGGTATTAATTTCCAATGTTATATTGATAGATGTTGGTAAAATCATGTAATCATTGTAGGTAATGGCATTATCTCTCATCTAAACTAACCTGGTTTTCTTAAATTTTTTTATTCTAGGTTCACAGCATGGAAGGATTAAAGTTCTTCTTTTCCATGTTTAAGCTGATGATGTTTTGTTCTTGAGTCAGGAACCTCTGCTGCCCTGCAAAACCTCCTATAAAATCCTTGATGGTTGTTAAGTCTCCCTGGAAGTTCTTTCTTCTGTCCTCAGTTCTGCAGCCGTGTCTTTACTCTGAGTAATGGTTTAGTAGGATCATTCCCTTTCTTATTCAGCAATTTTAATTTTGCCCCCCCTTTTTGTGAAATTTCTGCAACAACTGCAGATACAACCTGAACACTGGTCTCCTATGTTATAGAAATGTAGATGTCAAGTTCTGCTATCAAAAGGAGCAAGCCTATAGACAGATCCTGGATAGCTGGGTGCAGGGTTATTACTGAAAATATGAGCTCACTACTGACTCTAATGGATTCTTAGCCTTGCTTTGTTCCTGGGTTTTCGTCATGATCTTAATAACCATCATGTGATGATATTACTTTAGAGGAGGAAAAGAGGACTTTTCAAAATTGTGAGCAAAGTCAGTGTCAGAATCTCTTGTTATTGACCCTGTCATCTTTCTACAATCAGAAACAGCTCCAGTATCTTACTCTTTAATAGTTTCATTCTGTTTAAGCACAACCTTGAGAATCTCTCTTTGCCTCCAAGCCGGAAGCTATGGAGGATTGCTTAGGTTTCCAGTGTTGCTCAGGTATGGTAGGAAGGCTGGTATCATGGTGATATTGGCAGAAGGGGCAAATTGAACTCATTTAATATGTAAGATGGTTTGCACCTTGGATTGAGGATGGTATGTTTTAAAATGGATAAATGTATGGGTGAACCTATGGTTGATTTGTGTTGGTGTTTGGTAGAAACCAACATAGTACTGTAAAGCAATTATCCTTCAATTAAAAATAAATAAATTAAAAAAACTTGGAAATGGAGCTGAAAACACTCACAAATACAGTTGTCAAATATTGAAGTAGAAAATTCTAACATGCCAGAAATGTGAATCTCCACTAGTGGGTATCCTGTACACCTTAAAGAATAAATCTTAAATACCAAAATGCTGCAAATTTTACAGAGAATTATGAGAAGACATGAATAACTTCTATATAAGGAAAAATCTGCAAAGCCTTGACAAAACCCCTAGTGCCAAATGTTTTTACAATGCTCTGTAAGGGAAGGGAGAAGCATGAAGAAAACTTATAAAACAGAGACGGGCAAACAAAGGCTTGCTAACATTCTTACTGCCATCATCAATCTTTTTCTCTAGGGCTGATGGTTGTATGTAAGACATGTACATTCATCTACCCACAACAATCCGTGCAGAGCATGGGACAGTGTATCTCTGTCTGTGACTGTTTGCCATGCTGTGTTGGGGAAAATGAACTCTGGAAATTTAGGAAGAAACAGATTTTGCTTTTTTTTGGCAAAGCAATGGTATGCTTGCCATTTAAGGTTCTTAGCTACTTGAAGACAAAAAAAGGAGTCTATTGCTATTGGCAGCTTATAGGAGCAGAGAAAGTATTTTTGAAAAAAAAAAAATTTGGTGCATAAATATGCTAAAGCAGAGGTACCAATTGCAAGTTTGCAAATATTGAGAATGGCTTTTAATACTTATGCTAGGAGATGTAAAAGCACTGGAGTTCTTAGAGTTTTTATTGTATGAAAAGGAAGACATGAGCAGATTTCAATATCAGCCAGTCAATGGAGAAAACCATACAATGCTGGGATAATCAAATGAGTGAAGGACTGTGAGGACCTTGAAAATATAATAAAGCCTGAACCTAAGTTCTTGCTGGTTATTTCTCATAAAGTCTCTTCCTTTTCCTTGAAGGGCATACTGTCTCTCCAGTTAACACATGAAGTTCACTTCCTTTGTATGGCTGCACATCAGCTATTGCAGTGGCCAGAGAGGAAATGATGTTTAAAATTTTTTTATTTTATTTTGTGACACTGGTGGGAGCTCGGGAACTATGTTGAAAATTAAGTGCTGGGGGAGTCCCAAAGGAAATGCCTCTCTTGATTCTGCTTTTGGAAATTGCAGCTGATCAGTATGATGATGCTGCTTTGCCAATATGTTTTCTGGGCTCTGTGTGACATGTATTTCCTCAAAAAGATGAATGCTTCTAATAAAAATGAAAGAAGAATGGGCACAACCAGAATATCAGCCAAAGTACATTATTAGGGAGTCTTCAGAGTCTCCAGGGAGAAAATGCATTTAATAATAATTTAACAAATATTTATTCAGCACCTACTTTATTTCAGACACTGTGCACACAGTGACAAATAAGACAGAAAAGGCCATGGCTTGATTAGAGCTTATATTCTAGTGGAGAAAGATTGACAATAAATAAGTAAATACTTGAACAATTTAAATGTTGTGTTAAGTGTTTTATTCCCCTTATAAGACAGGGAAAGTATTTTCCCTCTAACCATTCTGTTCTTGGCTGAGACCACCATAATAAAAAACAGATTAATAAGAGAAAAGCAAATAGTTTAATAACTTGTGTATTTCACATATACTCAGAAGAGACCCAGGGAAATTGAGCCCCAGCCACCAATTTAAATACCATATTCAGCTAAAGATAAAAGAGACCTATTGAGGAATAAGGCGGGGCTGGGGGTGGCACAGTTATGGGAGGTTTCCAAGAAAAGCAATGTAAATAAGGTTAAGGTTTGTCATATAAGGTTTAGGTGGGCACCTTCTCCACTGACAAGATTATCTTGTGATTTAGTCATCCTTGTATTCCTGGTACAGAGGAGACTCTTACAAATGGAAATTTCCTTTATAAATATAACTTTCCCTTAAAAATTTAACTTCCGTCTTGTTTTCAGAGCTTCTACTCTGCTCTTTCTCAAAAATTCTCAGCTCAAAAATAATTTTTATGCCAAAGAGGCATATTCTGAATGTCTTACTCTTCTCTCGTTCACTTAGTGCCTTAAAACAGGTGTTCATTTTTTCCTTGATTTCAAGGCTTAGGAATGGGGTGGATTTGGCTGGACAGGCATCTCTGATCCACATGGTATCAGCCGGGATGGCTAGGCATTGAGGGTTTACTTCCAAGATGGCTTCCACACTCACACAACTAGTGTCTTGGTGATCCTGGCCTCTTTTTCTTGCTATGTGGGGTCTCGTCATTTGATTTAACATGAGTGACTCCATCTTTGACCCAGTCTGATTACTTTAACAGATTTCTCACAAAGCAGTTGTCATACTTTTTACATGGTGTCTGACTGCCAAAAATCACAAAGTTAGAATGGTTAAGGGTGATCCTGGCAGTGATAAAATGTCATTTTTCATGCATTTGATTGGTCAAATCAATCTCAGTGCCCACCTAAATTCAAGAAGGGGTTGAGAAATAAATAGGTCTCTTAGGTGAATGGCAAAGTCACATAGAAGAAGAGCAGGTCTACCCATCTGTGGAAAATACAATAGGCTATATGCTTGAAGGTGATGAACCATAGGAGGGTGAGAGTGGTGGGAAAGATGGAAATGTTTTTAGTTAGGATAGTAGCCATGAGAAAGAGAGGGAGAAGAGCATTCCAGTTAGACTGCAGTAGGTTCTAGTTTGAATAAACCTCTATAGAAATGGTCAGTTTACATTCATATAATGCTCCATCAACAGTATTGATACCAGAAGTTGGCAAGTTGAGACAGAAACTCCACTAGTCTTATTCATCCACCTTGTCTGGACATTTGCTTCATTCAGCACATCCTTAGTCATTTACATTCTTCCTTTCTGTCTAGTTATTTGCTGAATGTTCAGTGCTGAATGTTTAGATATGGTTGTAGTGCCAGGTTCCTCAATCTAATAAGCAAGTGCAGATATATCAAAATGGATATTGCCTGTGAATTCCATGTTCCAAGTAATCAGATCAGGGCTGTAGATGGTGGCACTGTGAGACAGAGCAGAGAACTCTTCAAGGCTTTTTATGATAATGTCCATGACAATCAAGGAGTGTTTTGTTTCTTAATGTTTTTGCAGAATCATCATGGATTATTGACTGCAACTTCTTAAAGCCTTCCCAAGAAGTCATGTACACCATTGGCAGGTTATGAGGTTATGTTAAGTAACTCAGTGGTTAGAGAATTTGTTTGATTTTCCAACACCGGAATCCCTCCCAAATTGCCAGGGGCCAGCGTGAGGAACTCCGCCCATGGCAAAGGTCATGAGGAAGGAGGCTTGGCATACGCAAAAGCATGATCAAGTCTCAGGAAACCCCCTGTTCCCAAGCATCTACCCCCAAAACCAGAGTCTATCTACTTTACTGTTTCATGCTTTCACCTACACCTCTGACTTTATGGGGGTCTGTTCCCCACCAGTTCTCTCGGAGAAGGAGTAAATGTGCAGCTCCAAGTCAATAAAAATTCCTGGGCATGACAAGAGTGTTTCAACTTATGAATTCCTCTGAAGGTTATCTAGCCCGCCTGTATAGGTTTGTCCGGCCACATGTGATTGTGGCCTCCCAACCTGAGAAGCATGAGATGTTTTAGACTTACTAAAGGCAAATTCTTTTGGGAAGTTAGAAATTATTAGTATAGTGGGTTGGTTAGAAATTATATTGGTGAAGGGTTTTTTCATTTGTTGTGCCAATAATTGCTGCTAATTCCCTGCCCTGGGTGTAACAACGGTGTCTCAGGTCAAACCTCCCTGCTGACAGACTAGCTTGTGTGACAGATTATCCATACTCCTGCCACTACGCACATGATTGTTTACTACCTCTCAACCATAAACAGCACAGAGAGTTTTGGAGTATTTTGAGACTCTTACTTAGCATAGGGCTTTTCTCATTGTTGAGTCAATGATTGCCGCCAGGCCTCCATATCCTTAGGCACTTGGGAATATATTAATCAATGTATTTGGAATATAGAAAAGGAAATATAGTAGTTTTAAGGTTAGCCATACTAGACTTTTTGAGTTAATGAATTTTCTCTTTTGTAATAGATCACTGTACTTTGTTATAAATCACTGTGTCCTTGCTATGTAAAAATGTAACTTTATCACTATCTTAAGACTAAATAGATCTTAAAGGGAATATTGGTGAAAGAATTTTCATTTGTTGGGCTGATGTTTGCTGCTAAATCTCCATATTCCCTGCCCTTATAATGAATATAACTAACATATAGGAGAAATAAGTATTAATCTTTCAGATTAATCATGTTAACCCTAGGTTAAATAAATTTCTTTCTTGATTATAACTCACTACACCCTCACCCTATAGGAATGCAACTTTATTTGGAGGGTGGTGCCTGGTTTAAGAAAAAACACGCTTGGAAAAAATAAGCTTTTTGGTTATCAGAAAGAACGGGTCGTAAAATGTCAGCAGGTCTCATGGCCAGAAGATGGTGTAAAACCCCTAAGACCTTTTTTTTTATACATTTATGTGAAGCACCTGATTTTGATAAAGATCAGGACTGCTGACCCCCATGTGACTCTGTATTCATCCCTATGTGTAACAAAAGGTATATAAGCAAACCCCAAAATAAAGAAATGGGATCAGTTTCCAGAAAGACTGATTCCCCCATGTCATTCTTTCTTGCTCCCCGTTTTTCTGGCTGAATTCCCATCTGGAGCGTGGGTGCTCGCCATGTCTACTTACTTGTCCCTGTTTTCAAGCCCATGTGAGAAAGAGCCCAAGGAGGGGCACCTTCCGATATTCAAGTGGCGCCAGTGGCCCAATGTAGATGGTGCAAATTCCTTGTCTTGGAATTTTATTGGTATCCCACATAAACCAAGTTATTCAGCTTCTTTTTCTCTCCTACTATTTTCTGGCCGAATTCCCATCTGGTGCATGGGTACCCACCAAGCCTGCTAATTTTGCCTGGGCTTCTAAGATCGGACCGGGGGGCCTCAGTGCCTCCTCTCCTTTGGGAGAACGGGAAGACGCCTGCGGCCTACCTAGGTGGTGATTGGTATTCCATGTAAACCAAGTTATTCAGCCTCTTTTTCTCTGCTAATTTTCTAATCCCTCTCTATCTGTAATTAAATAAGTTATCTCCAAGGATGCTGACTCTGTCCCCACCTTCAAATCACCCTGGATCCACCGGGACAGGACCCCGGCACCAAATCACCAATCCTTGCACCACAGAATGCCTCCAAGTAAAAAGTCCCCAGATGTGTCATTTAACATCTGTTGGATCAGTGGCTCTCATTTTTCTTTTCTTTATTTCATAAGAATTCTAGTGGGCTTTTCAAGTGTACCTTCAAATATTCTGATTCAGAAAGTCTGGAGGGAAGCTGGGCACCTGTATCTTCAAAACCCTCCAGATCATTGAGGAAAATGCTTAGAGGGTATATACTACTCTGAATTAGTGGCCCTATCATTGTCCATGGCCACGGTATTAAAAAAAATTGGGGAGCCGTATAATACTCTGAGATCCAGGGTATGCTCAGTATATTCAAAGAGTACCATTGCATTTGGCTTTGATATAATCTTGACTGGGGCTGATATTATCTCACTTTCATTTCTGAAGGACATCTTAACTGGGTGAAGTATTCTTGGTTCACAGGGTTTTGTGTTTTGTTGTTTTTTTTTTTTTAGCACTTTGACTATATCATACCACACTCTCCAGCCTGAAAGATTTCTGCTAGGAAATCCACTGATAGCCTTATGGAGGTTTTCTTGTATAAGAGATTTTTTTTCTCTTACTGCTTTAAAAATTCTTCCTTTTCTTTGATTTTATTTTTATTTTAATTGGAGGCTAATTAATTTACAATATTGTGGTGGTTTTTGCCATACATTCATGAGAATCAGCCATGGGTGTACATGTGTTCCCCATCCTGACCCTTCCACCCACCTCCCTCCCCATCCCATCCCTCAGGGTCATCCCAGTGCACCAGCCCTGAGCACCCTGCCTCATGCTTCGAACCTGGACTGGCGATCTATTTTACATATGATAATATACATGTTTCAATGCTATTCTCTCAAATCATCTCACTCTCGCCTTCTCCCACAGAGTCCAACAGTCTGTTCTTTACATCTGTGTGTCTTTTCCTGTCTTGCATATAGGGTCATTGTTACCGTCTTTCTAAATTCCCTATATATGTGTTAATGTACTGTATTGGTGTTTTTCTTTCTGATTTACTTCACTCTGTATAATAGGCTCCAGTTTCATCCACCTCATTAGAACTGATTAAAATGCATTCTTTTTAATGGCTGAGTAATACTCCATTGTGTATATGTACCACAGCTTTCTTACCCATTCATCTACCGATGGACATCTAGGTTGCTTCCATGTCCTGGCTATTGTAAACAGTGCTGCAATGAACATTGGGGTACACGTGTCTCTTTCAATTCTGGTTTCCTCAGTGTGTATGCCTAGCAGTGGGATTGCTGGGTTGTATGGCAGTTCTGTTTCCAGTTTTTTAAAGGAATCTCCACACTGTTCTCCATAGTAGCTGTACTAGTTTGCATTCCCACCAACAGTGTAAGAGGATTCCCTTTTCTCCACATCCTCTCCAGCATTTATTGCTTGTAGACTTTTGGATAGCAGCCATTCTGACCAGCGTGAGATAGTACTTCATTGTAGTTTTGATTTGCATTTCTCTGATAATGAGTGATGTTGAGCATTTTTTCATGCGTTTTTTAGCCATCTGTATGTCTTCTTTGGAGAAATGTCTGTTTAGTTCTTTGGCTCACTTTTTGATTGAGTCATTTATTTTTCTGGAATTGAGCTGCAGGAGTTGCTGGTATATTTTTGAGATTAATTCTTTGTCAGTTGCTTCATTTGCTATTATTTTCTCCCATTCTGAAGACTGCCTTTTCACATTGCTTATAGTTTCCTTCATTGTGCAAAAGCTTTTATGTTTAATTAGATCCCATTTGTTTATTTTTGCTTTTATTTCCATTACTCTGGGAGGTGGGTCATAGAGAATCCTGCTATGGTTTATGTCAGAGAGTGTTTGCTTATGATTTCCTCTAGGAGTTTTATATAGTTTCTGGTCTTACATTTGGATCTTTAATCCATTTTGAATTTATTTTTGTGTATGGTGTTAGAAAGTGTTGTAGTTTCATTCTTTTACAAGTGGTTGACCAGTTTTCCCAGCACCACTTGTTAAAGAGATTGTCTTTTCTCCATTGTATATTCTTGCCTCCTTTGTCAAAGATAAGGTGTCCATAGGTGTGTGGATTTATCTCTGGGATTTCTATTTTGTTCCATTTATCTATGTTTCTGTCTATGTGCCAGTACCATACTGTCTTGATGACTGTTGATTTGTAGTATAGCCTGAAGTCAAGCAGGTTGATTCCTCCAGTTCCATTCTTCTTTCTCAAGATAGCTTTGGCTATTTGAGTTTTTTTGTAATTACATACAAAATTTGAAATTATTTATCCTAACTCTCTGAAAAATACTATTGGTAGCTTGACAGGGATTGCATTGAATCTATAGATTGCTTTGGGTAGTATACTCATCTTCACTATATTGATTCTTCCAATCCATGAAACATGGTATATTTCTCCATCTATTAGTGTCCTCTTTGATTCTTTTCATCAGTGTTTTATAGTTTTCTATATATAGGTCTTTTGTTTCTTCAGGTAGATTTATTACTAAGTATTTTATTCTTTTCATTGCAATGGTGAATGGAATTGTTTCCTTAATTTCTCTTTCTGTTTTCTCATTGTTAGTGTATAGGAATGCAAGGGATTTCTGTGTTAATTTTATATCCTGTGACTTTACTGTATTCATTGACTAGCTCTAATAATTTTCTTGTGGGGTCTTTAGGGTTTTCTATGTAGAAGATCACGTCATCTGCAAACAGTGAGAGTTTTACTTCTTCTTTTCCAATCTGGATTTCTTTTATTTCTTTTTCTGGTCTGATTGCTATGGCCAAAACTTTCCAAAACTATGTTGAATAGCAGTGGTGAGAGTGGGCATCCTTGTCTTGCTCCTGACTTTAGGGGAAATGCTTTCAATTTTTCACCATTGAGGGTAATGTTTGCTGTGGGTTTATCATATATGGCTTTTATTATGTTGAGGTATGTTCTTTCTGTGCCTGCTTTCTGGAGAGTTTTTATAATAAATGGATGTTGAGTTTTGTCAAAGGTTTTCTCCGCATCTATTGAGATAATCATGTGGTTTTTAATCTTTGAATTTGTTAATGTGGTGTATCACATTGATTGATTTGCAGATATTGAAGAATCCTTGCATCCCTGGGATAAAGCCCACTTGGTCATGATGTATGATCTTTTTAGTATGTTGTTGGATTCTTTTTGCTAGAATTTTGTTAAGGATTTTTGCATCTATGTTCTTCAGTGATTAGCCCATAGTTTCCTTTTTTGTGGCATCTTTTTTCTGGTTTTGGTGTTAGGGTGATGGTGGCCTCATAGAATGAGTTTGGAAGTTTACCTTCCTCTGCAATTTTCTGGAAGAGTTTAAGTAGGATAGGTGTTAGCTCTTCTCTAAATTTGTGGTAGAATTCAGCTGTGAAGCCATCTGGTCCTGGGCTTTTGTTTGTTGGAAGATTTCTGATTACGGTTTCGACTTCCGTGCTTGTTTCGAGTCTGTTAAGATTTTCTATTTCTTCCTGGTTCGGTTTTGGAAAGTTGTACTTTTCTAAGAATTTGTCCATTTCTTCCACGTTGTCCATTTTATTGGCATATAGTTGCTGATAGTAGTCTCTTATGATCCTTTGTATTTCTGTGTTGTCTGTTGTGATTTCTCCATTTTCATTCCTAATTTTGATTTGATTCTTCTCTCTTTGTTTCTTGATGAGCCTGGCTAATGGTTTTCAATTTTATTTATCTTCTTGAAGAATCAGCTTTTAGCTTTGTTGATTTTTGCTATGGTCTCTTTTGTTTCTTTTGCATTTATTTCTGCCCTAATTTTTGTGATTTCTTTCCTTCTACTAACCCTGGGGTTCTTCATTTCTTCCTTTTCTGATTGCTTTAGGTGTAGAGTTAGGTTATTTATTTGATTTCTCCTCTGTTTCTTGAGGTAGGCTTGTATTGCTATGAAACTTCCCCTTAGCACTGCTTTTACTAAATCTCATAAGTTTTGGGTTGTTGTGTTTTCATTTTCATTCATTTCTATGTATATTTTGATTTCCTTTTTGATTTATTCTGTGATTTGTTGGTTATTCAGAAGTGTGTTGTTTAGCTTCCATATGTTTGTATTTTTAATAGTTTTTTTTCCCTGTAGTTGACATCTAATTTTACTGCATTGTGATCAGAAAAGATGCTTAAGATGATTTCATTTTTTAAAAAAATTTACCAAGGCTATATTTATGACCCAGGATGTGATCTATCCTGGAGAATGTTCCATGTGCACTTGAGAAAAAGGTGAAATTCATTGTTTTAGGGTGAAATGTCCCATAGATATCAATTAGGTCCAACTGGTTCATTGTATCATTTAAAGTTTGTGTTTCCTTGCTAATTTTCTGTTTAGTTGATCTATCCATAGGTGTAAGTGGAGTATTAAAGTCTCCCACTATTATTGTGTTGCTGTTAATTTCCCCTTTCATATTTGTTAGCATTTACCATATTGTGGTGCTCCTATGTTGGCTGCATATATATTTACAATTGTTAAATCTTCTTGAATTGATCCTTTGATCATTATGTAATGTCCTTCTTTTTCTCTATTAACAGCCTTTATTTCAAAGTCTATTTTATCTGATATGAGTATTGCTACTCCTACTTTCTTTTGGTCTCCATTTGCATGAAATCTTTTTTCAGCCCTTCATTTTCAGTCTGTATGTGTCCCCAGATTTGAGGTGGTTCTCTTGTAGACAGCATATATAGGGGTCTTGCTTTTGTATCCATTCAGCCAGTCTTTGTCTTTTGGTTGGGGCATTCAACCCATTTACGTTTAAGGTAATTATTGACAAGTATGATCCCGTTGCCATTTACTTTGTTGTTTTGAGTTTGAGTTTATACAGCTTTTCTGTGTTTCCTGTTTAGAGAAGATCCTTTAGCATTTGTTGGAGAGCTGGTTTGGTGGTGCTGAATTCTTTTGCTTTTGCTTGTCTGTAAAGCTTTTGATTTCTCCTTCATATTTGAATGAGATCCTTGCTGGATACAGTAATCTGGGCTGTAGGTTTTTCTCTTTCATCACTTTAAGTATGTCCTGCCATTCCCTTCTGGCTTAAAGAGTTTCTATTGAAAGATCATCTGTTATCCTTATGGGGATTCCCTTGTGGGTTAATTGTTATTTTTCCCTTGCTGCTTTTAATATTTGTTCTTTGTGTCTGATCTTCATTAATTTGATTAATATGTATCTTGGGGTGTTTTACCTTGGGTTTATCCTGTTTGGGACTCTCTGGGTTTCTTGGACTTGGGTGGCTCTTCCCTTCCCCATTTTAGGGAAGTTTTCAGCTATTATCTCCTCAAGTATTTTCTCATGGCCTTTCTTTTTGTCGTCTTCTGGGACTCCTACGATTCGAATGTTGGGGCATTTAACATTGTCCCAGAGGTCTCTGAGGTTGTCCTCATTTATTTTAATTCTTTTTTCTTTTTTCCTCTCTGCTTCATTTATTTCCACCATTCTATCTTCCACCTCACTTATCCTATCTTCTGCCTCAGTTATTCTACTGTTGGTTCCCTCCAGAGTGTTTTTGATCTCAGTTATTGTATTATTCATTATTGACTGACTCTTTTTTATTTCTTCTAGAGCCTTGTTAAACTTTTCTTGTATCTTCTCAATCCTTGTCTCCAGGCTATTTATCTGTAACTCCATTTTGTTTTCAAGATTTTGGATCATTTTTACTATCATTATTTTGAATTCTTTTTCAGGTAGACTCCATATCTCCTCCTCTTTTGTTTGGTTTGGTGGGCTTTTATCATGTTCCTTTACCTGCTGAATATTTCTCTGCTTTTTCATCTTGTTTAGGTTACTGTGTTTGGGGCGGCCTTTCTGTATGCTGGAATTTTGTTGTTCCTCTTTATTGTGGAGGTTCCACCTGTTGGTGGGGTTGGACTAATGGCTTCTCAAGGTTTCCTGATTAGGGAAGCTTGCTTTCGTGTTCTGGTGGGTGGAGCTGGATCTCTTCTCTCTGGAGCACAATGAAGTGTCTATTAGTGAGTTTTGAGGTGTCTATGGGTTTGATGAGACTTTTGGTTGCCTGTATTTTGATGCTCTGGGTTATGTTCCTGCATTACTGGAGAATTAGAATTAGAAACAAAACAAAATTGCAAAAATTATTAAAAAAATATGAAATATGCTTTAAAAATAGGGTCTTTTGTTTTTCAAGGTAGTAGTAGGTTTTAAGAATGAAATTTAAAGGAGTAATAAGGAACTTAAAAATAAAAACAATTAAAAATTAAAAAATGATAATAGTAAAATATATCTGTAAAACAAATATCAATATATTCTGACAGAATGTGGTCCACTGGAGAAGGGAATGGCAAGCCACTTCAGTATTCTTGCCTTGAGAACCCCATGAACAGTATGAAAAGGCAAAATGATAGGATACTGAGAGAGGAACTCCCCAGGTCAGTAGGTGCCCAATATGCTGCTGGAGATCAGTGGAGAAATAACTCCAGAAAGAATGAAGGGATGGAGCCAAAGCAAAAACAATACCCAGCTGTGGATGCGACTGGTGATAGAAGCAATGCTGTAAAGAGCAATATTGCAGAGGACCCTGGATGTCAGGTCCAAGAATCAAGGCCAATTGGAAGTGGTCAAACAGGAGATGGCAAGAGTGAATGTCAACATTCTAGGAATCAGTGAACTAAAATGGACTGGAATGGGTGAATTTAACTCAGATGACCATTATATCTACTACTGTGGACAGGAATCCCTTAGAAGAGATGGAGTAGCCATCATGGTCAACAAGAGTCCGAAATGCAGTACTTAGATGCAATCTCAAAATCGACAGAATGATCTCTGTTCGTTTCCAAGGCAAACCATTCAATATCACGGTAATCCAAGCCTATGCCAAAACCAGTAATGCTGAAGAAGCTGAAGTTGAATGGTTCTATGAAGACCTATAAGACCTTTTAGAACTAACACCCAAAAAAGATGTCCTTTTCATTATAGGGGACTGAAATGCAAAATAGGAAGTCAAGAAACACCTGGAGTAACAGGCAAATTTGGCCTTGGAATACAGAATGAAGCAGGGCAAAGACTAATAGAGTTTTGCCAGGAGAACACACTGGTCATAGCAAACACCCTTTTCCAATAACACAAGAGAAGACTCTACACATGGACATCACCAGATGGTCAACACCAAAATCAGCTTGATTATATTCTTTGTAGCCAAGGATGGAGAAGCTCTATACAGTCAACAAAAACAAGACCAGGAGCTGACTGTGGCTCAGATCATGAACTCCTTATTACCAAATTCAGACTCAAATTGAAGAAAGTGGGGAAAACCATTAGACCATTCAGGTATGACTTAACTCAAATCCCTTATGATTATACAGTAGAAGTGAGAAATAGATTTAAGGGACTAGATCTGATAGATAGAGTGCCTGATGAACTATGGACTGAGGTTCGTGACATTGCACAGGAGACAGGGATCAAGACCATCTCCATGGAAAAGAAATGCAAAAAGCAAAATGGCTGTCTGGGGAGGCCTTACAAATAGCTGTGAAAAGAAGAGAGGCAAAAAGCAAAGGAGAAAAGGAAAGATATAAGCATCTGATTGCAGAGTTCCAAAGAATAGCAAGAAGAGATAAGAAAGCCTTCTTCAGCAATCAATGCAGAGAAATAGAGGAAAACAACAGCATGGGAAAGACTAGAGATCTCTTCAAGAAAATTAGAGATAAACAAGGGAACATTTCATGCAAAGATGGGCTCGATAAAGGACAGAAATGGTATGGACCTAACAGAAGCAGAAGGTATTAAGAAGAGGTGGCAAGAATACATGGAAGAACTGTACAAAAAAGATCTTCATGACCAAGGGAATCACGATGATGTGATCACTCACCTAGGGCCAGACATTCTGGAATGTGAAGTCAAGTGGGCCTTAGAAAGCATCACTATGAACAAAGCTAGTGGAGGTGATGGAATTCCAGTTGAGCTGTTTCAAATCCTGAAAGATGATGCTGTGAAAGTGCTGCACTCAATATGCCAGCAAATTTGGAAAACTCAGCAGTGGCCACAGGACTGGAAAAGGTCAGTTTTCATTCCAATGCCAAAAAAAGGCACTGCCAAAGAATGTTCAAACTACCGCACAATTGCACTCATCTCACATGCTAGTAAAGTAATGTTTAAAATTCTCCAAGCCAGGCTTCAGCAATACATGAACCGTGAACTTCCAGATGTTCAAGCTGGTTTTAGAAAAGGCAGAGAAACCAGAGATCAAATTGCCAACATCTGCTGGATCATGGAAAAAGCAAGAGAGCTCCAGAGAAATAACCGCTTCTGCTTTATTGACTATGCCAAAGTCGTTGACTGTGTGGATCACAATAAATTGTGGAAAATTCTGAAAGAGATTGGAATACCAGACCACCTGACCTGCCTCTTGAGGAACCTATATGAAGGTCAGGAAGCAACAGTTAGAACTGGACATGGAACAACAGACTGGTTCCAAATAGGAAAAGGAGTACGTCAAGGCTGTATATTGTCACCCTGCTTATTTAACTTCTATGCAGAGTACATCATGAGAAACGCTGGGCTGGAAGAAGCACAAGCTGAAATTAAGATTGCCGGGAGAAATATAATAACCTCAGATATGCAGATGACACCACCCTTATGGCAGAAAGTGAAGAGGAACTAAAAAGCCTCTTGATGAAAGTGAAAGAGGAGAGTGGAAAAAGTTGGCTTAAAGCTCAACATTCAGAAAACGAAGATCATGGCATCTGATCCCATCACTTTATGGGAAATAGATGGGGAAACAGTGGTAACAGTGTCAGACTTGTCAGACTTTGTTTTTTTGGGCTCCAAAATCACTGCAGATGATTGTAGCCATGAAATTAAAAGACACTTACTACTTGGAAGGAAAGTTATGACCAACCTAGATAGCTTACTAAAAAGCAAAGATATTACTTTGCCAACAAAGGTCCATTGAGTCAAGGCTATGGTTTTTCCAGTGGTCATGTATGGATGTGAGAGTTGGATTGTGAAGTAAGCTGAGCGCCGAAGAATTGATGCTTTTGAACTGTGGTGTTGGAGAAGACTCTTGAGAGTCCCTTGGAGTGCAGGGAGATTCAACCAGTCCATTCTAAAGGAGATCAGTCCTAGGTGTTCATTGGAAGGACTGATGCTGAAGCTGAAACTCCAATACTTTGGCCACCTCGTGTGAAGAGTTGACTCATTGGAAAAGACTGTGATGCTGGGAGGGATTGGGGGCAGGAGGAGAAGGGGACAACAGAGGATGAGATGGTAGGATGGCATCACTGACTTGATGGACCTGAGTTTGACTAAACTCTGGGAGTGGATGATGGACAGGGAGGCCTGGCATGCTGCCATTCACGGGGTCGCAAGGCGTTGGACTTGACTGAACGACTGAAGTGAACTGAACTGAAAGTATACCTAGGAATTTCTCTGGAGCTGTTGCAGGCAGTGTGTGGTCAGTTCAGTTTCAGAGAGTTCCTTGTTTCACCGTATGCTTCTTCTCTAGGTCTACAGGTCCCTTCCAATGTAGCCAGTGCTAACTATAGGGTTTTACTCTGTTGCACCTGTCACTTTCAAAGCCGTTCCCTCTTTGTTTATTTTGTCTTCCTCTGTTTGCAAGTCTCTTCAGTATCTAACTTCTGCCCTGACACAAGGGGGCTAAAGTGGTCATTTATGTTCAACTGTGCTGTGGGGAGGGAGGGTCACTGCAAACAAATATCACTGGTGTGTGTGGGGAGTGCTCGCAGTGTCTGGGCTACGTTGGGTTTGCCCACGCTCATGGCGTGTGTGCTTTCTCGGTCTACACTGCTCAGGCTCCAGGTTGCTCTGCCAGGGAACTGTGGGCCCTGGGTTGTGTGCACTTCCCAGATCTACCCTGCTCAGTTTCAGGTTCTTGGGTACTCCACAAAGGCCTCAGTTGGGCCTGCGTTTTGTCCCCTTCCCAGATCTGAGCAGCTCAGGTGACCGAGTGCTTGGCGAGCGCACTCTTCCCAGCTGGGCAGAGCATCTTATCACCTCCCCTATCCCAGCTGTTTCCTCGGTGCGCAGTGGGAGCGCCCCCTCAGGTGTGCCCTGTGTCTCTACTGGGGAGCTGATCTCTGGCTGCGACCCTCCTGGCAGATGTCAACGGTCCAGGTTCCCAGGAAGACTTGGTTAGCAACTGGGAGCCTGCTCGCAGTTTGGTAGCTGATGCTGTCTTGGTATCAAGACGTGTATCTTAGTATCAAGGCTACCATCTTTGGTAGCCCCTTTCCTTACAGCTCTGGCTGTCGCCTGCCTGCCTCCCTGCCTCTGGTGGGAGATGGGCCAATCTGCAGGCAGCTAACTTTCTGGTATTGCTCAGTCCTTTGTTCTGTGAGAGGGCCGGCAGTGCCTTTGATTAGAGGTTTTCGTGGGAAAGTTCTCTCTCTCTTTCCTCTTTTTTTGTTTTCCCTCTCTGGCTGTCCCATGGTTTGGGTTGCTGTCTCACGTTAGCGCCCTCAGATTGCCCTCAGGGCATTCAGGCCTGGTCCTTACCCTAAGCAATGCAGCCTGTGCCTCCCTGTTCAGCCCCCACTTGCTGGTGGCAGACGCGAGTGTCTGGGCTATTTCTCCACTGGGAGTTGCCATTAGACACGTAATCTGTGGGTTTTATTTATTTATATTTTCCTCCCAGTTATGATGCCCTCTGAGATTCCAAAACTCCCCACAGACCCGCCAGTGAGAGGGTTTCCTGGTGTTTGGAAACTTCTCCTCTTTTAAGACTCCCTCCCCAGGACGGGTCGCCATCCCTAACTCTTATCTCTCTTTTAATCTTTTATATTTTGTCCTACCTCCTTTCAAAGACAATGGGCTGCCTTTCTGGGTGCCTGGTGTCCTCTGCCAGCGTTCAGAAGTTGTTCTGTGGTATTTGCTCAGCGGTCAAATGATCTTTCGATGAATTTCTGGGGGAGAAAGTGGTCTCCCTGTCCTATTCTTCTGCCATCTTAGGACTGCCCCCCTGTCTTTGATTTTACATAGTTTTATTATAATATGTCTTGGAGCACATTATTTTGGATTGAAATATTTGGGTGATCTATTAGCTCCTTGAACTAGCATGTCCAGATTTCCCCTTTAATTTGGGAAGTTTTTAGCCATTATTTCTTTAAATAAGCTTTCTTCCTCCTTCTCCCTCTCTTCTTCTAGCACACCGATTACTTGTAGTTTTATAAAATAGTGTACCATGGTTTGTGTAGGCTTTCTTTACTTTTTTTCATTCTTTTTCTTTTTTTTTTTTTTTTTTTTTTTTTTTTTTTTTTTTTTGTTTTTTTTTTTTTTCATTCTTTTTCTTTGTTCTCCTCTGACTAGATAATTTAAAATTATTCCTGTATTATACTTTACAGTTTCTTTCCTCTGCTTGCTCTATTCTGCTATTGACACTCTCAATTCCCTTTTTTAAAAAAAATTTTATTCATTGTATTCTTCAACTTCAGAATTTCTGTTTAGTTTTTTTTTTTTTTTATATATAGTTTCTATCTCTTTGATTCAAGGAATTAGATCTGGCAGACAGAGTGCCTGAAGAACTATGAACAGAGGTTTGGAACATTGTACAGGAGATGGTGATCAAACCATCCCAAAGAAAAAGAAATGCCAGAAGGCAAAGTGGTTGTCTGAGGAGGCCTTACAAATTACCGAGAAAAGAAGAGAAGTGAAAGGCAAAGGAAAAAAGAGAAAGATACACCCAAATGAATCCAGAGAAAAGCAGAGGGAGGTAAGAAAGCCTTCTTAAGGGAACAATGCAAAGAAATAGAGAAAAACAGCAGAATGGGAGAGATAGGAGATCTCTTCAAGAAAATCAGAGATAACAAGGGAAAGATGTCTAAAGATGGGCACAATAAAGGACAGAAACAGCAAAGACCTAGCAGAAGCAGAAGATATTAAGAAGAGGTGGCAAGAGTACACAGAACTATATAAAAAAGGTATTAATGACTCAGATAACCACGATGGTGTGGTC
This sequence comes from Capra hircus, assembly GCF_001704415.2. Taxonomy (NCBI): domain Eukaryota; kingdom Metazoa; phylum Chordata; class Mammalia; order Artiodactyla; family Bovidae; genus Capra; species Capra hircus. The sequence continues at coordinate 91,097,569 of NC_030809.1, read as the reverse complement.
ACTCACCTAGAGCCAGACATCCTGAATTAGGAAGTCAAGTGGGCCTTAGGAGGCATTACTATAAACAAAGCTAGTGAAGGTGATGGAATTCCAGCTGAGCTATTTCATCCTATAAGATAATTCTGTGAAAGTGCCGCAGTCAACATGTCAACAAATTTGGAAAACTCAGCAGTGGCCACAAGACTGGAAAAGGTCACTTTTCATTCTAATCCCAAAGGAAGTGCCCAAGAAAGTTCAAACTACCATATAATTGTGCTCATTTCAATCTGCTTGCTAGCAAGATAATGCTCAATATCCTTCAAGTTGGGCCTCAGCGATCTGAGAACTTCTAGATGTACAAGCTGTATTTAGAGAAGGCAGAGGAACCAGAGATCAAATTACCAACATATTGGATCATAGAAAAAGCAACGAAATTCCAGAGAAACGTCCACTTCTGCTTCATTGACTCTGCTGAAGCCTTTGATGTGTGGATCACAACAAACTGTGGAAAATTATTAAAGAGTTGGGAATACCAGATCATTTTACCTGTTTCCTGAGAAACCTGTATGCAAGTCAAGAAGCAGCAATTTAAACCAGACATGAAACAACAGACTGGTTCAAAATTGTCAAAGGAGTATGTCAAGGCTGTATATTGTCGCCTTGCTTATTTAACTTCTATGCAGAGTACATCATATGAAATGCTGAGCTAGATGAATCACAAGCTGGAATCAAGATTGCCAGGAGAAATATCAACAACCTCAGATATCAGATGATACCACTGTCAATGCCAGAAAGTGAAGAGGAACTAAAGAGATTCTTGATAAGGGGAAAGAGGAGAGTGATAAAGCTGGCTTAAAACTCATCATTCAAAAAACCAAGATTATGGCGTATGGTCCCACCATTTCACAGCAATTAGGTGGGGAAAAAAATGAAAGCAGTGATGGATTTTCTTTTCTTGTGCTCCAAAATCACTGCAGATGGTAACAACAGCCTTAAAATTACAAGATGCTTGCTCCTTGGAAGAAAAGCAATGACAAACCTAGACAGGATATTAAAAAGCAGAGACATCTCTTTGCTGACAAATGTCTGTACAGTCAAAGCTATGGTTTGAATGTAGCCATGTATGAATGTGAGACTTGGACCCACCATAAAGAATGCTCAAGAACTGATGCTTTCAAACTGTGGTGCTAGAGAAGACTCTTGAGAGTCCCTTGAATTACAAGGAGATAAAACCAGTCAATCCTAAGGGAAATCAACCTTGAATATTCATTGAAAGGACTGATGCTGAAGCTGAAGCCTCAATGCTTTGGCTACTTGATGCACAGAGTTAACTCATTGGAAAAGCCCTTGATGCTTGGAAAAAGTGAAGGTAGGAGGAGAAGGGGGCAACAGAAGATGAAATGGTTGGATGGAATCACTGACTCAATGGACATGAGTTTGAGCGAATTCCAGGTGATAGTGAAGGACAGGGAAGCCTGGTGTGCTGCAGTCCATGGGGTTGCAGAGTTGGACATGACTTAGCGACTGATTAACAACAATAACAGCCTGTTATACTTCTCATTTTGTTCATGTATTATTTTCTTAATAATGTGATGTTATATTTCCTTGATTTTTCATGTTCCTTGAAGTCTTGTGTTGTTGTCTCCACATTTGAAGTAGCCATCATCTCCTTCAACTTCACTGCCTGATTTTGGGAGAGAGAAACCTTCTATTAACCTTTCTCAGGATTCAGAGGATATCTCAGACCCTCAGAACCTCTCTGTGGATATACTGCTCTATACTTCTTGTTCTCTCTTGTGGCAGAATTCTTAAACTTGTGTGCTTTCTCCTGATTCTGCAAAGCCAGCCTGAATGTTGGCATCTTCTCTTTTCCTTTCACTAGTGTGGTGCTGAATGCTCAAGTCTGTTGTCTCTCCCAAGTCACAGATTTGGGCCAGCTTTTGGCCAGTTTTCTGTGTGTGTTCACTTCAGTTCAGTTCAGTTCAGTCGCTCAGTTGTGTCCGACTCTTTGCGACCCCATGAATCACAGCACGCCAGGCCTCTCTGTTCATCACCATCTCCCGGAGTTCACTCAGACTCACGTCCATCGAGTCGGTGATGCCATCCAGCCATCTCATCCTCTGTCGTCCCCTTCTCCTCCTGCCCCCAATCCCTCCCAGCATCAGAGTTTTTTCCAGTGAGTCAGCTCTTCTCATGAGGTGGCCAAACTACTGGAGTTTCAGCTTTAGCATCATTCTTCCAAAGAAATCCCAGGGTTGATCTCCTTCAGAATGGACTGGTTGGATATCCTTGCAGTCCAAGAGACTCTCAAGAGTCTTCTCCAACACCACAGTTCAAAAGCATCAGTTCTTCAGTGCTCAGCCTTCTTCACAGTCCAACTCTCACATTCATACATGACCACAGGAAAAACCATAGCCTTGACTAGCTGGACCTTAGTCAGCAAAGTAATGTCTCTGCTTTTGAATATGCTATCTAGGTTGGTCATAACTTTTCTTCCAAGGAGTAAGAGTCTTTTAATTTCATGGCTGCAGTCACCATCTGCAGTGATTCTGGAGCCCCCAAAAATAAAGTCAGACACTGTTTCCATTGTTTCCCCATCTATTTCCCATGAAGTGATGGGACCGGATGCCATGATCTTCGTTTTCTGGATGTTGAGCTTTAGGCTAACTTTTTCACTCTCCTCTTTCACTTTCATCAAAAGGCTTTTTAGTTCCTCTTCACTTTCTGCCATAAGGGTGGTGTCATCTGCATATCTGAGGTTATTCATATTTCTCCCGGCAATCTTGATTCCAGCTTGTGTTTCTTCCAGTCCAGCGTTTCTCATGATGTACTCTGCATAGAAGTTAAATAAGCAGGGTGACAATATACAACCTTGACGTACTCCTTTTCCTATTTGGAACCAGTCTGTTGTTCCATGTCCAGTTCTAACTGTTGCTTCCTGACCTTCATATAGGTTCCTCAAGAGGCAGGTCAGGTGGTCTGATATTCCCATCTCTTTCAGAATTTTCCACAGTTTATTGTGATCCACACAGTCAAAGGCTTTGGCATAGTTAATAAACCAGAAATAGATGTTTTTCTGGAACTCTCTTGCTTTTTCCATGATCCAGCAGATGTTGGCAATTTGATCTCTGGTTTCTCTGCCTTTTCTAAAACCAGCTTGAACATCTGGAAGTTCACGGTTCACGTATTGCTGAAGCCTGGCTTGGAGAATTTTGAGCATTACTTTACTAGCATGTGAGATGAGTGCAATTGTGCGGTAGTTTGAACATTCTTTGGAATTGCCTTTCTTTGGCATTGGAATGAAAACTGACCTTTTCCAGTCCTGTGGCCACTGCTGGCATATTGAGTGCAGCACTTTCACAGCATCATCTTTCAGGATTTGAAACAGCTCAATTGGAATTCCATCACCTCCACTAGCTTTGTTTGTAGTGATGCTTTCTAAGGCCCACTTGACTTCACATTCCTAGATGTGTGTTCACTAGCTATCTGTAAAAGCTCACACTACCTGACTTTGGGATCACCCACAGGGAGCCAGCTGTGAGGTGGGGGTATATGGGGCTGAGTGCATGGAGTGCTGGATTTCCTTATGGATCAGCTGGTTGGATGTCCAGGCATGGAGTCCCCATTGGCTCATGGGCAGGCCTCTTGATGGAGTCCATGATGCCGTTGATAGGCTCGTCCTGAGCCCTGGCTGCTGGTCTCCTAGCTGCTCATCACCGCATCCCCCAGTCAAAACTCCCTACTCTGGATGTGGCGAGAGAGACTTAGGGATCTGTGGCAGCTTCCTGCAGAGCTGGGGAAGCTGAGTGCTCACTCCCACACCTGACTTTCTCTGGTGGGAGAAAGGGATCTTGTGTGCTTGGTGGTGCTGTCCTGGGAGAGGGGTGATGCGGTTAAAGCCAAACTCTTTTCCTTGCCCTCTTGCAGGGGTCCAATCTGGGAGATTTTTGCTCCTACAGTGTGCTGAAACTTTCCCCCTAGATTTCTGTACTTCCACAGAGGCTCACTTGTCTGATGGGGTTGTTTAAGTTATTGTTCTCCAGGGGTCCTCAGACCATGGGTGAGAGAGGCTAGTGGTGGCCTCTGGATACTTAGGGTCCACAGGGTCTGTTTCCTTATTCCCTAGGCACACATGGACAAGATTCCTGGGACCCCGAATTTTGGGGCTGATAACAGAAACAAAGCCAAATGGGTTGTAGCCAGGTCACTGGGGATAAGGAGTGGTTTCTGGATCTATAGCCAGGATCCTGGTCAGTGAATCAGCCTCCTGAATGCAAACTGTTTTCTGAAAATGGCTTTCCTCTCTCTTAAACTGCACGGGGTTTTCACAGTATCCTACTGAGATCCCGCAACTCCCATAGGTCACTTTTATATGTGGATGGATGCCAAATTATTGTTGTCTAGGGATGTCTTATGTAGCAGCTTCTCAGACTTGGATTCTTTTTTGTGAGTTGCTCACAGTCTGGGAGGGAAGAAACTGAATCAAAAGCTCAGTACAAATGGTGCGAGAAATGTTAGATTAATGCAGGCTTGGGGACCAAGGGAGTCAAGGAGAAGGGGATACTCTCACAATAAATCATGCAACCAACCTTGTCCATGGTTACTCTTTGCTTGAAGTCTAGGCAGGCTTAAAACTCAGCTTACATGGTTTCCAAATGCTTCATGAAATTTTCTTAGCAATGTTAGTCTCATATCTGTGCAAGATGTACTAGAAATTCTTATTGCTTGCAAAATTATATTTCTCATAAATGATTGATGGCTTGCAATTACATTACTTGGTATAGTATTATAGTATGATAGTACAATACTATAGTATTACTTAATACTATTCATATAAAGAGATAATTGTATGAGAGGTAATATTTTAAGCTATATGAACTCCTCAACCTTAAACGTACACATGCTTTTTGAAAAGTAGATTCAGATGATAGAAAGGAAAGAGAGTCTGAAACCATTGGATACTTTGTTAAGCAGATGAGTGGAAGGTTGTGCAGTAAAATAGGGATAAAGATAACCAAAGTAAAGGGGAAATACATAGAAAACTGTCCTAACTTACTTCACAATTTTTGCTTAAGGATCTCCCTCCTACTTCATATAAGCACAGGTAAGCATTGCTGCTTTAAGTCACTGTTGATGTAACCACAGAGGGGCCGGGGGTTTCAGCCAAAGCAAACAACATGGACAATTCAATGAGCCCTCGTGCTGTCAAGACCATGACACCCCTTTGTTGTGGCCTGAAACCTGTCTTCCTACCTTGTCTCCTTGTCCTTCTTGCCTCCCATTGATTCCTGACTTCGCTCCCTCTCAGTTTGGTATCTTAGAACATGGACAGTTTTCTGACTGAATCAAGGCTTCTTTCTTGTGTTTTCTCTCATAAAAGCCTCTGGTTGATACACCTGACTCCTGAAAAACTAGCAGTGGTTCTAGGACCCCAGAGGTGAAACACACTCATAATTCTGGTTTCTGGGATCATGATAATAATCACCTGACTGAGGTCTTGTCTTATAATTCCTTTGAGACAGTCAGTGTTTCTCCAAGGGTGATTCATGGACCACCTGCAGCAGACATCAGCTGATGGGGTTTATTGAAACTGTAGATTCCTGCTCCTAGTCCATAAAAGAACATCTCAGGGTGGACTCTGGGGATAGTTAGGTTTGCTGAAGTTTAAGAATCCTGGGAAAGCTACTACAGTACACTTCTGTAGGACTGAAGTGTTTGAAAAGGATTGACTAACATTTAAAAGGACCCTCCTTCAGAAAAGCAGGACACTCAAAAGGCACAAGGAGGAGGGGATGGGAAACAGCGATGCCCAAAGAGACTGCGAGGGTCTGTTGAAACAGAGCATCAGGCCTGCATCCAGTGGGCACCCACCAGGGATAGGGGAGACTTCATGAGACAGCAGAGCAGGGCGGGGATCACACGTCACGGCTGCCATCCTAACAAGAGACGGTGTGCACATACACACCCGTTGTGGGGAAGTGGCTGCTGATTCCACATCAGGATCAACTTTCCGCTCGATTCCATGGGTATTTACTGAGTGGTGGTGGTTGTGGTTTAGTTGCTAAGTCGTGTCCAGCTTTTGTGACTCATGGACCGTAGCCTGCCAGGCTCCTCTGTTCATGGGCTTTCCCAGGCAAGAATACTTGAGTGGATTGCCATTTCCTTCTTCATTTACTGAGTACTTACTATGTATTTATTATTGAACTATTTCAAAGGGCAGACCCCTTTGAGGAGCTTGTGATTTAATTGGGAAGCCTCTTGGAGAAGAGTCCAAGGAGGGCAAGCAGTCAATTGCTAGGAGGGCATCAAATTTTGTGGTGTAAACAGTGAAGGGAGAAAGTCCGTATGATCTTTGTGTTTTCACAAATAGTGATTACTGCTGATTGTCACTGTGGACTCTGCGAGTTCAGAAAAGGTCACACCCATCTCTCATGTCAGGATCAGTGTCAGAAGCATCATCTTTTGCACAGTGCCACTGTGTTTTCTCCTGCAGGCCCTTGGGTATGGAAACTGCCAGGAACTCTGGCAGTGATGAAGCAGCCTCATGAAGTTTTGTTTGTCTGACGCTTTCTTTGCATTGTTGAAGGGTGCAAGCTGCCAGAATGAATTACAATTCCCTCTGGACTCCACTTGAATTCAGATCCTACTTGGTTAATTAATTTGTTGCTGTCCTTGTTCTACCTCTTGCCATTGTCTTTGTCCATATGGTGCTGGGTTACAGCCTTGAATAATCAGAGATGGCAGCACCTGGCACATGGTGAGAGCTCCATAAATACGCATTATTATCCCTCTTATTGTTCTCATCGTTCCCTCCCCTGATGTGCAAAGTTATATAAGAACACAGAGACATGTTTCTTCTCATGGAATCCTAGGGTTCATGAGACAGTTCAAAGATTATGTAGTTTAATTTAATTAATTTGCTTTAGAATCCTCTCTGCTATATTCCTGACAAATATTCAACCAGGTGGCTCCATCCAGTCCTGTTTTTTGCACCATATTTGTGTCTTCCTGGTCGGCTCAGAACACTGCTTGAGAACATGCGCAAGGTCCCGGGGAGGACTCCCCCAGAATCCTGCACACCTCAGAGGGCCCAGCAGCTTAGTTTATTCTCAGATGCAGAGGTGCTCATGGCTGTCATGTGGCTCCATCTCTAGGAAGTAGCATTCAAACTGGAACTTGATTTTGCTGCTTTTGAAGCAAACTCTCATGTCCCTGTACAGTTTTTTCTTCCGTAGTGCAAGGAGCAGACCTTCAGTACATTCCCCAAACATACTTCTTCTACCTCAGGTTTTCAGACACACCCCATCTGAACTCTGTGTATGTTTGTATTTGTGTGTGTGTGTGTGTGTGTGTGTGTGTGTGTGTGTGTGTGTTTGAGGGGAATTTATAGAAGCAGAAACTGAGGTCATAAGCTCAGAGCAGTTGGCTTGGGGTCAGAATATCTAGATTCAGTTTTCAACTCAGACTTGCTGGTGGCCTTGGGATGCTCACTGAGCTTCTCATCTCTAAAACAGAGATGATAGTAATTATTATGCAGTTTCTTCAGTGACGCCAAGAGATGGGGCTTAGAGCAGTGCTTGTCTCTCATAAGGAGCTCATTTTAATCCCTCATGAACTGAGGCTTTCCTGGGTTTGGCTGAGGTTGTGAAGCTTGAGAGAGTCAACACTGAGAATCACTGGCAAGAGAAATGCCTCCAACTGCTTCCACAAGGGTGGGGGGGAGATTAACTCAAAATTAGCCCTCAATATTTTATTGTCTTAAACATCATGATGGGGGAGGACTTGGACAAGACTTTGGAGATGGTGATGTTCATTTCCTTTATCTGAGTCACGTGTGCAATCTGACTTAGATGCAAAGACCTGCCTGTCAGCTCCGCTGTCCTTCTACTGCAGATGCTGCCTCCCCTTAGTCTGGTTGCTTGGAGGTATTTTTCTTGAGCCTATCTGCCACCTTAAGTGCACAGTCTTGTTGGATGTGACAGATAAACACAATAACAAAACAAAGCCACTTTCTGTTTCATATGTAGGTTTAGATCCTCTCAGCACAGAATGGGGGATTTCAGGGTAGGGAGAATGAGGGAGTCCACAGAGTGCATTCTCAGCCCCGTTCTCCCTCCTCCCATCCCAAATACAAAGCTGCCAGTATCCATCACATCACATCACTCCCTTTCTCAACTCCTTGGCCCCTGGGGCCAGGGTAAGGATTTGTGTTCATGTCAGAAGAGGCCAGGTTCAATGTGAATTCTTGCGTGTCCTGCTACTAATGACCTGCAGCTTCACCCAGAGAGTTTCCCCAGTAGATTTCTCTGTTCCTCTGTAAAGAGAATCCACCTATTTGTCAATTCCACTTTGGACATACTGCAGACAGAATTCTTGTTTTCTCAAATGGAGCAACGTTTGAAATATTGGCATTAGTCAAGAGGAAAGCAGATGACCAGTCAAGACACCCTTTTAGCCCATGGATGCTCTGCACTGGACAGTGGGGAGAAGCAATTACAGAGTTCAGATGCATTAGGAAAGGTAATACTTGGGAAGGTTTTGTGTCCAAAAGTGAGGCCTCAGCAAAATTTCCTGTATGACAGAAGAGAGATATGAGCCCTTCTACTTATCTGACAGAATTATGGGGAAGAATGTGCTGTGCCTAGGGCAGCCTGGGCCAAGGAAGGTGAGTGAGCTTGGGACCCAGACAGATGGATTTAAATCTTGACCCTGCCACATCATGAGTTACTTCATACCTCTCGACCTCAGAAACAATACCTATAAAATTGAAGGTGAGGGGCACAATGTAGGGATCTGAGATTAAGTAAATATATAACAGAACTTTTCACAGTGCCTGGCTTATATGAGCCTTTATTCCCTCCCCTTCCTGTCCCTTGACTTGCCTCATCTTGGCTTATCTTCCCTTGTCTTGCCTTTTCATGTCATAGAAGTTTTCTTGGTGGTGAAGAGTCTTACATACTTGCAGAAGAAAATTTATCCAGCTATTTGAAAGTTGATGAGAGGCTTGTCTACTCAAAACTATACCTTCAGCCTCCCCCTCATTTCCCCAGCTTTGTTACAATATCTAAATTAGTCTATGAGTCACTTTTGGTGGAGTGGGGAGGGGGTCAAGACACAGGAGGTTTCTGTTACACAAATGTTATGTGATGTTAAGCACTAAAAGTCTTTGACAACTAAGCATGGGTTAGCCATTTCAAGAGGATGGAGACAAATGGGCCACAGGAAAAGTTTGCTTAACGGAGGAGAGAAGGTGAGGGAGGAAGCAGAGCTGAGTGGTGCCTCGAAGGAGAGGTATAGGAAGAAACAATAAATTTCACAACCCCCCTGGACTTGTCAGTGATGGTGGGTGATGTGAAGTCATGAGGAAGGTGGAGCCAGGGCAGGAAACAAGTCAGTGTCATATGGAATTGGGGCCTCTACCACGTATTTATGAGAGTTTATGTCTTATGTGTTTTTATTACTACATTTACATCTTGGCTCCCAGAAATGTAAATAGAGATAAAGAGGCTGAAGTGTTTATTTTCCCTCTTCTTCTTTTTTTTTTTTTAGCATCAGAAGTTAACTGTTTGGCGAATGATTATTTGGTATGCACTTAATAGCACCATAGTGTCCAATTCAGCCCATTTGAATGAATAGTATTTCCCCAGGAGAACTTTATTCACTCTGGCTTGATGGCACTAGGAAATAATTTTAGCTTCTAGGCAATATATACTCCTTTCCCTCCCCACTCCATCTCGTTTATTGCTGTAAATACTAAGGCAAGGATTTAAGCACAGAACCCAGGGCTATTTTATCTTGCTCATCATTAGTATTTACATACACAAATAAACATCTCTTATCAAATTGTACCAAGAGTAAAAAAATGACTGTGACTAGCTGCATGTTAATGTATTTACGTATAATGTTGGCATACTCTAAAAACACAGGGTTTGGGTTGTTAATGAAGCATGATTGGGCTAAGAAATATTAATAAGGTCTCCATACAGCTTTTTGTTAGTATCTGAAAGTATTTCTGCATCTCATTTTCATTGGGGAAAGAGAGATGTAACAATTCAGGGTCTAATGGTCAAATGATTCTTCTCCTACCCAGATACTGTCATTAATGCAGCATGATTATATTGATGGATCTTTCCAATTTTGTCAGGTCCTTTTGTGTCATTATTCCTTCAGCTGGTTAGTTTCTGGCTTTCATATCAGCCTTCCCACTCCAACTCTCCCCTCCCCCTAAAAAGCAGTTAACAGTGCTCACAATTCTGTTGCTAATCTTTGGTTTATTAGATCTTTTCCTATAATTGCATTTCAGGGGCTCTACTGAGCTGCAGGAATAGTTGGTGTATGTCAGGTATTATTGTAAGACTTGAGGATGGTAATCCTGGGCTTCACAAGGTAAGACAAATGTGGTATTGGGGAAAAATAGATTGTTGATGGTGAGGCTTAGTAAGAAACATTTGTTTTCCTTCCAGCCTTGGTTGTTAAATTAAATTATGACTTTGAGGAACAGGGGCTCTAAATTCTTTCTTCCTGTCTTGAAAAACATATTCAGCTCGGATTCTATGCTGGGTCCTTTCCCTTACTCTGTCAGTGGCTGGCACCCTGATGAAGACTGCTGTCAGCTTAAGATAAATCATATTTCAAACATATTTTTTTTCAAATTGGACAGCCAAAATTAGTGCAAGGAATGTCAGTCTGTTGCCAGATCTGTCAATATAAAGTTTAGATCACAGTTAGCTGGTGCCAGTTTAGTTAACTACCTGACAAAAAAGGCTCATAATATGCCATGAAGAATGATTTCACTCTTAAAATGATAAATACTCAAAGCCAGCAGGGATCCTGAAGCCGACACTGGCCCTTTTAAAAAGGAGTTGATAACATTATGGAATAATGGAATGGAAGGAAATCTTGACCTGAAAATAGATGGAGGCTGAAAAATTCTATCTTTATTTTACACAACTTATGTACTAGTATAAAAAGCCCCCAAGCACCCTCAGTCTGAAGTGTGCAGAGATTTGTCATGTGATAAATCAGCCTCTTGGTTAGTTCAGGCTGCTTCTAAGGGCTGTGTTGATATTTCAAATTCCAGAAGGACAGAATGCAGCCTCAAGATGGTTTAGCAGTAGATAGACTTCATTGTGCTTCCCTGATGGCTCAGGGGTAAAGAATCTGCCTGCAACGCAGGAGACGTGGGTTTGATCCCTGCGTTGGGAAGATCCCCTGGAGAAGGAAATGGCAACTGCCTCCATTATTCTTTCTTGGGAAATGCCATGGACAGAGGAGCCTGGTGGGTTACAGTCCAAGGGGTTGCAAAGAGTAGGATATGACTGAGAGACTAACCACCACCACTACTATGTTTTGTTGTATTCTTTAGAGTAAGCTCATCTGTGTTAAAAAGTAGAAGCTAAAGAAATAGTTCATACATAGTTTATTTCCTAGTTTTTCATGAATGCAAGGCAGATGTTTCTAGTCAGTTGTGGCTTTCCTCCATGTGACAGTTCAGGGATTCATGCTCGTTTCATCTTGCAGATATACCGTCTTCCAGTCTATTCTCTTAGGTTTCAAACTTGAATGCATGTGTGTATCACCTGGGCAGCTTGTTAAATGAAGATTCTGTTTCAGGAGGCCTAGGATGGCACCTACGAGTTTGTATTCTAGTAAGTGCCAAATGATGTCAATGCTGCTGATTCATGGACCGGACTCAGAGAAGCAAGGAATCTAAAGGGCTCCATCATCAATTATGTCCAGCTGGTGAAAGAGATAAGAATGCGAAGCTTATGGGGGGGTAGTTTCTGTGGGACAGGCTTGGAAATGACATTGTTCGTATCTGCGCACATTTGATTGACCAGAACTCAGAAGATGGTTACACTCCAACTTTTGCGAGGCTGGGAAATGCAGGTCAGCTGTATTTTCGGGAGGAAGAAGAAACACATCTTTGTGAGCTTCCAAAAGTCTTTGCCACATTAGGTAATTTCAGGTGCTAGAGCTCATTTATTTTTATAACCTCATGATAATCCTATACAAGAATTCTTCCTAGATTTTCCTTTTCCTTATCATTTATTATGGGTTTCCCAAGTGGTGCTAGTGTAAAGAATCTATCTGCAAACATAGGAGACATAAGAGATGCTGGTTAGGTCCCTGGGTTGGGAATGTCCCCTGAAAGATGGCATTCTTGCCTGGAGAGTCTCATGGACAGAGAAGCCTGGTGGGCTACAGTCTATAGGGTTGCAAAGAGTAGCACACGACTGAGGTGACTTAGCACACACATGCTTTATTCTAATTAAGAAATAGTAAATTTTAGACATTTTGTAGGAGGGATTCTGAATAAAAAAAATATTTTGCCTCAGAAAAAAAATGTTGACAGTTTGCTCTCCTTCTCTGGGAATGATCATGGCTGGCACTTGTAAATAACTCATTTTTGAAGAAGCCCAAAGTTTCTTTTGAGCCTGGTTTAATTAATCTCGTGGGTTTGAAGTGGAGTTGGGTCTCCATTCCCACCTCTGGAGTGCTTCGGTGTGCAGAACAGATGTGGCCCACGTGTGGCAGCCAGGGCAGCAGCTCTACAGGGTGCTGTCGCCACTGTCAACCCACTCCTAGAGTCCTCCGTGGTTTCTTCTGATGGCAGTACCCATGGTTCTCCTGCTTCTCTGCTCTTATGGTAGGATTTGCCTTATCCCTTAACTGAATAGAATTTTCTCCTAGCTCTATACTCTGTTTGTATTTATTTGGTGCACTTGTCCTTAAAGGATTCGAGATACATTTAGACTGTGTAACTCATTTTAAATAGCTTGGTGAAAAGTTAGCTGAACTCAGGCTCCAAGGACGATTTCAAACAAATGCATATGTTATTGGAGCTGGTCTTCAAACAGAGACAGCAGAGAAATGTCTGTGCAGGGGTCTGTGCATGAGGCACTTATTTGATTTTGCCTTGTGATCACCAGGGCATAATTCATAATTGTGGTGCCTAAGCCATAGGTGGGGAAAATGAAGACTTATTCCTACTATTTTGTGCCAGACTGCAGGGGGAAAAAAACCTAGAGTTTTTTTACAAGGTTTGCGATCATGTCTTTCCAACTTAGAAGTGGTCTGCATGATAAATAAGGCTATAGCAGTTGGTGGTTTTTCAGTCCTAATGTATGTGTTGAGGTTATAAAGGCTGCTTTGGTAAAATGAATTTTTCTGTTGTTATTCCTGTTTTCTAGTCCAAACACCTGGATGAAATCACTTGGTCAGCCTCCAAGAAACCTATAATAAAGAAAGTTTAATTTTTCATTAATAAACTGGCAATTTCATCTCTGTTCCCAAAAGACACATTCTATTTTGTGGTATTTTTGTACAACCGTGACCTTAGAATATGTGTTAAGAAGCTGGGGCAGAAATTTCAATGATGCAGTCTTCACCCTCAAGCTTCCCAACCCCAGTCTTCCCAAAGTCTAGGCTTCTGCAATCCCAAATATCAGTTTCTGTCTTTAATGGTGCCTTTCCTCACATGTTTAGGAAAAGGAGAGTTGATTTCAGTTTACCTTACGAGTCACCTGCTGTCTCTGCTTCTTCAAGGCCAGTTCTATTGAGTCAGTCCCAATTCCACTCTTGTGCTCCATTTGCCTTGCTGCTGATCGCTGCCTTGGATTCTTGGACCACAGTCCTCGCAGAAAGTCCCTCCCTCTGCATAAGCATCAGCAGAAGGTGATTTAAGCCAGACCATAGTTCCTTTGCCTTTCATGTTCCTAGTTTTTCACCCTCCCAAATGCATGTTGTATACGTATACTGTTGTTGTTGTTTAGTCACTAAGTTGTGTCCGACTCTTTTGCGACCCCATGGATTGTAGCCCACCAGGCTCCTCTGTCCTTGGGATTCTCCAGGCAAGAATCCTGGAGTGGGTTGCCATTTCCTTCTCCAGGGGATCTTTCCAACCCAGGTATTGAACCCACATCTTCTGCATTGCAGGCAGATTCTTTACCAACTGGGCCATGGGGTAAGGCCTTATAAGTATATACAACCGATTAATGTGTTGTGGAAACTAAAAGGAACTACATCATAGGAAGAGAAAAATTTTAATTCTGTGCCTCAAGTGAGAGTTTTTATCAACCAAGGGAAAAACATACAGGCATTTAAATGCTGTCTGGCTGTTGTCTCCATCATGTGCCCCAGTTCCTAGCTTGCTCCTGACCTTGTGTCCACCTTCTTGTAAGGAAGAATGCCGCCTTCTTAAAAACTCTCCAGGATGTATCTTGGCTTTCTGTTAGGCTCAGTGTTGTCTCAGATCCCTTTCTCTTCCACATCTGGTAGCCAGACCCAGTAGTTCCAGTAGTAGTTCCCAGTAGTAGAATGAGTACACATGTATTTACATGTATTTACTCACTCCCCAAACAAATACTAATTCTCAAAAACAGTAGTGTTTGGGGCCATGGTAAGCATGGAGCAAAACCTAATCTGCACAGATTCCTGAATTATGCCTGTCAGATTCAGGAGAGATTTCTCCTTAACCGTGGCTTTTTTCATCTTCTAGGTCTAGCTTAGGCCCTTGAATCTCCTGCTTAAGAAATTCATGAGAAACTGAATCCTTTACGCTGAAGCCTATACAGATACCCAGACGAAGGTTTGAAATGACCAGCTCTTGGTATGTAAAAACTGATCAAGTCTGTTGTCGGGATATTGCCACCTGACTCAGCTTTCTTTAGGTTTAAGGGAAGCATTATTTGGGTTGGAGTGGGGAACCGGGGAGGCAGTGTTACCTTTTTCAGTGGCTTTGCTTTACTCCTCTGGTGTGGGGAAACAGCCACTGTTTGCTTGTGGAGTATTTGTAGACAGGGATTTGAAACATAAACATCAGCCTCATTTTCACTCTAATGGCATGAATACATTTTTTAAAATGTGCAAACAGTTGTTAAAAATCACTTTACTTAGAGACACTTAACAGCACCATTCAAGGTCCTAAATCAGGTTAGTTTTATAATATAGCTATGTATTTAATATACATTTTTAATATTCTGGTGTGGATATACTCCAATATATAGTGGTCTAATAACGACTTAGTTGTAAGTCATCAGTTTTGTGGGCCTGCACTAAAAATAGTACAATTCTATGAGTGTTGAGTTTCTTAAACATTGTATGTGTCTTTGAAGTAAGAGACAGGAAGGAAAACTTGAATCCTAAGAATCCTACCAAAAAAGTCATAGAATCTGACTTTTAGAAGTAAACTCTGAAATTATCTAGAAATGAAACTGAGGGCCAGAAAGATTAGATGAAATGATTCTACTGCACAGGATTTAAAAACAATTGAAGGCTATGGCACCCCACTCCAGTGCTCTTGCCTGGAAAATTCCATGGCCGGAGAAGCCTGGTGGGCTGCAGTCCATGGGGTCGCTAAGAGTCAGACACGACTGAGTGACTTCATTTTCACTTTTTACTTTCATGCATTGGAGAAGGAAATGGCAACCCACTCCAGTGTTCTTGCCTGGAGAATCCCAGGGACGGGGGATCCTGGTGGGCTGCCTCTATGGGGTCGCATAGAGTCGGACAGGACTGAAGCGATTAAGCAGTAGCAGCAGCATGGTGTGAAAAGAACAGGAGTGCAGCAACTATTGTTTTATGTTGCCAAAGCCTAAATCAGCCAGTTTAGTAGAGATGAAGGAAACCAACCAAACCAAACAATGGTAGCAAAAATTTACTAGGTGAAACCTTATCCAAATTTGCATACTGCTAAGGGATGTGCTACCGTTCGTGGGATCACAAAGAGTCGGACGCGACTGAGCAACTGAACTGAACTGAACTGAAGGGAGGTGGACATAATAGAACCACATTCCAAACCATGTGAATCACAGAGGTGCTTCAAGAGATTGAGTGTTAAGCACTGGGCTCACTTTGGTTACCACACCTGGATTTTTAACTGCTCTAATTATTAGGATTCTAAGATTTCATTTACACAGAATTTTACTATTTTAAAAAATGCTCAAAAACTTTTGTAATATAAATTTCCATCTATGGACTACAGTTTATTTGACTTGCAAACAATGAATGTCTTTTTTATGCTCATTATTATGATTCCTCTTCTTGTAATTATTCTTGTTTTATTCAACAATATTCTAAATAAGTAGGTTTATTGACTTCAAAAGGTGATAAAGTATATTTTTGCTATAAATATAGGTTATATTGCCAGGCATAGGCAAAAATCAAAACTCCTAATTACCTCTTGATTCTAACAAAAATTTATTGAAATATTTAAAGCTGAATGGTTTAACTTCTCAATAAATGCATAGATAATTTTCCTTTAGTCTTTTCACTTTCTCTTTACGTTCTAGACAGCATGATTTTCCCCATCTTTTAAAATGAGTTCTTATTAATAGAGGATGGGGGATACTTTGTAGACATGGGTCAAAATCTCGATGTCATAAATTGAGTATGAATGCAAAATCATAAGTTTGAAAAACAGTCACTGAGCCCAATATTCTTGGGATTCCTTATAGCTGACAAAGGATCTATTTGGATCCTTCAATACGGTTCCCTGTGGCTCAGCAATTATGAGTGATTTTTCTGTCATCATCCGTTGAAGACAGAGCCATTTAAGACGCCTGGAAACCAGAGGCAGGAGAGAGTGTGGGAATTCATGTTCATGAAGACTGAGCTTTTAGTTTAGTTTTTAGGTTTCAAGTTCTCATAATCATGCTCCTGGACTAGAGAAGACTACAAAGAAGAGGAAGGAAAGAGCAGGAGAAAGGAAGACATTGCTCAGTTGTTTTCATTGTGTCTGTGAATACAGAACATCTGTTTTCTTATCTGTAAATCTTTTGTTAAAGGAAAAGTCTCAATATTTTAAAATGCCATGAGACCTAAAATTAGAAATTTCTAAACAGTGGTTATCAATGCCTTTTCAGCTTCAGAGGGAAAATATATTTATCAAATTCCAAAATATCTGATAGAGATTTATATCTATTCCTAACGATTTTTGCATAGCCTACTTAAATGATCAATTTTGTCCAATAACTCAACACTGGGCTTGAAAGAGGAAAATCTTAATGATTGATTATTGATCCCAAGTCACTAGATTTTGATTTATTTTTTTGAATTAAGCAAAATAATGTCCAGTTAATACTACTTATGGGATTACTTATAGAAGTACTTTTGGAACGCCCATAGAATTTGGGATTTCACAGTTTTACTTGGTGTATGTTCGTGAATCACACATTTTATTAACATATTTCAACTTGTTCTCTTTTCAAAAGCAAATTTTTGGGGGGGTGGTGGTGAGGGGTCAGGAGATTTCTTAATGCAAAATTTACCATGGAAATCTTGAGGGACTTCACCTGATTGAAAACAGGATCCTCATTCTGACAGTTTAATGCATTTTACATTATGATGGTATTGCATGCTTCATAGTTCCTGAAAAAGAGCTTACATTAGGTCTCAAAGTAGCTTCTTTTTCTCTCTGAATTTCCTGATTGTTTTTCTTTTTTTGCTCACATCAGGTCCCAGAGGGGACCCATTTGTAGAGTGGAGATAATTTTACCACTTGGGAAGAATGCATGTTGTTCTCTGCCTTGAGTAATATTGGTTATTTAAGAAGGTGTCTTGTACTGAAAGTGTTTTGTCCAGCTGTGGGATGGCCTCAGAATTCAGCCCCCTGACTACATCCTGGTTCATGGCTCCTTATAGAAATCCTATGTGTAAGTGAGTCTGCCATTTTCCTGGTGTTGGGAGTAAGGACATGCATACTGACACCAGATTTCAGGGTGCCCACCTGTCTCTCCTGTTTGCTTCCCTGGCACATGAAAGGACATATGTATGTACGATATGCACCTCATTTAGTGACCCCCACAAACAATCTAAATTCTGACCCAGAATCCTCCATTAATTTGTTGTGAAATTTTGGATAAATAATTCGATATCTGAGTTTCAATGTCCTTATCCTATACAAGGAAAATCACAGTATCATTTATTAAGTTCTTGCTGCATATTTTAACTTATTTTAGTTCAGTAATATTTACCTGTGAACTAAATATTACTAGTTCCATATTATTCTAAGAAAGTAAGGCTCAGAGAAGGTAGGTGAATTGCCCATTGTCTTCTACCTGGTGAAGGAACTTAGGTTACTTTTGAGCACAATTAATGCCTGACTTCAAAATTAATGCTCTCTCCACTATACCATGCAGCTGCTAGAATATGCAACTGCTCTGCAGCATATTATTATGTAAGGTACATAGAGTGTTCTGAGGGCTATAAAAAGAAGAAAGTTTATTGTTTTTTAATTAATCAAAGTGTTGTTATTAGTAATAATACTCTGACAGGACTAAACATCCAACATGCTTTGGTTTCAGCTTCCTTAGAGCAGCACAGATAGTTTTGTCTGAGAGGCACTCTGTGTAATGTTACTAAATTTATTCAGAATTTTGGCAAATGTAATAGGATTGAGAACAGCAGGCACTGATGTCTATGACTTTGGCTGATAACCTCTTCTGGAATGGGTTATGATAAACTGTTTTTAATCCAAGCCAAATTATCTGTTTGATAACTAGTGAGGAGAGATGGACATTGTCTGAGAAATTATTTTAAACTGATGGGTAAATATTCCCAGGAAGTGAAAGAAATTCTAATCATGATGTAAAAGAAAAGCAGGGCAGTCACAACCTTTATGCACTGCTGAAGTCCTAAGTCAACCGAGGAGACGTGAAGATCAAACTGATGGTATTGTAAAGGTTATATTAGCGTATGACAGAATAAGAATATCTGGCTGTTGATCATGTTAGCTGCTGCTCCAGATTCTGCATATTTCACATTTTATACCCAAGTGCTAAATAAAAATTTGGAACATGAATTACGTTTATTGTGATAACTTCTGATTTTTTTGACCTGGGATACCAAAGTCCATTGTAATTTGCATGGATTACTTCTGCAGCTGTCTGTGTCAGTGCCCTGAAGAATTTGCACTAGTGTGATAAGAGGAGCCTGGAACATAGTTACCCAGAAGCTGCTCCCTCCCTTGGGATTTTAGGTTGCTAGGCTCAAACCAGACTTCCTATTGGGGAAGGAGGAGTAGAGGGATAGGACTCAAAAAGATAGAACATTATTGCTAAGCTCAAGTTCTCCCTCCCTTGGGACATATTCCCTGTACCTACCCACCCCCACCCCGGGCAGTGACAGTTCCTTCTTCTGACCTCCAAAGGTTCAAAGTATACATAGCATAGAGACGAGTATGTTATTATTTTGTATTTCTTATTTCTCTTCCCAATGAGATTTCATGTGCTATAATGACCATTTCTCTCTTCAGTGTTTCTCACAGTGTTTTGTGCTGAGAGTACAGAAGACATGTTTTAAAATCTTGTTTAATTAGTTACATAGCACTTTTTTCTTTCGTAAATCGTGCTTGATCACATTTGGAGATGTATTTTCAATTCTGTAAGTGATTTCAGTAATCTACTTTTGGGAAAAGAAATTTCTTTGTAAAAACCTTGACAGATGTAATTTACAACTTTAAAGTTCCCATCTTAAATCAAACTAAGCCAAACAATGATAGCTAGTAGATAAGAATGCAATTTATATTATTTGTGAATGAGAGGGTGGGTCTGAAAAAATTGAGTGCTCTTGAAAATAAATGATTATTAAATATTTTTAAAAGAAAGTTTCAGTTCAGTTCAGTCTCTCAGTCATATCTGACTCTTTGCGACCCCATGAACTGCAGTATGCCAGGCCTCCCTGTCCATCACCAACTCCCAGAGTCCACCCAAACCCATGTTCATCGAGTTGGTGATGCCATCCAGCCATCTCATCCTCTATTGTCCCTTTCTCCTCCTTCCCTCAATCTTTCCCAGCATCAGGGTCTTTTCAAATGAGTCAACTCTTCACACCAGGTGGCCAAAGTATTGGAGTTTCAGCTTCAACATCAGTCCTTCCAATGAACACCCAGGACTGATCTCCTTTAGGATGGACTGGTTGGATCTCCTTGCAGTCCAAGGGACTCTCAAGAGTCTTCTCCAACACCACAGTTCAACAGCATCAATTCTTCGGCTCTTAAATATATATAGAAAAGAAAGCTTATAAGATGGAAAACTAACCTGGCTTGAGGTAAGGAAAAAAGTCCAAGCAGTGGAGAAGTATTTGTTACAAAGGCAACACTTCCTCCCGACACCATGTTCTTACCCCATGGGGTAAATTAAGTTTTATTTCCATCACCTTTACTCTTTGTCACACTTGCAGAGACTTTTTGTAAATGTAATGGAGGTCACTAATCAGCTGACTTTAAGACAGAGAAAGTGCCCTGGATTATTCAGGTGGGCCCAGTGTAACCACATGATCCCTTAAAACCAGAGCTTCCTTCCATCTGAGGGCAGAAGAGAAGTCAGCTAGTTGGACAATGGGGAATGTTATTGTTAAAGGAGAGCCACAGAGAAATCGCCTGTTGCGAATAGCAGTTCCTGGCTATCAGCCAGTAAGGAAATGGGTGTCTCAACTGTAAGGGACTGAGTCCAGCCAACAATTTGAATGAACTTGCAAGTGTAGTCATCCCCAGAGTTTCCAGAAAATAACACAGGCCTGCCAACACCTTGATATCAGTCTTATGATGATTTTAACCAGAGGAGCCCTCTGAGTCGGGCTGTAACTGGACTTTGACCTACAGAACTGTGAGGCGATAAAATGGATGCTGTGCTAAGCTGCTAAATTTGCTAGGATGGTGATGAAAGAGGAATACACCCCACATCTGTTCCCAGGCAGTTAATAGTTTGATGTGATTCTTTAGACTATTGAATATACTGAAACATTTCTGACTGCAAGTCTTAGTAGTGCAATTTACTTTTATTATTGTTATGAAGAAACCTTGCCAAGCAAGCTAGACTTCTGCTGTGATAATACTGAATGTTCACACTTTCCAATTCACATTCTCAACTAGTCCCATCAATGAGAATTTCTAGTAGTAAAATTTAAAACATCAGATGGAAACTTGCCTCATATGAATATGTTGATTCATTTTACTACTATTCTGTATGTTTTCTGGCTTCTGTGGTGACAGAAACTTTGACTTAAGGCAATGAATGAGCTTTTGACCAGGGACACAAGGACCTATGCAGGAAGGACTCTTTCTGTTAAGGACTCTGGTGGCAAGGAGCAGTTTGAACCATCTTTCTGATCAGGTTC
Organism: Capra hircus; assembly: GCF_001704415.2. NCBI lineage: Eukaryota > Metazoa > Chordata > Mammalia > Artiodactyla > Bovidae > Capra > Capra hircus. Next base: position 91,076,473 of record NC_030809.1, on the reverse strand, counting down.
AGGCTTTATTGAGGAATACCTAAGTGGATGCAATGCTAAAAATATTAGTTTTTTTCATAGTGGGGATGGGGAGAGACTAAAAATAAAGCTGGGGAAGACCTTAAACTTTGTTTTTCGCCTTCCCTTGGATTAGAGCGTGCAGAGCTAGCTTCTGTGTGAAATCTAGGCTGCATTTCCATAGTCACTGAGCTAAAGTGGCTGTTGACCTGTTTGTTCATCCACCCATATGTTGCTATGGGGTTTTTCACTACAGGTTAGCACCCCGTGATTGATGGCCTGGACTTTGGACTCTGTTTGACCTAATCACAGGAGTAGCAGTAATGGAAATTGACCTAGTAAACAGAGAGCTTCTTGAGCTGAGACTCAAGAAAATGTATTAAAATGTCTCTCCATTTTATGGCATTTTAAACTTTGTGTTTTATTCTTACAAATACATTAGGTCATAATGGATAGGCTAGGGTAGGAAGGCCTACTCCAAGGCTATTACAGACATGTCTGGGCCTGTCTGGTGAATAGTGAGGTATCTCTATTTGCATGAGAGCTGGGGAGACTTCAGGAAGAGAAGGACTCAAGAGTGATGGCTTTGACCCAGTAAGAAAGATTCTGAGTAGAGAGGGGACCCCTTGATTTTGAAACAAATGCTGCCTGGATGGCATTGAGGGCTCCTTTTCCTCAGTGGCAGTGCCTGGTGGAACAGTGTAACCACAACCCTAGGCAGGGGCATGGTGCCACATGGCAGTGTGGTAGTCTCTCTAGGAACTCCCAGAAATGCTGACAAAGAACGGAGACTTCAAGTGTTTGAAATGTTTAGTCAACGAGTAGGGCAAAAGCTGGTGAAGTTTGAAATATCATGTGACCTTGACCTGCAGGTTCATGAGACTAGGAAGATTGTCCAGACTCCCAGCCTCCAGGACGGTCTCCAGTGGTTCCTGCTCCCAGTGTTTACACCTGTATGTGGTCCCCTCCCATGTTAAATACAGCTGGCCTGTGAAACCAACAGTGTTTTAGATATGATGGTGTGTGACTGCCCAAGGAAGGCCATGAAGGACATTGTAGCTTCCACCTTTCATTTTCTCATATCACTTGCTTTGAAAGGAGCAGCTTCCATATTATAAGGATGGTTGGGCAGCTCTATGGAGGGGCCTCTCTGTTAAGGGATTGAGGCTTTCTGCTATCAGCCAGGCAAGTGAGCTGTCCTAGGAGCAGATCTTGCCACCTAATCAAGCCTTCAGGTGACTGTAGTGCCAGCTGACATCCTGACTTCATCCTGGGTCAGAATACTTAACGGAGCCTGTCCCAAATTATTTTTTTTTAACCACTAAATTTCAGGTGCTCAGCTTGAGCAAGACAAAATTCCCCACCCATCCTCCAGCCTTTTATAGAAGGAATTTATTTATTACAAACCACTCTCAAATCCTTGATACACAGAAACTGTGAGATAATAAAAATTTGTTTCTTTAAGTTACTAAGTTTGGGGGGGTCATTTGTTATATGACAACAGGCCCAGCCCCCCCATATGTCTGTTATTATAGAGTATAAATCCCATTCTCCAATACATTCTCAAATATTAAGTTTTAAATACAAAATCTGTATCTCATTCATCTTTTTTTCTCCACAGTTCATAGTGCCTAATGTATTTTTTTAAAGAATTTTTTTTTGATGTGGACTATTTTTGAAGCCTTTATTGAATTTGATACAATAGTATTTCTGTTTTATGCTTTGCCTTTTTTTTTGCTGAAAGACATGTTGACATCTTAACTCCTGACCAGGGATCAAACCAGAATCCCCTGCAATGGAAGGAGAAATCTTAACCACTGGACTGCCCAGAGAAGTCCCTAACATATTCTTCTCAATATACAAAGTTTTTTAAAAAAAGAAGTTGCCTTGGACAATTATCAAATTTCCCCATTCCTTTAAAATAGTATTTAAACTGAATTAAAATGTTTCATCCTGATAATTACTGCTCTCAGAAACATCTTACTGTGTGTTAGTGTTAGTGAAACATCTTACTCAAGTTGTGTCTGACTCTTTGTGACCCCATGGACTGTAGCCCATCAGGCTCCTCTGTCCATGGAATTCTCTGGGTAGAATAGTGGAGTGGGTTATTATTCCTTTCTCCAGGGGATCTTCCCAATCTAGGGGTGGAACCCGGGTCTCTTTCATTGCAGGCAGATTCCTTACCATCTGAGCCACCAGAGAAGTCTTATCTATGATACATACACATCTGTAGGAGTGGAACAGAGCTGGGGTGGATAGGAGAAGAGAAGAAGGAAAATCAGGATGGTGATTTTCCTTTATTTATGTCTCTCACTTGTTTCTACTGCTCTTGTAACTTTAGTTATAGCTCCCTAGTCATGGAATCAAGATGACTGGGTTGTGTGGTTGTAGGGAGCTAAGATAGATAATTGGCTGGCTGGCTAGATAGGTAGGTAGGTATATAGATATCCAGATAGAGAAGAGAGATCTTTTACTCACTGCCTTATCTAAGTTTTCTTTACAGTACCACACTGGTAATGAGATGTATTGAGCTTTCCCCTTAAAAGTCATGTTAGTATTTATCCGTTTCTCAGTTGATATATTCATCTGCCAGTTACATCCTCATAACTTTGACAGCAACTTTCTGAAACTGATGTTTAATATGGTGGTGGTGGTGGTGGTTTAGGTGCTAAGTCATGTCTGACTCTTTTGTGACCCCGTGGACTGTAGCCCACCAGGCTCCTCTGTTCATGGGATTTCCCAGGCAAGAATACTGAAGTGGGTTGCCCATTTCGTTCTCCAGGGATCGAACTCACGTCTCCTGCATTGCAGGTGGATTCTTTACTGCTGAGTCACCAGGGAAGGCTTGTTAAGTATGGGAGGTCTTTTAGAAATGTTTCTATATTGGAAGAATGAGATAGAGGAAGTATATGCTTCTAATCACCCCCCTCCCAAATATGGTCTGACATATCTAAGTGTCACTAATGGACCCCAGTTCATTGTCATCATCATGAACATAATGATAATGATGATAATGATAGGATAATAACTATAATGATAATAGATATAATAGAAAGAATCCCAGCCTGGGACCTATGTATTCAGACATGTCTGGAATATCTAGTGGCAGGGGGTGAAGGGTGGGTGAGTGTCTATTTATATGAGAGATCTTGAGTCTCCAGGGAAGAACATACCCTGGAGAGAGACAAATGGGGTGAAGAAACTGGTTCAAAGATGATGGGCCAAGAGTAAGAAGGAAGGTGACCTAGGATGCCACCTGGTATGTTATTCTCAGGCTGAGGTAGCTGCTATGTGGGAAGTAACTAATCCAAGAGGCCTGTGTGCCTTCATTCAGAGGGTCAGTGGATGTCCCAGGGAGAAGTGGCTCCGGTGCTGACAGTTCCTGCAGAAAGAAGAACTGGACTTCCCCTCAGGAAGCTTGTGGCAGGAGAGCAGGCTCTGGCGGCCACTGCACAGATCTGGTGGGGATTAGCAGCAGCACAGGCACCTTTAGCTGGCATCCTTGTAGGTGTGGTGCCATCAGTGGGCATCAGCAGGGTAACAGTGTCAAGGAAGCTCATGGTGTGAAATGAGACCACTGCCTGGGGACTCCCAGACGATTTGTAAAGAATTTGAGGGGAAGTAGAGAAGGAAATGGCAACCCATTCCAGTGTTCTTGCCTGGAGAATCCCAGGGACGGCGGAGTCTGGTGGGCTGCCGTCTATGGGGTCGCACAGAGTCGGACACAACTGAAGCGACTTAGCAGCAGCAGCAGCAGCAGTAACTCTAAAGGACTTCCCAGGTGGCGCTAGTGGTGAAGAACCTGCCTGCCCAAGACATACAGGTTGGGAAGATCCCCTGGAGGAGGGCATGGCAACCCATTCCAGGATTTTTGCTTGGAGAATCCCATGGACAGAGGAGTCTGGCAGACTATAGTCCATGGGGTCATACAGAGTCGACTGAAGCAACTTAGTACACATGCACAGTGATTCTAAAATTGGAGAGGGGTTCTAAAATTAGAGAAATGCTGGATTTCTGATTCTTAGTGTAACTCTGTTTTAAATCAAATCAATATGGACCTATCATGGGAAGTCATTGTTAGAGAAATAATTGTTGCTGTCTACTCTATCTCTGTATAATCTCCATCCAGCAATGTCAAATTTGCTACTGAAAATGCATTCATCTCAAAAGACTTTAGCAGTTAAAATATCACAACACAAGTTACCCAGCTTCTCTGATAGCTCAGTTGGTAAAGAATCTGCCTGCAGTGCAGGAGACCCTGGGTTGATTCCTGGGTCAGGAAGATCTGCTGGAGAAGGGATAGGCTACCCACTCAAGTATTTCTGGGCTTTCCTTGTGGCTCAGTTGGGAAAGAATCCACCTGCAATGCAGGAGACCTGGGTTCGATCCCTGGGTTGGGAAGATCCCCTGGAGAAGGGAAAGGCTACCCATCCCAGTGTTCTGGCCTGGAGAATTCCATGGACAATAATAGTCCATGGGGTTGCAAGGAGTTGGAGATGATTGAGCGACTTTCACTTTCACTTTCACAAGATATGCAAGTGGAAACATCAATCTGATATCTTATTTCCTGTCAACTAAATAAGTATGTTTTAAACCTGATAATGTTTTAATGTTAAATGTTTAATGTTGTTCAATTGCTAAGTCGTGTCTGACTCTTTGCAACCCCATGGATTATAGCATTCTAGGCTTCCCTGTCCTTCACTATCTCCCAGAGTTTGCTCAGACTCATGTGCACTGATTTGGTGATGCCATCCAACCGTCTCATTCTCAGTCATCCCCTTCTCCTGCCTTTAGTCTTTCCCAGCATCAGGGTCTCTTCCAATAAGTCAGCTGTTCACATCAGGTGACCACAGTATTGGAGCTTCAGCTTTAGCATCAGTCTTTCCAGTAAATATTCAGGGTTGAATTCCTTTAGGATTGACTAATTTGATCTCCTTGCAGTCCAAGGAACTCTCAGTATTACTCATTGTAATTGTGTAGGATAACGTATTTTTTTGCCCCTTGGCTTGGTGATGGCTCTCTGACTCTCTTCCAAGCTCTTGCTTGCCAGATGAGAACTGAATAGATCTCCTGATATAATAACAACACTGACAACAACAGCAATAAAATCCTAACCTCAAAGTCTGAATCACACCCCTTCCTTGGGTCAGTGACAATAAATATACTGTAAGATGCCAAGTAAAAGCAGCTGCATGCAACTTCTGCTTGCCCATAGAGTAAGAGTAGGGCTTGCGTGGTAGAGCCCGAGGAACCTTCCTGTTGCAGGTGTGGTTTCTCAGGTGGCCACCAGCTGATCTGTCAAGCAGCCTCCCCACATCCATTGTGCTAACCTCTCTCACACGTAGCCTTGGATTAGCAGGAGGTGTCTATGTAATGCAGCGGAGGTGACAGCATGGCTCTGGGTGTGGTGACGAGGTTTCCAGGATTTCCTGGCCGCTCTAATGGAATAAATATGAGCATGGGCTTTACAACCAAACTTTTCTGGCTCAGAATTGCAACCCTGCCATGTAAACACTATGTGACCTTGGGCAAATGGGCAAATCATTTTTCAACTCTTTCCTTTAGTTTTCTCACCTTTAAAATCAAGATATTTATATTATCTACCTCATAAGATTGTTATAGAAATTGAGTGGATTAATAAAATAAAGCTCTTAGAATGTCACTTGTTTCATTGTAAGCAGCTAAAAAAAGTTAGTCTTATTACTATTTTAATCATTATTCTGTCTACTCAAGGCTATGGTTTTTCCAGTGGTCATGTATGGATGTGAGAGTTGGACTGTGAAGAAAGCTGAGCACTGAAGAATTGATGCTTTTGAACTGTGGTGTTGGAGAAGACTCTTGAGAGTCCCTTGGACTGCAAGGAGATTCAACTAGCCCATCCTAAAGGAGATCAGTCCTGAGTGTTCATTGGAAGGACTGATGTTGAAACTGAAACTCCAATACTTTGGCCACCTGGTGTGAAGAGCTGAGTCATTTGAAAAGACCCTGATGTTGGGAAAGATTAAGGGCAGGAGGAGAAGGGGACAACAGTGGAAGAGATGGTTGGATGGCATCACTGACTCGATGGACATGAGTTTGAGTAAACTCCGGGAGTTGGTGATGGACAGGGAGGCCTGATGTGCTGCGGTCCATGGGGTCACAAAGAGTCAGACACGACTGAGTGACTGAACTGAGCTGAACCATTATTCCTGGGCCAGCTTAGCCTGAGCTGGTCTTGATGAATACTCTATCTTAGAAAGGTCATTGCAGCTCTTAGAGTTTCAACAACAATTTGTGAATATTTTCTTTGGGACCTTCAATTAATAGATTATGTCTAACAATTTCTAATTTCTGTGTCTCCTTTTATTTTTGACTGTACTCTGTGGCATGCAGAATCTTAGTTCCTCAACCAGGGATAGAACCCATGGCCTGCAGAGTCCTACCACTGGACCACCAAGGTATTCCCTCTGTGTCTCCTCTTGTCTCCTCTTTTCTTTCTGCAGTTTCCAAGAGAAAGACTAAAATTCCATAACTCAGATCAAATGACCACTCTTAGCTTAAATAGCTTTGGACAGGTCATTGAATAGAGACATGAAAACTGGGCCCATCCTTGGTGGGCTGCTCTCAGAAGTCATGGTGAACTGGTGGCTATCCCATCTATACCTGTTAAATTAGGCCCAGTAACAATTGCAGAGAATCCATTTCTGTGTGTCTATATGTTGTGTGTGCACACATGTGTGAATTGTTAAACAAGACAGACAAGCATCTGTAAGTGACATAATGTGTCATTTAACAAAACTGCTGGTTGCACTAAAACTAGCACAGTCTTTCCAAAGAGCCATTTCTTTTTAAAAAAATTTATTTATTTTACCAAAGAGCAATTTCTTAATTCCTGGCAATAATAACCTTATAATTTTGCCTAGATTTTGACCTAATCACTTTAATTCTAGAAATTTATTAAGAAAGTAAAAGTTATTATAAGAGATTATTGTAAAGATACAGTTATAAGGATATTCATCAGAACACATTTATAATATAAACATGGAAAGAGCATAGCTATTCAACTAGTATACAGTAATGGTTGAATAGGTGTTGGTGGATCTATGGATGTTTATTCTCAACAGTCAATGAAAATGTTGTAGAAGAACACTTAATAATATAAAATTTTTTTCACAATATATTAAATAAGACAGCATGTTACAAAGTGATATGAGCCATGATTCCATTTTTGTGAGAAAAAATAAAGGAAATAACATTTTAAGAAATGTAATGAAGGGTTTAGTGACCATTCTGAAGTGGTGAGAGGCAAGTAATTTTTATGTTCTTTTTTCTTATCAGAAGTTTCAATTTTCCCCCAATAACTATGTTTTTCCTTTTGTGATAAGGAAAAAAGTACACGGAGTAGTTTAATGTGAACCTGTGAGCCACCAGAATTGGCTAAAAGCTGTCTAGCAGCCTACACCAAGACGCGAACGTTTTTAGGTCCCTGTTTCACTGTGCCCATAAAAGAAAAGCAAATCCAATTGCCTGGGGAGAAACACAGCTCTTTCCAGAACTAAGACCTATGAAAAATTTATTTTGTGGGTCTCTTTAAGGGGTCATGGGTGGTATAAGAGACAATGTATTTATTTCACAGCATCCTGAGAGAAAATACAGTCCTGAGTTTTATAGGGCTCTTTTTCATATTGTTTCTCAACATATGCTGATGAGAGATAGTTAATGCACATCCAGAAAAAACAGATTTATCTAGGAAACCAATATGATGCCATCCAATTACATAATTCATTTATTGGGCTTAATCTGGTGAAGATTTTTCAATAGCTAAAGGAATAGATGGATTGCATATTCTTCAGTCTTCTACTGAGGAACAGAAATTCAAGGTTATTATCCCTGGCAAGTAACAGAGGTTTGCAATTTGATCTCATCTGTTATCTTGTGTAGCTTATCCTTTATCTGTTGGCTGAGCAAAATAATCTGGCAAAAGGGACAACTGTCACCTCTTAATGAAAGTTAGGAGCCAGACAAGGAGATCTTCCTAACTGGAGACTCTGGGCAAGGCATGGTCAGGATAATCCACAGAATTTAAATCTTGAACCACTTTAGCTCATACTCAAATAGGAAGACAAATCAGGCTCAAATATTTTCTTGTAGGACACTGACAAAATACATGTGGCCCATATGGTTTTATAAGCAAGCACAACACAATACCTCATTTGTTAAGACTAAACAGAACCAAATAATAACGGCTATGTTAAGAATCCACAGAACACTGACATGAGTGATATAGGTTTCTTAGTGTACAGTTCAAGACAAAATGATTGTATATCTGGTTTAAAAGGAATGTGTGCTTAGGTAACTGAGTGAGTTGAATGACTTAATTTTGATTCAATTAGGTAAGAGAGGACATTTACCTAAAAGAGTTACTTTTTTTTCAGAATGGCTTCTTTATGGTTCTTTTTGATATTAATTAGTTGCTATGGTAGCCATTAAAATGATTCCCAGTTCTTTACTGTGTTATCTGCAGTGAAGAGGACACATTCTCCCTGAGACCTGCTAGTAATTGTGGAGTATTTGCTGTAACCATTAGGGAGATTATCATGTGGTATATTTTCCATCTCTCTGTTTCTGCCATTCAAAAACATGTTTATATTATACTGGGAGTTCTGTGCTTTGTTCTGACCGAAAAGATAAACTCCTGATGTAGTAGGCTTTACACTGTTTCCCATCTCCCAATCAGGTTTACACAAAGGCAGAAGTACAGTGCTTGCTGATTTTGTCCCTGGTCGAGGGAATGTAAGGAGAAGAATATGGCGTCTTTTTAGCAGGGTTTCTTGCACAGATTCTCTATAGGGCTGTCCTCACTGCTTACCAGCTAAGTACTGTGATTGTGCTTGTTGCAAAATTAAAAATGCTTGCCCTGTTGATTGATTGAACTATGAACTACTGCAACCCTTGGAAATTCAATGAATTTCTTCATGGTAATTATGGTTACAGTGCTTAAGTGTTACCAGGTGTATTAAAAAGCCAGATGTTGGACGAGGCAGTCTGGCATAGGGCAGTCAGAGGCCCCTTGATCATCCGGGGAGTTACATATTTTCTGCCAGTTTCACTTAAAATTCTATTGATGAAAAGGGGGAGAGCTGGTAAGATATGCATTTGAGTTAGAATTTGGCAAATTATACTTGTTTAAAATATATAGGTATAAGCCTCCTATCATATACTTGTGACTGGCCTGGATTACTGCACCAGGCTTCTAATCAATCTCTCTGTTTTCTACCTTGTTCTCTCTCTTTTTAAAACACTGCTATTTTTTTCCCATAATTTTATTTATCTCTAGTTGCCCTGGGTCTTTGTTGCTGCATGGACTTTCCTGTAGTGAAGTGAGCAGTGGCTACTCTGCAGTTGCTGTGTGCAGGCTTCTCACTGCAGGGACTTCTCTTGTTGTGAGCAATGGGCTCTAGAGAGCACAGGCATCAGTGGTTGTGGCTTGCAGGCTCAGAAGGTGCAGCTCGTGGGCTCCAGAGCACAGGCTCAATAGCTGTGGCACATGGGCTTAGTTGCTCTGCAGCATGTGGGATCTTCCCAGACCAGGGATCGAAACTGTGTCTTCTGCATTGGCACGTAGATTCTTCACTGCCCCCAGGGAAGCCCCTGCTCTGCTCCCTTGCAACCTAGTCTGTGCCCTGAAGCAGAGTGATTATTTGAAAATGCAAATTTTGATTGTCTTTCAGTGGCTTGCCACTGTCCTCAGACTAATACCTGGATTTCCTCATGTGTAAAAGACCTGATGTGACCTGGCTTCTGCCTATATCTCATCCTCACCTCTGAGTTTGCTACCCCAGCCATCTTCATACTTCCCCTCTACCCAGTGATGCTTTGAAATTGTAGGGCTGTTTCTCTCCTGGTGTTCTCATAACCTATTCCTCTACCCGGAGCAATTAACCACTACCCAGCCAATTCTCCTGGCTAAATGCTTGCATATGAGTCTCTAACAGGGTTTTCTGTACCTGAAGTCTTAGTTAGGATCCCTGCCTGTGTCTCCTACACCAGCCCAAGAGCCTCTGTCTTCTGTGGAACAGTGGTCATTGCCTTTTCAGTGGTTCTTCACGCCTGGAAGTTTCTTGAGGACATGTGCCAAGTCACTTTTTATTATGGTTATATTTCTAATACCTACTTCAGTGCCGGCATTTATTTGCCAGTTCAATGGTTTGTTGGATGACTGTTTGGCAGAAAGCTGTCAGAAGCACAAATACAGGATTGTTTCTGATCATGGAAATATGATGTAAGACTCATATGGGTCAGGTAATAGAGTATAGAGTGGAATAGAGCAGCAGAGTGCTCTGGGAATTCAGAGGAGGGAGAAAGTACCACTGTGGGTATTTGAAAGGACTTCCAGGCAAAGGGAATTTTCAAATTGGGCTTTGGACAGTTTCAGTTATTTTGACTGGGGAGAAATGCATTTGAGGACACTGGAAATGAAACTAAGGCAGACAGCTAGGGGAAGTAGCCATGTTTGGAGAGAAATGGCATTTAGTTCAGTCTGGCTGGAATTTAGGATGGGTAAAGGGATTATTGGAGAATGTGCTGGCAAAGCAGATCTGGCCACATAGTCAAGGCCAAGAATGGCGGCTCACAAGGAACACTGACTGCATGCTGAGTGGATGACACTTATTTTTAAAGATTAACAGAGGAAGATAAAAGAATATGGTCTTTTTTCATTGTGTTGTGTCCTTCACTATTACTTACTATTACTTGTAGGGACATCAGTGTGGGTGTCAGTGCCATTCTTGTTTTATTTTAACAGGAAGATTTTAATGATGTTTATTATAGAACTGCTGGGCTTCCCAGGTGGCTCAGTGGCAAAGAATCTGCCTGCCAATGCAAGAGACACAGGCTCAATCCCTGGGTCAGGAAGATACCCTGGAAAAGGAAATGGCAACCCACCCCAGCATTCTTGCCTGTAGAATCCCACTGACAGAGGAGCCTGGCAGGCTAGAGTCATGGGGTCACAAAGAGTCAGACACAACTTAGCGACTAAACAACAACAGCAAATTTGGAACTGACGGAAAACATGAAGTTTTGTGTTTCTCCTGGAGTCCTGCTTTATGTATCGCTTCCCCTTGGTGCATTTTAAATATCATCCACAATACTCTTTAGAACAAAGTGGGATATAAACAAATAAAAATATTAGATTATGTAATTATCGAATAAAACAGGTGAACAGAGCTAGAAAGCTTATGCTGCTAGTTTTCACAATTAATCCTTGTCAATGGAGTTAAAGCCATGAAGCTTGTCTCTCTTACTCCATCACAGCCAGCTTCTTACTCGAGATCTGCTATGAGTTTGGAACTTCATCTGAAGACAGATACAGGGCGGGAAGTTTGGATAACATCCAGAGAAAAGCAGTAAAAATGATTAATAGCTTAGTAAATAAGACCTCAGAGGGATGTTGTTTAAAGAAGTTGAGAATCTTAATCAATGGCAAAAGAATGGCTTAAATATCTTAAATCACAGTATTTTTATCTTCATTTTCACAGTGAATACATGGAGAAGTGAGCTTAACTTGTAGCAAGCAAACTCAAGTTAGACCAAACAGGAAAAAAGACTCACGATATTAACATTTACTTCAATTCAGTTCAATTCAGTCACTCAGTCATGTCCGACTCTTTGCGACCCCATGAATCGCAGCACGCCAGGCCTCCCTGTCCATCACCAACTCCCAGAGTTCACTCAGACTCACGTCCATCGAGTCGGTGATGCCAGTCATCTCATCCTCTGTCATCCCCTTCTCCTCCTGCCCCCAACCCCTCACAGCATCAGAGTCTTTTCCAATGAGTCAACTCTTTGCATGAGGTGGCCAAAATACTGGAGTTTCAGCTTTAGCATCATTCCTTCTAAAGAATACCCAGGGCTGATCTCCTTCTGAATGGACTGGTTGGATCTTCTTGCAGTCCAAGGAACTCTCAAGAGTCTTCTCTAACACCACAGTTCTAAAGCATGAATTCTTCGGTGCTCAGCTTTCTTCACAGTTCAACTCTCACATCCATACATGACTACTGGAAAAACCATAGCCTAGACTAGACGGACCTTTGTTGGCAAAGTAATGTCTCTGCTTTTCAATATGCTATCTAGGTTGGTCATAACTTTTCTTCCAAGGAGTAAGCATCTTTTAATTTCATGGCTGCAATCACCATCTGCAGTGATTTTGGAACCCCAAAAAATAAAGTCTGACACTGTTTCCATTGTTTCTTCATCTATTTCTCATGAAGTGATGGGACCGGATGCCATGATCTTCGTGTTCTGAATGTTGAGCTTTAAGCCAACCTTTTCACTCTCCTCTTTCACTTTCATCAAGAGGCTCCTTTGTTCCTCTCCACTGTCTGCCATAAGAGTGGTGTCATCTGCATATCTGAGGTTATTGATATTTCTCCTGGCAATCTTGATTCCAGCTTGTGCTTCTTCCAGCCCAGCATTTCTCATGATGTACTCTGCATATAAGCTAAATAAGCAGGGTGACAATATACAGCCTTGACGTACTCCTTTTCCTATTTGGAACCAGTCCAGTTCTAACTGTTGCTTCCTGAGCTGCATATAGGTTTCTCAAGAGGCAGGTCAGGTGGTCTGATATTCCCATCTCTTTCAGAATTTTCCACAGTTTGTGGTGATCCACACAGTCAAAGGCTTTAGCATAGTCAATAAAGGAGAAATAGATGTTTTTCTGGAACTCTTTTGCTTTTTCCATGATCCAGCGGATGTTGGCAATTTGATCTCTGGTTCCTCTGCCTTTTCTAAAACCAGCTTGAACATCAGAAAGTTCACGGTTCACGTATTGCTGAAGCCTGGCTTGGAGAATTTTGAGCATTACTTTACTAGTGTGTGAGATGAGTGCAATTGTGCAGTAGTTTGAACATTCTTTGGCATTGCCTTTCTTTGGGATTGGAATGAAAACTGACCTTTTCCAGTCCTGTGGCCACTGCTGAGTTTTCCAAATTTGCTGGCATATTGAGTGTACCACTTTCACAGCATCATCTTTCAGGATTTGAAATAGCTCAACTGGAATTCCATCACCTCCACTAGCTTTGTTCGTAGTGATGCTTTCTAAGGCCCACTTGACTTCACATTCCAGGATGTCTGGTTCTAGGTGAGTGACCATACCATCGTGATTATCTTGGTCCTGCAAATCTTTTTTATACATTGGTTTAACACATTTGCAGACTGAATTATTCATTTAGAATAGAGGTGGTTACTAGGAGCTGAGGGCTGGAGGAAGTGGGAAGATGTTGGTCAAAGGAGCCAAATTTCCAGTTGTAAGATGAATAAATTCTGGGGTCCTAATACAGAGCATTAGTGAAGTGAAGTCGCTCAGTCGTGTCTGACTCTGCGACCCCATGGACTGTAGCCTATCAGGCTCCTCCGTCCATGGGTGTTTCCAGGCAAGAATACTGGAGTGGGTTGCCATTTCCGTCTCCAGAAGATCTTTCCAACCCAGGGATTGAACCCAGGTCTACTGCATTGTAGGCAGATGCTTTACCATCTTAGCCACCAGGGAAGTCCCATAATTTAGAGCATTAGACTATAGTTAATAACACTGTATTATGCACTTAAGAGTTGCTAAGAGAATAAATCTGTTCTCACCACAAAAAAGAAACGCTAATTCTGTGATGGGTTGAAGGTCTGTTGGTAATTGTTTTGCAATATATAAGTATATCAAATCAACATTAAACAAGTTATATATCAGTTATATCTCAATAAAGCTCGAGGGAAAAAAAAATAGAAGAGATGCCTGTCTGAGATGTTTTAGGCAAAGTAATGAAGAACCACATTTCCATGGATTTTTCTGTCCGGGTTTGTTGTTGTTACTGTTGTTTCGTAACATAAATCTCTGAAAGAGCTAGGTGTCACAATTTGAGTTCTCTGGAAGCAGATGCTGGGGTAGTTAGAAGAGCGAAATATTTATTGGGGAGAGAACCTGTGAATAGGCGTGAGAATCAGGAGTGGGCAGAGAGTGCTGTTAGTTTGTGTGCCAGCCTAGAAAAGTGTTTGCCAGCCAAGTGGGAAGTCAGAACACAGCATGCCCAGTCGAGGGATGCTGCCCTGAGTGGAAACGGCAGACCTTTGTATCTCTGCTTTGTTCAGTCGGTGGCTGGAAGCTGCTGCAAGAAGAGCATGCCCTTAGTTGCCACTGTCTGGCTCAGTCATTTGCTGGGGGCCACCCTACAAGTGGTGTGATGTCAGCTGGAAGACTGAGGCAGCCTCTGATGGACTACCAGCTGGAGGCTGAGAGGGCGCTGTATCCCTTACAGCTGGGCAGCAAGTCCTTTCTGGAAGGGGAATAGGAGTGCTGTATCTCTCTGAGTGCCACATGGTGAACAACACACTTCTCTTTGATTGCAGTTCAGTAAATATTTTTAAAAAGCCATCTTTCACAATCTACAAATTGTTATTGAAATATTCACTTTTTTTTTTTATGGAGAGTTACATGAGGTAGCCAAATGCACCTAAGTATGAATTATTAGGTTTACCTAATGAAAGACCACAGCCTAAGAATAACAGTGGGCATTCAAAATCAGACATTTTACCCACATTATTTATAACCTTCCAATAACCTTGCAAGATGGGGACTATGATTCAGTTTTTCAGTTGAAGAAGCTGTAAGTCACATTGTTTAGGAGATTTTTTTCTGTAACCTTTGGCTATTAAATGGCAGAGCTGATATGTTAGGTTTTTATATTATTCTGAAGGTACTTAGCATTTTACCAAGATGACTGATGCAAAAAATTACAATATGACTGCCTACATTGTATTTTGTCAAAATAATTCTTATGTACTTTGGTCCAGATTCTGGGGATGTTTGATATAATCTTTATTGTAGTAAAATAAAACATATGGTTTTTGGCATACACTTAACAGGGTAGAATTAAGTTTTGACTGGATTCTTTGTAACACTTGGGTAATTGTTTCCTGTATATGTATATATGTTAACTGACCACATTTGCTTGAGTTATGTCTCCTTTCCATAGGATCTTGGGGTTTAGAGATCCCCTTTTTATTTCTAGCTTTATATATCATTTACCTAATCTTTAAAAATAAGATAATGTCACAGTCAAAATATAAAGTTCAAGCAGACTATGACATCGACTGTAAGGAATTTCTGAATATAAAATCAATCCTCCTATCTCTAATTTTTTGGTATTTTATGCACAACAACATATGTTAAGCATCTCAGTAATGTTCTCTTAATATTTTTAACTGATGAAATTAACTTCTTTCTTTTATCTAGAGGTCATTAGAACCAGCTGTGTGATCAAATACTTACATCTAAGGCTAGAAAAGTGATACTGCAACTTGTTTAGGTATTTACTGATGGGTAAATTCAGCAACAGGGCACTTCATAAACTCACATTTAATTCATTCAGATTTCTTAAGAATCAGCCTCAAATCAGACTAAAATTTGTTTTATTGAATAAAGTAGCCATGTGAACAATTTGGAGGAATTGACTGTTTATTCCAAAGAAATGTTTTTGAAGAACTTTACCATGTTACATTTTATTGCTAATGATGCAACTGGATAGCTGCCATCTTTGTACTGAGGTGAAGACACCATCTGTGAGATAATAGAAAAATATATATTGGTCACTGACACTGATTCTTGGCAGAGAGCTCCTAAAACCCTTATAGATTCCTAAATGATAAGAGTACAGGAGTATCTTTTGTTCTAATATTTGGTCTTCGATCTTGGATTCTTAACAAAGAACTCCTAAATAATTTGGAATTCGCTAGGTGATAGGAATGTTTTTTGTTCTATTGAGGTGATTGTTGGTGGGCTTCTGGATGGGGCTGCTTACCACAAACACCATGTCATAATCAGAAGCTTGGAATTTTCAGCCCCACTCTCCATTCTCCAGAGAGGGGAGAGGAGCTGGAAATGGAGTTAGTAACTGATCATGTCTCTATGAGCAAACCTCCATAAAATCCCAATCGTGTGTGATTTGGAAAGCTTGGTGAACACATCCACATACTAGGAGGGAGACATACCTCAGCTCCATGGGGACAGAAGCTCCTGTGCTCAGGATCCTCCCAGACCTTGCCTTATGTAACTCTTTATCTGGCTATACAAATATGCGTGCATGTGTGCTAAGCTGCTTCAGTTGTGTCCGACTCTTTGCGACCCTATGGACTGTAGCCATGCCCTACTCCAGGGCATCTTCCCTACCCAGGGACTGAACTTGCATTGGTTATGTCTCCTGCATTGGCAGGCGGGGTCTTTACCACTAGCACCACCTTGGGAGATTCTATTCATATATATCCTTTGTTATATTCCTTAAAAAAACTGGTAGGTGTAAGTGTTGCCCTGAGTTTTGTGAGCTATTCCAGCAAATAATGGAACCCAGTGAGGAGCAGGTAATGGGAACCTCTAATTTGTGGCTGTCAAACAAAAGTTGTGAGTAATCAGGGGAACTACATGATTGCATCTGAAACTGGGGACAGTCTTGCAGAGCTGTGGGATATGATAGTATCTCCAGGTAGATAGAGTCAGCATTGAGTTAAATTGTGGGACACCCAACTGGTGTCACAGAATTGCCTAGTGTGGGAAAAACTCCCACACTTCTAGTGTCGGAAATGTGAATGTGGTAGTCATATGAGAGTAAAAGAGAAACGCAGGAGAAGGGCTGAGTTTTTCCCAATTCACTATCACCTGTCCATTTAAATTCCATGTTATGGAGTTCTGATTTCTACAACCCTATTTGTCTCTGAAACAGTTTCCAAAACGCACTACAGTGTGTATGTGTGTATGTCTGTGTGTGCAGGCAAGACTAGTTCAGTCAGTTCAGTTCAGTTGCTCAGTCCTGTCTGACTCTTCGTGACCCCATGGACCACAGCACGCCAGGCCTCCCTGTCCATCACCAACTCCCAGAGTTCACTCAAACTCATGTCCATTGAGTCAGTGATGCCATCCAACTGTCTCATCATCTGTTGTCCCCTTCTCCTCCTGCTTTCAATCTTTCCCAGCATCAGGATCTTTTCAAATGAGTCACCTCTTTGCAACAGGTGGCCAAAGTATTGGAGTTTCAGCTTCAACATTGGTCCTTCCAATGAACACCCAGGACTGATCTCCTTTAGAATGGACGAGTTGGATCTCCTTGCAGTCCAAGGGACTCTCAAGAGTCTTCTCCAACACCGCAGTTCAAAAGCATCAATTCTTTGGCACTCAGCCTTCTTCACATTCCAACTGTCACATCCATACATGACCACATGAAAAACCATAGCTTTGATGAGACGGACCTTTGTTGACAAAGTAATGTCTCTGCTTTTTAATATGCTGTCTAGGTTGGTCATAACTTTCCTCCAAGGAGTAAGAGTCTCTTCATTTCATGGCTGCAGTCACCATCTGCAGTGATTTTGGAGCCCCCAAAAATAAAGTCAGCCACTATTTCCACTGTTTCCCCATCTATTTCCCATGAAGTGATGGGACTGGATGCCATGATCTTAGTTTTCTGAATGTTGAGCTTTAAGCCAACTTTTTCACTCTCCACTTTCACTTTCATCAAGAGACTCTTTAGTTCTTCACTTTCTGCCATAAGGGTGGTGTCATCTGCATATCTGAGGTTATTGGTATTTCTTCCAGTAATCTTCATTCCAGCTTATGCATTATGCAGCCCAGCATTTCTCATGCATATAAGTTAAATAAGCAGGGTGAAAATATACAGCCTTGACGTACTCCTTTTCTATTTGGAACCAGTCTGTTGTTCCATGTCCAGTTCTAACTGTTGCTTCCTGACCTTCATATAGGTTTCTCAAGAGGCAGGTCAGGTGGTCTGGTATTCCCATCTCTTTCAGAATTTTCCACAGTTTGTGGTGATCTACACAGTCAACAGCTTTGGTATAGTCAGTAAAGCAGAAATAGATGATTTCTGGAACGCTCTTGCTTTTCTGATGATCCAGTGGATGTTGGCAATTTGATCTCTGGTTCCTCTGCCTTTTCTAAAACCAGCTTGAACATCTGGAAGTTCACGGTTCACGAATTGCTAAAGCCTGGCTTGGAGAATTTTGAACATTACTTTGCTAGCGTGTGAGATGAGTACAATTGTGCAGTAGTTTGAACATTCTTTGGCATTGCCCTTCTTTGGGATTGGAATGAAAACTGACCTGTAGCCACTGCTGTTTTCCAAATTTGCTGGCATATTGAGTGCAGCACTTTCACCAGCATCATCTTTTAAGATTTGAAATAGCTCAACTGGAATTCCATCACCTCCACTAGCTTTGTTCGTAGTGATGCTTTCTAAGGCCCACTTGATTTCACATTCCAGGATGTCTTGCTCCAGGTGAGTGATCGCACCATCATGATTATCTTGGTCGTGAAGATCTTTTTTGTACAGTTCTTCTGTGTATTTTTGCCACCTCTTCTTAATATCTTCTGCTTCTGTTGAGTCCATAGCATTTCTGCCATTTATTGAGCCCATCTTTGCATGAAATGTTCCCTTCATATCTGATTTCCCCTCATCCTTAAGAAGCAGAGATACAGCCTGTATTATACTCTGTTGGTCCATTGACTATAGTTAACACATTCTGTCACCTTTTTATTTAGTTGAATATGGTCCCAATAAGATAAGGTACTCCTGATATCTGTGAAAGTGAAAGTGTTAGTCCCTCAGTCGTGTCCAGCTGTTTGTGATCCCATGGATTGTAGCCCACCAGGCTCCTCTGTCCTTGGAATTCTCCAGGCGAGAATACTGGAGCGGGTTGTCATTCCCTTCTCCAGAAGATCTTGCTGTCTCCGGGGTTGAACGCAGGTTTTCTGCATTGCAGGTGGATCCTTTACCATCTGAGCCATCAGGGAAGTCCCGGTTTTGGCCTCTGATCTTATTTGGAAACAGCATGTGGGCAGGTGTGGTTCAATAAAGGATCTTGAGATGAGATGATACTGGTTTTAGCATGGGCCCTGAATCCTGTGACTCGTTTCAGTTCTAGCATCTTATAAAAGAAAGGAGAGGGAGCCTTGAGACACAGAGTGGGAGCTCAAGTGAAGATAGAGGTGGTGTTTGAAGTGACTGAAGAGGTGTGTCTCCAAACCAAGGACTGTGCGCCGCTACCAAGAAGGTCAGAAGCTGCGAGAGAAGAAATTTCTGTTGTTTTAAGCTACTGAATTTATGGTATTTTGTTACATTACCCCCAGAAAACTAGCATATACTCTTACTCTCAGAACCGTGAGTTGTTCTGAGTTGACTAGGTGAGATAGACCATCAAGTGTGAGGGGCAACACTTGCTTGTGAGGTCATCTCTCCATAGGGTGATCAGGGAAGGTCCTCACTGCTTCCCAGCTAAATTTGTTTACATAGCACTCTTCAGCACATGGCATACTTCATGTCATATTTTTCTAATTTTTAAAAATTGAAGTAGAGTTGACTTATGTGTTTTTCTAATTTTTATTGTTTATTAATGTCTTTTTCCCACTAGATGATAAACTCCATGAGAGCATGGATTTTCGCTTGTTTTATTCCTTGTTATCTAGACCAGTGATGTAATGAAATGACTAATTCAGGAGGATTATCGGTTGTCAGTTATCAATTTAGTGAAGGTTTATGATGAAACACTTGTATAACCCCAGAGTAACACTACACAGATTACTTTCAGGTTGTAAAGGGGAAAATACTGCTATTAAATAGAGAAATCAAATTATCACCACCCTAATATAGTGGTTAATCTTAGTATCATCAGTGGTAGGCAACTAGATAGTACATTGTGTTTTCTTAGGTGATGTAAAATGAAGTTGGTAACATTACTTATGATACTGTGTAGCCACATGTGGTTAACTTAAATCCACAGAGTATCCTTATAGCTCTCAGTTATTAAGTAAGGAACAAGCTAAATTTCACCACAGAGAAGAAATCAGACAAATTCAGAAGATGGTATATCCTGTAAGATGACAGTTCAGAGTCATTAAAATAAAGGGTTTGTTCCAGATAAGAAGAGACACAAGGAATAAAACAACTAGGTGCAGTGTATGGGCTTGATTTATATAGATCAGTCTTAAATGGAACATTTGGTCCATGAATAGAATTTAAGTTCTCATGTAAGGTGAGATGGACATTTTTTGAAATAAATATAATGAATGTGAACTGGAAAAGTATAGGAATATTGAGAGTATTATCTTATTTTGATAAAAATACAGTGTTCCACTGTTCAATAATTATTTCTATTTTATATAACAAGTTACCTCAGTTATATTCAACTCTTTGTGACCCAGTGGACTGTAGCCCTCCAGGCTCCTCTGTCCATGGGGATTCTGCAGGCAAGAGTACTGGACTGGGTTGCCATGACCTCCTCCAGGAGATCTTCTCAACCCGGGAAGAGATGAACACTCATCCCTTATGTCTCTTGGCATTGGCAGACAGGTTCTTTGCCACTAGCACCACCTGGGAAGCCCCAAGATAAATGGTTAAAATAGTATGTATAGAACAATAATAAAGGGAAATATACACATGCAGATTTTTTTTAAAATTAGGCACTTAGCTCATAGATTTTTTTGAGTTATTGTTTCTGGATGAAAGGAAGGAAAATTGCCTTTGGGGTACAAGTGAGAGAAGGGAGTGGGTACACAGAGACCAAAGTGCTTCATGTTTCAAGTCATAAACCTGCCACCTACAAAAAGGTTAACTGTTACAATTAGTTTGAAGAGCTGTAGGCCCAGAGTAAGTTTTATAATTGCATGCTTTTAAATTCTCAAAATTTCTGGACCTAAGTCAAATTGAGCTTCCCCTAGTTGACCTAAATTAGTGAGTTATATTAACTCATACCATAACTAGCTCCATTTGTTCATTATGTTTCAAAAAATCTGGAAATTCTCTTTTAATCTTTTTAAAATTTAAATGACTCTACCCCAAAAAGACAGAATCTCAGTATTTGATCTAGAGTTTTATACGCTCTAAGTATTTTTTCTTCTTTTCCTTCCTGCCCCATCCCTGCTGTGTTTCCTTTCTTCCTTCCTTTTATCCATCCCTCTCTCCCTTCTGCCTTCTTCCTCTTTTCAGTCTCTTGATTTACATCATCTACTAACACCATGGGCTTCCCAGGTGGCTCAGTTATAAAGAATCCACCTGCCAAGCAGGAGATGCAGGTTCGATCCTTGTGTTGGGAAGATCCCCTGGAGAAAGAAATGGCAACCCACTTCTGTATTCTTGTCTGGGAAATCCCGTGGATAGAGGAGCCTGGTTGGCTGCAGTCCATGGGGTCACAAAAGGAGTCGACATAACTTAGTGCATAAACAACAACAATCAATACCATATTCATTTCAGATTTTTTTTTAAAGAAAAAATTCAAAGCCCCTGATTTGAAAGCCCCTGATTTCATTCCTATCTGTTTCTCTTCAGAGAGAAGCGCTTCCAGTGGTTTTTTTTTTTTTTTGTATGCATGATTTTATACTGTTAAATAAGTATAAACAATCTTTCACTGTTCAGTAAAGCATACATTTCCATAAGTTGTTTTGATAATGTTTTTGCTTGTTTTGGGGCTGTATATATTATACTGTACAAATGCTTTGCAACTCTCTTTTGTTAGTGTTATATTTTTGAGATTTATCCATGTTGCCATAAATAGCTAAATTTAGTTTGTTCATTTTAGTTGCTAAAATAGTGTTACATTTTATGAATCTATCAAAATATATCCTTTTAAAATTTAAATATATTGGGCTATCTGTTGTTTTGTTTCCATAAACATAGCTGTAAGTAGCATTTTAAAATGTCTTCTTTTGTGCATGTTAGAGAGTTTCTCTAAGATATATACATATGAGCAGAATTACTAGTATGAGGCTGTGTGTATCTTCACCTTTTCTAGACATGCTGAATCATGCTCCCAAGTGGTTTGTTCCAGTTGCCATTTCCTTCTCCAAGTTCTATCAGCAGTAAGTGAAAATTCCTGTTGTATTGTATCTGGCCAATAATAGGTGTTTTCATACTCTAAAAATTTGCCAATTTCGTAATTGTGAACTGATACCTAATTGTTCTATTTACCTCATTCCTAATAAGATTAAAAATCTTTTCACATATTAAGTGACCAGTGGATTTCCTGTTTTGTGAGCTGCCCATTTTTCTGTTGGGTGATTGATTTCCATGCATTTTTTATATGTTCTAGGTGCTAATTCTTTGTTAGGTACATGTGTTGCAAATATTTTCTCCCAGGCTGTGACTTGCATTTTCACTATTTGTAATTGAATCTTATTGTAAAAAAAGCTTATTTTTAATATAGTGTATCTAGTGATCTTTCGTCATTTGCGCTTTTCTGTGTTTTGTTTAAGAATATACTTTAACATCATTTTATCTCCTTTATTTTTTTCTAGAGTGGTTAAAGGTTTGCTTTTCACATTTAGGTTTTTAATCTCCCTGGGTTATTTTTAATATGTGATAGTATTAAGTAGCGAATCATATGGGTATCTTATTTTCTGATCACCACGTGTCTATTAGCCCTTTCTTTTTCCGTTGTAATTAAACCTCTGTCATATATCAAATATCCACACATGAAGTTGTACTCTAGTTTCGTTGATCTACTGAGAGTCTGCCATACTTTCAGTACTCTGATTTATAAATGGGATCAACTTTCTGTATTATGCTAATTAGTTGTTACAATTATAGAGATACCAGGTTTTGTATAATAAGTTGCATTTGCCAGTTTTTCTCAATTCTTTCATTAAGGGTTTTCCTACTGACTTGAATCAATGAGGCCTAGATCCTACTTTCAACTTCATTAATAACTAGTTCTGTGACCTTGGGAAAGTTACCCATGTCACTAACCATCAGCATTCTCTTTGCAAAGAAGCAGGTCTTATTACCTAACTCACAAAGTGCAGTTGTTGTTGTGAAGGTTAAATAGGAAAGTGAATGTAGATAGTGTAGAGACCCCCAAAATGTTCATTCATTTAAAAAATTTTATCATCTGACAGATGGTCTGAAAATTAGTAGATATGTAATAAAGGCTAATTAAATCATTTATACACACACACATACACACATACTCTGAAGATCCTTCTTGCCATTCAAAGCTTTAGGGAATTTCTCTCGTTATGAAGTCACAAGTTTCATTTGTTTTCTCTTCTTGAATAAGAACATACTATGCCTTTTATTAAAGAAATCCAAAACATAAGCTTGGGGGAAATGATTCCAGGGGAGATAACCATTTGAAAACACTGAGTTATCTCTTGGTCTCAGGTAAGATACCTGTGCTTTACATGATTCATTGTAGGTATGAAAGCTGTCAGAGAAAAAAATGGCCATTACAATTATGTGACTTTAAAGTATTTTCCAAAAGAGCCATATCTGTCATCAGTTATGAAAGCTGACCGAATGCACATGATGACTGACAGACAGCTGGTTCCCATTCATATTAAGTTCCTCTCAAGCGAAAGGAATGTTAAGGCAATCTGGCCTCATATTATGTTGATTCCAAAGTAATTACATTTGTTATTTCCAGGCGATGCAGTAAATCAAGCCGTGGCAAGTAGGTAGATGTTTCATAGAAGTAATTTTGGAGACCATTAAATATGATCACGTGTTGCACTGAGCCCTCTTCTGCCTCAAGACAAATGAGGTCCAGTCTAGGTGTGGGGGAGGGGAGAGAATGAGAAGCAGACTTATTTTCTTTGAAAGGTAGAAAAACATGTTTTTTTGCATGTTGAGGGAGAATTGACAAGAAACAAAGGAGTTTAGTTAAGGCATGCAGGGGTCAAAGGAATGGTCAAACTGCCCCTATGCTAGGGATTTGTTGTCTCTGTTCTCAGTCCAAGGGCTGCCAAGTCCAGCTGCTTCCCAGGCAGTCGTGTACCTCCCCCAAAGACACCTGCTATCCCAGCATTTCCTCTGCTGTGGAGTAAGCTGGCCCTTAATTAATGTCTACAGCATAAGGTTTATGACCCTTCTGATTTCATTATAGTTTGAAACTCTGTGGAGCTTTCTCCCATTCACATAAAGGCCAAATGCTTTTAGAATCCTTTAGTAAACCGATTGCCTAAAGGCTGAATTCAGGAAGGAATCTAATATAGACACTAAATGATCATTTTGTTGTCTCAAAGTCTCTGTTCAAAATGGACATAATTCTTCCTTTAACCTATGGTCTGGCCTCCCCTTAATACCAGCTTCCTAAAGTGTTATCAGAATGCAAGAATAAAGAAAACCAAAGCTGAATTTGACTTTAAAAGGGATCCTTGCCTTAAACAGAGATTGGCGTAAGAGTAGAATTAAGACTCATTGACTCTAACATTTTTTCCTGTAGACATCAGAGATCTGTCAGTTGCTCAGAGCATTTTAAAGAATTGGGGAATAAAAATTCTGGAATGCTTTAGAAAACTGCCTGGAGGCCTTAGGAAAAGGTGACCTTTGGAAGACTTTCTCAGCTCTGCACCATTCCTGGAGAGAGAACACAAACTGGTTCCATGTGGAAGGCGGCAGGGGAGGGCATGGCTCCTGATCATTAAGGGTAGGCTGGTTTCAATTGCCATGAAATACCCAGTGGTGAAGATTTTTCACTTCATGTCTCTTCAGAGAAATTGGGCCCTTCTCATTGTTCCTGTAACATGGTTTAACCTGGCCAGTGTTTGTCAGTGATTTAGCTTATAGCCTACAGAATTTCACTTGGGGAACCTGAAATCAGAAATAACATAAACACATGAGGATGCGTAGAGAGTAGGAGAGAAGGAATAGAATTATCAATCAAATGGAAATATAAATAAATAAATAAATAAATATAAAATTTCAGGGCTTCTCTGATGACTTGGATGGTCAAAAATCTGCCTGCAGTGCAGGAGACCTGGGCTCAATCTCTGGGTCAGGAAAATCCCCTGGAGAAGGGAATGGCTACCCACTTCAGTATTCTTGCCTGGGAGATCCAATGGACAGAGCAGCCTGGCAGGGTACAGTCCATGGGGTCACAAAAAATTGGACACGACTGAGCAACTAACACTTTTTTGCTTTTTTATACATATATGTTTATGTGTGTACATATATATATATATTTTCTTCTCAGTTTTGTTTCTTTCCTCCAGATTCATTTCCTATATTTACATGTTATATTTAAAGATGAGCCAGAAACAGCTTATTAAGGGAAGTGGGTTTTGTTTTCTTCATTTTGGAAAACATTTGAAATTCCAAAACCCTCACTACGTAACATGAGTTTTTAGAGCAAATATGATTGATTATGTAAATGGAGAGGAAAATAAATATATGAATATCTATGTACAGTTCATGCATTGTATTATACATGTACATAAGAGAATGTATGCTTTGCCTTTGGCAGATCCAAAATAGTAGATACTGTGAAATGTTCTGAGAAAAGCAGACTACAGGAGCCCACACAAGATGACATGACATGATGGTGATATCACATTTTTCTTAGTTTATTCATTTCTTTCCTCTACTCCATGTGAAGATGTCATAAACATCTCAGCCTACACTGAGAGTGCTAACATACTGCTCTGTGGAGCTCAGTAGTCCCAGCCATGCCTGAACTGGATCCCACATGCTTATTTCCCCTGTCTGGGGAACATCACACTCACTGTCTGCAGCAGGAGTCTAATCTGCTTGGGGTTGTGGATTCTCATGCTGGTTTCCCCACTAATCGCCTGTGTGAATTTGGAGACCTCACTTCACCTTTTAGCCCCTGATATCCATTTACTTGGCACAGAATAATTTGCAATACATTTTGATTAATTAACTAATTAGGAGTGTGAGTTTGATCTTGGAGTCTTAAGACCCCTCTGCCCCATTCAGCAATTTTTTGTAACCATTTTTGACTCAGAAAAAAATAACAGATTTTTAGTGTCTTGACTAACAAGATGGTACGTCAACTGGCAAACTTAACCTTTTCTAGATATGCCAAGAAAGATGCACTTGAATACTAGTATGAAATCCTGAAACTATTTGTTCCCACTGTGGGGTTTTGAACGCAGGTAGTAATAACAAGAAGTCATTACACAAGGGATGACTTTGTATACTGTTTCAAAATGATTTAAACAGTGCACTTCTTCCTCCAACAGGATGTAACCTTCCTCCAAAACACGTCTTAAGGAGCGCAGCACAAGTTAGACTTCAGACCCATTCACCCTCTTATCTAAACAACACTTTAGGGCATCACTGTGCCATGCATTTCTAAAACCCTAGAGGTATCATGTGTATGACAATCCCAAGTCAAACCTAAACCTTTCAATGTCTGGGAGGTGATCATATCACTTGTACCTATTAAACAGTGACTCCGTTTCTCCTTCCCCTCAGCCCATCAGTTCAGCTCAGTTCAGTTGCTCAGTCATGTCCAACTCTTTGCGACCCCGTGAACTGCAGCACGCCAGGCTTCACTGTCAATCACCAACTCCCAAAGCTTGCTCAAACTCATGTCTATTGAGTTGGTGATGCCATCAACCATCTCATCCTGTCATCCCCTTCTCCTCCTGCCTTCAGTCTTTCCCAGCATCAGGGTCTTTTCCAATG
The DNA here is from genome assembly GCF_001704415.2 of Capra hircus. Taxonomy (NCBI): domain Eukaryota; kingdom Metazoa; phylum Chordata; class Mammalia; order Artiodactyla; family Bovidae; genus Capra; species Capra hircus. Next base: position 91,050,032 of record NC_030809.1, on the reverse strand, counting down.
AATCAGTTCTTCACATCAGATGGCCAAAGTATTGAAGTTTCAGCTTCAGCATCAGTCCTTCTAATGAATATTCAGGACTGATTGCCTTTAGGATTGACTGGCTTGATCTCCTTGCAGTCCAAGGGACTCTCAAGAGTCCTCTCCAACACCACAGTTCAAAAACATCAATTCTTTGGCAGTCAGCTTTCTTTATACAGCTCTCACATCTATACAACTCTCACATCTATACATGATTACTGGAAAAACCATAGCTTTGACTAGACAGACCTTTGTCGGTAAAGTAATGTCTCTGCTTTTTAATATGCTGCCTAGGTTGGTCATAGCTTTTCTTCCAAGAAGCAAGTGTCTTTATTTATTTATTTTTTATGAATATATTTTATTTTATTTTATTTTTTTAAGATTTAAAACGTTTTATTTTATTTTTTATTTTTTTTTAAATTTTAAAATCTTTAATTCTTACATGCGTTCCCAAACATGAACCCCCCTCCCACCTCCCTACCCATAACATCTCTCTGGGTCATCCCCATGCACCAGCTCCAAGCATGCTGTATCCTGCATCAGACATAGACTGGCAATTCAATTCTTACATGATAGTATACATGTTAGAATGTCAGCAATCTGGCTTTGTGGGTCAGAAGTTCAAGTCCGGGCTTGCCTTTTGGTGAGCTTTGTTAGCATAGCGGTTAGGCTGACGGCAGAGCAAGTGTCTTTAAATTTCATAGCTGCAGTCACCATTTGCAGAGATTTTTGAGCCCAAGAAAATAGAGTCTGTCATGGTTTCCATTGTTTCTGCATCTATGTGCCAAGAAGTGATGGGACTGGATGCCGTGATCTTCATTTTTTGAATTTTGAGTTTTAAGCCAACTTTTTCACTCTCCTCTTTCACTTTCATCAAGAGGCTCTTTAGTTCTTCTTCGCTTTCTGCCATAAGGGTCTGCCTCAGCCCATGGTAACCTCTATTCTACTTTATGTCTCTGTGAATTTTCCTACTCTAGCTACCTCATACAAATGGAAGTGTATGATATTTATCCTTTTGTGCTTAGTGTATTTCATTTGGCATTATATTTTCACATTTCATCCATGTTGTAGCATGTATCAGAATTTCATTTCTTCCTAGGGCTGAGTATTCCACTGCATGGGTATACACATTTGTTTATCTGTTCATTCATTTGGGTTGTTTCTACCTTTTGATTGTTATGAATAATGTTGCCATGAACATTGGCATTTAAGTAACTGTTTTAGTCTGTTTTCAATTCTTTTGGGTATATTCTTAGAATTAGAATTGCTGGACCATGTGGTAATTTTATGTTTAACTATTCTACAGTGACTGAACCATTTTATATAACCACCAACAATGCATGGGTGTTCTAATATCTGCATACCCTCACTAACACATTACTATTTTTAAAAAAATGTTACTTTTTAAAATAAAAAACGTTTTAAAACAAAAAATTGTTAAATAACAGTTAAATAACACTCATGGAAGTCCAGGAGATACAAAATCAATTCCAGGTCTATTAAGTTTTTATCTAAGTCCAACTTGGTCATACAAAACAAATTTCATTTTAATATAAATGTAAAACTAAATGTCTTAGTTTTCAAATAACAAATATGAAAAAAATAAAAAAAATTAAAAAAAAAAGAAAATGTAGAAGAGGGAGATTAACAGGATAAAAAAAAAAAACAAATAACAAATATGGTTGACAAGAAACAAAGAACTAGAACATTATCCTAAAATATTTACTTTTGTTGTATAGAATCATAAAAGGGTCAAGTCAGGGCAACACTGAAACAAAAATCAGCCTAAGTAATAAATATAATTCTTTCTCCTATTGGAGTCTTAGATTTAGATCATTTCATTTCACAAAAAGTGGATTTTCAAGTGTTGAGAACAATTTTTGAATAACCGCTTTGAGATACATCTACTAAAATCCTTGATTAAAATTAACCACCAGTGAATGCTCTGTCATAAATAATGATTATTAGTATGATCCATATGCCACAATATACTTATCTATTGGATTTGACTTGAAATTATAAAAGTTTTTCAACTAAGCCTTTATTGTCCAGTCTTTCAACATTGAGGATAGGGAATTCAGGGGCTCCTTAATTTGAATTAGCTGGGAAGAGCTATTTCCCAGTTCAGATTGCTTTAAGAATGGCATTTTGATTGTTTTACGTATATTCTGTAAAAGGAAATAACCAGTAGCACTTTGGCAAGTAACAGTTCCTAATGGACATACCTTAATAAATAAGTGACTATTGTTAACATTAGTAATCAGCCCAGTAACTGAATGGATGTAAATGGGTGCTATTAAAATGAAACAGATTAAACAATCAAAAAAATTGTTATTTTAAAAAAAATAACAGTTAGTTTCTTTAGGTAGATATATTCCTAAGTATTTTATTCTTTTCATTGCAATGGTGAATGGAATTGTTTCCTTAATTTCTTTTTCTACTTTCTCATTATTCGTGTGTAGGAATGCAAGGGATTTCTCTGTGTTGATTTTATATCCTGCAACTTTACTATATTCATTGATTAGCTCTAGTAATTTTCTGGTGGAGTCTTTAGGGTTTTCTATGTAGAGGATCATGTCATCTGCAAACAGTGAGAGTTTTACTTCTTCTTTTCCAGTTTGGATTCCTTTTATTTCTTTTTCTGCTCTGATTGCTGTGGCCAAAACTTCCAGAACTATGTTGAATAGTAGCAGTGAAAGTGGGCACCCTTGTCTTGTTCCTGACTTAAGGGGAAATGCTTTCAATTTTTCACCATTGAGGATAATGTTTGCTGTGGGTCTGTCATATATAGCTTTTATTATGTTAAGGTATATTCCTTCTATTCCTGCTTTCTGGAGAGTTTTTTTTTTTATCATAAATGGATGTTGAATTTTGTCAAAGGCCTTTTCTGCATCTATTGAGATAATCATGTTGTTTTTAATCTTTTAATTTGTTAATGTGGTGAATTACATTGATTGATTTGCGGATATTGAAGAATCCTTGCATCCCTGGGATAAAGCCCACTTGGTCATGGTGTATATATAGAAAACTATAAAACACTGATGAAAGAAATCAAAGAGGACACTAATAGATGGAGAAATATACCATGTTCATGGATTGGAAGAATCAATATAGTGAAAATGAATATGCTTCCCAAAGCAATCTACAGATTCAATGCAATCCCTATCAAGCTACCAGCGGTATTTTTCAAAGAGCTAGAACAAATAATTTCACAATTTGTATGGAAATACAAAAAAACCTCGAATAGCCAAAGCAATCTTGAGAAAGAAGAATGGAACTGGAGGAATCAACCTGCCTGACTTCAGGCTCTACTCCAAAGCCACTATCATCAAGATTTGGATACTGGCACAAAGACAGAAACATAGATCAATGGAACAAAATAGAAAGCCCAGAGATAAATCCACACACCTATGGACACCTTATCTTCAACAAAGGAGGCAAGAATATACAATGGATTAAAGACAATCTCTTTAACAAGTGGTGCTGGGAAAACTGGTCAACCACTTGTAAAAGAATGAAACTAGAGCACTTTCTAACACCATACACAAAAATAAACTCAAAATGGATTAAAGATCTAAACGTAAGACCAGAAACTATAAAACTCCTAGAGGAGAACATAGGCAAAAGACTCTCTGACATAAATCACAGCAGGATCCTCTATGATCCACCTCCCAGAATACTGGAAATAAAAGCAAAAATAAACAAATGGGATCTAATTAAAATTAAAAGCTTCTGCACAAAAAGGAAACTATAAGCAAGGTGAAATGACAGCCTTTGGAATGGGAGAAAACAATAGCAAATGAAGCAACTGACAAACAACTAATCTCAAAAATATACAAGCAACCTATGCAGCTCAATTCCAGAAAAATAAACGACCCAATCAAAAAATGGGCCAAAGAACTAAATGGACATTTCTCCAAAGAAGACATATGGATGGCTAACAAACACGTGAAAAGATGCTAAACATCACTCATTATCAGAGAAATGAAAATCAAGACCACAATGAGGTACCATTTCACTGCCAGTCAGAATGGCTGCGATCCAAAACTCTACAAGCAATAAATGCTGGAGAGGGTGTGGAGAAAAGGGAATCCTCTTATACTGTTGGTGGGAATGCAAACTAGTACAGCCACTATGGAGAACAGTGTGGAGATTCCTTAAAAAACTGGAAATAGAACTGCCTTATGACCCAGCAATCCCACTGCTGAGCATACACACCAAGGAAACCAGAATTGAAAGAGACACATGTACCCCAATGTTCATCACAGCACTGTTTATAATAGTCAGGACATGGAAGCAACCTAGATGTCCATCAGCAGATGAATGGATTAGAACGCTGTGATACATATACACAATGGAGTATTATTCAGCCATTGAAAAGAATACATTTGAATCAGTTCTAATGAGGTGGATGAAACTGGAGCCGATTATACAGAGTGAAGTAAGCCAGAAAGAAAAACACCAATACAGTATACTAACACATATATATGGAATTTAAAAAGATGGTAATGATATCCCTGTATGCGAGACAGCAAAAGAGACACAGATGTATAGAACAGACTTTTGGACTCTGTGGGAGAGGGAGAGGGTGGGATGATTTGGGAGAATGGCATTGAAACATGTATACTATCATGTAAGAAACGAATTGCTAGTCTAAGTTCGATACAGGATACAGGATGCTTGGGGCTGGTGCACAGGGATGACCCAAAGAGATGGTATGGGGAGGGTGGTGGGAGAGGGGTTCAGGATTGGGAACTCATGTTCACCCGTGGTGGATTCATGTCAATGTATGGCAAAACCAATACAGTATTGTAAAGTAAAAAAGAAAAAAAAAAGAGCAAATAAATAAATAACAGTTAGCCTAATGGATGTGAGGTAGTATTTCATTGTAATTTTGACTTGCATAATAATTAATGGGGCTTCCCTGTGCCTCAATCAGTAAAGAATCTGTGTGCAGTACAGGAAATCCAGGTTAGATCTCCGAGTTGGGAAGGTCCTCTAGAGTAAGAAATGGCAACCAACTCCAGTTTTCTTGCTTGGGAAATCCCACAGACAGAGGAGCCTGGTCTGTTATAGTCCATGGGGTCACAAAGAGTCAGACATGACCTAGCAACTAAACCACCACCACCACCACCAGTGATTAATGATGTTGAATATTTTTTTCATGTGCTTACTGACTATTTTTATGTCTTCTTTGAAAAAATGTCCATTCAGGTCCTTTGCCCACATTCATATTATTTTTGTTGTGGTGGTGAGTTATGGGAATTTCTATATATTCTAGATAATAATTCCTTATCAGATTCATGATTGGCAAATAGTCTGTTTTGTGAGCTATCTTTTCAATCTGTTAATAGTGTCCTTTGATGTGCAAAAGTTTTAAAATTTTGGGGAATCCCAGTTTATCTATATTTTCTTTTGTTGCTTATATAGCTAATTTTAGTATATGAACTAATGGTGATGTTCACCTCCTACATGTCCATTTGTCAGTTGATAGAGAAGCTGTGTTGTAGGAAGTGGAATTCCACATCATGGGCAGTTGAAAATGGTGCCCTCATGTGATTGAGGGCAATATACTGTAGTGCATTGTAATTCCTTGTCCTCTTATGTGGATTTTTGGATCATATTTTTATGTTATTTATATATTTTCACTTATGTATTTACTAAATTAACCTTTACAGTTATGGAGCAAATGGCTGATAAAATGTCTTGCACAGAAAGCTCAAATGTAAGGTAAAACTAATCATAAGAGCTGAAGTAAGAGCATGGTAGAGTTGTCACTTCTAGTAGGAGCTTTTTGTCAGTCACATTAAGAAGGTCTGACAAGAAGTCGTTAGAAATCTTGAGTATCAGTGTAACTCTTTTATTTGTTTATTAACAATATGTTATTTTTTTATTTGACTGTGGCAGTTCTTAGTTGAAGCACTCAGGATCTTCAGTCTTCACTGTGACTTTTAAGCTCTTAGTTGCGGCATGTGGGATCTAGTTCCCTGGCCAGGGATCGAACCTGGGCCTCCTGCATTGGGAGTGTGAGGTCTTAGCCACTGGACCACCAGGGAAGTTCCTCAACACAAGTATTTTAAAATGTGAATTTATCTCTACTATGTTTAACAACATATCATACTCTAAGTATATATTAATATTATGTATTAGGATATTATCAGTGGTAGGATAGAAATATGAAAACTTGCATGACATTCATAAATATTATTTTATTGTTGGTCATATCATTTTAAATTCTTTTAAACATTATTGCATCATGAGCATATTTTTAGAGTAGGTTGATATCACATACATATACATTTTTAAATTTATATAGCCAATACTGGGGATGAATCCTCCAGGTTTTTTTTTTTTTTAATAGGGTTATTTCAAAACGTTCAGAGACCACTGTGTTCCATAAAGAGAACTAATCTTACAGACACATTTGTGTATCAGCATTGTTGGCTAGGAAACTGGCACACTTTTATGCCTGGAGTTTCTTCTCATTTTAAAACTGTAACATTGACTTGACTCCGGTCTACTTGGCAAAAGTTCCCTGATGGATCACTGAAAAGGCAGCAAAGGATTAGCATGTTTGGCTTTATTATTTATGTGACAAGTGTGCTTTTTTGGCCCATGTTTGTACAGAGTTTGTGTGTGTATAGTTGAGTAATCCTTGGGACAAAACAATTATCACCCCAGGAGACTGATTGGATGCCAGAAGAAGAATACCATAGCTGAGTTCAGTGATGAAAATCATTCTGGGTCTAAGTTGTGTTAATAAGGAAGATAATTTTCTCAACAGCAAAACTACGGCTAATCAGTCACATTGATTCTGGATTTCTTGTTATGCCGTTCTATCTATACTCTTATCCAAGCTATAGATTTGCTGGAGTTGTTTTTCACCCAGAGTTTCCCACTTCTCACTCCTCTGCCCATTTCACTGCTCATTAATACATCCATCAAAGAGCAAGCCAGGACAGAGATGGGAATTTTATCTGGTGGTTTTATTCTCTTGTTTACATTGGCGTGAAATTTTGGGGTTATACGTGAATTTTCTTTATCCATGTGGCTCTTCAACTTCAGAGCTGTGGATAATCAACTGCCAATCAAGCCTACTTTCATAACAACTGTCTTAAAGCCAAGACAGGCTTTTCCGGTCATGCTTTAGGTGGCCACAGCTGTAAAGTCATTTATGAGAAAATCTGGCATTTTGACGTGACTTTATAATCAACTTTTGCATTTCTTTGAAACTAGAATGGGAGCAAAGCCAGGCTAGGCACTGAAATTTTTTTTCCACATAAGACAGCCTGAAATTAATAGAGAATAAATCATGAAGTCTGAAGGGAACTGAAAGTGAACCATAACTTGCCTTCTTCAGGAAATTGTGGTTATCTGAAATCTAAAGTAAAAAGCTTCCTTTTCCAGAGAGAGTTAACTCTCTCCACACAAGTCTCTCTACAAAATCCGAAGAGACTTCCTTTTAGTCTGCTCCAGATGACCGTGTCTTCTTAACTGTTTCAAGTGAAGGGGAGCTTTCTGCATCTTCAACTGATCTTCAACTGGCTGACTTCTTCCCTTATCACATCCTTTCTTATCATATTCCCTTATTGCGTCTCTGGCTCTCTCATCCTCTAGTCCCATGCAAACTTGAGAGGGTAACAGGCAGGAAGGCCAGGGGTCTCCAAATAGAGGAAATAGCCTGCAAGTGTCAGACATTTTATCTCTCTTAAGCGGCAGGAGGAAACAAACCAGTGATATTTTTTCCTTCTCGATACAAATTTAAAAGGAGGTTTTTCTTAAAATTCTGTGTTGCCATAATGACACCTGGTTTCACCTGAAGTTAACCAATGCCTTTTTCTTATGGAAATGTTTATCTTAAGCTATGCTAATATACCATGCATTTACTCCAAACTCTGTCTTCAAGTCGGTTCCCCCTTTTGGGCTCAGAACCTACTTGATAAACCAATATGTTATACTCTGATATTGTTCCTCTAATCTATGTAAATGAAACTATTTGTATGGTGATCTGCCCTTCTTCAAGATTCAAGTTAATCATTTTATGGCCCAAGATAAACCATTTGGAGCCAAGATTATCCCAAAATACATCTTATGGGTGAGGGGCCTGGTGCCATTCTGTTATGAGACATTCCTTTCTTTCTTTAACAGACTGCTGGTGACTATATAACATCCAGCTAAAGACTAGCAGGGGGGCACTCTTTCTGCCCCCTTCTGATGCCTATGTCAGAAGCTTTCTCTATCTCCTTTATACTTTAATAAAACTTTGTTACACAAAAGCTCTGAGCGATCAAGCCTTGTCTCTGGCCCCGGATTGAATTCTTCTCCTCCGGGGACTAAGAATCCCGGCGTCATAATTCAACAACAACCTTTCAAACTGTTCTTTGGCTTTCCTGAATCTCTAGGTTTATGATCATTCCGTTTTTCTGCTAGTCTACAAGCCATCTTTGACTTTACATACATCTCTATTTAGTCAGGATCTTACCCCAGCTTCTCTCTTAACAGTAGCTTCAGTATTCCTGGTCCCTTTTCTGAACTTGTCGCCCAGTTCTCCCATGTTCAGTCCCTGACCCCATTGAGTAACCAGGCCCTGCTATCAGGAGAAAATGTTCACTGACAGGCCCAAATAAGAGAGGGGTAATAGGCAACATAGCCTTTTACATCCATGTCCCTGGAGACCCCTAACGCTTTTCTGATATCTTTGTCAACTTGTGACATGGTCCCAAGATACAGCCTCAAAAAGTGTGGCATCCAGACTTTAATTTTCCACTCAGGAATGAATGTAGAAAGCTAGGTAGAGTATCACTCTCACCTTTTTAATAAAAAAATATAGCCAGGCAAACTGCAAGTTCACTGCTTTTATTGAAATCAACAGAGAGCTCAGTTTTTAAGGCAACTGACTAGTATGAAATCTAAGACTAGATATGCTCCTGTTGGGTGAGATGAGATCCTATCACTTGCTTACCTGGGATAGATATAGTCAGATGCTGGTGAGAGGCATTTAGCAGGGCCCGTCTCCCCGTTTTCACTTGATGAATTGTGGAACGATACATTCTCCAGAGGTTCAAGCAGGAAAAACAAATTATATTTATAAAAGGATACTTGACATTTGGTTCATCAAACTAAGGATATCTGGAGTTATTTTAAAGACCTCACATTTTCTCAGCAGAAGGAATCATCTGTCTGTGGGCCAGACCCTGGTCCAATTTCTTATTCAGCTCTTGACTTAAATTGAATAAGTCTTGTATTGGAATTAGACTACTGGGCTCTGTGTCTCCTGGAATTGATCTCCTCCAGGACCTAAATATTCTCAGTTAATGAGACCCCTCCTTGTTATTGCTTATAAAGTCACTAATACTTTTCTGAGAGTTTATGAACGCAATTTATGTTAATGTGTATCCACCCATAGAATAACCTAAGTAACTGTTTTCTCATTAAAGTGCTCTTAGCTCCTGTATTATAGTAAGAGTTTTATTCAGAAGGGTTACTTCTGGTCATTAGAAATTCTAAGTGTTTTTTTCATCTTTAATTTTATATAAACTGGTTGCTTGGTTATTTATGAGCTTATTTATAGATGGTTTGTCCCACTGTTTATATTTCTAATTAGGAAATGTATAAAATCAATTGTTAATGAAGTGTGAGTCAGTAAGATAACTCTTTGAGGGAGTGTAAATGTGAGACCTGGGGATTTTATGGAGAGATGGCTCTCCTGCTGGTCTCCCAGAAGGCATCTGTTTTGCTTTGTGTTTCTCCTGGCCTTTCTGAAGCACGAAACCAAAGTGAAGGGGAATGGAAGGGGCTCAGAGTTAATCCTGTATCCAGGGAACAAACTTAAACTAATTGTTCCACCAGAGGTTTGGACCCATGCCGTATACCTCATTATATTTAACGTCAAGGTCTAACCAACTGAGCTAGTAAGGAAGAAACCTGTGAGAGGAACATGACATCAAATCTAAAGCAATGCATGAAACACATCACCCAGCTGCTTCTATTGTCACCATTAACCAAAAGAATTTTGCAAACTATCTTTTTGGGAGAAGTTTCTGATAAGTCCTCCAAAGTTAGAAAATTCTTCAGGATTCAACACCATGGATTCAGTGCTTTGACAGACTTCATAGGGAATGACAGTCCTTTCCAGACTTAATGAGATAACTATTGGTATTTTCAAAACAAAAGGAAAAATTTCTTTTCTATCATGTGTCAAATGATAAAATGCCATAGGATATTGGAACAGTTACCATCAACGTTTACTTCAAGAGGGAAAGTGAGAATCGACTTGACTTCCTATTGACTCATTCTGGGCATGTCATGCATGCATTTTTAAAAGTTTTTATTTATTCATTTCTTTTTGGCTATGCTGGTCCTTGTTGCTGTGCATGAGCTTTCTCTACTTGCAGCAAGCAGGGGCTGCTCTCTAGTTGTGCACGGCTTCTCATCACAGTGGTTCCTCTAGTTGTGGAGCATGGCCTGTAGGACGCCGAGCTTTCAGTCTTTGTGGCACGGAGGCTCAGGAGTTGCGGCTAATGGGCTCATGGAAACAAAGCCTGGTTTCCATGGAGCCTGTATTATTGCAGAGGCACATAGACAGTAAGCATGTAAGCAAATAAATGAGCAAGAATTGATCATTTAACAGTGATAGCACATGATTTTTTTTTTTTGGCTTTGAAATTTGCATTTGATTATTACCTACTCTTATTAGTGCTATGAACTTAGAAAGCTTTTTGGAGTTTTCTGAGTGTCAGGGTTTTTGGTCTGTAAAACAATGCAGTTTTGCTATATTAAATAGCACAGCATAAGTAAAACACATGGCACTTAGCAGGTACTCAAGAAATATTAGTTCTCCCTTCCAGTGAAAAAGAATGATATGGTGTTTATCCCTCTTACAATAACCAGGTGAGACTTATTTTGACTGCTAGGTATAAAAAGTTTAGAAAATTTTTTCGAAAAAAACTTTTAGAAAAAAGTTTAGTAAAGAATTTGAGCTATGGAACTTTGCAGAATGATTTGATTACAATATGCACGACTCCCTTAAGAACATTGTTGGCCTTAGACATAAAGGTAGTTCCATTATAACCCTGCTTTCCAAGATAAAATGAGCATTTGCTAAATCGTGTTTAACTTTCCACTAGTGATTTACGACAGTCTTTATCTGAAGATATTTTTCTTCCAACTTTCAGAGTTGAGGAACAGAGAAGACGATAGGTTAAGGGGAGAACTGCATATTTAACTTACAACTTTTCATCTCTGTGCACTGATCTAAGCATTCCTTTCTCCAGGTAGAGGTTTGGCATTTGAAAAGCAAAGGGATCAAGTTTCTTGGCACTCTGTAGCCCAAACATTTATCAAAATAAACCCCAGGAGCTGGGCCCAGCACTGTCCTTGGGAGATTAGAAGAATGCTGTGCATGTGTCAAGGGGTGTGGGAGAGGGGAGATGATTGCCCTCTAGGGAGCTGATTCCTGGAGGTTTCTGTGCTCCAGCCGACTGTCTCTCTGTTAGTAACAAAAGACTTGCCTTTCTCAGCCCTAGGCATCTGGCTTCATCCCCAGATGTTCTCGAGGCCAGAGTAAAATACAGAAAAATATCTGGATGTTTGGATTTAATAATACTTGGAACTGTAATAATGATGATGATAGTAATAATAGTTATATGAGTGATTATATTTATAAAATGTTATATGCTTGATAATTATCAGTAAGTTAGAACTATAAAAAGTTTTATAAATTATAATTGGATTACATGAAATATTTATAGAACAATAAGCATTTTTATTACAGAAATAAGAGTATTTTGGTGTGCTTACTAAGTACACACACCACCTCTTTGAAACTCCAACCAAAGTATTTTGATTCAGGTATTTCCTGAATATTTTCTATGCAATATCTCCCCATTGCACAGAAAAGAAAACTGAGACAAAGTTAAGCCAAGTGACTTCTCCCAAGTCATGTCACAGGATCTGGGATGTGAACTCAGGCGGTAAAACTCTGAACTCCACTATGTTCAGCTTTGTTTTCTATTATTGATCAAATGCTCTGAAAGAGCAAAACATATGGAATGTGAAGGATCAGCCACATACTGCTGTGATCCATGATGCAAAAATGGCAATGTTTGTCTTCCTCAGAAAAAATACAGAGGATGTGCCTTCCCCTCTGCATCCTAGCTGATGCTGCAGGCTCAGACAAAGCTCTCATTTAATTAGCAAATACAGTAAATCAATTGAGTAGAAAGGAGGAAGCCTTTGTGATTTGTAGAGAGAATTTATAGCTTTCATTTATTGAAGTCAAAATAGCTCTGTATCATTTTCTTTCCTTGATGTCAATTTATATTTTAGTCCTTGTTATTTTTCCTTTTTCAAGGAAGTGACCCCATAGCTGTTTTTCTTGTGTGCTCATGGATCCAAAACCCAGATATTTCAAACATAACCTTCCCGACCTTAGGCTGTTTTCTTGGCCAATCACTATGCTCAACTCTGAAGAAGTCTTTCAGGCTCATTTGCTACCAGACTCCGAGGTGAGAGCTTGCACCTTCTGGTTTTTTGTTTACAAAAGTTGTTTTCATGCAAAATAATGCCCTGTGCTCCAGAAAAACTAAGTTGGGGGTTGCTATTCACTTCAAAGGACTCACACTAGGCTGGAATGTTCTTCTGAGGTCACAAGCAGTGGAAGAAATGTGAAAAGCTAATGTTGCAGGTCACTGACTTGGCAGCTGCTTTCAAAGATGTCACCTGAAGCAACACAGGTTTAGTCCTATTTTTGCTAAAGCAGAATTATAAAGTCTCTTGACCACAAGAATTAGCTTCCCTCTGCCATGCTTCCTGGTTTTAATGTCATCTCTGGTAGATTTAATGAATTTCTGCACTTGTTGTGAATCAAAAACTCTGAGAATTCAGAGCCCAAATTGACTTATTGGCCTAATAATTTGGAGTTTTCAGTTAATCTGGTGCTTTTCAACCAATCTCATTCAGCAGTGTATCTGCAAATGTGTTTTAATGTGATATTAGTCTGGGAGATGAAACTAAAGGGTGGTGGAAAGAAAAACAAAGAGAAGTTTTCTTGAGTCCAACATTCTTGCTTCAATTTTTAGCTCAAAAGCTAAAACAATTCATTTATTCATCTAGCAAATGTTGTGATCCTTTACTATGTCCTGAGTGTGATAAATGACTCTAGGGGGATATGAGGCTTTCTTTTGATACTCAAAATATTTAATTTGGTTACAGGATTCAATTTTTTATCTGTGTTTTCCAAAGGAAGAATTAAGAGCAATGGTTAGACATATAAAATGCAGACTTCAACTGGATTATAATAATTTAATAGTGAACACTCTACAAAATAGTGAGCTTCTTGTCACTGGTAGGAGTCAGAGGCCTGTCATTCAGAAGACTTCTGCTTGGGAAAGTCACTGAGTTGGTGTTAATTAAGCTTCCAATCTGGAAATGCTGCAGTTTTGTGACTTCAGTGTTTACTTTGAGTGGTTCCCAATCTCCTTGAGAAGATCAAGACTTGAAGTCTGCACGTCTTTACTGGCATCCTTCAAGCACAAATTAAGGGCAATAAAATGGGTGTGAAGACCTCGGACTTTTACACCTAGCATGCTGTATATTACCTCATTTTTGAGCACTTTCAAACCAAAGTCTTTTCTATTACAATAAAGAGAAGGTAACATGTTTTATTTTAAAGTATTACTATTTTCAAATGTGCTGTAATTTACAAAGCTTTCTCTAGCATCACTGCCTTAAACAATTCTTTTCTTTCTTAACGAGTTGAACCTGAAAGGTAATGATCTTTCCAAGTCATAAAACCTCAGTTCCTCTGCATTAAAATTTAAAAAGAAAAACACATGTGCTATTAGCACAGATCTAACTGTAGAGCATAATATGTTTGTATTAGAGGCGTACACATATCTAGGTATATTTGCAACAGATATAGGAATAGGCCTTGATGTTACTTCAAGTAGTTACTACAAGTTCCTTATACTAAAAAATCTTCCCTAATGACCGAGGGCCTTAGTTTTTAATCACTTTCAGTCCTGCAGAACAACTAAGATGTATTTGATACATAAACTGAAAACCAGAGTTATGAGACTCATGAACATTTCCTGTATTCATTATTTTTATATATTTTACTTTTCTTAATAACAGATTTAAATTTTTTCAAGTAATTCTTCAATGCCTCTCTGCTTTTTTATTAATAGATTTTAATTACTGATAATTGCAGAAGTAGTTAATTTCAGTTGATATCTTTTGAGTTGCTGTTATAAACAGACATTGTCTTAGTGACAGTTATCTAAACTTAAGAGAAACTTACACATTCTTCAGTAGGAGAACTCAGTACTTCTGAAAGTCAACAACTATGAACAACCCTTAGGGAAGGGGGCTCTTTACCTAGGCCCTGAGGTCTTTGTCATGGTAACACAAGAAAGAATTTTCTCAAGCAAGGACTACATCAAAAAAATGGAAGATCAAACAAAACCCATAACCTCTTAAGCCTCAGGTGATTTTAAATGACAGGAGAAGGAAGCATAGCAAAGTTGATTTAAAAACACTTTAGACTCATATATAAAGGGGACTCTTCTTTGTACTCAGAACTTCTCACTTAATGAAGTAACCATTATCTTCTTTGACTTATTTGAATTTTATTTATTTTTTACATAGGCTCCACTTTGGGGAATTAACCTTCTGCTCCAGTTGGAGGAACACCATTCTCATTATACAAGTCAGACTGGGAAGGTTGCTGCTGTTGCTGCTAAGTTGCTTCAGTCGTCTCCGACTCTGTGTGACCCCATAGATGGCAGCCCACCAGGCTCTTCTGTCCCTGGGATTCTCCAGGCAAGAATGCGGGAGTGGATTGCCATTTCCTCCTCCAATGCATGGATGCCTGCTAAGTCGCCTCAGTTGTGCCTGACTGTGTGCGACCCCATAGACGGCAGCCTACCAGGATCCTCTGTCCACAGGATTCTCTAGGCAAGAATCCTGGAGTGGGTTGCCATTTCCTTCTCCCCTGGGAAGGTTGCGGGGCATTAATTGTCATCCCCCAAGTAAAAATCCAAGTGCTCAAATAGAAGATTTGGCAGCACTAACTAAACCCACATTAACTTGAAGAAAATTTTTGTGAGTCATTCATGGATAATTTCTGAATCATATGCAGAAGAATCTCTTTGGAAGAAGAATGTAGTGTGAATGGCAGTTTTGTCTCGCCCTCCTGATGTTAATAGTACTCCCACAGAAACATTTTACATTCTGCTGCACCCCAAGGCGTCCGAATGGATCCTCTTTCCTCACATGTGCGTGTACACTTGGAAACAGTAAATTTGTTCTGAAAAGGAGTTTCCCAGAGTTGCCCTGGCTACATCAAAAACCTTTTTTTTACTTTACAAAATTTATGAAATACTGATTTAGGCTCTATGAAAAAGGCAGAGCTTCTGTCCTCAAGGAATTCACAGTGTAATTGTGTAGTTGTTGTTCAGTTGTTCAGTCATATCCGACTCTTTGTGACTCCATGGACTGCAGCACACCAGGCTTACCTGTCCTTCACTATCTCCTGGAGTTTGCTCAAACTCATGTCACCCTCTGTCGCCTCCTTCTTCAAATTAACAGTATTAATAGTTACATAGACAGATGAGTGTGGTCGGACAGGAGAAAGCTCCCAGCTCCTGTGAGTGCCTGTGAGCATTATCAGCGTTAATCCACAGATGTTTCTTTAATTGTTTCCTAATTAGTCCATGAATTTCTAAAGGAGAGAAAGTGTGTTTTACAAGTCTTTGTATCCCCTACAGCTTTTAGTGCATGTGTGTTGGTTTTATATTTAAAATCTTAGAAAAATTACTTTTTCTTCTTTTTTAATTTTTTCTCTTACTGTCCAAGTGTCTCAGAAATTCTTTACGAGAACATCTGGTTTTTCCCATACTGTGGCATAGTCCATCCATAGGTGACATACCAATTCCTTACTATTAGTTGATGACATGGTATTATCTAATTAGAGACTCTTCGGAAGGAAATTAGCATTGGATAGTTATTAATTCATCCCTTGTTCCAAAGTAGAAATGTGACATGTTTGCACCTGTTACCTACTCTAATAGGCTTGTGATATTTTGGTCATGTCTTTAATAAAGAGCTGCATATGAAGATGGTTCCAGAATTTGTTATTTACTGTTGGTAGAGCTAAAACAAGATCTTTGTCATGGCTGAATCACAGGTAATCTCAGCCATTAAAGACTTGACCAACAAGACTGAACTGCCCTGGCAAAGCAGTTCAAATCACTAGTTTTTAGTGTTCAATGACAGTGAGCCCTTCCAGGAAAACCAAAAGCTATAAAGTGGGGAGAGAGGTGCTGAGGAGATAGGCTTAGAAACAAGATAGAAATGAGCTAGAACCAGGGACCAAGCATCTTCTTAAACAATTACTGCCTTTCCCCCCTTCCCAGGACTTCTAACCCCTTATTTTTTACCCTTTTTCATAGCTATTCAGAAATGAATGACAGTAAGTTTTCAGTGTCATGCCATTTTTTTTTCTTCTGTAGGATTTAGGAAACCAGAAGTTCAAAGTTAATTTTTAAACTTATAAAAGGCTTATTATAGTTTAGGTAAACTTGTTTCCATGCTATTCTTAGGCAAGTGCCAGAATAATATTTCCAGCCAATGGATATTTTATTCCTTTAAAAGAAATGAGTAAATAGATTGTCCAGAGGAGTACTCTTGACTCTATTTTAATTTCTGACTGTGTATGGTCAACATTAACAGGACATAGGTTTGGGCCCATGTGGAAGAAATTTGTGCTATCAACAACTCTTGAAATACTGTAACTGTTGAATTACAGGTAATGAACCAATCATGGGTACATAAGTTGTTCTTGCTCAGGTGGTAGATTCAAATTCCTGATTTATGAGTTAATATTTTATCCTTTCATTGTATAGAAGGAAATGGTAGCTGTTTGACCAGTAAAAAAAAAAAAAAAAAAAAAAAAGAACTTAAAATGTATCTTCTGTTTTAGTGTCAATTGAGCAAAATTAAGCAATCCAATTTGTTTAAAATTATGCCCTGTGAATAGCCCTGTTGATGAGGCAACACCAGTAGGCCATGAAGATGACTCTCAGTCACTGAAGAACGATGGGGCTCAGGAGAGTGAGACAAAATCTTTCATCCTGCCCCTGAGTGAGGCACAAACTTCTGACCTCAGCTAAAGAGTAGTTTGTTCCCAGATGTGAAGTGACGGAGTGGGAAGTGATGCTGGGAGGCTATTTTAGAGCTCTGTTCAGCGGCTTCTGATTCTAGCTACGATGGATTAGTTCTTACCAGACTCATCTTTCTGATGATACTGAGCCAAAAAGCTGGATAAAAAAAATTGCAAGATAAACGAACAAACAGAAATATTGGTGGCATCACTGGAGAACAACTGAGACAGCCAGGACTTGAAGGGCTGAGAACCCAGAGGAAGAAAATAGTTGAGATGAATCCTTCATCCATTGCTGCTTTCACCCCTCAGAATATGGCAAGCAGGTTGAAAAGAAAGCAGCACCTTTGAGTTCTTGCAGCTTCTCCGGGAAAGGGATACAAAAAAATTGGACCTTAGAGCTATAAGACAACTAGGACTAGAAAGGTCTTTGTGCTGAGAAGAGAATCTGCAGAGATGTGAATCCAGCATTGTGTGTGCAGTTTCCCCTTGAGTTATTTGATTATTTGTAAGCTGAATGTTCACAGGATGAGACACATAGAAATCTAGCTGAATGCAGTTGCTAAGACACTAAAAAGCTAAGCTTGCAGATATTCTGGCAATCTGACGGCACTGAGGAGTAACTGGAATTCAGGCTTGCCAGGGAGAGCCCCTCATAAATAACTTCGACTTTTATTTGAGGCTCATGAAGGGCCATCATCTAGGAAAAAGGCAGAAAAGTGGAAAAAGAAAAAGTATCCCCCAACTCATTTTATGAGGGCAGCATAACCTTGAAATCAAGACCTAGCAAGGTTATTATAAGAAGGGAAATTGAAAGCCAATTTCTTATATAAATAGAGATTCAAGAATCTTACATAAAATATTAGCAAATCAAGCATATCATGACCAAGTTAAGTTTATTCTGGGAATGTGTGGTTGATTTAATATTAAACAGCAATCATCATAAGATATGACAGTAGAAAGATATGAGAAACCACATGATCATCTCAATAAATGCTGAAAAAGCATTTGATAAAATTCAACACCCATTCATACTGAAATCTCTTAGGAGCTAGATATAGAAAGAAATTTTCTTAAGCTATTAATGGATATCTCTTAAAAACTTACAGCTAACCACTTAATTTTTGTTGTTGTTTAGTTGCTAAGTCGTGTCTGACTCTTCTGCCACCCCATGGACTGTAGTCCACCAGACTTTTGTCCATGGGATTTTCCAGGCAAGAATACTGGAGTGAGCTGCCATTTTCTTCTCCAGGGAATCTGCCTGACCCAGGAGTCGAACCCACGTCTCCTGCATTGCAGGTGGATTCTTTTACTGCTGAGCCACCAGGGAATCCCGATGACTTAATGGGGAGATAGAGAGAGGGCAATGGCACCCCACTCCAGTACTCTTGCCTGGAAAATCCCATGGGCGGAGGAGCCTAGTAGGCTTCAGTCCATGGGGTCGCTAAGAGTCAGACACGACTGAGCGACTTCACTTTCACTTTTCACTTTCATGCATTGGAGAAGGAGATGGCAACCCACTCCAGTGTTCTTGCCTGGAGAGTCCCGGGGACGGGGGAGCCTGGTGGTCTGCCGTCTGTGGGGTCGCACAGAGTCGGACACGACTGAAGTGACTTAGCAGTAGCAGTAGCAGTAAATTCCTTCTCTCCCAAAGTTAGGAGTAAAACAGAGATGTTCAATATCCTTATCTCTATTCACTATTGTACAGGACTGCTTAGCCAGTGCAATAGAACCAAAAAACAAAAGTCATAATAATTAGAAATTTTTGAAATGTCATTCTTTGGAGATATATGATGTTATCATGTACATAAAATACCGAAAAGAAATATCCAAAATAAACTTATCATGTAAATTGGCATGGTTGCTGAATGGTAACCCATTCCAGTATTCTTGCCTGGAGAACCCCACAGACGGAGGAGCCTGGTAGGCTACAGTCCACGGGGTCGCAAAGAGTCAGACACGACTGAGCAACTTCACTCATGAAAAAAGACTATTGTTTTTCTATATAATAACAATAAGCATGCAGATATATTTATTCCAAAATGATATTCTTTACAATGGCATAAGACATTAAATTGTAGGAGTAAATCAATCAAATATTGAAAACCTATAATCAGAAAACTACAAAATATTATTTAGGTAAATGAGAGAATGCCAAAATAATAGATATGCCATTTCGATGGATTTGAAATAAGCAATGCAAGGATGTCTGTTCTCTTTAAATTGATTTGTACAGTTAATGCAATCCCAACCAAAACTGCACCAGCATTTCTTTGATTGAAAATTGATAAACTAACTCTAAATATTTTCTGTCCAATCAAATGATCTAGATATTTAAAGCAATCTTGAAGAAGATTAAAGTTGGAGGGTTTATGTCAATAGATACCAGTACTTATCAACCAACCATTCTTAAAGCAGTATGATTCTGGCACAGAGATAGACAAATAGATCATTGAGCAAGACAGCAAGTCCAGAAATACCTACACATGTACAGTCATTTGACTTTCAATGAAAATGCATTTTTAAGAAAAGCTTTTAAAAGATAAGTTGAGCTAGATTAATTAAACTGGATTATCCGTGTGGTAAAAAATGAACCTTAACTCCTATCTTATATACAAAGTTAATTTCAGATGGATTTAATAGCTTACTTAAATGTGGAATGCTTAAATGTAATATTCTTAAATGTGAAAAGAAAACTAAGGTTAAGGTTAGCATAGGACAAGATTACCATGACCATGAATTGAGCACAGCTTTCTATTATTTAAATTTTATTTTTAAAAATTTTATTATTTTTTAAAGATTCTTTAAATTCTATTGTGCTTTACAATTTTAAAAAGTTTCACACATGTACATTCATATAATCCCTTAATAACTCTATTTTATTTTTTTATTTTTATTTTTTTCAAAGTGAAAACAAGCAAATTTTATTCACCATTTTCTAATTAAGAAGATCAAATGTCAGGGGTTTTTTTATACCTTTTTTTTTTCTTTTTACTTTACAATATTATATTGGTTTTGCCATACATCAACATGAATCTGCCACGGGTGTACATGCTCTATTTTAAAATCTCCTAATGACACCACCCTTATGGCAGAAAGTGAAGAGGAACTAAAAAGCCTCTTGATGAAAGTGAAAGAGGAGAGTGAAAAAGTTGGCTTAAAGCTCAACATTCAGAAAACTAAGATCATGGCATCTGGTTCCATCACTTCATGGGAAGTAGATGGGGAAACAGTGGAAACAGTGTCAGACTTTATTTTGGGGGGCTCCAAAATCACTGCAGATGGTGATTGCACCCATGAAATTAAAAGATGCTTACTCCTTGGAAGGAAAGTTATGATCAACCTAGATAGCATATTAAAAAGCAGAAACATTACTTTGCCAACAAACGTCCGTTTAGTCAAGGCTATGATTTTTCCAGTAGTCACATGGATGTGAGTTGGACTGTGGAGAAAGCTGAGTGCCGAAGAATTGATACTTCTGAACTGTGGTGTTGGAGAAGACTCTTGACAGTCCCTTGGAATGTAAGGAAATCCAACCAGTCCATTCTGAAAGAGATCAGCCCTGGGATTTCTTTGGAGGGAATGATGCGGAAGCTGAAGCTCCAGTACTTTGGCCGCCTCATGCGAAGAGTTGACTCATTGGAAAAGACTCTGATGCTGGGAGGGATTGGAGGCAGGAGGAGAAGGGGGCGACAGAGGATGAGATGGCTGGATGGCATCACGGACTCGATGGACATGAGTCTGAGTGAACTTCGGGAGTTGGTGATGGACAGGGAGGCCTGGCGTGCTGGGATTCATGGGGTCACAAGGAGTCAAACACGACTGAGCGACTGAACTGAACTGAAACCCTATATTTCCTCTCCCCCTTTTCTTCTCCCCACTGGTAACCACTGGTTTATTCTCTATATCTGTTAGTCTGCTTCTTTTTTGTTTTATTCACTAGTTTCTTGTATTTTTTAGATTCCACGTATAAGTATCTTTGTCTTTCTCTTCCTGACTTATTTCACTTAGCATAATGAGCAAAGCTTTCTAAAAAGGACGCAAAACACTAACTATAAAGAAAAAGCTTGATAAATCGGGTTTTGTTAAAAATTAAGACATTTTATTCATTAAAATATACCATGAAGAGAGTTAAAACTCAAGTCATAAAGGAAGAAAGATATTTGATATGGATGTAAAGAACTTGTATTAATAAATAATAATAAAATAAAGAAATTAGGCAACCCAAATAAAATGGGCAAATGACCTCAGTAGGCAATTAGAGGAATATAAGCGAGTCATTCCTATGAAAGAACACTGAAAAGAGAAATGCAAGTTATATACACAATGACATAATACTATTCACCTGCCAAAATGACTAAAATGAGAAAAAAAAAAAAAGAATATATAACACCAGTTATTGTTAAGGATGTAGAACAATTAATACTCTCCCACCCTGCTGGGGAAATGTAAATTGGTGCAACTACTATAGAACACTATTTGAAATATCTACTAAAGCTAAATATATACCTCATGTCATAGACATATACGACCAACAGAAATGCATATAGATATATAGTCATCAGTAGGGCTTCCCAGCTGGCACTAGTGGTAAAGAACACGTCTGCCGATGCCAGAGTTATGGGAAACATGGGTTTGACCCCTGGGTCAGGAAGATCCCCTGAAGGAGGCAATGGCCACCCAGTTCAGTGTTGTTGCCTGGAGAATTCCATGGACAGAGGAGCCTGATGGGCTACAGTTCACTGGGTCACAAAGAGTAGGACACGACTGAAGCCACTTAGCACGTGCCCATGCATTCATCAGAAACATGTACAGAACATTTATATTAGGTTTATATGTAAGAGTCCCTAATTGTAACTTACCCAAATGTCTATCAAATCCACAGTAAATTGTGATGTATTCTGTGATGGAATATTTTATAGCACCAAAGAAATATCAAACTATGGCAATAAGTAAAAATTTGGATGACTCTTACAGTTAAAATATTGAACAGAAAAGCCAGACTCAAAAGAGTATATATTATAGGATAATATATGATTCAATTTTTATGTAAAGTTTAATAACAAGCAAAAATAATCTTTAGTGATAGAAATCAGAATATCAGTTACTTTTGGAGGAATAATGATTGAGGATGATTGATAGAGATGGAGGATGCTTCCAGGATGCTGATGATGCTCTCAGTCCTGATCTAGGTAATCAAAATGTGTTGAGCTATGTGGTTACTGTTTATATATACAGAACTGTTTAGTGTATATATATTTCAACATAAAGGTTTACCAAAAAGAAAAGCCCCATAAGCTTCTTCAGTTGTAAATTAAAACCATTTCAAAACATTAAATTTTTGAGCTTATTTTGAAAGAACATTTTCTAGTGATAAGTTTACATGGTTAGCCAGTTGAAAGATTATACCTATTGTGTACCAGTTGTCAGATTATACAAGCTGTAAGATTATAGCTATTACTTCGAAAACAAGCTATAATTCTTGATGTCATCTTTCATAGACCTTCAATTTAAAAAGGTCAAGCTAGTGATTTTATTTCTATTTATAGTATGAATCATCAGCAATATTTCTACAGGCTGCTCTAAACATAATGTTAGATTTGTCATTAGTTTTGATTCTCAGCAAACTTCATGGTGATTCTAACTGATAGTTGTAGCTTAAAAAATTCTCTGTTTTGGTAAGGAAGTGGTTCTGGCTTAGATTTTAGGAGCTGAGTGAATTTATCTTGGCCCTGAGGCATCAAAAACAGTTTCGTTGAGTTTGGCTATGTACATGTATGTTTGGCCTGCCACTATTCATTTTGGGTAATTGGGAAACAAAATCATACTTAATTTTCATTTTTCTTTTTAGATGGCTATTTTAATGACTGTAACCTTGGATTGAATCTTTGAAATAACATGATTAAAGGTTTGTAGGAAAAATATTAAATTCTTATAACCATGCCCATCATTACTAGCTAGTATGTTAATGTGCAATTCACAGGACTAAAGATCGCAAGTCTTTAAATAAAAAATCATGTAGTTTGAGTGAGAAAGGGAGTTGAAAGTCATTGTCCTGTGAAAGAAGACTTGGGAAAGGGGGGGAGGATTATAGAAGGTACTGTCTTTTTTCTCTTGGGGGCAGGGAATGGTTAGCCTTATGGTTTAAATAAATCTGTTAAACTATGGCATGTTTTATCTGATAAAAATAAAGATAATAAAGTCAATGGTGGAGTAAATATTCTTGTGAGGACAGTGCAATACAATCTCTTTGCTCATTGCTTGAGAGTATTTAATCTCTAAAAATGGATGACAAATCTTGAGTAAAATAATAGCTACTTTTCAGTAGTGCAAATATATATATTTTTAAAATATAAAACTATTTCCAAGGTAGAAAGTACCATAGTAAAACAGTGATGTAACAAGTTATGCTAAATTAAGTAGGTATGTATACACACACACACACAAACACAAAGACATGTGTAGGGTCCTTATTTTTTCTTATGTATTGTTTCAAATTTTAATGCTATGGATTTCCTGTCTGTAAAGATCTTGTTCAATATGGACCAATCTCCAACCCCAGAGTCTGCAGTAGTTCAAAGCTTCTCTGTGAATTAGCCCTTTACATCCTTCACAATACTTTATTTGTGTTTAAAGTTTATCCCCTTTTCTGTTTCCTTCCAAAAAGCCGATCATACCCCAGATTTCTGAGCTTTGAAACCTCCTTGAAAAAAGGAGAAGTCATAATAAGTGATATCATCATTCTCTACTTCTTTCCTGGTCTTCTGCCCTCTCACTGGCCCCATTTCTGCTCAGCTGCTTCCCAAAGGCCAGGTGCCTTCTGTTCCTCATGGTGTGGGAGTCACTTTAAAAGTGTCAGGCAGCCTCTGGAGACCACTGCTTCCCTTGAAGGTTGGTGGGGTTGTGTGGTCCTTGCCAGCTTGGCTTGCGTTCTTAGCTTTCTTAAAGTTCTTGTACAGAAATGTTCTCTGTCTCTCTCTCTATATGTATGTATATATATACGTGTATATGTATATATTATTTATTTAAACCTCCAAGGTATAAGATTAAGTATTTCCTTACCCTATTACTGACACTTGATATCAAGTTCATTTTTTTTAACCAATCTAGAAGGAAAAAATTTTGTGTCTTGTTGGCTTAATGTAGGCTTTTTGATACCTAGTAAGACTGAGCATCTTCTAAAATTTACTTACTCTTTATTTATATTTCTTCTTCTGTGAATTGCTTCTTTACAACTTGTGGTTATATTTCTATTGTTTTTTTTCTTTTTATTATATAAATATAGAAAAGGGAACTTTATTGATTTTTGCCTATTGTACGTATTGCATATTTCTGTATTTTTCTTTTCTACCATTTAACTTTTGTTACAGAGCCTTTTTTCTTGAATAGAAGTTTTCAGCTTTTAAGTAGTTTGGTTATGGTAGTCTTTCCTTCTGTGTTTCTTGGCTATCTTTCAATTTTCTTGCTAACCCCAAGGTGAAGATAAAAGTTATACTATATTTAGTGTCACTAACCATGGAATATATTTATTTATTCATATTTCTGTTATAACATAAAATACATTTTTTTCCAGACTCAGTGATTTTTATTGAATAGTCAGCCCCTCCTCCTTATTTGAAATGTCCTCTATATCCTCTACACCACCCTTAATGGCAGAAAGTGAAGAGGAACTGAAGAGCCTTTTGATTAAAGTGAAAGAGGAGAGTGAAAAAGCTGGCTTAAAACTAAACCATTCAAAAAACTAAGATCATGGCATCCAGTTGCACCATTTCATGGCAAATAAATGGGGAAACAATGGAAACAGTGACAGACTTTATTTTCTTGGGCTCCAAAATCACTGCAGATGGTGACTGCAGCCATGAAATTAAAAGACACTTGCTCCTTGGAGGAAAAGCTATGACCAACCTAGACAGCATATTAAAAAGCAGAGACATTACTTTGCCAACAAAGGTCCATCTAGTCAAAGCTATGGTTTTTCCAGTATTTATGTATGGATGTGAGAGTTGGACCATAAAGAAAGCTGAGTGCCAAAGAATTTATGCTTTTAACTGTGGTGTTGGAGAAGACTTGAGAGTCCCCTGTACTGTGAGGAGATCAAATCAGTCCATCCTAAAGGAAATCAGGCCTGAATATTCATTGGGAGAACTGATGTTGAAGCTGAAGCTCCAATATTTTGGCCACCTGATGTGAAGAACTGACTCATTTGAAAAGACCCTGATGCTGGGAAAGATTGAAGGCAGGAGGAGAGGGGAACAACAGAGGATGAGATTGTTGGATGGCATCACTGACTGAATAGACATGAGTTTGAGCAGGCTCCAGGATTTGGTGATGGACAGGGAAGCCTGTCATGCTGCAGTCCATGGGTTTGCAGAGAGCTGGACATGACTGAGTGGCTGAACTGAACTGTATCATGTATTAAATTACTACATGTGTGCATGGGTGTGTTTACATATATACATCTGTTTCTATACTTTGTCTATAGTACCATTTAATTTCTCAAGATTTCACTGGAACTAGAGGAGAAATGGAAATCACCCAGAGATCCTGAACAGATGAGAAACAGTAGTTAGGAGAGGCAAGATGTTTCAATGTAAATATTTTAATTATTTTTTAAGTCAAACTGTGTGAATGTGTTAAAAATTCAAAAAATTAAAGATATAATTTCCATAGTCAATTAGAATTTCAGTGTTTCTTTGGTGGTTTTTTTTTCTGTCTCCTCAATATTTATTTTTTAAAAATTTTATTGATTACTTCAGAATTATTTCTTTAAAAATGCTGAGTGTGCATGTTTGTGTCTGCATGTATTGCAACGTTGCATTGAAAAGTGGAGAGTTAAGCACAAACACCAATTTTCAAAAGTCATTGTTTAGGTTTCTGATGCTCATCCATTAGTAACTTTATAATTTTGAAGGACTGGAACATTAGGATGATTTACTTGGCACAGTTAAGAAAAAGTGTTGCTGGAAGTAGTCACAATGGCTTTGGCTTTTCATATATGCTCTTTCATTTGCATATTGCCTCAAGGGAAATAGTATTTGACTACACAGAGTCTGACCCAGACGACATGGGCCATCTGGAAGAGGAGTTTCATGAGTTAGTCACTCAGTGACTGAAATGAGAAAAAAAGCTGAAAGCCAGGGATAGACTGACTTTGAGTCTCTTACATGGAAATAACCCAGACTGAAGAATCTGCACAAATATGCAGTGAATTCTGCTATTTAAGAAATCATGTGTTTTTTAGTATCAGAATCACCTCTGGTTCTGCATGTAGTTTATAATTTATACTTTATAATATTTTGTATTTAATAATATTTTTATTTGGGAACAGAATATTATATAATTATGCTCCAAGTTGATACTACTTGTCTACGTGCTGCCTATCATATAGTAAATATCAGTTTTAGAAAGTCAAATGATCTGAATTGTGGCTATTCATAGAAAATATTATTTATCAAACTAGAACTTACTTTTACACTCTAATAAAATTAAAGTGGAAAATGTGATTTGAAGAAGAGTATGCTAATTATTACTAAATGTGATAATTTATTTTATATTTTCTTGACTTCAGTGATGTTTATTGAACATCCTCTCTATACCTACTAGTATGTTAGTGTGACTATTGAATTTCTTTTAGACATATTTGTCCAAATAAGAGTCTGCAAGTTGTTGGCTGTGATCTATAAAAATCATTTCTATTTCACTTAGCAAATATATAGCTATTCTGTTGATAATGGACATTACAAACAATTAAAATTCTATTTTATAGGGTGAAAGTAAGTCTAAGACTATTTTAATTTTATAGACACCTCTATTTATGCAGTACCAGTATACTGACACAACTGTTAATACCAAATATTTGATATTGTTACTAGTTCAGTTCAGTTCAGTTCAGTCACTCAGTTGTGTCTGACTCTTTGCGACCCCATGAACCACAGCACGCCAGGCCTCCCTATCCATCACCAACTGCTGGAGTCTACCCAGACTCATGTCCATTGAGTCAGTGATGCCATCCAACCATCTCATCCTCTGTTGTCCCCTTCTCCTTCTGCCCTCAATCTTTCCCAGCATCAGGGTCTTTTCAAATGAGTCAGCTCTTCGCATGAGGTGGCCAAAGTATTGGAGTTTCAGCTTCAACATCAGTCCTTCCAATGAACACTCAGGACTGATCTCCTTTAGGATGAACTGGTTGGATCTCCTTGCAGTCCAAGGGATTCTCAAAAGTCCTCTCCAACACCACAGTTCAAAAGCATCAATTCTTTGGCGCTCAGCTTTCTTTATAGTCCAACTCTCACATCCATACATGACTCCTGGAAAAACTATAGCCTTGACTAGACAGACCTTTGTTGGCAAAGAAAGGTCTCTGCTTTTTAATATGCTCTCTAGGTTGGTCATAACTTTCCTTCCAAGGAGCAAGTATCTTTTAATTTCATGGCTGCAACCACCATCTGCAGTGATTTTGGAGCCCCCAAAATAAAGTCTCTCACTGTTTGCACTGTTTCCCCATCTATTTGCCATGAAGTGATGGACCAGATGCCATGATCTTAGTTTTCTGAACGTTGAGCTTTAAGCCAACTTTTTCACTCTCCTCTTTCACTTTCATCAAGAGGCTCTTTAGTTCTTTACTTTCTGCCATAAGGGTGGTGCCATCTGTGTATCTGAGGTTATTGATATTTCTCCCAGCAATCTTGATTCCAGCTTGTGCTTCATCCAGCCCAGCGTTTCTCATGATGTACTCTGCAGAAGTTAAATAAGCAGGGTGACAATACACAGCCTTGATATACTCCTTTCCTGATCTGGAACCAGTCTGTTGTTCCATGTCCAGTTCTAATTGTTACTTCTTGACCTGCACACAGATTTCTCAAGAGGTAGGTCAGGTGGTCTGGTATGCCCTTCTCTTTCAGAATTTTCCACAGTTTGTGGTGATCCATACAGTCAAAGGCTTTGGCATAGTAAATAAAGCAGAAGTAGATGTTTTTCTGGAACTCTCTTGCTTTTTTGATGATCCAGCAGATGTTGACAATTTGATCTCTGATTCCTCTGCCTTCTCTAAAACCAGGTTGAACATCTGAAAGTTCATGTTTCACTTACTGCTGAAGCCTGGCTTGGAGAATTTTGAGCGTTACTTTACTAGCTGTGAGATAAGAGCAATTGTGTGGTAGTTTGAGCATTCTTTGGCACTGCCTTTCTTTAGGATTGGAATGAAAACTGACCTTTTCCAGTCCTGTGGCCACTGCTGAGTTTTCCAAGTTTGCTGACATATTGAGTGCAGCACTTTCACAGCATCTTTTAAGATCTGAAATAGCTCAACTGGAATTTCATCACCTCCACTAGCTTTGTTTGTAGTAGTGCTTCCTAAAGCCCACTTGACTTCACATTCCAGGATTTCTGGCTCTAGGTGACTGATCACACCGTCATAATTAACTGGGCCGTGAAGATCTTTTTTATACAATTCTTCTGTGTATTCTTGCCACCTCTTCTTAATATCTTCCACTTCTGTCAGGTCCATACCATTTCTGTCCGTTATTGAGCCCGTCTTAGCATGAAATGCTCCCTTGTTATCTCTAATTTTCTTGAAGAGATCTCTAGTCTTTCCCATTCTATTGTTTTCCTCTATTTCTTTGCACTGATTGCTGTTGCAATTCAGGTTTTTAAAAAATTTGCCTATTTCCTTATACTGAACACTACTTATTAGAACCATGAGTGACTTCCTATTCTACTCCTTACCCTAAGTGGGCCTGATCCTCTGGGGAGATTGGAAGAGCAGAGCACTTTCCAGAGTGCACTGTAAGAGTGTGCTTCTTCTGCATTTTTTCCAGACTCAAGTAGTGATGCTGAGGAGAGGACCAGATGGAGTAATATTCAGCTACAAAATTTGTTACTCAACTGACTGGTTAATAGTGATGGGAAAACCTCTATATCCATAGAATCCAGACACCCTCTTGAATTGTGCAGGCTCATGGTACCCCTTTGATACATAACTAGAATTATTTGTCAGTACCTCTTGATTTATGTTACAGAGTCCTCCTAAACTCTTCCTATCTTTTCTCCAAAGTAGAGATAACTAGGCTACTTGAGATTCTGCCTCTAATTATCATTTGCTTTATTTGCATGTGGGTCATTTACTTTTATTAGCATTGATGGAAGTACCATGGCCAGGAACTCTGGGAGGAGAGCATACATAATTCCATCTCTGTTTTGAATCTTCTATGTAGTCAAACTCCAACTTTGGTTCACTCTACTTTTTGAAAATGTAGCTGGGTACAGTTTCCTCATTGTTATTTTGTCTGTTTCTCCGTAATTCTAAGTGAACTCCCTTTCTCCGTAATTCTAAGTGAACTCCCTACCCACATTCCTCTGAAACCACTGTCTTCCCCCACTCTCTCTATGCTGCACCCTGACATCTCCCCTTCTTCCAGGGCTGTGTTCTGACCCCCTGAATGATGCTACCACCCAGCACCACCTCTTTAGCCCCAGATCTCTCAAAACTATCAATCACCATTGTCTTCAGAGTGCTCTCCTCTCCTTTCTTTGTTCTCTGCTTACCTATATCTTCCTAACACATGAATTTTCTTGAAATACTTCTATTATTATATCACTTTCCAAGGACATAAATTGTTGTTACTCATCAAATGAAAACCAAATTCTTGTGCATCAAGCCTTGAGTAACCAGTCTGTTTAATGTTCCACAACCTCTCCCCATTCATCTATATCTTTAAAGTGCAGTCACGCAGTCTTGTCCAACTCTTTGTGACCCCATGGACTGTAGCCTACCAGGATCCTCTGTTCCTGGGATTTTCCAGGCAAGAGTGCTGAAGTGGGTTGCCATTTTAAACCACCTTCTTATTTTTTAATTGAGATAAATCCCACATCTGTTCAAGTTTTAGCCTGCTCATATCTCTCACATGAAATCTTCTTGAATAATTAAGTCTTTATTCCATTGCCTTTCCCATTTCAAATCTAAATGCATTGAGTCTGTAGCACATAGTTTAAAACCCTTTTAACTTTGTATGCTTATTTTATGTTGCATCTGTTAGGAAGTGCATTTGGCAACTTGTCAGAGACTGAATATGTTTGACTATGAGAGGTATTTCTTTCTTTCTTTCTTATGTAATGAAGACATCAGGAGGCAGATTCACAGTTACCACTCTGGCTCCTTGTGGCTCCCCACTCTGCTGTCCCTCAGCTTTCGTCCTTAACCTCATGATATAAATGCTCAATAGCTCCAGCAAAAGAAGGAAGGACATAAATGGTCAGTCTCTTTTAAAAAGTTTTCTGGAACACTGCCCAGTGAAAGGCTGCCATTTTTTTGTGAGGGAACCTGGGAAATGTAATCTCAGAGACATTTGAATTACTCCCCTCCCTCTCATCTAAGAATTCTGTTAGGAGGGAGGAAAGGGGGTGGTTGCTTTGGGGGCACCTCTCTGTCTCTGTGTTACATGCATAATATGAGGCTTCTGCATCCACCTCCCTCCAGATACACAGCCGGTGTCTGCTTTCCATTCCTGAGCAGTGGTAAAATAAGTCAACTACACATGTTCTGCAAATCAGGATGCAGTCCTCAGGTCAGGAAGAGTATTTCCTTTTTACTTTGTCTCAAACTCTTTCCCCAGAAATATGTACAAAAAGAGATAAAACTGTTTTTTAAAGATATAGTAGATAAAATAAAATAATAAAGGTGAGACTTGTTCATTTAGGAACACTATGTTTTGTTCTGTTGATAAAACACAATTATATAGGTGTATCTGGATTTTGATGCTAAACTACTGGGTTGTTACATTCAACAAATATCTAATAAATACTCCTCAGCATGGCATACAATTCCAGGTCTATGTAACACAAAGATTTTTTTTTTTGACATATGTCTTAAATTTTCAATCTTTTGAGGCAGTAAAGTGGTTTATTAACCCAAGTAGGCTGTCTGTATTCTTACCAGAATTTAAATAAAGAATATGCATGATAAATATTTGCTATATTTCTGTTGATGTTGAGGGTGGCCATTAGGAGCATGTCTGCTTCCACTGAAGGGTGTTTTCCTACTTTTGTCAGACACAAAGCAAGCCTCCTTTTGTCTCCTGATCACAGCTCCAATTTTCCCAGCTGGATGAATTCACCAAGTTGAGAATCTGAGAGGCCTTAACATTAGCAGAATTTACAAAGCGCCAGAGGGGCACAAAACCTACATAGAAAACATTCGCTCTTCAGGCTTGGCGCTGTGGTTGCTACAGCTACCAAGCTGCTGATTTCTCTGCTTTGTGTTCATGTGGGAAGAGAAGCTCTCAAGGTGACAGGGGCTTCATTATATAACTGACATTGCAATTCATTTGCTTTAATGTTTGCATTTTAATCTACCGTGCCTAGTCTTGAGGAGGACGTTTTTTGGGGAATACTCAGTTAGGAGGGGGATGGGTAGACTGAATTTTATACAATCAGGAGGGCGAATCATGGAGTATAATTATATTTTTTTTCTCTGAACTTTATAACCATTCATACATTGGCTTGAATTGATGTTGGGGGTGTTTTGCTGCATGTGCCACAAAGAGAACACAAAAACCATTGATTCATATATATATAAATACTATAAGCCAATATTAAAACAGCAATTAAGATGAAATCACATCAGTCTGTCCTTCGTGAAGTTTAAGAAGTTATCCATGTATAAATAACTGACAAATCATTCTGAAGACTTAACATTCTATACTTTAATGATCTTTAAGCACTGTCTCCGAAATATTAATTGCAGATGAATAGATTGTGCTTGAAACCAAATCATGTACAAAATGTAATTGACATATGACCTTCTCTAGGGGAGGTTGCAGAGTGACAGATATGTAAAAATGTGTTAACAGTGGGTTCACAATTTATATATTTCCATTTCTTTTAATGAGTTTCCTTGGTGGCTCACTGGTAAACAATCCGTCTGCCAATGCAGGAGATGAGGGTTCAATCCCTGGGTCAAGAAGATTCCCTGGAGAAAGAAATGGCAATCCACTCCAGTATTCTTGCCTGGGAAATTCCATGGACAGAGGAGCCTTGGGGGATAAAAAGTTCATGGGGTCACAAAAGAGTTGAACATAGTCTCTGAACAACAACAACTTCTTTTCATAAATATATGTTATCAATGATAAAAAAAGTCTTTAAATTTCCTCTACATTCTTTTCCCCAGTTTTATTTTTGAAGAAATTTTGTGAATTTTATAATTTCTCTTTAATAGAATGGCATTATCAATAGAAAAACACTACTTTCCCCCTTTGTTTTAGGTTAAGGAGAAGCTAAAGCACTATTTATGAAATTTAATTTTTCTTTCTTGAAAGAAAGCATGCTTAACCACTATTTGCAGTTCTTTAACAGCTTCTATTAAGCCTTCTGAGTGAGAAGGGAACAAGTTTTGGAGCATCTATTATGTTTTCTCTTACTTTGTGTACATTGTCTTGTTTAATATAGTACCATTAAATATTATTAATTTATTTTACAGATGAAGGTAGAAAGAAGATTTTCATATCCATAATCATTAAGTCTGCAGGTCAAGAAGCAAGAGTTAGAACTGGACATAGGACTTCAGACTGGTTCCAAATAGGGAAAGGAGTACGTCAAGGCTGTATATTGTCACCCTGCTTGTTTAACTTCTATGCAGAGTACATCATGAGAAACGCTGGACTGGGTGAAGCACAAGCTGGAATCAGGATTGCTGGGAGAAATATCAATAACCTCAGATATGCAGATGACACCACCATTATGGCAGAAAGTGAAGAAGAACTAAAAAGCCTCGATGAAAGTGAAAGAGGAGAGTGAAAAAGTTGGCTTAAAACTCAACATTCAGAAAACGAAGATCATGGCATCTGGTCCCATCACTTCATGGCAAATAGATGGGGAAACAGTGGAGACAGTGACAGGGGCTCCCAAATCACTGCAGATGGTGACTGCAGCCATGAAATTAAAAGACATTTGCTCCTTGGAAGAAAAGCTATGACCAACCTAGCAGCATAGTAAAAAGCAGAGACATTACTTTGCCAACAAAGGTCCATCTAGTCAAAGCTATGGCTTTTCTCGTAGTCATGTATGGATGTGAGAGTTGGACTAAAGAAAGCTGAGCACCGAAGAATTGATGCTTTTGAACTGTGGCATTAGAGAAGACTCTTGAGAATCCCTTGGTCAGCAAGGAGATCCAACTAGTCCGTCCTAAAGGAAATCAGTCCTGAATATTCATTGGAAAGACTGACATGGAAGCTGAAACTCCAATACTATGGCCACCTGATGTGAACAACTGACTCATCTGAAAAGACCATGATGCTGGGAAAGATTGAAGGCAGGAGGAGAAGGGGATGACAAAGGATGAGATGGTTGGATAGCATCACTGAATCAATGGACATGAGTTAGAGTAAACTCTAGGAGTTGGTGATGGACAGGGAAGCCTGGTGTGCGGCGGTCCGTGGGGTTGCAGAGTCGGGCACACCTGAGCGACTGAACTGAATTGAATCATTAAGTCAATAAATAAGAGAGACATAGCTGTCTTTCTAACAGAGACTTGAGTCTTTCTTATCCCCAAACCAATGTTCTTTTCATCAACTTGAGAAGACAGACCATTCCAAGATGACTTGAAATGTGGAGAGGTAGTATGGTATAATTCGTCTCTGTTTTAATTTTTAGCAATCATTAAATTACCTATAAGAAGTTTAACATAAACATTATTAAATATGAATCTGTATTGTCCTGGATGCTATTTTTTTATCCCTAGCAACCATTGCCCCTGTCTTTCCCCAAAGATCTTCAATTTTCTTTAGGGGATTCTTGTGGGTCCAGGGAAGCTAAATTTAACTTGGATTTTAAGGGTGTATCATGTGACACAGCCAAAGCTGGTCAAAGCTTTCTTTTTCTTTGGCTATACTAATTAGTTTAACAATTGAGCATGGAACCATAGCTCATCTAATCAGTATGAATCTCAAGACTTACTTTGGAATGCTGGAGTGAAGGTGCTTCTGCTCATTAAGATAGTATGGATTTTTATTTCCCAGCTCCCTTGACTTTACACTAGGACATATGACTTACTTTGGCCAATGACATATAGGAGAAACTCATGTGTGCTGTGTCTGAGTAGGACTGTTAATAACCCTTGTGTATTTCCACTATATTCTCCCCCCGCCACTGTCATAACACTGGCAATATCCCAGATAGGTTTTCCTTCTTCAGCCTGGGTCCTGGAATGAAGTCTCTGTGACACAGGGCCACAGTTGATCAACCATGAAAATGTATAGTGAACTGAAAATAATTTTTTGTTGATGTAAGCCATTGACATGTGTAAGTTGTTTTATTCTGTGGCATAACTTAGCATAAATGGTAAGGTGTGGTAGTGCTGCTGGAATTGCTGCAGCCACTGTTGCTGCATGAAGTCAGTCTAACGGCAAAGCTGACGAAAGAAGGAAGCAGAATCTGGACAATTATAAAGACAGGTGGAGCTCTGATGATGATGTCATAAACCTTTGACTCATGGCTGCAATCATCTCTGTACCTGAACATTGTATTTAAGTGAATCAGTCTATTTGCTTAAGACAATTTTAGTTGGATTTTCTGTTACTTGCAACCAAAGCAAATTAATTGCTTTATGTATCATGCTATAAATTTCACTTCATTTTCCCTCAAACAGACATCCAAAATAGCCTTGAAATAAACTCAAGCAACGTAAGTTATAAGGTCCTGAAAGTGACTAGCTAGATCAGTATTGACAAAGGAAGCCACTCAATAGGCAAATTTAATAGACAAGTAAGTAGATGCCAAATGAGAACTATGTAAGATTGCTTTACTAGTAATGAGTCAGGTTAGTTTTTCAAGAATAATCATGAAGAGTTTACACTTTCCAAAATAATGCCTATTTAAAAATATATAAACATAGATTTCTGGTGAGAAGTGTTGAGGGGAGGGCACAAGAGGTCATGAAGTGATGTTCTGAAAGGCCTTGGCCAAATTACCATAAAGGGTCTAAAATCACTGGATTCTTTTTATGATCAATCATTAGAGTTTTTTTCTCCATTAAAAAAATAGAAAGTAAGAAAGCAAGTAGAATATCGAACAATTGCTAAGCTGTTGGGAGAGTTTCCCTTGGGAGAGTGAATACCTTGTTCTCAAATGTTGCTACTCCAGAGAAGAAGGAGCTTCCTGTTGAACTTCCTGAAGTAACAGAATGGAGTTAAAAGGGGGCCTTAACTGTAGCCAGGTTTTCTGTTCCGAGAGAGGTAATTACTAAGGTCAGAACACTTTCCCTCTATGAAAGTCAGCACCTTGTGGGAAAAAATTTCTGTGTCTACTCCCCAAATGTGAGTGGACTTTGGACAGCAATAAATTGTACATGTAGAGTTCTGAAACCAAGAACTAAATAGTATTTTTACTCTTTGTTTGGATACCATGATAGTAAAACAGCAGTAACAAAAAGTTGAAATATAGTCACTTTGAATAGTCTCATGTACTGAAATTAATTGCAATCAAGTTTTTACTTTGTTTTATTTCTTATTTAAAAAGTTTTGTTCCTACCTCTGTTGCCATCAGCCCCATTTGTCTCTGTCACCAGCAGGTAATCATATTATTAATTGTTGAATGTCTTCCCAGAATTTCTTCATGCACAACCAAGGAAATGCACAGATGTTTTGTTATTGTCTCTCTTTCTTCTGTAAAATGTAGCACACTGTAGACTGTTCTTTATTCTCTGCTATTTTCGCCTAATGCTATCTCTTGGAGATCTTTCCTTCTCAGCAGTACGTCAAGAACTTCGCCATTTTCTCCTACATCTGCATAGTATTTCTCACAGCATGCATGACCAGTAATTTATTTAGTCAGCGCCCTATTGATGCAAAGCTGGATTATTTCCAGTTTTTTACTATTAGTGCTTTTGAGAACCTTCACATGTTTTGCTTCATATATTTTCAGTGAATGAACATAAAGCCAAGCCCTAAAAAAAGAGTCATCCTCAATTTTGGCAAGCTTCTGAACCTGAGGGTTCCCTTGGGTTATTTTTACTACTTAAAGTTATGAACTTTTTTCTTCACTCTCCAACTCATTTAGCCAAGAAAAAGCAGCTTTTTGTTTATAAATAAATACAAGATACCTAGACACTTGAAAAGAAGGGACAATGTCTTATGTGTTTTCATAGGGCTATCCTAAGGCTTCTGTAGAAATGTTGCCTCTAATAACAATGATGGAAAAAAGGGCAATTTCTGTAAGAGCCATGTAAAAAAGCACATCAGAGCCCTGGAAAATCTTGGCTTTTTCATCTTGACCTCCATATTTAATCTTGATGATTTGTTTTCTGACTTGATTCTCGCGAACATTTCTTCTCTTCTATTCCTTTTTCCTCCAGCTGCATCTGCAAAATGTTTGCTCTGTTACCAGCGCCCTTTTAATTCCATCCTATGTGCATTCTGTTGGTGATGTATCGCTTTAAAATATCACACTTGTTATATAATACCTCCATCATTTTTGTTTTTGTTTTTTGTTTTTTTTTTGGTTGTTGCTGTGGTTTTCTTGAGGAATTCTTTGGGTAAAATTACTTTAATGGAATTTGATTTTTGATCATTTATCCCAGCACTCCCCTCTCCAAGCACTCAATGGGAAGTTTGAAACATGGGTAAGATTTTGCTTGGGGTTTTGTTTCCTTTTTTTCCTCCTTCGTTACAAACTGCCTGAATATGAATTAAATAATTGTTAAATAGTATATTTTTATAGATCTGTGTCTTTACGAGAGACCAGTGTTTCCAACTCTGCCCACAGTCTAATCTCTGCATTTCCCTGTTTCTGACAACAGTGGCTTTCCTTGAGTCCCCTTCCGTGGCTTCAGTTGTTGGCATCATCACCAATTCCTCTCTTTGATTCCACCTTTCAGACCATACTCTTTATTTGTCAGGCAAATCCCTGGATCATTTTCAGAATCCTGCAGCCCATGCTTTCAGTGTTGCTTTGAAGAGAAAAGCACGAGTGGACACTGAGAGGTACATTCTACTTTTCCCACTGTTAAAAATATATCTCATTGCTTGATTCATTACCATGTTTGTTTTTTTCCCCCTTTGTGCCTGTATTTTTGCTCCCTGGTACATACGTCCATGGGTCTCTGTTTAAGGAGTTTCTTCTGCTGCTGTTTTTATCTGCCTTTCAGAATTCTGGAAACAGAGTTCTCCAAAACATAAAAGACCTGTTAGTACAGTGGGAACAGTTGATTGGTTTAGTTTGTTTAATTATAGTTGAAGTTAAGTCAGCATTACTACAGTCCCCTTTTTTAAAAAAAAATTCATTAATATTTCACTTTATGGTTCTAAATAATTCTCTAGTCCCTTGCTAGATGTTTCTTTTTCCCCCCTTTTTATTATTTTTAAAAATTGAAGTATAGTTGATTTACAACATTGTGTTAGTTTCAGGTATACAGCAAAATCATTCAGATGTGCGGGCTTCCCTGGTGGCTCAGCTGGGAGAGAATCTGCCTGCAGTGCAGGAGACCCAGGTTCAATCCCTGAGTTGGGAAGACCCCTGTTTTTTTTTTTTTTCTCCTTTATTATTATTTTTAAAAATTGAATTATAGTTGACTTATGATCTTGTGTTAGTGTGAGGTATATAGCAAAGGGATTGAGGTATATGGGCTTCCCTGGTGATTCAGATGGGAAAGAATCTGCCTGCAGTGCCGGAGATGCAGGTTTGACCCCTGAGTTGAGAAGATCCCTGTTTTATTTCTCCTTATTATTTTTAAAATTGAAGTATAGTTGACTTACAATCTTGTGTTAGGTTTAGGTGTGCAGCAAAGTGACCCAAGTGTGTGGGCTTCCCTGGTGGCTCAGCTGGGAGAGAATCTGCCTGCAGTGCAGGAGACCCAGGTTCGATCTCTGAGTTGGGAAGGTCCCTGTTTTGTTTTTTCTTTCTCTCCTTTTTAATAATTAAAAAAAAATGGACTATAGTCGACTTACAATCTTGTGTTAGATTTAGGTGTGCAGCAAAGTGATTCAGGTATATGGGCTTCCCTGGTGACTCAGATGGGAAAGGATCTGCCTGCAGTGCCGGAGATGCAGGTTTGATCCCTGAGTTGGGAAGATCCCTGTTTCATTTCTCCTTTGTTATTATTTTTAAAAATTGAAGTATAGTTGACTTACAATCTTGTGTTAGGTTTAGGTATGCAGCAAAGTGATCCAAGCATGTGGACTTCCCTGGTAGCTCAGCTGGGAGAGAATCTGCCTGCAGTGCAGGAGACCCAGGTTCGATCCCTGAGTAGGGAAAGTCCCTGTTTTTTTTTCTCCCCTTCTCCTTTTAAAATTATTTTTAAAATTGAAGTATGGTTGACTTCAGTTCAGTTCAGTTCAGTTGCTCGGTCGTGTCTGGCTCTGAGACCCCATGGACTGCAGCGCAACTTACAATGTTGTGTTAGTTTCAGGTCTAGAGCAGAGTGAGCCAGATATGTTGCCTTCCCTGGTGGCTCAGCTGGGAAGGAATCTGCCTGCAGTGCAGGAGACGTAGGATTGATCCCTGAGCTGCAAAGTGCCTCTTTTTTTCTCCTTTTTTGTTATTTTCAAAAACTGGAGTATAATAGATTTACAATGTTGTGTTAGTGATTCAGATATATATATAGATAGATAGATATGTATATACATATATTCAAGATTCTTTTTCCTTATATGTTATTAAAAAATATTGTGTATAGTTAACTATGTGATACAGTAGTAGTTCCTTGTTACCTATTTTGCATACAGTAATGTGTAACATTAATCCCAAAGTTCTAATTCATCCCTCCTTCCTTCCCTTTGGTAACTGTTTTGTATATATTTGTTTTGTATAAAAATTCATTTGTATCATTTTTTTTAGATTCTACATATAAGTGGTATCATTTGATAGTTGTTTTTCTCTGTCTGGCTTACTTAGTATGATAAGCAGTAGTAATCAAGAGGTCTGATTATGTATTTGTACAATTTTTCATAGATATTTATATAATAGTCACAGAAATACAATCACTCAAACATATAGAGACTGTATGTTTTTATAGGGCTGCAAAAGATAACACCACTGGCTTATGAAATCAAACTTGTTTTCTGATGTAAGTGAGAGAAAACAAAAACATGATTTTTTCCAGTGGTTATGATTACCTTATAATAATTAATCCTCCAAAATATTATTATTTGGGCAATGGGATTTTGAAAAGAAGAACAAAGGACAGGAAAAATAGAAAATAGTCCACAACAAAGAGAGAGGAAATTGTGTTTGACCAGATTGCAATAGTCGAATTGCCGTTAAACTGCTGGCCTGCCTGATATTCTAAGACTGATTATTCCCTCCCCAGGGGGACATTATAAACAAGGATTTACTATCAAAATATTTTTTATTTGTCTGAAAACTAATTTGCCAAGCCTGGAGATCAGAGGTGTGGAGCAGATGGGGAAAGCAACCTGTTTCTCTGCCTTTAAGGAATCAGCTGTGGAGGAAACTCAGCAAGTGGGATGGAAATGTCACTTGAGCCCTGAAGCTCCTGTAAATATCAGGAAAGAAGACAATAGCAGTCTCCCAGTCCACAGTCCCACAACATCACTCTCTCTTCCAGCAGGTATTAAACATTCATGACTATTTTATAATGAGGGGCAGGAATGACTCCGGCAGGAGAGCTGCCCAACCACATGGGTTGTGTTGGATTTTCAACGGCAGCACATTTCATATATTTTTTCCCTCCCTGTTCCTTTTATCTCTCTGAGAATCTTCAGCCTGAAGGTAATGAAACACTTCCTTTATCATTTGCTGTCATTGAAATATTTATCTGATTATTTGAATAAAAGATTATGGCACCAACAGTAACTCTGTCCCTACGTATCCTTAGACTTCAAAAGGAAAAAGGAAGCTTAATGAATAAAATAAGACAAGATGTTTGGCCATCAACTTTACAAATAACAAAAACCACTGTGATCAGTTGCAGCCTGCTTGCAGCATGTATTATGCAAGATACTAAACATGGGTCCCAAACCAAAACAGTTGGCCTTTGGAGGAATCATTTATTTAGACAGCGATAAGTTTAAAAAGTTCTTTTTTTTTTTCTTTCCCCACACATTTGAGCATTTGTAAATACATTCTTGCCACCTTGTTGACTCAAAGTGGGGTCACTGGAGATAACGTGGATTCATTAAGGCAATTTTCTCAGGACCTGATTTACCCCATCCTTGTGTCTTGGGTTTTATTACTTGGTGTGAACAAAGCAAATAAAAGCCTAAATGTAGTTGACTCCTAATTTCCATCTGCCTGGCTGCAAGGAGGTTGTTCTTTGGCAGAAAAACCCTCACCAGGCACTTCCTGGGTGCTTCCCTGGTGTCCCAGTGGTAAAGATCCCACCTGCTAATGCAGGAGATGCAGGAGATATGGGTTCGATCCCTGGGTCGAGAAGGTACCCTGGAGAAGGAAATGGCTACCCGCTCCAGTATTCTTGCATGGGAAATCCTGTGGACTGAGGAACCTGGCGGGCTACGGTCCATGGGGTCACAAAAGAGTTGTATTCATCTTAGCAACTGAACAACAACAGAGCGCTTCTTAGAGGAAACATATGTGACAACATGAATCCAAAAAGTGCACTCTTGCGCTCGCTGATTGCCATGAATGGGTCACCTGGAGACCTCAACAGAGCCTTAGACTCTGAGCTGACATTCTGTCCTGGTTGCCATAGCTGTTGTTCAGATACCATTGAACTGGCCAGTCAGCGGCCTGTCTCAGAAATCCAGGGAGATGAGAAGAAGAACATTTGTCCTGTCTTCCCCTCATGGAGGCCTGAGGTCAGGGAAAGGCCGTCCCAGTGTTGGTTGAGCTCATAATCATTTCTGAGTTTAGTGAGGCACTTATCTCAATACATATACAGCCCCTGCCTTCCGCAGCACACACGCACCCATGAAGGTGGCGTGAACTTCCATCCAAGCTGTGCTAGGAGCATCTGTTATCCTCCACTCAGCTGTTACAGTTGAGTTCACTTAGCAATTTCATCTTTCTTTCTTGTGAGTCCTCTTTCAGGAATCCCCATTGCTCCTTCTTTAATATCTCTTCTTTTTCAGGGTCCCCTTCGACTGCTCTACAGGCCTCAGCATCAGTTGTGCTCAGTTTTAAGTGTTTATTCTAGAAAGCTTTCTAGCACCTACTGTGATTTTGTGACTGTCAGTGGACACTGCAGAGAGGAGCATGGCCTTAGTCTGGCGGCCGGGAGAGTTGCTTCTAAGACCAATTCTACAGTTATTGCTTCTTATATTACTAACTATACAGAGAAAAGGATGACAGTTTTTGTCTTCCACAGAGCCTGTGTATCTTAAAGGATATATTTAAAAAATAATTTTATTGTTTTTTTTTATTTTAGGCTGTGCTAAGTCTTCATCCCTGGAGAAGGAAATGGTAACAGACGCCAGTGTTCTTGGGAAACCCCATGGACAGGGAGCTTGATGGGCTGTAGTCTATGGGATCACAGTAGGTCAGACTCGACTTAGCGACTAAACAGTGTCTTCATTGCTGTGTGGGCTTTTCCCTAGTTGCGGCAAGTAGGGTCTACTCTCTCGTTGGAGCGCGTGGCTTCTCATTGCAGTGGCTTCTCTTGTTGTAGAGCACGGGCTCTAGGCGTGACGGCTTCAGTCACTGCTGTACGTAGGCTCAGTAGTTGCAGTTCCCAGGCTCTGGATGGAGAAGGAAATGGCAACCCACTCCAGTATTCTTGCCTTGAGAATTCCATGGACAGAGGAGCCTGGCAGGCTGCAGTCCACGCGGTCACAAGAGTTGGACACATCTTGGAGACGAGACCACCACCGCCAGGCTCTAGGGCACAGGCTCAGTATTTGTGGTGCATGGGCTTGGATGCTCTGCGGCATGTGGGATCTTCCCGGATCAGGGATTAAACTGCATTGACAGGTGGATTTTTACCACTGAGTCATCAGGGAAGCCTCTATTTTTTTATTATTATTTTTAATAGACTTTATTTTTAATGGCAGCTTTAGATTCACCACAAAATTGAAGAGAAGGTATAGAGATTTCTCGTCCACACCCACATGTGCATAGCCTCCCTGCTATTGTCTTCTTCCACCAGAGCAGTACATTTGTGAAAACTGATGAATCCACACTGATACATCACAGTCACCCAAAGCCCATAATTTTTATTAGGGCTCACTCTTAAGTATGCATTCTTTGGGTCTGGACAAATGTATCATGACAAGTATACACGATTATCATACAGAATATTTTTTTCAAGCTAAAAATTTTCTGTGCTCTGCTGATTCATCCCTCCCTCCTCCTTGGTCCCCAGAAACCACTGATATTTTTATTACCTCCATACTTTTGCCTGTTCCAGAATGTCATACCATTGGATTCATTCATTATGTAACCTTTTCAGAATGACTTCTCTCACTGAAATATGCATTTAAAGTTCCTCCATGTCTTTTCATGGTTTCATAGCTTATTTCTTTTTAGCACTGAATAATATTCCATTGTCTGGACGCACCACAGTTTGTTTATCCATTCATCTTTCATGAAGAATATTTACAGTAAATAAATAAATAAGTCATAAATAAATAAGTTACGCTTAATTTGAGCGGAGTCACAGCAATTAACATAGATGTTACATGGCAGTGTTCTCTGGGCCTGTATTTCTCTATCCATGGCATCCCACTCCAGTACTCTTGCCTGGAAAATAGCATGGATGGAGGAGCCTGGTAGGCTGCAGTCCATGGGGTCACGAAGAGTCAGACACGACTGAGCGACTTCACTGTCACTTTTCACTTTCATGCATTGGAGAAGGAAATGGCAACCCACTCCAGTGTTCTTGCCTAGAGAATCCCGGGGACGGGGGAGCCTGGTGGGCTGCCGTCTATGGGGTCACACAGAGTCAGACACGACTGAAGCGACTTAGCAGCAGCAGACTACTTTCATACATAATGTCTATCTTTTTGTTCTTTTCTTTCCTTGGTGGTGGTTGCATGAGCTTGTTATATAACCAACATGGTATTGGTATGAATAGAACTGCATTCGATCTATTTTCAGGTTTTATTAGCTTTTTTTCTCTAGGGTTGTTGCTACCCACGTTACTCTGAGATGGACAATGGCCCATGCCTGTCTCAGTGGACACGTAGGTGTTCCTTTCATGCCTGTCTACTTTAGTCTCAAGGGAGGGGAGGGAGATGGGGAAGAAGAAGGAAGAATGGGGAGGTCATCAGTTGATTCTGGTCCATTTGATACTGCTAGAGAGATGAATATTCTCTGAATAGCAGGAGATGTGTGAGGATATTTGGGCTGCTGAGAAGATGAACAGACAATAGAACCACTCCTGGAGGAATTCTGGCATGGAGAATGGTTTGGCTCACTGTTCTGTCTTGGACAGAAACCTGAAGTGTTTCTCATTCAGCTGATGGTGTTTGTGACCTAAATCAGTGATAATAGAAGCTGGGATGATGAGTTTCGGCTGTCAGACCCTCCACCCAGGAGAGGTTTCGGGACCCAGGCTGCTTCATGGGGCTATGTCACCAACCTTTTAGGTTGTGTGGCATTCTGACTGAGGTAGAAATCTTAGTATTACCTCTGAACCAAACCTTCATTTTAAGCTCTTAACATTTTTAGCAGATTTATCTATTTATTTATATTTATTCTAAGTGGGTTTTGAGGGGTGGTAGGGCATTTATATTTTCATTATACAATATTTTGATTCATGAACGTGCCTTTGCTCTTTATAATCTTCAGATAATAATATGTAGTTCTGTTTAAATTTCCTTAGCGATCCTGAATCACGTGAAACCATTAGAAAGTATCATTCATGGTTAAAGAGAGGGAGAGGTCTCTTAGGAATGATCCTTACCCTCAAAACAATTCTGTCCCACATCCCATTCATTCACCCTGCCTATAATCTCAAATAGGATTTGAAATTTCACCCATTCATCTTGCTGCTTTGCTATTTAACCACTGTATGCACAATTATAGTCTTCCCTCATAGCCGAGTTGGCAAAGAATCCTCCTGCAGTGCAGGAGACCTGGGTTCCATCCCTGGGTTGCGAAGATCCCCTGGAGAAGGGAAAGGCTACCTACTCCAGTATTCTGGCCTGGAGAATTCCATGGACTGAATAGTCCGTGGGATCACAAGGAGTCGGACATGACTGAGTGACTTTCACTTTCACTTTCAAGCACAATTATATGGGGATTATATTAACACTTTCTTAAGTACAATTTCATGAAAGAATGAGAAGATAGGGGTTCTGATTAGCCAGTGGTCTCATGAAATGCTAAAATACATGTTTTATGAAAAAAAATTTTTTTACTTTGCTTGTATTTATGATAGTCTTACTCTACTCTGAAGGGTA
The DNA here is from genome assembly GCF_001704415.2 of Capra hircus. Classification (NCBI taxonomy): domain Eukaryota; kingdom Metazoa; phylum Chordata; class Mammalia; order Artiodactyla; family Bovidae; genus Capra; species Capra hircus. The sequence goes on along the minus strand of NC_030809.1, from coordinate 91,005,548 downwards.
GAATCAACCTTTTCCATGTTTTGTTTTTTTCTTAATTACATTTTTACAGACCTAAATACTAGTCACAGTTTTAAAACCAAGCTTTATTGTCACATCTATCCACTAGGAGTTCCAATTAATAATCAATCAAATGATCTATGGTACATGGGGCCTGGTTTTGCATTATTGTCTTTCTTACTATCTGTGTATCAACCACTTTTGAGCAAACCATGAGCTTAGACAATTGGACCTCAAAAAGAGATCCCCAGCTCTAATCTTCTAAGTTAATAAGAACTTTGTAGGATTTCCCTGCAGAAATTTTACAAAAGGTCTTAAAATCTTTTACTAATTTAAACTCATCCCTAGCTTGCCATATGGAATTTAGCTTCCTCAGTTTAACTTTCCCATCAACAAAGCTGGCTAAAAATATATAAACAGTCAGAATGCAGGATAAGTTTATCATTTTACCCTTCTCCACTGCCATCCTTTCTTGGCAACAAAATGAAGGGAAAGGGAATACTGATATTTCCATAAGGACAAAATAAATAATTTCACAACTTTGGCTTACCAGTACTGGGCATATAAAATTCATTCAGTCATTAATCAAAGATGTATTGTGCACTAATTTTGTGACAAGTTTTGTTCTAGGTGGTCAAAATAGAGTAGAAGTTTCATGAACTCTATAGCCTAGTAGAAGGGGGAAGAATATAATAAAATATGAATAATATGTTGTCAGAAGCCATGGATAAAAATAAAACAAGCTAAACGGCTTAGACTATAGATGGCAGGAATTACCAACTGACCCTCCAGTCTGATTATAGAAGCGTATGATGTCATTGTCTGGGGGTTAACTCGGGACCAAGTGCTTTACATACGTCATTTTATTCCCACAACACTTATGGGAAAATACTATTGTTAGGACAATGTGAACGATGAACAGATTGGGTGTAGAAGATTAAAAACTGACCTGAGGTTAACCAGCTATGAGACAGTCAGGATTGTCTGATAGGTGGCCCTGGGACCTCTTTTGGTGTTCTGTTTTTGTTTTCCCAATAAGCAAGCTGGGCCTAGAAGCTTTTTCCAAGCAAGGGAGGCAGATTATAAAACTCAATTTCTCACAGGACTGGGAACTTCAGGTATTAGGGAAGTGTGCAAATGGCATTTCCTGGCACTTCTCTAAACAGATGGCCTTGAACTCAGATTATTTAGACCTGAGCCAACATGTTTATTCCCCAGTGTAAAGTTGCTCTCATGTTTCCCTAAGTTTATTCATAACTTTGCATAAGTTCGTCTCCTGGAACATAACCCCATAGGTGCGCAACTGCTACTGCTGCTGGTGCTAAATTGCTTCAGTCGTGTCCAACTCTGTGCGACCCCATGGACAGCAGCCCACCAGGCTCCCCCGTCCCTGGGACACTCCAGGCAAGAACACTGGAGTGGGTTGCCATTTCCTTCTCCAATGCATGAAAGTGAAAATTGAAAGTGAAGTTGCTCAGTAGTGTCCGACTCTTCATGACCCCATGGACGGCAGCCTGCAAGGCTCCTCCGTCCATGGGATTTTCCAGGCAAGAGTACTGCAGTGGAGTGCCATTGCCTTCTCTGCTCCCTTGCTTAAGCAGACTTCTCTGTAGAATGTTGTTAGAATGGGGACTGTGTTCCCCACCTGGATCCTTTTGCCTATCATTTCTAGGAAGCACCAAGTGGCATTCCCTAGTAAACATTTTGTAGGACAATAGCTATTAAATAGAAAAACATGAAATCAGACTCAAGCCTGGTCTGGCCCCAAAGCTCCTAACAGCTATATGATAATACATAGCTTCTGCAACTCTTGCGATTAAGTAAGATATAATATGAAACACTAGTGCCTGATAGAAAGTTTCCATAGTTTAAAAATAACCATTAATTACTATTTTAGCTTCATATTATAACTTGTTGTTGTTCATTTGCCCAGTTGTGTCTGACTTTTTGCAACCCCATGAACTGCAACATGCCAGGCCTCCCTGTCCCTCACCATCTCCCAGAGTTTGCCCAAGTTCAGGTCCATTGCATCAGTGATGCTATCCAGTCATCTTATCCTCTGACACCCTCTTCTCTTTCTGCCCTTGATCTTTCCCAGCATCTGGGACTTTTCCAATGACTTGCTGTCTGCATCTGGTGACCAAAATACTGGAGTTTCAGCATCAGCATCTGTCCTTCCAGTGAGTATTTAGGATTGATTTCCCTTAAGATTGACTGGTTTGAACTCTTTTCGGTCCAAGGGACCCTTATATTGTAACTACAAAATTGATTTTTCTAGATATTGTTTTAATACAAGTTAAACTTGTGGTCCACTGGAGAAGGGAATGACAAACCACTTCAGTATTCTTGCTTTGAGAACCCTATGAACAGTATGAAAAGGCAAAATGATAGGATACTGAAAGAGGAACTCCTCAGGTCAGTAAGTGCCCAGTATGCTACTGGAGATCAGTGGAGAAATAACTCCAGAAAGAATGAAGGGATGAAGTGAAAGCAAAAGCAATACCCAGCTGTGGATGTGACTGGTGATAGAAGCAAGGTCCGATGCTGTAACAAGCAGTATTGCATAGGAACCTGGAATGTCAGGTCCATGAATCAAGGCAAATTGGAAGTGGTCAAACAAGAGATGGCAAGGGTGAACGTCGACATTCTAGGAATCAGTGAATGAAAATGGACTGGAATGGGTGAATTTAACTCAGATGACCATTATATCTACTACTGCGGGCAGGAATCCCTTAGAAGAAATGGAGTAGTCATCATGGTCAACAAAAGAGTCCGAAACGCAGTACTTGGATGCAATCTCAAAAATGACAGAATGATCTCTGTTCGTCTCCAAGGCAAGCCATTCAATATCACGGTAATCCAAGTCTATGCCCCAAACAGTAATGCTGAAGAAGCTGAAGTTGAATGGTTCTATGAAGACCTACAAGACCTTTTAGAACTAACACCCAAAAAAGATGTCCTTTTCATTATAGGGTACTGGAATGCAACAGTAGGAAGTCAAGAAACACCTGGAGTAACAGGCAAATTTGACCTTGGAATGCGGAATGAAGCAGGGCAAAGACTAATAGAGTTTTGCCAAGAAAATGCACTGGTCATAGCAAACACCCTCTTCCAACAACACAAGAGAAGACTCTACGGATGGGCATCACCAGATGGTCAACACTGAAATCAGACTGATTATATTCTCTGCAGCCAAAGATGGAGAAGCTCTATACAGTCAACAAAAACAAGACCAGGAGCTGACTGTGGCTCAGATCATGAACTCCTTATTACCAAATTCAGACTTAAATTGAACAAAGTAGGGAAAACCACTAGACCATTCAGGTTTGACCCAACTAAAATCCCTTATGATTATACAGTGGAAGTGAGAAATAGATTTAAGGGCCTAGATCTGATAGATAGAGTGCCTAATGAACTGTGGAATGAGGTTTGTGACATTGTACAGGAGACAGGGATCAAGGCCATCCCCATGGAAAAGAAATGCAAAAAAGCAAAATGGCTGTCTGGGGAGGCCTTACAAATAGCTGTGAAAAGAAGAGAAGCAAAAAGCAAAGGAGAAAAGGAAAGATATAAGCATCTGAATGCAGAATTCCAAAGAACAGCAAGAGATAAGAAAGCCTTCTTCAGTGATCAATGCAAAGAAATAGAGGAAAAGAACAGAATGGGAAATACTAGAGATCTCTTCAAGAAAATTAGAGATACCAAGGGAACATTTCATGCAAAGATGGGCTCGATAAAGGACAGAAATGGTCTGGGCCTCACAGAAGCAGAAGATATTAAGAAGAGGTGGCAATAATACACAGAAGAACTGTACAAAAAAGATCTTCACGACTCAGATAATCATGATGGTGTGATCACTAATCTAGAGCCAGACATCCTGGAATGTGAAGTCAAGTGGGCCTTGGAAAGCATCACTGTGAACAAAGCTAGTGGAAGTGCTGGAATTCCAGTTGAGCTGTTTCAAATCCTGAAAGATGATGCTGTGAAGGTGCTGCACTCAATATGTCAGCAAATTTGGAAAACTCAGCAGTGGCCACAGGACTGGAAAAGGTCAGTTTTCATTCCAATCCCAAAGAAAGGCAATGCCAAAGAATGCTCAAACTACTGCACAATTGCACTCATCTCACATGCTAGTAAAGTACTGCTCAAAATTCTCCAAGCCAGGCTTCAGCAATACATGAACTATGAACTCCCTGATGTTCAAGCTGGTTTTAGAAAAGGCAGAGGAACCAGAAATCAAATTGCCAACATCCGCTGGATCATGGAAAAAGCAAGAGAGTTCCAGAAAAACATCTATTTCTGCTTTATTGACTATGTCAATGCCTTTGACTGTGTGAATCACAATAAATTGTGGAAAATTCTGAAAGAGATGGGAATATCAGACCACCTGACCTGCCTCTTGAGAAATCTGTATGCAGGTCAGGAAGCAGCAGTTAGAACTGGACATAGAACAACAGACTGGTTCCAAATAGGAAAAGGAGTACGTCAAGGCTGTATATTGTCACCTTGCTTATTTAACTTCTATGCAGAGTACATCATGAGAAACACTGGACTGGAAGAAACACAAGCTGGAATCAAGATTGGTGGGAGAAATATGAATAACCTCAGATATGCAGATGACACCACCCTTATGGCAGAAAGTGAAGAGGAGCTAAAAAGCCTTTTGATGAAAGTGAAAGTGGAGAGTGAAAAAGTTAGCCTAAAGCTCAACATTCAGAAAATGAAGATCATGGCATCCGGTCCCATCACTTCATGGGAAATAGATGGGGAAACAGTGGAAACAGTGCCAGACTTAATTTTGGGGGGCTCCAAAATCACTGCAGATGGTGACTGCACCCATGAAATTAAAAGACGCTTACTCCTGGGAAGAAAAGTTATGACCAACCTAGATAGTATATTCAAAAGCAGAGACATTACTTTGCCAACTAAGGTCTGTCTAGTCAAGGCTATGGTTTTTCCTTTGATCATGTATGGATGTGAGAGTTGGACTGTGAAGAAGGCTGAGCGCCGAAGAATTGATGCCTTTGAACTGTGGTGTTAGAGAAGACTCTTGAGAGTCCCTTGGACTGCAAGCGATCCAGCCAGTCCATTTTGAAGGAGATCAGCCCTGGGATTTCTTTTGAAGGACTGATGCTAAAGCTGATACTCCAGTACTTTGGCCACCTCATGCGAAGAGTTGACTCATTGGACAAGATTCTGATGCTAGGAGGGATTGGGGGCAGGAGGAGAAGGGGACGACAGAGGATGAGATGGCTGGATGCCATCACTGACTCGATGGACGTGAGTCTGAGTGAACTCTGGGAGTTGGTGATGGACAGGGAGGCCTGGTGTGCTACGATTCATGGGGTCGCAGAGTCGGACATGACTGAGCAACTGAACTGAATCTTGTCAATAGGGTTGTGTGAAAAGTGCCAGATTTTCTGCACCCTGTTTTTGGCATTTCCAGGATTTCTGAAGGATGACAAAGGAGTTTTTCATAAAGTTAATTACCTGGGGAATCTGTGCAGGACTTTTGTGCAAGGAATACATAGATTCAATTTGTGATCAATTTGTGATATTTGGTGGGCTTGTGATCATTTGTGATCATTTTGATGGACTTGTTGTCTTTGTGGATTTTCTCTGGAAAAAGGATGAGGATGAGTTTTGCATGGGAAGTGGTAGGGGAGAAACGTGGTTTCTATCCAGTGAGGTCTAGGGATAGCTGGACTTTGACCAGAGTGGAACTGCTAGGGGGACACCTGCCTGGAGTCTAGATAAAGGGCCTATGGCTCTTGTTCCGTACAGTTGCTTGGCCAAATGGGGACATTGGGGGCAGAGTTAACCAAGAAAGGAGAAAAGGAGGATAGGTGCAGCACCAAGTGACTTCCAATCAGAGAGCAGTTTTCATGGGAGTCACTGCTGCTGATTCAGCAGTGAGATGTTTTAGCCACGTGAAAACTCAGCTTTTCAGAGTAGGAAGAGCAGATGGATCTGTCCTCAGACTGTGCCTTTAGTCACAAGGAAACTTAAAACTAAAAAAAATAATAAACAGAAATCTCAGTTGCAGATTAATAAAGAGAAATCTCAGTTGAAAATGAAAACACAGAAGTCTAAGTTGAATTGAGTGGGGCGACCAGCAGGGGGAGAAGGGCTCTCATGCTATGTGAAGATGGCAGAACCCAACAGGAAGAACAATGACTCTTCTTTCTTCCTGGCAACAGTTCAGCCAATGAAAAGCCATTGACTCCGTTAATTGGAGCTCTCCCAACTTCCTTTTCCCCTTTATAAAAGAGTTCTCCTTGCCATTTTTGCTGGGAATTTGCATGTGACTCACCATAGTTGCAAATCAGGAATTCCAATTCATTGTTGATTCCAAATAAACCCATTTTTGCTGAAGAAATAACCAGCAGTCTATTTGTTTTAGCTTAACAAAACAATCTAATGAAAGCTATGAGAGGCTGTACAACATCGTGAATGTAGTTAATGCAACCGAATATGACATTCAAAATGGCTTAATTGGCAAATTTTATGTTTTATATATTTAACAAATATATTTTAAAAATTGCATTAAATATTAAAAATTAACTGTGCAATATACCAAAAGTCACTAAAGTGTGCACTGTAAATGAGTGAACTATGGGATGTGAACTATATCTCAATAAAACTCTTTTTAAAAGTTATGGGGAGCATTTGTTTCTAGAATTGTAAGTTTTACTTTAGTTTTCTAAAAGGTGTGTAACATAGACTGTCCAGTAAACACCAAGAATTTGAAGTAACAGTAATTACATAAATCTTGAGATTGTAGGTAACTATGCAGACACAGATAAATAATTCATTTTTAGTATTTTTGACAATGTAATCAGCTGAAGGAGAAATAAAAAGATTGAAACATAGGGCTTGTATGTTATGAGATTCTCATTTTCTTGTTCTTCAATAGCTAGCTACTGTGTATTGCTATGTACCCTGCCTAACAAAGCTGTGCTTGTAAAAAAAGTGTCATCAATACAGAATCTGACAGGATCAAACAATAGACTTTTGCTAATTAATATTTAATGGGCCTATGGATTTTTCTCAGCAGCTGGAGTGCTAAATAATAGTCAATTAGCAAATGTGTTAATTAACTCTAATTACACAGCACATGAGCTTCTCCAAGGATTTTTCCTTTATAGATTTATATGTGAATGTTCTACCACTCTTCTTTAATATACCAGGTAGCTAATTAATTGATAAGTAATAATTCTTTTTTCTCTCTAAAACATGTGTTTAAAAATGAAATCCAGTTTAATGCTTGATGACTTTTTAAAATGACATTTAAGTATATAAGATGAACCCAATGTCTGCTTTTTAAATAGACTTCTCTTAATCACTAGGAAGTTTTTCATTTCTGAGGAAGAGGGAAAGAACATTGTGAGTTTTGCATATTTGTGTAAGAGGTGTGTATGAAAAAAAGAGGGAAAGAAAGGAAGAAGAAAGGAAGGAGGGAAGGGAAGAAGAAAAATGAACCAAAAAATGCAAGAGAGGTTGGTTCTTTGTGAGGAGTGAGGATGTACCCAGGTTGCTTTGCAGTATGCAAAATCATGAACTCCAGAAGCAAGGGTAATCAATATGTACCATGCAATTAACAGGGATCTTTTGAGCTTCATGTGCCAGTTAAAGAAAACACTTCTGAACATTGTGTGGTGCCTGCCGCCAGGGACAGAGAATGCTCTGAGGAAAGAAATTAGCATAGCAGCTTTGCACATGGTCTGGCATGACTGGTTAGATCAAAGGCAGTGGATGGCAGCAGGCTGCTCTTGGGGAGCCAGGAGCCCTACCACCATTTCAGTGCCAGAGGATGCTGCTCAAGGCATTAGTGGAGAAACCCTCCAAGGGGACTTTGAGAGAACAAAGTTGTTTTTTTTTTTTTTTCAAATAAGATGATGGTCATGGAATTCTGTTCAAATGGACTGCTCATTTGAAGGGCTCTAAATCACCAAGCTTACATTAACTCTGCATTCCCTGCTGTTAGCTTTCACTAAGACCCTTAAATGTTACCTAGATACAAAGATTGTTTAGAGAAAAGATGTTAAAATTGATCTTTCAGATTGGACTTGCTTGATTATTTCAGTAAGGCTCAGAGGAGGTACCAGCTTTGAGCTAGCACACCATACCATTTGACTCTCCTTTGTGGCGTTAGAATTACCAAATTCTTGTGAAGAACACTGTATGTAAACAGAGAGAAAAATGCAATATTGTGAAAGTATGCACTGAAAAATATCAAGATTTATTTATCTGCTTATTGTATTGAGAGACAATGATTTTTATCCTTTCCATGACTGAGAGGCAGTGGGTGCCTTAGAAGACTGTGAATCTATTCTTGTGAGCAGGACACACTTTGAATGACTAGCAAACAGTACTTTCAGATCTGATGGTCTGGGACCCTGTCTACTGGGTTTTTTTGGGGGGGGATCTGGAAACCTAGTTGACAGCCATGGTTGGAGAAGGCCTTCAGGAAGCTCTGAGGCCATGGTTTTTGGTGGTGCTAAAAATAGAGCTGGGACCCTGATCTGGGAGAATTGGGCAAATTGGGAAAATGAAGGTCTGGGGGTCTGGGTGAGTTGAGGCTCCACAGTCAGAAAGCTGTTGGTCTCCTGTATTGGACAACTCACTGCCTGCCTCGCATTCGCTCAGCCTTGCTCTTTATTCTAGCTGTTGCTGAGGCAACCAGCTGCAAGTGGGTGTGACTTGAGGGCTCCTGGCCTCAGCAGGATCACTGGCTAGCTCACGTTGTGTTCAAGGGCATCTCTGTGACCTCATGGTACTTCTGTGGGCCCTAGGCAGCCTGCGCAAACCTGGGAGGCAACCACTTCTGTCTCTGGGTCCTCATGGGGACTGAGGCTTGCTATCCATGGTGGCAATAGCGTGGTCCTGCACCCTTGTGGTGGCTTTCCCACCTGCCTTGCTTCATTCTCCCTAGCCTCAACCTCCTGTTCCCTGGGCTTGCTACCTGCACTCAAGCCGAGGTTTTTTGGGGAACCTAGGCTGTAACAGATCCACCCTAGGAGCCACATTGAAGCAATGGCTGAATACACAGACAAGAGTGAGGAGCTGGGGAATGCAGACTTCCAGAGAACAATAAACGGCAGGGAGATAGAAACCAGTCAAACAGTGGGTGTTGTGCAGCCGGTATTCTGGGCCTGAAGGAACGAAGGAATGCAGACGTCTAGGGTGGTCTCACGCAGTCCTTGCAGCCTCTGAGATAGAGAGCTGTTAGAGGCTGTTTGAGTGAGAGCAAAGCCTGTGGCTGGAAAATTCCACAGAGACATTATTTAGTCTATCCACCTGGCAGGGTACTTCCATTGCCAAAGGAAAGGGAAATGCAGTGTTTACCACGGAGCTTTAACCCGAGTGGGGAACAGCTTAGGTCAACAGAGAGGAAACCTAAAAACGAAAGAGCACTTTTGCTTTTCTTCTTAATTCTGTCTGCCCAAGAATAATTTCTGCACAAGTGGCACTGCAAGGAGGATGTGACTGCTATTTCAATCCTGAGTTAGTATTCTCTTGCTGCCATAACATATCACCACAAACTCAGTGGCTTCAAACATCATGGATTTGTTATCTTATGATTCTATAGGTCAGAAATCTAACATGGGTCTCACAGAGCTAAAGTCAAGGTTTCAGCAGAGCTGCATTCCTTTCTGGAAGCCCTATGGGAGAATTTGTTTGCTTGGCTTTCCCAGCTTCTAGGGGCCTCCTGCTTCCCTTAGCTCATGTTCTCTTTCCTCCATCTTCAGTTTCAGCAACGACAGGCTGAGCTCTCACATCATACCACTCGCACCTCCTGTGCCTCCCTCTTGCATCTTTAAGGACCCTTGTAATCACATTGGGCCTACCTGGATAACTTCCGATCATCTCCCTATTGTAAGGTCAGCTGATTAGCAACCTTAATTCTGCCAGCAGCCTTAATTCCCGTTTGCCATGTGACATAATACTTTAACTCACAGGTTCTGGGGAGTATTATGTGGACATCCTTGGAGCAGTCATTATTCTGCCTACCACAGGTCCTTTCTGAAATTTAAGTTACAGGCTCAAAATTTTCACTACATAGAAAGTCCTCTGATTTCTCCATCAAGGTTCAACTCAAATATCTTCCATTTAAATTTTGCCTTAAACTCAGACAGGTAGAAATAATTCTATAATACTATCCCTGAAATACTGTATATATTTGTTTAATTATAGCACTTAGACATGTACACACAGCACTTTATATACTGTAACTTCGCTCTTCTCTTAGTATCTTACAGACTAAAGGAAAAGAATTGTTATAATTACTTTTATATCCCTAGTTCACAGGTGAAAAGCATAGGATGGTCAATTTACACAACTATTTTTTGAACTAAATGATGATGGAAATTCAGGGAAAGACTGTGTAATGTATCTGTCATATTAACACTTGTTAAGTGGCATGCAGGGTACTGGGCGATGAACTGCAGTTCAACAGCAGATCACAGAGAAATTGAAATAGAGATGTTTATTACTCACATGGCTTGGAGGAAGTACCCAGCATACCATGAGGGGCTGGATGGGGAGTTCAAGGCAAAGTGCAGACAGAGAGATAGGACCTGGGGCACATGTCTTTATTAGGGTCCACAGGTGGAGTGATTTGGGATTCCTGTGCTAAGGCCAGATTGGTCATTCAAACGAAGAATGGGCTTTTGTGAGCTCCTTGGGGGTCTTTGGAATATCAGGGGACGTTTTGCTGGGAGGTTGGGGAGACTGTGATCACAAAGGCTATTGGGAAGATCATATCAGGGACTTACATTTGCTTTTGATTCTCTGGGCTGTTGTCTAGGGCATGGGCTTACATGAAGTGTGGTGTCAATTTAAGGACCTTGTAGGACATTTGATCAAATAAAATCGCTGTCAAAGCAACAATAACATGTAGTAGCTTAGCTAAATTCTTGACAGATCTTCATCTCCAGATCTAAAGCTTCTTTCCATCTTCATATCCATTTAAATACTGAGTGCATTGGCCACTAGCTGATGGTAGAATGCAAGGAAATGTATTTGTTCTTTTAAGTTTAATATTTTTAATCTGTATAATGAAGATGTTTCTTTCAGTGTTTCTGCCATTCTAACATTCAGCGACTTGAATATTGAAACTAAGAGATGCGAATTATATTTAAATCCAGTCAAGAAATATTGAATTTGTGTCTTACCTTGACATAAGAAAGTTTCCTCCAAACAACTCCTGGGACTAAGTGTATCCTAATTTAACTGAGGATTCATGTAATTGCAGAAGGACTGTATATTTCTCATGTGAGCAGTTAGTTATTGGCAGCCCGCCTTCCTACCCTCAGCTTAGGCCATTCCTCTGAACCAGCCTGGGCAGGTGAGCAGCTGGTACAAAGTAAGGAAATGTTCAGTGTGCTTGAGGCTCTTCACTGAAAGCTTCTCAGAGACTGCAGAGTCTCCCCACCTGGATAGAGGATGTGAAATGTGTGGATTGGCAGAGAAGATGGTGGAGATAGTCTGTGAACTCATGGCAGTGGTTTCCCTTTGTTCTTGTTTCATCTGAAGAAAAGGGAGTTGGGATGGTAATATTTCTGTTGATAAGACGTTTGAGTGACCAGACTATGACAATTTCACTGTAGGCTGTATTTGATGAGACTTTTTCTATTTTCTGTTTCTATCCCTGAGATGGGAAAGACAAACAGATGAAGGAAACCATCTGAAACTTAAAGAAATTCCTATATGTGAGGGCAAATGATTCTGTTTTAATAAGATGACTATCATTGAGATGATGAATCCTATCATAGAAACGTTATGCCCCTATTAGACACAGGATTTCATTGCTGTTTGCATCCATGTCACATGTAGATAAGCATGAAAGTTTTATAAGAGTTACTTAGTTCATCCTCAGTTATTTAAGATAGCAGGGATAGGGGAAAAGGCAAGTCTTGTAAGGTTTCAATTATCAGGCTCAATTAAAACCAGAAATTTTTGTATAGCAGTTCATTCATTATATGATTCTATGATATAATCATATCATAATATATATATACGGTTATCTTAAGTTGCTGATCTCTTAATTTCAAATGCATTTTTTAAACCCTGCGTTTGTACTCTCCTCCCCTCATGATTACTGTTTTTGATGTCATATTGTACAACTAATTGTTTTGTGTATCCCTTAACTCTTTATTTTGGATATAGATGAGTTTACTACTTTTGTCTTTTAACCTCTCTATTAGCTTTATGTGTGCATGGTTTTCTACATTTACTGCATGTTTGCCTTCACTAATGAGCTTTTTCGCTTTGTGATTTTCTTGTTTATAGGTGTGGCCTTTTCTTTTTCACCTAGAGCAGTTCCTTTAACATTTGTTGTAAGGCTGGACTGGCGGTACTGAACTCTTAGCTTTTGCTTGCCTGTAGCACTTTTGGTTTCTCCACCAAATCTGAATGAGAGCTGGGTAGAGTATTCTTGGTTGTAGATTCTTCCCCTCTGTCACTTTAAATTCATCATACCACTCCCTTCTGACTTGTAGCTTCCGCTGAAATTCAGGTGATGGTCTTATGGGAATTGGTTTGTTTGTTATTTGTTGCTTTTCTCTTGCTGCTTTTAAAATTCTCTTTAAATTTTTGTCATTATAATTATAATATGTCTTTGTGTGTTCCTCTTTGGGGTAGTCCTGTAAGGGAATCTCTGCACTTCCTGGAACTGGGTGACTGTTTCCTTTCCCAGGTTGGGGAAATTTTCACCTATTATGTCTTTAAGCATGTTCTGAGGCCCTTGCCCTCTCTCTCCTCCTAGTGGGACCGCTGTAAAGTGAATATTAATATGTTTGATGTTGTCCCAGAGATCTCTTACACTGTCCTCATTTCTTTTCGTTCTTCTTTCTTCTTTATGGCAGGGATTTCCGCCACTCTGTCTTCCGTCTCACTAATCTGTTCTTCTGTACCCTTGAGTCTACTGTTGATTCCTTCCAGTGTATCTTTCATTGCAGGTACTGTATGCTTCAGCTCTCTTTGGTTGTTCTTTGTGTTTTCTAACTTTTTGTTAAAAACATCTAACTACTCAATTCTATGCATCCGTTCTCCTCCTGAGTTCTTTGATTATCTCTATGATCATTACTCTGAACTCCTTCTCAGGTAGATTGCCTCTGTCCACTTCATTGAGCTCTTCTTCTAAGGTTTTATCTTCTTCCTTTATCTGGAGCCTGTTCTTCTGTCAGCTCATTTTGTCTAAGTTGCAGTTTGTCTTTTCATAGATGTAGTAGGTTAGTCACCTTGCTCAACCTTAGAGAAGTGGCCTTCTGTAGGAGATGTCCTATGCATCCTCGTAATGCACTCCCCCTCATCACCCACGTTATATGCTCCCTAAGAGGGCTGCCTGTGTCCTTCCACTGTGACAGGTTAACTATGGGTGGGTGGTCTGGTAAGCTTATTTGGCCCTTAGCCTAGTTGGTTGCCAGACCCTGACTTGTGCAGATGCTACTGCTTACTGGTCAGTGGGGCCTGGTCAGTACAGAGATTAGGAGTCTGACAGTGGCACAGTGCAGTGAACAGACTGGGAGGTGTCACTTCCTTAGTGTTGCACATTTTTTGCCGCATCCTTCAGGGTATAATCCTGGACTAAAATAGCTGCTATAAATGTGTTTTAAGGATTACCAAAATGTCCACTTTAAGTTCTCAGTATAAAAATTCTTACCCTTTAGGCTGTTTATTAAAGCTTCTTGTAATTTAAAATTTAGAAAGGGAAAAGAAATAAAATTCCTTCTTAAGAAAAAATTTACATAAAATATATTCATTTAACAATTTATTTTTATTTAATAAGCAGTATACCTATTTACTATGTGTTAGGCACTGTTCTAAATGCTTTATAATATTTTTAAATTAGCCTTATTATCTATTTTAACTCTAAGTGAATAATTCATAGAGATAGGAAAAAAAAAAATCATTGTGTGTATTAGGAATTAAGGGAAAAGTAGTGGTATCTGTTGAGGAAATAAAAGGCCTAGTGGGTCAGTGAAATGGAAGGAGCTAAAATGAAGCATGAGGAGGGAATCAGGATAAGGGGAAAATATCTAAAACACATTCCCATTTGCTTTATCAGGTTGGCCAAGAGGTCAACCTCTGATTCTCTTTAGGTTGCAACCCACAGGCTAAAATAGAGAAGAAGACACACAACCTGTTTTGGAATAGGGAAAGAAACCTGAAATTCATCTCAGCAAATCCCCAAGGTGTCTTTTAGGTGCTATAAAAAGAGACCTCTTGGTACCATGTTCAAACTTAACACTAGCAAAACAACCACATCCACAGTGAGTTGTAAAATAGCAGAATGTCTAATGCATTCACCAAAGTCATTGCTAAAAATAATTAAATGGATTGTTGATCTCAGGGATTTCAAAAGAAGAGGAAATTCATGCCAGAGCCATCCATACATTTCCTGGAGAAAGGTAAAAGAAAAAAAAACTATGAATAAAATTAGGGCTGTGCTACAATAGGTGATCAAGCAATTAGCATACATGAAAAGAACACAATTATGAGCCACAGCAAGGTGACACCACAATTCATTTGCCATGATTGATTTCTTAGATTCCATGTTTCAATAATATCAATATGTGCTTTCATAGCTCTAAATGAGCTTTGCATATGAGATTTGCAAAACTCTTCAGAACTAGATTATTGAAGAAATCATTTTTTTCAAGAGCAGAGTCACTACTGTGGTAACAATTTTTAGACATGTCATGGGGAAGCAAAATTATTTTTAACAGTTCATTTGGTAATTTATAGGTTTTAGGGCAATGAATGAGGTTTAAGTATGAATCAATAAAAACAGAATTATCTTCTGACCATTCAGCAGGGTACTGGGAAAAGATATATGTCAAGTTTGGAATACTAGGTCTTGGTTCTGGCTTTCCTCTTGTGTGACCTGGGTAAATTGTTTAGCTTTACTTAGTTTTCATAGCAGTAAGATGAGATTGTTGGAGCAATAAAAAAAAAAAGATAATAATGAACATCTTCTTAGTACTTAGTGTTTGTCAGAGATATTCTATGCATGTTAGACACACTGGAGATATTCTATGCATGTTAGACACACTGAATACTTATGGCCTTAGCTCGGCCCTATGAGACGGAATAGTCAGCCCCACATCACAACTGAGAAATCAAGGCACAGTGAGGTCACCAGCTCGGGTTCAGCGGTGACAAGACTAGCATCTGGAAGGCAATCTGATTGCTGACTCCAAGTAGGAGCCACTACGCAACACTAACTGACATGCTGTTGGAGCACAGTCCCAAAATACGCCTCAATGCATATTGATTATTTTGAATTAAAGATCCTTAAGAAGCAACTGATGAAAGAGGACATTGATCCTCTTCTCTGTTTCCCTGAAAGTAGGGAAAAGAAGCCTCTCATGTGAAACATGCCCTTCATGTACCAGGAGGTAGAAAGATACCCTTATCACCAGGAAAGGCATTAAGGGCCGTGAAGTTTGTGTAAACAGATCTTGAAACTTCTTTACTAAGTTACTGTATAAGCCAAAATTTGCTGAAATTCCTTACCAGTTAAGCATACCAAACCTGTTTCTAGCATTTCTCTTGTCAGTTCCTCTCAAATTTACTGGCTTTTTTTTTTTTTTTTGTATAATAAAATAAATGTTGCCTACTTTGGCCACTTCTTGGGTCTCATTTCTGTGAGCCCTGTCTTGTTCAGGGAATTAAAGTTGTTTCTTTTTCTTCAGTAAATCATCAAGGCTGTATATTGTCACCCTTTTTATTTAACTTATATGCAGACTACATCATGAGAAACGCTGGGCTGGAAGCAGCACAGGCTGGAATTAAGATTGCTGGGAGAAATATCAATAACCTCAGATATGCAGATGACACTACCCTTATGGCAGAATGTGAAGAAAAATTGAAGAGCTTCTTGATGAAAGTGAGAGGAGAGTGAAAAAGTTGACTTAAAGCTCAACATTCAGAAAACTAAGATCATGGCATCCAGTCCCATCACTTCATGGCAAATAGATGGGGAAACAGTGGCAGATTTTATTTTGGGGGGCTTAAAAATCACTGCAGGTGGTGACTGCAGCTATGAAATTAAAAGACGCTTACTCCTTGGAAGGAAAGTTATGATCAACTTAGACAGCATATTAAAAAGCAGAGACATTACTTTGTCAACAAAGGTCCGTCTAGTCAAGGCTATGGCTTTTCCATTAGTCATCTATGGATGTGAGTTGGACTATAAAGAAAGCTGAGCGCTGAAGAATTGATGCTTTTGAACTGTGGTGTTGAAGACTCTTTAGAGTCCCTTGGACTGCAAGGAGATCCAACCAGTTCATCCTAAAGGAGATCAGTCCTGGGTTTCATTGGAAGGACTGATGCTGAAGCTGAAACTGTAATACTTTGGCCACCTGATGTGAAGAGCTGATTCATTTGAAAAGACCCTGATGTTGGGAAAGATTGAGGGCTGGAGGAGAAGGGGACAGCAGAGGATGAGATGGTTGGAAGGCATCACTGACTCAATGGACATGAGTTTGGATAGACTCCAGGAGTTGATGATGGACAGGGAGACCTGGTGTACTGAGGTTCATGGGATTGCAAAGCATTTGACATGACTGTGCAACTGAACTGAACTGAACTGAATCTGTCTTGTGTCAATTCTATTAGAGAACTCAACGTTCTATAATAAGAGAAAATTTATTACAGAACTCCACAGAACTCAGGGAAGGTTGAGGGAGAAACTTCGCTCCTCCTTGATAAGCTGAAGTCTTTATAATGTCCTGTATAGCTTTGCAATATCAAAAATGACAGAATGATCTCTGTTGATTTGCAAGACAAACCATTCAATATCACAGTAATCCAAGTCTTTGCCCCAACCACTAATGCTGAAGAAGTGGAAGTTGAATGGTTCTATGATGATCTACAAGACCTTCTAGAATTAACACCCCCCAAAAGATGTCCTTTTCATCATAGGGGACTGGAATGCAAAAGTCGGAAGTCAAGAGATATCTAGAATAACAGGCAAATATGGCCTTGGAGTACAAAATGAAGCAGGGCAAAGGCTAATAGAGTTTTGCCAAGAGAATGCACTGGTCATAGCAAACTCTCTTCCAACAACACAAGAGACAACTCTACGCATGGACATCATCAGATGGTCAATGTTAAAATCAGATTGATTATATTCTTTGTAGCCGAAGATGGAGAAGCTCTATACAGTCAGCAAAAACAAGACCAGGAGCTGACTGTGGCTCAGATCATGAACTCCTTATTGCAAAATTCAGACTTAAATTGAAGAAAATAGGAAAAACCACTAGACCATTCAGATAGGACCTAAATCAAGTCTCTTATGATTATACAGTGAAAGTGACAAATAGATTCAAGGGCCTAGATCTGATAGACAGAGTGCCTGAAGAACTATGGATGGAGGTTCATGACATTGTACAAGAGGCAGTGATCAAAACCATCCCCAAGAAAAAGAAATGTCAAAAGGCAAAATCGTTTTCTGAGGAGGCTTAAAAATAGATGAGAAAAGAAGAGAAGCGATAGACAAAGGGAAAAGGAAAAATAAACTCATCTGAATGCAGAGTTCCAAAGAATAGCAAGGAGACATAAGAAAGCCATCCTCGGTGATCAGTGTGAAGAAATAGAGGATAATAATGGAATGGGGAAGACTAGAGATCTCTTCAAGAAAATTAGAGATACCAAAGGAACATTTCATGCAAAGATGGGCACAATAAAGGACGGAAATGGTATGGACCTAACAGAAGCAGAAAATATTTAGAAGAGGTGGCAAGAATACACAGAACTGTACAGAAAAGATCTTAACGATCTACAACCATGATGGTGTGATCATTTACCTAGAGCCAGACATTCTGGAATGCGAAGTCAAGTGGGCCCTAGGAAGCATCGCTATGAACAAAATTAATGGAAGTGATGAACTTCTAGTTGAGCTATTTCAAATCCTGAAAGATGATGCTGTGAAAGTGTTGTACTCAATATGCCAGCAAATTTGGAAAACTCAGCAGTGGCCATAGGACTGGAAAAAGTCAGTTTTCATTCCAATTCCAAAGAACGGCAATACCAAAGAATGTTCAAGCTATGGCACAACTGCACTCATCTCACATGCTAGCAAAGTAATGCTCAAAATTCTCAAAGTCAGGCTTCAGCAGTATGGGAACTGTGAACTTCCAGATGTTCAAGCTGGATTTAGAAAAGGCAGAGGAACCAGAGGTCAAATTGCCAACATCCGTTGGATCATCAAAAAAGCAACAGAGTTCCAGAAAAACATCTACTTCTGCTTTATTGATGATGCCAAAGCCTTTGACTGTGTGGATCACAAAAAACTGTGGAAAATTCTTCAAGAGATGGGAATACCAGACCACCAAACCTGCCTCCTGAGAAATCTATATGCAGGTCAGGAAGCAACAGTTAGAATTGGGCATGGAACAAGAGATTGATTCCAAATTGGGAAAGGAGTACGTCAAGGCTGTATATTGTCATCCTACTGATTTAACTTATATGCAGAGTACATCATGCGAAATGCCAGGCTGGATGAAGCACAAGCTGGAATCAAGAAGGCAGGGAGAAATATCAATAACCTCAGATATGCAGATGACACCACCCTTATGGCAGAAAGTGAAGAGAAACTGAAGAGCCTCTTGATGAAGATGAAAGAGGAGAGTGAAAAAGTTGGCTTAAAGCTCAACGTTCAGAAAACAAAGATCATGGCGTCTGGTCCCATCACTTCATGGGAAATAGATGGGAAATAGATGGGGAAATAATGGAAACTGTGGCAGATTTTATTTTTTTGGGCTCCAAAATCAATGCAGATGGTGACTGTAGTCATGAAATTAAAAGATGCTTGCTCCTTGGGAGAAAAGTTATGACCAACCTAGACAGTATATTAAAAAGCAGAGACATTACTTTGCTGACAAAAGTCCATATAGTCAAAGCTATGGTTTTTATGGTGGTTCTGTGTGTATAAAAGATTTGGACTATAAAGAAAGCTGAGTGCTGAAAAGCTGATGCTTTTGAACTGTGGTGTTGGAAAGGACTCATGAGAGTCCCTTGGACTGCAAGGAGATCCAACCAGTCCATACTAAAGGAAATCAGTCCTGAATATTCATTGGAAGGACTGATGCTAAAGCTAAAGCTCCAATCCTTTGGCCACCTGATGTGAAGAACTGACTTATTGGAAAAGACCCTGATGCTGGGCAAGATTGAAGGCAGGAAAAGGGGACAAAGGAGAATGAGATGGTTGGATGGCATCACCAACTCAATGGACATGCGTTTGAGCAAGCTCCAGGAGTTGGTGATGGACAAGGGAGCCTTGTGTGCTGCAGTCCATGGGTTGCAAAGCGTTGGACACGACTAAGTGACTCAACTGAACCAAACTGATAGCTTTGCAATTCTGATTCTGTAATTTTCTTTCAAAGATACACTTTCTAGAGGAATTTATTTTTAAATTCTTGATGAAGTAAGTGATATTTTCTGAACAAGAGTAAGCAGAGTAATTTAATTAGAATGTCTCATTTTTTATTTTTTTCTATACCAATATCAATTGATGGAGAAAATACGACATTTCCAGGCAGCTGATCTTGATTTTATGTGTGTATGTAGTGGGTGGTGGTGTTGGGAAAGTAGGCGACTTGTTTATGATTGGCAAAACTCTTTCCTAGTAATTTCAGAAAATGTTTTGGAATATTGCAAAGATTATATAAAAATCCTTCAGTCTATACCCACTCCTCTGTAAATAATTCACAGGGCTGATTTGGAATGCACCCTGTCCAATGACATTTTTGTAAGCACCAATCACTCTGAATTTGCTGTAGCAACTTATGCAATATTCACTGGAAGATTTTTGTTTAAATGTTTTTCTGGGTGAAGATGTGTTAGAGTTTCTGAAACTTTAGCTTGTATAAAGATCACCTAGAAACAGGTTTAAAAATAGCGATTTTGGATCTTGTGTCTCTCTCCCAATTCTGCACCAGGAAATATAGACGATGGATTCCAGGAAATGTCATTCTTAACAAGTGCACCTAAGTAACCCTCCAAGAATGACAATGGATACCTCTGAGTGGTGTTCATTCAAAGGTTTTATGTGATTGGTCCGGTAGTCCAGTCACTTACCTGTAATTGTGCAGGTGTATCACTTTAAAGAGGAAGTGTCAACTCTAGCCAATTTATTTTTAAAATACACATTTCTAATATAGAAGTGATAGTAATAATTAGAATACATCTTGTTTTTATTATGCATCACTTTTTTATTATGCATTTAACTTTAGACCTTTAACCTTCAAAGTAACCCATCCAGTAGGTATGGTTATTGTGTCCATTATATAGAGAAGGAAACTGAAGACTGTGGAGGCTGTGGAAGATAATTGAGAGTAATTCTTATTCAACGTCACACAGCAAGTAAATTCTGGAGTCACAGCTGGCAGATACCTACCTTATCTCATGTGCTTTGTTCCCCGCTACTTTTTTCCTCTTCTCTCCTTTCCTTCCTTTCCTTCCTTCCTTTACTCTCTCTCTCTTTCCTGTGAGAGATGATAAAATTTTCCTCAACTTTATTAGGGTCCCTTGTGCGGTCTGAAAATTAAACTCATAGAGACCAATTATGACAGGATAAAAGCATACACATTTATTTACTGTAATTTTTACATGACATGGAAGTCTTCGTAAGGAAATGAAGACCCACAGAAACTGTTAGACATGAGTGTTTTGTGCTGGGTTTGATGAAGAGTGGACAGTTGTGGAGGAAGAGGGTAGGTTAAGGAATATGAGATAATTGTAGCAGACTGGGAAAGGCTTATCAAGGCTTGTCTGTTAGGATTCTTCTTGGCATCCCTTTGTCTTTGGAGATAAGGATGCGTGTTTCTTCCAGATATTGGGAGGATACCTCTCCTGGGAGAGTTTTATGACCTGTTTCAAAGAAGGATATGGATGGTGAGGATGTCAGCATAACCTTCTGCGGCTGTTTTCTTAAATGCCTTTAGCTTAAGACATTCAGTGTATCAAAGTGTCATATTTGGTAGTGTGCCCTGAATCCCATTACTTTTTTCTTTCTTTTGCCACCTAGTAATTAGTTTTTACTTTCCCATGTTCTGTATGCCATGTAGGCCATGCCTTAAACTTTACACAAGTGTTTGCTACATAGCTTTGGCCTACCTTTATGAAGACAGAGCAAATTAGCTCCCCAGGGCAGATAGGAACTAGCTTTCTGCCCAATGTCTCTTTCCTGCCATCTGTGTTATATCTACAATCATAAATGTCAGAGGTGGGCCTCAACAGACATTATACAGACGCCAAGGAAAGAGAAGAGAAAAAGGATTGTATCTTGATTTATATGATAGCTTAAAAAAATGCAACTAAGAAAAAGAGAGAAGGTATTCCATTTTTTTCTACCTTTTACTGAAAGAACCATAACATAAAAATGAAGCCATTTTCTCTGTTGTTTTAAAATTGACCATTTTGCATTAGAGTGATCATTGAAAAATGATTAAATAAATTATACATGGGAAATTATAAATCTGTAAGATGATTTTTTTTCAAATAATTCAGCATATGAGAAAATAATTCTTCTATATTAGGTGAAAAAATGAAGATGTGATAAAGTCAACATCTGAAAAGAAATAACTGAAGCTTTCCTATGACTTTCTTAGAGTTTGGATTGAAAGGGATTTTTATTTTTTTGTTTCCCATATTTTCCAAGTTTTTTTCTTGGTATTTAGGTATTGTTTTGTAATCAGAAAAAAAGATATTATAGTTTTTAATGGTATAGTTTTCTGTTGACAGTGAGACAGGTACTATTTCACCTCCAAACCACTGCCCTTTAAAATAAAAAATATTTATTGAGCTTGCTTACAAATCAAACTGGGGTAAAGATTGGTATATTCAAAAGTACACAGTGGATAAGAAAATGGATGAGGTGGGGTGGGCAGGCAAGCAGGAACTGAAGAATTTCTTATCGATCATGTCCTCCCTAAAACTAGGAATTGTATGTTCTGTCTTGTCCACATTGATGGTACCCAGCATGGGTGCTGAAAAAATGTGACTCAAATGAGTAGGGAATAAATAGCGGATTTGATCATGTGTGGGTGGACTGCCTGCATTTCTACTTCGGAGGACAAGACATATTACCGTATCTCTTAGGAATCTTAAAAACTGTAAAATGCCTATAGAATTCTGACTGATCTGACTATGGCACATCATTTTTGGTTACTTACTCAATTAAAAACTTCCCAGACTGATTTCTTCCACTTCTTGCCATATTTCTGAGCATCTTCCTCAGACATAAGATGGTAGAATCACAGGTAGAGAAAAGCAATATTAACAATAGTCTAGACCAAATAATTAGGGAGGAAGAGGAATTCATTCACTGTCATGAATTATGCATTCAAGTGACTTTTTTGATCACTGACAGTTTGAATCATCTATATGAGTTAAGCACACATCACTTTAGTGCAGCTCACTTTGGGAGTTTCAGAAGGAAAACAAATTGCATCATTTCCAGTGTAAACAGAAAACAATAGATAGAAAACCAATAAATCACACCCATATAATTATAGCTGATCCAGAACATGAATACCAATCAGCCTGCAGCCACATGCTTTCCCTAGAAAGGAAGATTGAGTTGGTGATGGGCATTGAATGGTGTTGCTCCAAGCCATTAGAAGGTTGAAGTGACATAGTCAATTTCATTGTCATATTAAAAGCAGAGCCTCCTAGCTAAGGACTGGCTTGATTGTTTAAGCCTATCACCATGTGTCAAAATTCCTAATTGATTTCCTGCTCATTAAAGCTGTTATGCTTTTTCAAGGCCAGATTGCTGGCTGTGCATACTTGAGTGCTCATGACTAGAGGAACTTGCTTCAGACTCTATAGATATAAACTAACAAATGGATTATAGAAAGCAGAATGTAAAGCTAGTGTAAGTCGTTTAGATGTATTTCTTAGTATAGTATTCTATGTAGGTCATATGTGGCAATCAAGTATCTTATTCTAAATTCTAATAAAGACATTTTTAAACTAGAAATGCTCTTGAATATGACTAAATTTCAAGGCCCTTTTCTTCCTGTTGTATTTTCCTCTCTGTTTAGTCTTGCAACAGAATGAATTTCTTATTTTACAGTTTTGATATATTTTACACACATATACACACACACATACATTAAATCCCTTGTTAATTTGATTTTGAAAATAAAAACTTAAAATAAGTCTGAGCATTATGTATGAATTTGCTCATTGATTGGGGAAGATTATACAACTTAGCATATTAACTTTTTCAAGAAGACAAACTTTATTTAAAGATATACAAATGTAATTAAAGAGAGAAGCTAAAAATTTATTTTGGTCTAGAATTTTAGACATGTTTTCCCTTTACAATTCTTTTCTTTCCCTAAAAAGCAAACAATGCTATCTAAACAGCAAATATTGTTGTTCCTCTGATTTTTTTTTTCATCATATGGTTAATGAACTTAAAGGTCTTTATGACGAGTGATTTTCTATTTGCTTTTGCTATTGCTATATATATATATATTTTGTTTCTTCTTTAATGAACCAAACATGGCTTAAATGTTTGGTAGCAAAATATAATTTCTTGAGCTTGACCATTTGTATTCTCACAACTGTAAGTTAGTTTTGACTTTGGGGTTTATCTGCAGAGTCATTGATTGAACTAAGACTTCTTGAACACATCTGGAGATCTAGCTACATATGATATAGATAGGAAATTTTTGCATCTTTCCAAATTTAGAGAACTATATATATATATATCAGTTCAGTTCAGTTCAGTTGCTCAGTTGTTTCCAATTCTTTGCGACCCCATGAACCACAGCATACCAGGCCTCCCTGTCCATCACCAACTCCTGGAGTCCACCCAAACCTATGTCCATTGAGTTGGTGATGCCATCCAATCATCTCATTCTCTGTCATCCCCTTCTCCACCTGCCCTCAATCTTTCCCAGCATCAGGGTCTTTTCAAATGAGTCAGCTCTTCACATCAGGTGGCCAAAGTATTGGAGTTTCAGCTTCAACATCAGTCTTTCCAATGAACACCCAGGACTGATCTCCTTTAGGATGGACTGGTTGGATCTCCTTGCAGTCCAAGGGACTCTCAAGAGTCTTCTCCAACACCACAGTTCAAAAGCATCAATTCTTTGGCCCTCAGCTTTCTTTATAGTCCAACTCTCACATCCATACATGACCACTGGAAAAACCATAGCCTTGACTAGACAGACCTTTGTTGACAAAGCAATGTCTCTGCTTTTCAGCATGCTGTCTAGGTTGGTCATAAATTTCCTTCCAAGGAGCAAGTGTCTTTTAATTTCATGGCTGCAATCACTATCTGAAGTGATTTTGGAGCCCAGAAATATAAAGTGAGCCACTGTTTCCCCATCTATTTGCCATGAAGTGATGGGACCAGATGCCATGATCTTCATTTTCTGAATGTTGAGCTAAGCCAACTTTTTCACTCTCCTCTTTATGTGTATATATATATTGTGTGTGTGTGTGTGTGTCTGTGTATATCTTTGCCTCTTCATTAGGATTTTTGTGCTTTGCTAAATTTCCCTTATGCTACTTAGCATCTGTTACTGTTATGAGTTGAAATGTGTCCCCTCCCCCCAAACAAGATATGTTGAAGTCCTATCCTCCAGTCCTCAGAATGTGTCCTTACTTAGAAATAGGGTTGTTATGGATGTAATTAGTTAAGAAGTTGTCCTGAAGTGGGGCAAACCCCTAATCCAATATAATATATATAAGACAGCCATGTAAAGACAGAAGGCACAGGAAACTCTTGTGACAATGAAGGCAGAGACTGGAGTTATACAGCTGCAAGCCCGGGAATGCCAATGATTGCTAACAACCATGAACCTAGAAGAGGCTAGGAAGGGGTCCTCCACAAGTTTCAGAGGGAGGACGACCCTGCTAACACCTTGGATTTGGACTTCTCAGGGTCCATAACTGTGAGAGAATAACTTTCTTTTGTTTTGAGTCACCTGGACTCCTGTTCCAACAGAAGTCTAAATCCAATATTTGTAATCAATGCATTTTCCAGCATTGGTTATAAATATTCCTTGACTTATTGTTTTACAAGAACCATTCTACAAGATTTCTTGTTCTTTTTGTCCTAACCTGTTCAAAGCTTCTCTTTCCTTTCAGCCTGTGTCGTATTGTTTTGTTTCCCCTTACAGCTATATATTACCCAGTTTAAATCCTTCTAGACCCTGAAAAGCCTTAAGGGATCAAATGATAATTGATCTAATGAAAGAGGCCTATCCGGATCTCTTTAGAAAGACATTTATGGCTGGAAACTCTTAGGATTTCTAGTTTACTGTTTCTAATTTGTGACTTGAGAACCACTACTACGTGTCATTGAGTTCTTAAAAAAAAAATTATTTGGTTGTGTGGCATCTTAATTGTAGTATGTGGGATCTAGCTCCCTGAGCAGGGATCAAACCTGCATTGGGAACACAGAGTCTTAAACACTGAAACACCAGGGAAGCCCCTGCATCACTGAGTTCTGATGTGGTCCAGATGTGGCGACAACAATGATGTAACTTAGGGTGGGTTAACCCCTCTGGGCAAGTGCCTTCCCCTTGACCACAGTGGTTAATTTTGGACAGGACCCGACCAAACTGGTTTACTCACAGCGAAGCTCAAAACTTTTGTTCCATGTTCAAGGGAAGAAAATGAAGCCTAGATAAGAGTAGCCTTCTTGGATCTGGAACAAGACAGAGGATGAGGCAGTATCATGCAAGATGGAGCCTAGAGATGGAGTGACAACCTGCTCCTTTGTGACATGCCTGGGTTACTGCATCAACTCTTGCTGGAAATCCAAGATGTTCTGAATTTTTCCATTACTTTGAGGGAATTTATTCCTATGTGTTAAAGATCATTTGAGTTGGGAATTTAATTTTCTGACAAGTAAACTAAATCCTAATTGATGTAATAGAAAAAAAAATCTATATTTCTCAGCTGAAATTTTGTTCAGTCAACTGAATGAGGAAATTGTTGCTCCCTTGAACTAGGACTCCCAAATATACATTTAAATGTTTATAATAAATTTTTCCCAGAGTGAAATATCTATGCATGAAACTTAGTCAAGTTTTTACTAGAAACAAGTAACACTTGAAGAAAAAAGAAGATTCCAGATAAAACTTTCATTTCTATTAGGAAAGAGAGCTCAGATAAGAGATCTGGCAATTAGTTTTTTAGTTTTCAACATCCAAACCCACAACTGTTGACTATCTTGACTTCTGTGGGAATGCACACATTTGCAACATTTCACTGTTAAGTTATAGGGAAGAACTGGTGCAAAACTAACCTAGAGGCAACCATTTGTGGTTCCTACAATTACAAAGGGCATAAAACACATAGGTTTTATGAGAGTTACCGGATTCCTAGTGAGGAGAGCTGGGGGACTCAGTTAAGCAGGAGGGTTAAAGGAATGTGTAACCAGGGCTTTCTGAATTAAGTTTTTGAGAGTTCCAAAATTGTGGTTCTAATTCCTAGTCAGGAAAAGAATTCCCTCCCATTTCTTCTCTAGTGCAGAAATAAAGCTAGCCTTGGGATTGACAATACGTTGTTGGTCTTACTTCTTAGACTTCTGAGTTCTGTGGCACTGGGGAGGCACCAACGATGCTTATTGGCCCTCAAACCCCTGAGGGCTATGACCCTAATGATGATAGGAGTGTCACACAGAAGAGGAGAGGTCTCCACACTTGGCCCAGTGATTTTACTAATGTCATATGTATACCTTGCTTGTTCATGCTAGGTTGCTTGAGTTGTATCTTACTCTTTGCGACCCTCTGGACTGTAGCCCTTCAGGCTCCTCTGTCCATGGAATTCTCCAGGCAAGAATACTGGAGTGGATCGCCAATCCACGGAGTTTTCCTAACCCAGGAATTGAACCCATGTCTCTTATGTCTCCTGCATTGGCAGGTGAGTTCTTTACCACTAGCACTGCCTGGGAAGCCTATGTGTACCTTAGACAGCCAATATGATAGGATATTTAACTTATATTCAGAGTACATCATGAGAAATGCTTGCCTGGAAGAAGCACAGGCTGGAATCAAGATTGCCGGGAGAAATATCAATAACCTCAGATATGCAGATGACACCACCCTTATGGCAGAAAGTGAAGAGGAACTAAAAAGCCTCTTGATGAAAGTGAAAGAGGAGAGTGAAAAAGTTGGCTTACTGCTCAACATTCAGAAAACGAAGATCATGGCATCTGGTCCCATTACTTCATGGCAAATAGATGGGGGAACAGTGGAAACAGTGTCAGACTATTTTTTGGAGCTCCAAAATCACTGCAGATAGTGATTGCAGCCATGAAATTAAAAGACGCTTACTCCTTGGAAGGAAAGTTATGACCAACCTAGATAGCTTATTAAAAAGCAGAGATATTACTTTGCCAACAAACGTCTGTCTAGTCAAGGCTATGGTTTTTCTAGTGGTCATGTATGGATGTGAGAGTTGGACTATAAAGAAAGCTGAGTGCCAAAGAATTGATGCTTTTGAACTGTGGTGTTAGAGAAGACTCTTGAGAGTCCCTTGGACTGCAAGGAGATCCAACCAGTCCACTCTAAAGGAGATCAGTCCTGGGTGTTCATTGGAAGGACAGATGTTGTAGCTGAAACTCCGGTACTTTTGCCGCCGCATGCAAAGAGTTGACTCATTGGAAAAGACCCTGATGCTGGGAGGGATTGGGGGCAGGAGGAGAAGGGGACGACAGAGGATGAGATGGCTGGATGGCATCACGGACTCGATGGACATGAGTTTGAGTGAACTCTGGGAGTTGGTGATGGACAGGGAGGCCTGGTGTGCTGTGATTCATGGGGTTGCAAAGAGTCGGACATGACTGAGAGACTGAACTGAACTGAACTGAACTGATGATAGGAAAACACTTATACCCCAAAGATTCCTTCAGAAACATTTCCCTGGCTCCAAGTGACTTCATTATACTATTCTGTTTCACTGTTTCTTTCTCATCCCTTCCCAGTTATTTAAATAACACTAAGACCAAATCATAAGCTTTGGTTCCAGTTTGCTCCAATCTCCTCTTTTGTCTTTTCTTCTTCCCACAAAGCAAGTGTTTCCTAACTCTACTAGCAATATGCTTGCTAAAGTATTTTGCGTTATATCTGCCCAGGCAATAATGACACAGAAGCACAGCTCAGTGACTAAAGCATAGCACTCATATGATAAATGTTATCTTCCCAGGGGGTGCTAGTGGTAAAGAACCCACCTGCCAATGCAGAAGACATAAGAGATATGGGTTTGATCACTGGATTTGGAAGATCTCCTGGAGGAGTAAATGGCAACCCACTCTTGTATTCTTGCCTGGGGAATCCCATAACAGAGGAGCCTGGAGGGCTACAGTCTATGAGGTTGCAAAGAGTCAGACACGACTGAAGCAATTTCTCACAGGACACAGTAACATCACTATTATTAATAATATTGTTATTCTTTTTATATCAGCTTTTCATACATTTCAAATGTTACTTCAGGATTAAAAGAATACATATTTAAACAATATCTCTGTTTCTTTATTGTATTCATAGAATGTTGTTTATATTTGTGGGGCATATTCTAAATGCAGTCATGTATCACCTAAATCAGGTCCAGGATTACATACATAGGAATCTAGATTTATACAGCTTTGGTTTCTTTGAAAAAGCTGATTCTCTTTTTGAATTTTAGATATGATTTAATGACTTTAGTGTGGGTTTCTCTTTTTTTCCGAACAAATTCACCAGTTGTGTTAAGGGAAATTCACTAATGTGCTCCTTGTGGCAGCACCAACAAAAAGGTGTTTATTATGAACTAGTGTCTTTGGTAGGCTTTCTGGGCTCAGCAGATGTTACCTCACACAAAACAATTCTACTGTGGTTTTATCCACTAGGATTTGTTTTCATTCTTATGCTAGTTTAATTTTTTGTTCAGACAAAGAAATTGATTTTCCATGCAAATTTCCTGACTGTTTCTCCTTCCTTCCATTTTTCAATGTCCATAATTTACTCACATTATTTTCATTTGCCTCTGCTAGTTTTGATTGATATGTTTATTTTAAATTAAAAAAATAACCAACCTTTACTCCCCAATCTTCACAATAAAACTCTATTTCCAGTATTTGTTTACAAAAATGTGTCTGTTGTTATAGTTTTCAAGTGCTTTCTTTTCACTTTTATTGTTAAAGTAGGGGAAATTTATTGCAATTCTTAAAATTATCTGGCAATTCAGTCAGATGCTGCAGCTTATCTGAATGTATTTGGCAATTGTCTGGACTGGCATCATTAGCTTCTATCTTCTCATCTGCTATAATTGCTGATTGATGATGAAGGCTCTAATTATAGATATGTGATGGTCCAGCCGGGCTATACAATGCCTAAGGCTGAGTGAGTGGTTCTTTTGCAGACACTCATTCTTCAGTCTGCAAATGACAAAATAGGATCTTTAGGGAATCTTAGCTTATTATTATCCTGCCCTTTAAAATACCATCCCCTCGTGAATTTCCATACACATACACCAGGTGCCAAAATAATTGGTTCATTTACTTCACAATTCAACCAACCAATCATAAACTGCCAAACATCAAAAATAAAGGTAGAATTTTTAGGTAGACTTAATTTATGTAAGGTTTGGATTCAATAACAAGGATGTACATAATTAATAAAAGTTGACTAAATTTTCTAGAAATCAACTTTAAAAATGAGACATTTTGAACCATATCTTACATAAATGGAACAGAGAATGGGGATTAAACACTAGGCTTTGGGTAGGAAAATTGATTGTTAGTATTAAGAATTTGAGGAATAACCAAAACAACTTTTCTTGTGTTAGTACAAACATTAAAGTTAGGACAACCATCCAGGTAAAACTGAATTATAATAATAGACTATATTCGTGCACAGTTTGGCAGAACTCACCGGAATCATTGGAAAAAGGTTACCTAAAAACACGTGCTGGCAGATGGTTACCTAAATGATAATTTTTCTTAAAATAAAACTAAAACTGCTGTATTTGGAAAAACATGGGAAACTTAATGGGTGTAAAATGTCTTATTGTGATCAGTGAAAACACAGGAGACATTCATTTAAGTAGCCCATTTCAGTTACTCATTAACCACTGAAATTTAGCTAATACTGAGGAGGAAAATAAATACTGTTTTAATAGGAATAATTCATTTAATATATAATAAATAAACATATTATGAGCTTATTTCAGGGAAACCATGTACCACGTTTATAATTTGAGTTAAGCCTTAACATGAAAACTCATCTAGCAAGGGTCAGAGACCCTTAATAACTGCCACAATAAGACATCATTTACTGTTCTGCCTACCATGTGTGAAACTCTGAAATAGAGACTGTAGTAATGCAAGGAACAGTAAGCCATTATCCCTTCCATGTTTTGGTCAAGTTGTAGAAATAGGCTTTCACACACGATAAGGTAATGAAACAAAGCTAAGCAGCACGTGCTTCGTAGTGAGTAAATGGTAACGGCGACAAGTGTCATCAAAATGTCAAGGCTGGGGATGTAATTTTTCAGCTCAGCTGGTCTGAGAAAACTTCTAAGAGACTGATTGGGTTTGGACAGTGCTAAAAATGATGGGTAGAATAGGTACTGTCTTGAAAAGGGAAAGAAAATGTGAACTTATGGCAGGCAATATAGGGATAGATGAAGAAAAATGAATAAGATAAAAAAAAAAGTCAAGGTGTATTTTAGTAACCAGCTTGGCTTCCTTCCAGTTTTCTATCCAAGAATGAAGAAATGAGGTCGGGAATGCAGATGGAGGTCAGATTCTGGAGCATTTAATTGTAGATACAGGAGCCATTGAGTAGGGTAGCACTCATCCCCAAAACTGTCACCAAAGACACTTTCTCACCCCATCTTTTGTCTTTCTGTTACTCTATACCCTGAGGTCTTTGACTCTATATGTAGTCTTATTCTGTCTGTGCAGAGCTTCATGTTGCATACTTCTTGTTCCGTGGCTATATAGGCTTTGAAATTGGCAGTCAGATTTCATTTTGCTGTATATTTTTTTTCTGAGCAAATCCAAAAGACCAGGTAAATTTTTATTAGGAAGAATTTTCAGGGAACAGAACCTAGACTTAAATGTCAAAGGTATTACTGAAGAAGCAATGACAAGAGATTTCACCATATCTCCTCTTGTGCCCCAAACTATCTGTTCTTAACTTGAATTTCATGCATTTTTTTTCCTTTCAAGATGACATCAGCTTATTAACAATTAACTTAGCTCTGATTCACTTCCAGTATCCACCATGAAGTCATTCATTTATTTATGCAAATTTATACCCTTATGCTATGGTGAGAACCATACCATGGACCCCAAAGAACAAGATAGAAACAAACTCCAATACAGATCTTGCTTTGAGAAATTGACTATGCAAATGGACGGTGGCCAGATCATATGTAAAAATAGGGTTGTGACCCACTGCCTTCCCAGGAAACCAACCCCCTTATCTACAATAAACAACCCAGAAAGCCAACTTGCTGTAAGTCAGACTTGCAGTAAGCCGGATTGCTATCTCTCATAACAATCCAAGAACCTAAACAATAACTTCAATAGAGATTGGTGCAAAATGGCCAGGACTTGATTAGTAACCAGCAGCTTCTCTAACTGTTGTCCCTGCTTCAAGCTTAGAATCACTTGAAGGGAGAGCACTGCCCTGACAGAGTCTTAGTAGTACCTCAGAGAGGGAGAGGCAATGTTGGGATATTACTGAAATTTTAGAAGACTGGTTTATGGTAGAACTTTCATGTCAGGGGGCTTGATTAAGATTGGAAAAAGATCATGGCAGAAAGGTTAGGATTACTGGGCACAGCAATGAGAATTGAGAAACAAGGAGTCTAGGTGTAAACCATCATTTGATGCTTTCTGTGAAAGAGTTATTTGGTCTTTCAGAAAGTTCTTGGAATAAAGAACTATTATCTTCCAGGCAAGAGTTTCCTGGAATAGTTATATTGGTGAAAAGATTGCAATAGTGAAATCTGCTTAATCTAATAAGCTGTGTAGATGGTTTTGATTCTCCTATCAGTAATTTCCTGAACAACACTTAGTGGAAGAAATACTACTCAATATTCCCCAGAAACCTGCCCAAATTTAGCTAGAAATCTTTGCTGATGCAAGTTGGTACCCAGGCAGTCTGACAGCCAAGTCTGTGTTCTTAAACATTACTTATTGCTGCATCCAGACTCTACTCCTGCAAATTTAGGACAAGTGATAAAGCTAAACCTTCCAGGTCACTTGCCTTTGTTCTGATTAGCTGTTATGTAGAACCCAGGTCCAAACCTGAATTGTGACCCATGATCAGGAGCTCTAAAAACATCCTTTCCATTGTCCAGGAGGTCTTTAAGGAGGCCAGCAATGGCATCTGGACCATTGGACCTTAGGACTTAATATTGAATTCCATGCATCCAGGGGTTAAATGTTATTAACTTAGACTCTGTACCAGGCAGAGTGAATGAGAGACGATGGTGGCCCTGAGGCTGCAGAGACCCTCATGTTTGGAAGGAGCAGAAAAATCAGAAGCAGGCACTTGTGCATGTAGGTGAAGTTTGAGAACAGGCTTAACAAAAAGTCAGTGAGGAGTTCTAAGCACTGGTATTGAGGAATCTTATTGGTATCTGAATCATTTAACAACCCGGGGGAGGAGCAATATTTGCTCAGTGCACCAGTTGGACTCAGTTTTGTTTGCTTTTGAGCCCAGTGGCAGAAAAATATCCAAGCAGGTGGCTGAATCTTTTATTGAAACAGTAGCTGGAATTTATTATCTTATTGAGAATGGGGTAAAAACCTGCCTATGTTATTCATGGACTACTTTTTATGATCCAAAGGAGTAGTCACTTAGTGGCTAGAGTGAAGGCAAATTAATAATAATAGATCAGACTCTCATCCCATGCAATCAAATGATTTTATTCTCTATTGAGTTATGTGGCTTAAGCATCTCACCTAATCACAATAATAAATAATGGGGTAATTTCCACGCCAACTGCTAACAGTTTCCTTGCTTCTAACCAGGGTTTTATATCATTGTATTTCTGCCTTTTGGAAACAATGACATTCTCAGACCTACTTCAAAAGTTTGCACTTTTTGCTTTTATTGCTACAGTTTTTATGGGTTGTCTCAGAGCTGGGGTTGAATTTTTAGGTTTCTGAGGGAGAGAAATATGATCAAAACAATACTATAAATGGAACTTGATGTGGCTATTAGGGAAGGTTGTGTATTTCTGTCCCAAAGATCTGGGGGCTTCAGGATTTGGGAAACTTTGAATACAAGTCTTCATAAAGGTGATTTGTATGATGTTTGGGAAAGAATATATACTTTGCCAGTATGATTACTATGCTAGCAATTTTGATCTATCTTGGGCAATATGGACTCACTGACTAATGAAATTTAGTAGAGTAAGCTTACCTAGTGTCGTAGTTCTAAATCCAAGGGTATGTAGTAAATTGATGTGTGATTATATATATATATATATACACACACATATATATATGCATATAGTATGTAATATAAATTAATATAATATTTAAATTATTTACTTGTATATTTTAAAATTTTGGAGATAACTCAGAAGATGAGAAGCACAATAGAGTCTATATGGGACTTATAAATATTCCTGAGTCTTCCTTCAGACTCCATCCCTGTGTCATCTGGGACACTCACTTTGCTTTGTTACCTTAGAGTGGTTTTACCATCACCCGAGTGTTCCAGATGCAAATGTGCCCTAACCCCCACCTTCTTGGGGATAGGTATTTGCTTTATAGTTCTATTTTAACACATCACTTTTCGCATACTACTTTGGTCGTGTCCCTATTTCTTTTCTTTGCTAGACTGCCCCCGTCCTGTTTTCTACCTCTTGAAGTAAGTGGTTTCTCTGGTTGACTCCTATGTACACTGACTCATAGGGAACTCTATGTGCCCCAATTGCAGAGCCAATGAGCACAGACCCAAGACTGGAACCCAGGCAGTCTAGCTCCAGAGTCTAGGATCTCAACTCTCTGCTGCCTCTCCTGTGAAAAGCTAGCACAATGCCTTAGAGACATGGTTTGTTGAATGAATCGCTGTGCTCACAAAGATGATGTGCAAGCATAAGACAGCGTTACTGTGAACCTGGACTGTTTCTTGGGAGCAGATGTTGTTCAGGATACTTTCCAGTTCTTACCTCTCTGAAAGAGTGTTACCTCTTTGTGGTCCTTGCATCCCCAGTAGCGCTACCCTGGGTCTCTGAATCTGTCTAAAGGAAAGAGGGTAGGGCTAGTACTGAAACTGCGTCTATGAGCTTGGAAAATTCCTCTTGGGTTTAGAGCACTCCAGGCTACATCCCTTGTAGATAACTTGCGTGGGTATCCTTCGGTGATGGGAATTGCTCTTATTCATCACATGGAGTAAGTGAAGTGAAGTGAAATAGCTCAGTCGTGTCTGACTTTTTGAGACTCCATGGACTGTAACCTATCAGGCTCCTCTGTCCATGGGATTGTCCAGGCAAGAGTACTGGAGTGGGTTGCCATTTCCTTCTCCAGGATATCTTCCTGAACCAGGGATTGAACCTGGGTCTCCTGCATTGCAGGCAGACACTTTACTGTCTGAGCCACCCTACCATACAGGGAGTAAGAATACCTAACACGTCCTTCATATTCTCAAGAGTAGGGGAAATAACATGAAATAGACTTTCTTTTATGGTAAATAATTCATTTTATTGAAAGAATATTTACTATCATACTTCATTTCCATATCCTCAAAGTCTCATTTTAAGACTTAACGGTTACTCAATTACAAAAAGAACATTTTGAAAAACACTCTGCTACATTCCTCAAGACAATTCCTAGTGACAATACATATGGAGAGTAAGATACTAATTCTGGATCCAGACAGATGCTCTTTCAGTTCTCTGAGTGGCATTTTCCCAAACAAACTACTGAACCTTTCAGAATGAAACCTGTGATGTCTAGCACAGGTTGTACAGAATACATATCAAAGAGTTCCAGTACTCGTTGTCAGACGGGTTCTGATATGTCTGGCTGATGGAAATTTGTGTATTTGTGAATTCAAGGAGTGTTGGGAAATATTTAAGCTCTTTTATTTTTATCCCTACTCATGGTAAATAAATAAGCCTTTGTAAACAAGCAAATGTCATACATCTAAGAAAGATTTTGATGACAACTGCTAAAATCAGATTTTTTAAATTAGAAAACAATAAAGTATATGTACTCTAAATAATTTATATAAGGGTTCTCACAATCACTTCTTGGGTATAATTTTTTTATTAGGATAGGAAAGTCCTGTGGCCAAGGGACTTTATTAAAAGAAGCTTGACAGTCAACTGTAAGTTGTCTTGTGTGTAGCTCTGGGATTTACCCCATCTCTCTGATACTTCTAAATGCTCCTGTGAATCATGAGAATGGTATCTGGTTATTTGTGTTATGGATTGTGTCTATGTATGGTGGAGCTAATCAAAGGATGGTAACCATGGTAATCAAGAAATAGAAAAAAGCCTTATAATGGAGAACAAAACAAACACAACAGAGGATGGGAATCTGAACCACACATGACAGAGAGAATACTATGACTCCATACATTTATAAAATTTGTAAGTAAGACATTGACAGAGATTGGATTTTGAGTTAATCTTACATATTTTTAAAGGGTGACTCCAGATGATATTTTAGTTAAAATTAATTCAACAATATTTATTTTAAAACTTTTTATTGTTCTCTGTTGGGGTATACCTGATTACCAAAGTTGTGATAGTTTCAGGTGAACAGCTAAGGGGTTCAGCTGTACTTATATACATGTGTCCATTCTCCCTCAAACTCCCCTCCCATCCGAGCTGCCACATAGCACTGAGCAGAGTTCCATGTGCTCTATAGCATGTCCTTGTTGGTTATCCATTTTAAATACAGCAGTGTGTACATGTCCATCCCCAACTCCCTAACTATCCCTTCCTCGTTCTCTAAGTCTGTGAGTCTCTCTGTTCTGTAAGTTCATTTGTTTCATTTCTTTTTAGATTCCACATATAAGGGATGTCATACGCTATTTTTCCTTCTCTGACCTGCTTCACTTGGTATGGCACTCTCTCTAGGTCCATCCATGTTGCTGCAAATAGCATTAGTTCATTCTTTTTAATGGCTGAGCAACATCCCATTGTATATATGTAGCACTTCTTCTATATCTGTTTCTCTGTCGATGGACATTTAGGTTGCTTCCATGTCTTGGCTACTGTAAGCAGTACTGCAATGAACATGGGAGTGCATGTATCCTTTCGGATCATGTTTTTTTCTGTGGATATATGCCCAGGAGTGGGATTGCAGGGTCATGTGGTAGCTCTATTTTTAGTTTTTTAAGGAACCTCCATACTGTTCTCCATAATGGCTATACCAATTTACAGTCTCACCAACAGTGTATGAGGGGTCCCTTCTCTTCCCACCCTCTCCAGCATTTATTGTTTGTGGAGTTTTTTGATGATAGCCATTCTGGCCTATGTGAGTTGGTATCTCATTGTAGTTTTGATTTGCATTTCTTTAATAATTAGAGATGTTGAACATCTTTTCATGTGCCTCTTGGCCATATGTATGTCTTCTTTGGAGAAATGTCTATTTAGGTCTTCTGCCCATTTTTTGATTGGGTTGTTTGTTTTGACACTGTTAAGTGTCGTGAGCTATTTGTAAATTTTGGAGACTAATCCCTTGTCAGTCGCATCATTTGCAAATATTTTCTCCCAATCTGTGGGTTATCTTTTGATTTTGTTTATTCTTTCCTTTGCTGTGCAAAAGCTTTTGAGTTTAAGTAGATCTCATTTGTTTATTTTTGTTTTTATTTCTATTATTCTGTGATTTATGTCAGAGAGTGTTCTGCCTATGTTTTCCTCTAGGAGTGTTATAGTGTCTGGTCACATTTAGGTCTTTAATCCATTTTGAGCTTCTTTTTGTGTATGGTGCTAAAGAATGATGAGTTTCACTTTTTAATATGTAACTGTCCAGTTTTCCCAGCACCATTCAGAATTCAACAATACTTATTTATAAAGTACACATGTGTCAGACAGGGTATATCAATGAGCAAAAACCATGGTACCTGATCCATACCATACCCCTACCAGGGTGTGATCAGGGACCGTGTCAAGGGCTTATGGGCATCATTGCATTTATATAACATTCACCTCTCAATGAAGACAGGAGATCCAGAGATTAAGTGACTTGCCCAAGGATACACAGCTAATAATTAGCACTACAAAGATCATACCCTTAAGCTCTTCTTTTTATTTTTTTACTGTGCCATGTGGGGTCTTAATTCCCTGACCAGGTACTGTACTTGTGTCCCCTTCTGTGGAAACGTGGAGTCTTAATCACTGGACCACCAGGGAAGTCCCAAGTTGGATTAACTATTAACCCCACTTTATACATGAACTGACTATGGCCCAGAGACACAGATGACTAATCTAAATTATGTTTACAGCAAATGGTAGAAGGAACTATATCTCACATGTCTAGTTTCTCTGATGGTGTTTGTTCACTGTTCCATGTTGCCTTTGAAAGTAAAATTCGCTCAGTCATGTCTGACTCTTTGTGATTTCATGGACTGACTATACAGTCTATGGAATTCTCCAGGCCAGGATACTGGAATGGGTAGCCTTTTCCTTCTCCAGGGGATCTTCCCAACCCTGGGATTGAAAGCAGATCTCCCGCACTGCAGGCAGATTCTTTAAGCTGAGCCACCAGGGAAGCCCTACTGCCTTTACACCTACAAAACTAAATCTGAATGCGATTTGCATACATTTCTGGTATTATAAGGTACCATTTAATAGTTGAAATTGTGGAAATGAAATATAAGACTGTCCTCATTTGGTAGAATTGATGTATAATGAGTGCAGAATGGCCATGATTTAAAAAAAATGAGTATTGAATAGTTACAAAGATAGGCTTCAGAATTTTCAAAATATACTGCTCACATTTGAATAAGGAATTATGTTATTATTGTTAATGTTTCTAAAACAATTTTTGCTTTTCAAATTTGAAGTACTACTCTAATTATTCACACTAGTTAGCTCATAAGAAAAAAAAACAGAGAAATCAATTTAATAAGTTATTTAGGTATCAGTAACATACTAAATTATTAGGATGGTTGAGAGCATTTAAGAATAATTGCAATATGAAGATTTCAGGTAATTCTCTTTAAGTGATTCATAATTTCCTTCTTCTTATTACTTCTGTCCCTTATACCTACAAGCTGAAAGTTGATAGAAAACAGGAGCATGGGGTGTGTGTGTGTGTGGGTGTGTGTGTGTGTCTGTGTGTGAGTGTGTAGGCTCAGGATATTACATTTGTGTATCCAAGGATTGGTTATTTTATTCAGTTTATTTGGAATTCAAGAAAGCAGGAAACACATTTAACTCTTAAGCGTCATGGGAATAGGTCACATAACACAGTCAGAAACCTCTCATAACAAATTAAATATAGCCAGGTGTGAGGGAAAATAAATTCCATATGTTTAAAAATTATTGGAGGGGATAGAATTTCACTGGAAAATATAAGTGAAATTTGAAGGTCCTTTCATTAAAGTTTATTAAACTGTAATATGTCCGATGGCCATTGGTTGTCTGAGAACAGGGTGAAGTTACTATTGTGGGTATTCATTCAATTTACCTTGTACAAACTAGACCTATGACTTAACTTGCTCAAAATAAGCTTCCTTTATTTTATGAGTTAGAATATTTGCTGAGTCCTTATAAAATGTCTGGAGCCATACTGAATCTTTGGAAACTTCTTTATTCTTGAGAGATGGCAATGTGTCCACAATCTGAGATGGCAAATGAACTCTTAACTCCAGCTGAGGAAGAGCTTTTACAGTGAGCCTGACCCTGAGTTAAGTTGTAGTTAAGCATATTCCATGCTAACCGCAAGCCTATGAGGCTCTGGTGTTGTCCTCTTTGGTCAGATGGAGAGATGGAGAGGTTGAACAATCCACCCAACTTTTCCCATCCTGTAAAGATTAGTATTTGAATTGAGATCTGCCTGGTTGCAACCCAGTTCTACTGAATCACGGTACCCCTCAATGGGGAGAATTACAAGGTGATGAAGAAAAAAGACAGAAAACACTGAGAAGAATGCCTGTATAGAGAGTTGAGCAAGGCTGTGAAGAGATGGTAGACGTGGAGATGAAGGAATAAAGTGACTCGGCTCCTTCTGGGTCAGTCCTCCTTGTTCTTGGACCTCAGCCATCCTTCATCCACTGCCACGCCTGACCTCTAGTCCTGAAATTGTGTTCCCAGATGGCGCCCTCTGTCATTTCTCCATCACCAGGGTCCTGATCATTCATTTTATTCCTTCTGTTACGGTGCTGTCTTTAACAGCCTCATGCTCAGTCCTGGTGGACCTTGACCTGCCATTATTAGGGCAGCTGCCTTCTTATAGGTTACAAATAGTCACTTGTTTTTAAGACATTGAAAGATTTATAGTGACTCTCTAAGTCACTATGTTGAGAATATTTTTTTTCTCATTGGGAGGATTGGTTGGTTGGTTGGTTGGTTGATTATGTCTGTGATTAGAGATGAAAGGAGAATGTAGGCAGGCATGTTACATATTTGCTATTCTTCTACAGGATAGACAGAACTTGTCTCTGCTTTCTGACCTATCCTCTGCAATTTAGTCATTAAGTTGTGTCTGACTCTTGAGATCCCATGGACTGTAGCCCACCAGGCTCTTCTGTACATGGGATTTCTCAGGCAAGAATATTGGAGTTGGTTGCCATTTCCTTCTCCA
Source organism: Capra hircus (assembly GCF_001704415.2). Lineage (NCBI taxonomy): Eukaryota > Metazoa > Chordata > Mammalia > Artiodactyla > Bovidae > Capra > Capra hircus. The sequence continues at coordinate 90,965,806 of NC_030809.1, read as the reverse complement.
GGGGAATCTTCCCGACCCAGGGATCAAAGCTGGGTCTCTTGCATTGTAGGCTGATTCTTTACCCCTGAGCCACCAGAGAAGCCTGAATATTAGCTGATTAGGTGACTATCCTCAAGCTAATCTGATAAATAAAAATCCTGTATCTTAAATGCATAATGAGCAACCATGCATGCATTGTGTCTGCTCTTGGAGTTAGAGAGATGAATATACCATCCTCCTTTTTATACTAATTAACATTTTTAGACACTTTTTGAAACATACTCATAGACTCTCTTTTGGTCATCTCAACAGGTGTGGTAGTCAGAATATAGTGAATATCATTATGCATGTGTGCTCCAAATCAGATCAGTCACTCAGTCGTGTCCAACTCTTTGCGACCCCATGAATCGCAGCACGCTAGGCCTCCCTGTCTATCACCAACTCCCGGAGTTCACTAAGACTCACGTCCATTAAGTCAGTGATGCCATCCAGCCATCTCATCCTCTGTTGTCCCCTTCTCCTCCTGCCCCCAATCCCTCCCAGCATCAGAGTCTTTTCCAATGAGTCAGCTCTTTGCATGAGGTGGCCAAAGTACTGGAGTTTCAGCTTTAGCATCATTCCTTCCAAAGAACACCCAGGGCTGATCTCCTTTAGAGTGGACTGATTGGATCTTCTTGCAGTCCAAGGGACTCTCAAGAGTCTTCTCCAACAGCACAGTTCAAAAGCATCAATTCTTTGGCGCTCAGCTTTCTTCACAGTCCAACTCTCACATCCATACATGACCACTGGAAAAACCACAGCCAAATAAACTAATCTAAAAAAATTTCTGATCAAATGAGAGGAATACTGTGTCAGTTTGGGAGTGCTTTCAGAGGAGAACCCAAATCACAACGACTTAAATGATTTAGGGAAGTCCTCAAGAATGCTGTGAACATTGAGGCTGTAGTTTCTGCCCTTCCCCTCTCCTTTCCCTCATGGTGGCAGGATGGCTGCTGTGGCTTCAGCCATCTAGTCAGGTGAAGGCGTGAGCAACAAGGGAAATGTGAAGGCACTTCTACCAGGAAAACAAACCCTTCTCAATAATCCCAGAAAATTTCTGTTCACTCTGGCTGAAACTGTGTCACATGGTCACCTCTAGCTGCAAGGGAGGTTAGATAATGTTTATTTGGCTGTACCCAATAAAACTGAGGTTATATTTACCATAGAAAAAGAAGAAAATATATTACATAGCCAGCTAGTAGCATCTGCCACAGATACATCTCCAAGGAAATAGATTGGTCATTTAGGGACTTAAGGTAGAAGTGGGAACGTATTACCATATAAAGAAACACACTTACAACCTTGCTTTATAGTTGGCTATATCCATGTAGGGTGATTAGTCCCATTTGGTTTCCAGTTTCTAAAAGTACCAGGGTCCATGGCAGCTCTTTTCAACAGTTGTCTGTGAGTGCACATGTGTTTGAATATAGCAGTGTATTTCTGTGCATTTTCTAAAATGCAATTTAAGAGCCCAAAGATAATGAGAACCTTACATTGCAAATCACTTCTTTTTTACAGGATGTCTTTGGCACTAGCCATGAAGTTAATGAATACTGTTGTTAGAACCATGCTCCACTATGGAATATTCCCATGTCACTAAAGTGCAAGAATGCCTTAAAGCATAGCCCCTCAGGATATCAAGAAGTTTCCTGCTGATTTGCTTCCTGCTAAAGAAGGTATGTGATTTGGCAAGGTAAGAAATGAAAATCATTGGGTATAAACTTTTGGTACCAGGAACACATACTGAAAACTGTCAGAGCTTAAATTCAGGAATTTAGGGTTTAGAAGACAATATACTTCTTATACTTGTTTCATTCTGAAAAAGATTGTAATAACTTTATGGGGAGATAAAATTATATCTTTTTATGTAATCCCAAGAAGAATGGAGGGTGAAGACCAAAGGAAAGATAATATAAAAGACAGTGGCATTTATTCATTGTCTGTGTGCCAGGAACTGTGCTTGGGGTCTAGAATATATTAACTCACTAAATCCAAGAACAAGCCTACAAGTGGGTATTTGTATTCCAATTCTAGAAATAGGTAACCTGAACTGTAGAGAGGTTCGGTGAATTTCCCAGGATAGCAGAGCTAGTGAGTTGAAAGAGCAGATCTTGCTTTCTCCCCACACTACCCTGTAGAACTGGTAAAATATTCTGAAAAACACTACATCTAACTCTTAGTTTAAAAAATGGTAGGACACACCACCTACCAATTCCCAATGTTTCTTTCCCAGCTCTGACCTGTTCTTACTTCATTTCATTTTATTCTGCTTCAGTCTATATAGGGTTAATAAGAATGCCTCTAAATGCCATTTTTCGAGATGAAACTAACAGGAATGGGAAGAAGGCATGGCTAGAATCAAGTCTCTCCTGACCACCTCTCTTCTCTACCTTCATCCCAGTACAAGGGAACCAGTTCATAGACATATAACAATAGATTAGCTATTAGGATCATAAGTGTTTGCAATGCAAATGTACAAAATACAATTTTATCAATAGAATAATATTAAGATGCTGTTATATCTGAACAGGCCTGTTGCTTCTCTTGTAATGTGACATTCTGGGTTTTTACTAATTTTTCCAGAGTAGGCAAAGAACTCCTGAAGGTGGTTAAGCAGACTGCTCAGGAGCTGAAAGAATGACCCCAGTGGTAAATCTAAACAAATCTCAGTTACCTAGAACTTTTCATGGGGCTTCCCAAGTGGCACTAGTGGTAAAGAATTCGCCTACCAATGCAGGAGACATAAGAGATACAGGTTTAAAAATGAAGGGAAGATGCCCTGGAGAAGGAAATGGCAACCCACTCCAGTATTCTTGCCTGGAGAATCCCATGGGCAGAGGAGGCTGGCAGGCTACAGTCCATGGGGTCGCACAGAGTTGGACATGAGTGAAATGACTTTCACATCTCAGCCCATGTAATGATTGTACTGTGGAGATTTTCCAATCTAAGGTGAATTACTTGTGTTTTGTAGATCACGCGTTCTTACACAGGGTATGCTCCTGATTCAGAAGGGGCCTCCCGAATATGAGTGTGTATGTTTTAAATTTATTGAATGTTATTAATATGGGCTGCATTAAAATGGATTGAGCAGTGAATGAAGGTTTGGTTTTCTGCAGCTTCTTCCCTCTCTGAGGGAGTTCCTCAGGCCAACCAGTTTGTAGGTAAGTTGGGGTTAAGGTCAGCGATAGGGCCTTCCAGGCATCTGTTTTCTGTTGTTCATCCCACAGTGTCAGAAGAATTGAAGTGAATGAGATTTCTCTCTGGAGCCAAGATGCTGGCTGATCACTGCTTCTCACCTCAAGCATTTGGTTGAAGTGCCACGGACTCAAAACTCGGACCCCTCAATTTGCCTCCTCTGGGTGTTCCACATAATGGTTGTGAGCGTGTTTACTTTAAGTAATTTATCTTCTAGGCAGCGGATATATCTATCCACCCATCATTTCATTTTTAAAACAGGAATTGTCATTCCCTCTAGCTAATGGTAGTTGCAGCTGTTCCCTTTTGGTTACCCCTGGTTAACCCACCTGCGTAACAGGTAGACTATTGTAATAGGCACACACGGGCTGGATTTAGGTAGGCATGATTTTGTCAGACAATGAAATAGATATTTCCCTTATTTTAAGAAGTTTTACATGGTGATGAGTCTGTGCTTTCTCCTCTCTCACCCTCTGTACCACCTCCAATACACCTTAGCCCAGTTGTTTTACATTAAAGCTGAGGTTCAAGGCCAGCCTGGTGGATGTGTGGTCTGTGCAGTCCTACTGGGTCCCCTGTTTAGAAGGGCCCCACACTCAGCTCTGTGGTTGCTGTCTTGAAACTCTTCATAATTTTTTGACAAGGGGCTCTACATTTTAATTTTGCACTAGGCCTCGCAAATTATGTAGCTGATCTTGCCTAGATTATCTGCTTTCTAATTGCCAAAAGCAAATGGTTGGAGAGAATGAGAATAGAAGGTGGCAATTTTATAATCCCAGAGACCAAACGCTGTGATCAGATGCAGACACAAGAGACATGCTGAGTAGGAGCAGAGCAGGGGTGCAGGATGTGAAGTAGTTTTCCAACTTTCAAGTCACATTTTTGCATGAGGCTTAATTATAGGGTTTATAATGTGAATTCCTTGAGTACAGAGAGGCTTGTAATCATGTCATTTGAAAAATGCTTTCCAAAGTCATATGCTGATGCCTTTTGGGTTCTTGGTTCTTTATTCCTGCTTCCCCATAAGCTCACATAATCACAGGTGTATGGCAAACCTGTTGTACAATGGCCTGAGTAACTGGAGATCTGTGTTCCCGGCACCTGAGGGTGAAACTGCCTCTTCTTTCTCCCAAGCAGCCTTCCCATCTGCCTACTTGCTGCACAGCTAACATCCAGCTTACTATCAAGTGCCAGATTTTTTATTTATTTGAAACTATAAACAGCAGTCTTGTTACTGCCATCTTTTGTGAAATATAGTCACGTCTAGTTTGGGATGCATAATTTTCAACAGCAGGCATATCTTCCGCTTTTCCTTAAGTCGTATTACCCTTTCCCTTGATTGTATGCTAAATTCCATCACTTTGTATTTCCTGAATTTGTCCCCTGCCGGTCCATAGCTTGTTTCCATTACCTTACTTCAGTCCCTCAAAACTTCTCTCATGGATAATCACTGTAACGGATCCTTAACTGGTGTCAAATTAGTCCCATATGAAACATACTCCTCACTGAAACCTATATAGTATTGTTCACATGTATTATGTGCCATGTATTATTCTAGGCACTGAGGATTCAAATGGAGGATTCCATAAGTCCAGAGAGAATCATTTATACAGACCAAAAGTTGAACGGTGCTCTCTGAAAATATTTTTGAGCCAAGATTTGTGGAAAAGAGTGGTCCTGTATGCAAAGCAAGAAATTTCAGGAAAAGTAAATATTATGTTCCTTCTTTGGTTATGAACAATCTCAGCAAATAATTTCTGAAGATTAATTCCTTCTTCATTAGTATCAGTGTGTTAGTTTTGTCAGACAAACAAGAATATCTTCTGATTTGAGGGATTTCCAGAAAATATCCCTATTGGAAACTGGGTACATGTATCTGTATGGCTGAGTCCCTTCTCTGTTCACCTAAAACTATCACAGCATTGTTCATTGGCCGTTAGTGAAAGTGTTAGTTGCTCAGTCATATCCGACTCTTTGCGACCCCATGGATTGTAACCCGCCAGGCTCCTCTGTCCACAGGATTCTCCAGGTAAGGATACTGGAGCGGGTTGCCATTCCCTTCTCCAGAGGATCTTCCCAACCCAGGGATCGAATCCTAGTCTCCTGCCTGCAGGCAGATTCTTTACTGTCTGAGCTACCAGGGAAGCCCTGATTAACTATCCCCCAATACAAAATTAAAAAAAAAAAAGAAAATCTCCCTTATTGAAGATCCTTCTTCTCCATGCTTATTTTCCTGCTCTTTGAATCAAATACACTTCTTGGTTTCCTCAACATGCCAACTCAGAGCTTTTCTATTCAGTTCTTTATACTGATGAAACAGGCCTAATAAACACATTAACTTTTTTGATTGTGGTAAAATATTTCACATAACACAATATTTATCATCCCAACCACTTTTAAGGGTACAGTTTAGTGGCATTAAATACATTCACATTGGTGTGCAGCCATCACTACCATCCATGTCCAGAACCCTTTCCATCTTGCAAGACTGAAATGCCATACCCATCAGACAATAATTCCCTGCTCCCTCCCTTTCCCAGGCCCCTGGCAGCCAACCTTCCAGTTCTGTCTCTATAAATTCAACTACTTTAGCCACATCACGTAAAAATAATGGTATCATACAATATTTTCCCTTTCATGACTGGCTTATTTCACTTAGGCTAATGTCTTCAAGCTTCATCCATGTTATGTCATGTGTCAAAATTTCCTTACTTTTAGAAGCCAAATAATATTCTATTGTAGGCATACACCCACCATATTTTATTTATTCATTCATCTGTTGATAGACTCTTGGGTTGCTTTCACATTTTGACTGTTGTGTGTAATGCTGGTATGAACATGGGCATTAAACTTTTTTGAGTTCTTATTTTCTATCCTGGATATATATCCAGAAGCGGAATTGCTGGATCAAGGACGATTCTGTGTTTAACTCAGGAAGTCCATTTTAAAAGCTCATGATTTGCATTTTCCTCTCAGTTTTTCATTCCCTGAACTCCACTTGTCATTCATAGTTCTAAGAGGGTATAGTGATAATGCTGGGGGGCGGGGGGTATGGGGAGGAAAAGAGCGTAGAGATTAAGGAGGAAGACAGGGAGACAAATGTTTTCTCACCCACTCGCTATTTCAGGCCATGATGCCAGGGTGAGGGTTGTTGGGAAAGATAGATTAAAGGGAAAGTTGAAAGCAGAGGAAAATTTGCTTGATTTCCCATTTGGGATTCGCCTCACAGGATAGTCTCAACACCACTATAGGCAGCCTTATCAAAGTAAAACTGGTAGATGCAGAAAGTAGCTAATGGCATTGATGGGTGAATTTGAGCAAGAATGAGGTACGATTTATAGATTTGAGCATCCACTGGCCATGGATCTGCTGGGTAGACTTTGTGGACAAGACAGGGAGTGGCTAAGATGAGACAGCCTTCAGGATGGATAAGAATGTACTACATGCTGAGGGTGGATCATGATGGCAAAGAGAAGAGAAGAGAACAGATCAAGAAGAGAACAGACCTCAAATTCATCAGTAACAAATGCCAACATGACAATCTATTAATGACACAGCACGCAGAGAATACAATCACTGAAGGTGAAAGAAAGGAGGAGGAATAGGGAATACTGCTAAGGACCGAATTGTCTGAAAGGAACAATTATAAACAAAATTATCATTAGTGAAGAAGGTTAGATGTCCTTATAGTCTCAGAGGATAGTGCATGAGGAAGATCAGAGTGAATGTAAGAATACAGATTATTATACAGATTATCATGCTGATAAACCTATACCATGTAGATTTCCTCATTTTCAAATTAACTATGAGACTGGAGAATTGAAGGAAAGTAAGTATGATAAGTATATCCAATAATTATACCTGTTTTAGTATAACTTCATAATTAATTCAATATTCTATTTTATTTGGGTGAGGAAAAACCATTCTCTGCCATTTATCTTCCTATTATGAATTCAGGTCTGAATCAGGCTTGTTGGATATGTAGGTCTCTTAGCAAGAGAGTGTTCATGGTTTAAATCTCTTCCACAGGACAGAGTATTTACTCATGTAGCAAATATTTCTTGGCCATCTGCTATGTTTTAAGTACTCATAAAAAATACTGAAGTATCAGTTCAACTCAGTCGCTCAGTTGTGTCCGACTCTTTGCGACCCCATGAATCGCAGCACACCAGGCCTCCCTGTCCATCACCAACTCCCGGAGTTCACTCAAACTCATGTCCATTGAGTTGGTGATGCCATCCAGCCTTCTCATCTTCTCATCTCATCATCATCCCCTATCATCTCATCTCTTCTCATCATCTCATCATCTCATCATCATTCCTTATCCACCTACCCTCAATCTTTCCCAGCATCAGGGTCTTTTCAAATGAGTCAGCTCTTCACATGAGGTGGCCAAAGTACTGGAGTTTCAGCTTCAACATCAGTCCTTCCAATGAACACCCAGGACTGGTCTCCTTTAGGATGGACTGGTTGGATCTCCTTGCAGTCCAAGGGACTCTCAAGAGTCTTCTCCAGCACCACAGTTCAAAAACATCAATTCTTTGGTGCTCAGCTTTCTTCACAGTCCAACTCTCACATCCATACATGACCACTGGAAAACCATAGCCTTGACTAGACAGACATTTGTTGACAAAGTAATGTCTCTGCTTTTTAATATGCTGTCTAGGTTGGTCAAAACTTTCCTTCCAAGGAGTCAGAGTCTTTTAATTTCATGGCTGCAATCACCATCTGCAGTGATTTTGGAGCCCAGAAAAATAAAGTCAGCCACTGTTTCCACTGTTTCTCCATCTATTTGCCATGAAGTGATGGGATGCCATGATCTTAGTTTTCTGAATATTGAGCTTTAAGCCAACTTTTTCCACTCTCCTCTTTCACTTTCATCAAGAGGCTCTTTAGTTCCTCTTCACTTTCTGCCATAAGGGTGGTGTCATCTGTATATCTGCGGTTATTGATATTTCTCCCAGCAGTCTTGATTCCAGCTTGTGCTTCTTCCAGCCCAGCGTTTCTCATGATGTACTCTGCATAGAAGTTAAATAAGCAGGGTGACAATATACAGCCTTGACCTACTCCTTTCCCTATTTGGAACCAGTCTGTTGTATATCATGTACTAAAAGGCCATTCCATTCTTTCTCCCTTTTGACAGTTTCCCAATATACCAGTCTCTTCTGCCTCACTTATGAATATTTAAAGTGATACATCATGACTAAGAAGATAAGAATAGGTCTAGCACCCAAAGCTCATACCTACAGAAAGGACTGCTATGTAAGGTGATCCTTCCTAAGTGAGATTTCTTAGTTTTCCGAAAGTCATTTTGTTCTATCATTAACCCAAAGTAAGGAAATCTTTTCTGACATTTTCCCTTGGGTTTTGTATTTATAGTTAAATCATACTCCTTGGGGTTTTGTATTTAGAGTTAAAATGTGTGGTGCATGGACATATGTGTCAGTGGTAGGGAAGGGGTTGTGTGAGTATGTTTGGAACACAAACAGTATGTTTGTGTGAGTATGTTTGGCTAAGAGCTGTGACCTTAATTTAGCAGTGGAGGAGATTATAGAAGGAAATAGAATGACTAGGAGAAAGAAGAGGTGTCTTGAAAATGTGGATCAAACTCATATCTCCTGTGAACTATTAGACAGTCTATAGTTACCTCTCAGAAAAAAATGGTAAATCCATTTGGCAATCAATGTAGCTCCTCCCCAGTTGCTTTAAATGCACCCAGGGATGTTCCTGGCTCTCCAGTAGTTAAGACTTCACCTTCCAGTGCAGGGGTATGGGTTTGATCCCTGGTTGGAGAACTAAGAGCCCATGTATCTCATGGTCAAAAAGCCAAAACATAAAACAGAAACAATTTTGTAACAAATTCAATAAAGACTTTAAAAAAATGGTCCACATAAAAAAATCTTTAAAAAGAAATGCAAAATTCCAAAGGAGTTCTGACCATCATATCGCTTATACCCTGTCAAAATGATAGCTTCACTATTTACCTCAACTATACTTTCTACTACTATAACACAGTGTTGTACCAAACATCCTCATATTCAGGTATTTCCATACTTTTCTGATGATCTTTCTTAGTATAGATTTAAAGGTAGGGTTCCTGGATGGAGGTTTGTGCATGCTTAGTCGCTAGTAAATAAAAGTCACTCAGTCATGTCTGACTCTTTGCAACCCCATGGACTATACAGTCCAGTGGAATACTGGCCTGGAGTAGAATACTGGATACAGAATACTGAATACAGAATACTGGAGTGGGTAGACTTTCCCTTCTCCAGGGGATCTTCGCAATCCAGGTCTCCTGCATTACAGGCGGATTCTTTACCAGCTGAGCCACTAGGGAAGCCCAAGAATACTGGAGTGGGTAGCCTATCCCTTCTCCAGCAGATCTTCCAGACCCAGGAATTGAACTGAGGTCTTCTGAGTTGCAAGCTGATTCTTTACCAACTGAACTATCAGGGAAGCCCAGTCACTAAGTCATGTCCACCTCTTTGACACCCCATGGACTGTAGCCTGCCAGGTACCCTCTGTCCATGGGGTTTTCCACACAAGAATACTGGGGTAGGTTGCCATTTCCTTCTTCAGGGGATCTTCCCAACCCTGGGATCAAACCCAAGCCTCCAGTGTCTGCATTGGCATATGGATTCTTTAGCACTGAGACACTTAGGAAACCCAGGTGAATTGCATTCATTTGAAAAATATTGTCCTTCATTGTTGGACAAAACTATGTCCCCATTTATGTCAGAAAACCCATTTGCCCACCCCACACTAGCCTATAAGATTGCTTAAAAAAAAAACCTTTACTGGTTTTCATTTGCATTTCTTTAATCACTAAAGAAGTTAATGTTTATATGTGTTTTATGACTGCTGGTATTTTTACTTTTATAAATTGCTTTTAAAAAATGTTCTGTTTTCCTTGTGGGTTTATAGAATCATCAAATAATAGCATGCTGAATGCATTTTTAAAAAATCTATCAAATCTTTTTTAACCTTGTAATGGCCCTCTGAAATGGCAAAGATAAATTTTATTGTTTTTTATTAGAAAGAGAAGCTGAGAGACTGCTTTCCCATAAAAACAAGCTGATGGTGGAAACAATCACAGAATCTTAGTCCCATTTACTCCTTTTTGCTTCCCACTTTGTCCTGGTGCCTCTCAACCTAGTTGACTAGAGCCCCCTTTAACTAAAGCAGTAATTGAACATGAAGAGTATCCCATAAAACAAAGTAAGCTGACACGGGTGACTTCAAATGAAAAGTAGCCCAGTTCCTAGAGATGGAGTTTATTGGGCAGTTGTGAAGCATTTAAAGGGACAGGAAATTTAACAAGAGAAGGACGAAACCAACTCCTCCAAATACGTCTGATGAGCTAGGCATCTCCTCGGTCTGGGTTAACACCTGGACTTTGTAATATCATATGTCAGGTAAAATTCCAAAGCCAAAGAAACAGAATTGAAGGAGGCTTAAGTCATAATTTGTAACCGTGTCAAGCTGCAGTGGAAGAAACTATGTAAACGAGATGGGTTATTTAGAGAGCTTTTGAAGTCCTAATTTCTAAATAATATGAAATACCTGAGGTGTCCAAAGCAGTAAATATATTTTGAAGAATTTGACACTTTCTCGGTGGAGGATGGTTCTAAACTAAACTGCATTCAGTCCCATTGAATAAATACATCTATTGTTGAAACTAAAAGGAGAAAGAGAAGCAAACTAGAGAGATCGATGGCTTTGTTTACATTAAATAATTCAGTATTTAATACTAAGTTCTGAAAAAAATTCCCATTTTCTAATTGTTCTTTAAAGATATTCTTATATTAAAATACAATAAATAGTCAGAGGAAGACCTTACCGTATTTAAATTAGTTTAAATAAACTCAAAAGCCAAACAATATTGTCACATTTTAGAAGGACCATTTTATATATGTGCTAGTAATAAACTTAGGGAAATTTCCTTTGGGAAAAAGGGAATAATGCCAGAAATAATTGTTAAATATAAAGTGATTTCAGGAAAAGATTATTAACTCAGAATTGCCCAGCAGACATATATAAATGCTGAGGAAGTCTGAATTCCATTGGGATTTTCATCACTTAGTCCATAGTGTTAGCAAAGAAATCTGAAATCTCCCTATTAGCCTTCAGAGTGGTGCTCAAAGGAAATGTAAACCAGATGAGGTCTGTTTCCTGAGACCCAGAGCCAAAGCTGCCGGTGAGGTCCCAGGCACAAGAGGAAAGAACACACAGCCACACTCAGGGCAGTTGAAACTTACCACGTCCTGACACAGAGAGAAATGAGGGTTATTTGTTCTGGCGACCACTTGGCTGATAGAAGATATAAGGTCACCCAGCTGGTTTTGAAACTTAATTTACTATCTCTAGACTCACATTGTATTTATTTGAGAAGGAAGAGTAGCCAAAGGCTCTTATTTATTTTCCTGTGAACAAAGCTAGAAGAAGTTAAAGTGGATTTTTGAAGCATCTATTACCTGCTAAATGCACATTTCCCATTAGATTATGGGGTTGTGTTCCGGCCCCAAGTCATTTTGCTGGCAAGTCAGATTAGAGTGAAATTTATTACAGATGAAAGAAGGTGTCAGTTTTTCCAGTGTGGTTGCTCCTCTGAAGTGCTTACAACGAGGAAGAAATGAGTACGTGACATGAAGGGAAGAGATGATATTTGTAATATCACGCTTAAGAATGTGTCATTCTAACTAAGATCATTAAAAAAAAAAGTTCATTCATTGAGCCTTTACTGGATATCTACTCCATGCCAGGCACTGCTTTCTCTATGCTGGGGAGGAAAAGATGAGTAATGGACACCAGCAAGTGGTGCTGCCAATTGAGTTGCGGAGCCCTAAAAAATAAAAAGTTACATTACCTGTTTGAACAGGATGAACTTGGAGAATTTAATATAATGAAGTATGAAAATGTGACCAGCAGTTTCTTTGAAGAAGCAGGCTTGGGAAATGGAAGATGAACTTGTATTTCTAAGGGCTGAGTTTTATCCCCAGGAAAGAGGAAAGTCCTTTTGTGTTCCAAAGATTTAAACTCTACAGAAATTGGCATTAAAATTTTAATTTTCACAGTAAAAGAAAACTGACAGGATGGATGGTGGTGTAGTGGTGGGTGAATAAGGGGCTCCGGGGCTATCTCCCTTAACTGCAGAAACTGGTGCCTGAGTGCAGTGCCCCATTTTCCATGCCTCAGATAGCTGAGGACAGGTATCTGCCTCAGCCAGAGGCAGACCCCACTCAGGAGTCTTTCTGGGTGTTGTCACCAAGTTGTTCAAATCGGGATGCCTGCACTACTGTCTGTGGGGAATGATAGAGTGGGGGAGTTCAGGTCTTCATCCCTGCTGGTCTGCAGGAAGGAAGCCACAAGAGGACCTCAGGCCACTCAGGGGACTGTTGCTGGTCAAGGCAGGAGCTGGGCAAGCAAGACTAGCTTTAGCCTAAGCCATGGTGCAAGACCCCAGTGAGGCCCTGTTCATACCTGCAGTTCTTTTCCCTACCCACAACTATCCCAGGAGACATAAGAAAACAACAGGGCTTCCCTGGTGGCTCAGTGGTAAAGAATCTGCGTGCCATTGCAGGAGACATTGGTTCAATCCCTGATCTGGGAAGATCCCACATGCTGGAGAGCAACTAAGCCCGTGCACCTGTTGAGCCTGTGAACAAGCTAGAGCCCAGGAGCCACAACTGCTGAAGACCACGTGCCCTGCACCTGGAGAGTAGGCCCCGCTCGCCACTGGAGAAAGCCCACTCAGCAAAGAAGGCACAGCACAGCCAAATATAAACAAATAAATACTTATAAAGAAAAAAGAAGAGAGAACAACACAGTGACAAGGCTCAGAAAGACTCCCTGTGGTGTCGACCTCTAGCTTAGACAGGTGTCAGACATGTTATGTGACAATACCCACGCTTCCATGTCAATGTCAAAATATTATTTTAGCAGAGTGAGTTATTCCGATTTTAGTGTAGCTGGATATGAAAACTAATTACGATTGGGGCTGAGAGCTGCAGAGTCCCCATATGATTTTGTTGGACTCTAATCCCATTGCCTCCTGTGACATTCAAGTAAAGTGATTTGTCCCATGGTTGGAAGATTGTTGTGGTTAATTTCTGAGAGAGCCTCCCTGGTGTCATTTGGAGACTGTGTAGCAGGGACTTCTGGCAGAGTCATGTCAACTTCTATGCTACATGCTTGCCAAAGAGGCAGCAATGAAAATGGGTCACCTGCCTCTAGGAAGACCTGGTCACTTTGCTCAGGGAAACTGTCTTCCAGTTAAATGAGAAACGTGCATAAGGGCGGTACAGGCCGGGATACCACTGGCCTAGGATGAAGGATTTCCACTCCATCAGCATAAGCCAGCTTTGTTTTAATGCAGCCACGGCCTTTTCAGCTGATTCTGTTTTATGGATGCACAATAACCAAGACTGAAACTGAGGTTTAGTTGGCCATATTGTCACTTAACACATCAGTGCCCAAGCTGCTGAGTGTACATAAATAATGAGATCTGTGTTACTGCCTGATGTGGGGCAGGTCTGCTAGAATGAGAGCCTTAACAGTACTACCGCATTCCAGGGAATTGAATGCTCTACAGACCTTGAGACCATTTCCATCTCTCATTGTATTAAGATTAAGTGTAAAGTCTCCTGAGTTTATACACAAGATTTAAATTCTATTTTAAAAACCTATGTGCATTTGTTTGAGAGAGAGTATGTGTATATGTCTGTGAAGAATACATGGCTTTGCTAGTTTTGGGGTGATGGGCAAGAAGAACTGTTTGGTAGAGTCTCTTTGTTTAAAATAGTAATAGGTAAGGACTATCTGAGGTCTTCCCTGGTGGCTCAGATGGTAGAGAGTCTGCCTGCAATACAAGAGACCTGGGTTCGATCCTAGGGTCAGCAGGATTCCCTGGAGAAGGGAATGGCAACCCACTCCAGTATTCTTGCCTGGAAAATCCCACAGATGGAGAAGCCTGGTAGGCTACAGTCCATGGGATCACAAAGAGTTGGACATGACTGAGTGACTTCACTTACTTTCTTTCACTTTCTTTGCAAGAAACAGTTCTGCTATAGAACTTGTAACATTGAACAACATTTAATGAGTTATCAGCAAACACTAAAGATAAAAGAACTTTGATTAAATTTCCTAAGCTGTTTAAGATGCCTGTGTTCTGTAGATTGCAATGGATGTTTACACTTCTGTTAATAAAATTCTATCAAGCAGATGACAGGTACCAATTAAAAGCAATCACAAAGCATGCTCTTTCCAAAATCCCTGAAGTAGAATCTTTAAATACTGGTTTGTAGAAGCATTAGCTGGCACAGAGTATCTTCAGTCCTCAGCAACTTCTATAGCCTGTGGGATTTCCATCATGTCAATGCAGGAGAGTAGAGGAAATATAAAATGATTTTTGGTGTTTGCTGAAGGGTGGAGAAACATCGGGTATGATTCAAGTTGCTAAAATAGTAGATACTTGTCTTAGTTGCAAAAGTCTAGACTGTGGTAACAAATAGATCTTCACATATAAAATGGCTTAGATCCAGTGAATTTTATTTCTTATTCACCTAAGCTCACAGGATATGTTTCTGGTGAGAGGTTAGCTCTCATCTAGATAGAATCATTAGCACCCAGGCACCTTTTATCTTAGGGTTTTACCTGTAGCATCTTCCTTAAGATTCACTTCTTAAAAAGGTTAGCCTGAAAATGGTACCCATCATTTCCCCTCATATTCCATTGACTGGAATCCAGTCACAGGAGCGCATCTGACTCATGGGAAGCTGGGAAATATAACTGGGTTGAGAGTCTAGAAGTATAAGGAAATAGGAGCTTGATGAATAGCTAGGCATTGCCCTAATATCTAAGTACATTTCCTGTAAGACAGTTTCTTTTGGAGAAGGACTTTTGGAAAGGGCTTGCCCATGGTTCTGCTTCGGGATTGTTGTGTCTAAGGGTAGAGTCAGATGGTTGTTTCAAGAAGAGGAAGTAATAACAACCGCTGCAAGCAGCAGTCCAGGACTACAGGAGTCTGATAAGAAGAGCTGTGGGTGGACATGGATTCTGTATTTGTTGGTTTGCATATGAAAGGTTTTCCCACTGGTAAGTTGTCTGCTCTCTCTGAAAGCGAAAGTGAAAGTTAGTCACAAATCCCTCTTTGTGATTCCATGGCCTGTAATCTGTCCTGCTGCTTTGCCCACGGAATTCTCCAGGCAAGAGTCCTGGAGTGGGTTGCCGTTGCCTTCTCCGGGGATCTTCCCGACCCAGGGAGTTGGACACGACTGAGTGACTGAACTGACTGAATTGACTCCTGCATTGCAGCAGATTCTTTACCGCCAGGTAAGCCCTAACTCTCTCTAGGGAAAGCTAACTCTAGGAAGGGCAGTCTCTTCTAGTTCCACAAAGTCCCAAGGTGTCCAAAAATCATAAAAATAGAGAAAATAAAAATATGATTCGTGCAACATGCAGGTTCTCATGGAAGGCCTCTGTGGCCCTGAGGAGATGCTGCTTTAACTATATTTAGAGGCAGTGAATGTAATTATGAGTCTTCCCAAGAGAGTCTCAGAACTGGGTATGCAATGCTTTGACTAGTTATAGGAAGCTTTATGTTGAGAGGAGGCATTCTCTTATAATATCTGAGTTATCACTCAGTATAATTCCTTTGGTACAGGCAAGCTCAAGAGGCCTATTTATACAGGTGACCAATGTCATTCCTGCAATCATTTGACTATTTTCTCTCTGGATATAGACTTAATGGAGATGAAGAACTAGTTGCTAATGTTTATTTTAGCATTTCGTACATCTGTAGACTGATTTGTGCCTTAGACAGCTCTTTTTCAGGATGCTTAATCTTAACTTGCTTAGTCTTTTCTCTTTAGCCTTGTTTTCTTGAACTTTATAAAAATGTTATTGTTTGCCCTATTTGCAGGGTAGCAAAAATAATGTTAAGGGCTGATAATGAAATTGCATTCTAGGAGCAGCTGCTTTGGGAAGCCTACAGAGTTATTACGTGGAGTGAATTCAGTCTAGCCTCCATATTTGTCATAATACATATCCTGCAGTGTCCGGTAGGCCTTCCCTGGAGGCTCAGTGGTAAAGAATCCACCTGCAATGCAGAAGACGCAGGAGACGTGGGTTTGATCCCTGGGTTGGGAAGATTCCCTGGAGGAGGGCATGACAACACACTCCCGTATTCATGCCTAGAGAATCCCATGGACAGAGGAGCCTGGCTGGCTACAGTCCATGTGATTTACAAAGAGTCAGACATGGCTGAAGTGATTGAGCGTGCGTGCACGCACGCACACACACACACACACACACACACATATGAGCATCCTGTAGTTATCAGGGAAATTAGCACTAGTTTCTGGGTAAAACTGGGTGTTACTACAGTCTTTTAAATGAACTTGCTGGGAGTGGGTGGAGGAAGAGCTGGACTTTGAGAGCCTGTTATAAATTCCAGAGCTGAGGGGCCCAGGAAGGGCTTCTTCCGGGCTGTGGGGAGAATCCAAGGTCCTCTTATAGAACACAGATGCTCTATTGGAAGGAAGCAATTCAGATTAGAAGCTGGGCAGCATCCAGGGTCATGAACTTAGAGTTTAAAATATCTGTCTTTGACCCCAGCAGCCAGCTAAGATTTCCTGCTGACCCTAGAAATTCAAAGGATTCTTAAGTTGGCATAAAAATCTGCCTCCTTCTCACACTCCAGATGTCTGACTAAGAGTTTCCAGGCTTGGAAACAGGTAGCAAACGTTCTGTGGTTTTGCTGTTGTTAATAAAGGGCTGAGGTCAGCACCCTGAATAATAGAAATGGCCAAACTATACCTCCGAATAATACAACTTGAAAGGAAGAACTATGAATTCACTGTTAGATAAATGATGACAGTAAAGAAGGATTAAAAAAGTAAGAGCAGCTGTGTTATTGTTAAAGGGAAGAGGCAGCTGGAATCCATAGGATCCCAGTCTGGTCAGTGGCCCAGTAGACTAAATTTTAAAAACTGTTCAGTGTTAAATGTTAGGAAGTCCAAAACCCACAGACCAGCTCTAGTGGAGGAAGACATTCATTTTCTTGCAATGAAAACACTTTCAACAAAATGTGAGGGTTCAAACTTGGAGATTATTTTTAAGAAAAAGTATCTGTTAAAGAATAATTTTGTAAAGGATATAGTCATGACTCATACGAATATGAAATAAACATGTGCCAACGATTTTATTCAACTCATTAATTGAAGAATTCAATAAAATGTGACAAGTAGTTTGAAAGAAAATTCAGAGAACCACATAATATATATATACACATGTGTGGGCGTGCTCAGTCGTGTCTGACTCTTTTCAACCCTTTGGATTGTAGCCCGCCAGGCTCCTCTCTCCATGGGATTTTTAGGCAAGAATACTGGAGTCGGTTGCCATTTCCCCCTCCACCGGATCTTCCTGACCCAGGGATCAAACCCAAATCTCCAGCATTGCAGGCAGATTCTTTATTCACTGAACCCTTGGGGAAGCCCGTATATATATATATATATATATATATATATATATATATATTTATATATACACACACACACACACACATAAGAAATAGAGGAAAACAACAAAGGAAAAAAATAGAGGAAAACAACAGAATGGGAAAGACTAGAGATCTCTTCAAGAAAATTAGAGATACCAAGGGAACATTTCATGCAAAGATGGGCTCGATAAAGGACAGAAATGCTATGGACCTAACAGAAGCAGAAGATATTAAGAAGAGGTGGCAAGAATACACAGAAGAACTGTACAAAAAAGATCTTCATGACCAAGATAATCATGATGGTGTGATCACTCACCTAGAGCCAGACATCCTAGAATGTGAAGTCAAGTGGGCCTTAGAAAGCATTACTACGAACAAAGCTAGCGGAGGTGATGGAATTCTAGTTGAGCTATTTCAAATCCTAAAAGATGATGCTGTGAAAGTGCTACACTCAATATGCCAGCAAATTTGGAAAACTCAGCAGTGGCCACAGGACTGGAAAAGGTCAGTTTTCATTCCAATCCCAAATAAAGGAAATGCCAAAGAATGCTCAAACTACTGCACAATTGTACTCATCTCACACGCTAGTAAAGTACTGCTCAAAATTCTCCAAGCCAGGCTTCAGCAATACGTGAACCATGAACTTCCAGATGTTCAAGCTGGTTTTAGAAAAGGCAAAGGAACCAGAGATCAAATTGCCAACATCCGCTGGATCATGGAAAAAGCAAGAGAGTTCCAGAAAAACATCTATTTCTGCTTTATTGATTATGTCAAAGCCTTTGACTGTGTGGATCACAATGAACTGAGGAAAATTCTGAAGGAGATGGGAATACCAGACTATCTGACCTGCCTCTTGAGAAACCTATATGCAGGTCAGGAAGCAACAGTTAGAACTGGACATGGAACAACAGACTGGTTCCCAATAGGAAAAGGAGTACGTCAAAGCTGTATATTGTCACCCTGCTTATTTACCTTATATGCAGAGTACATCATGAGAAATGTTGGGCTGGAAGAAGCACAAGCTGGAATCAAGATTGCTGGGAGAAATATCGATAACTTCAGATATGCAGATGACACCACCCTTATGGCAGAAAGTGAAGAGGAACTAAAAAGCCTCTTGATGAAAGTGAAAGAGGAGAGTGAAAAAGTTGGCTTAAAGCTCAATATTCAGAAAATGAATATCATGGCATCTGGTCCCATCACTTCATGGGAAATAGATGGAGAAACAGTGGAAACAGTGTCACACTTTATTTTTGGGGGGCTCCAAAATCACTGCAGATGGTGATTGCAGCCATGAAATTAAAAGATGCTTACTCCTTGGAAGGAAAGTTATGACCAACCTAGACAGCATATTAAAAAGCAGAGACATTACTTTGCCAACAAAGGTCCGTCTAGTCAAGGCTATGGTTTTTCCAGTGGTCATACATGGATCTGAGAGCTGGACTGTGAAGAAGGCTGAGCACCAAAGAATTGATGCTTTAGAACTGTGGTGTTGGAGAAGACTCTTAAGAGTCCCTTGGACTGCCAGAAGATCCAACCAGTCCATTCTGAAGATCAACCCTGGGATTTCTTTGGAGGGAATGATGCTAAAGCTGATACTCCAGTACTTTGGCCACCTCATGTGAAGAGCTGACTCATTGGAAAAGACTGATGCTGGGAGGGATTGAGGGCAGGAGGAGAAGGGGACGACAGAGGATGAGATGGCTGGATGGCATCACTGACTCGATGGACGTGAGTCTGAGTGAACTCCGGGAGTTGGTGATGGACAGGGAGGCCTGGCATGCTGCGATTCATGTGGTTGCAAAGAGTCGGACATGACTGAGCGACTGAACTGAACTGATAAATACACACACACACACACACATATATATAAGGAATATTGAATATGAATCTACAAATAAATGCTAAAGGGAGAGAGTGAAGGATGGGAAAGGAAATCAATTGTCGTTCCATCTGGGCAGAAATAACTTGTATGTCTATGGACAATAATCATTTGCACAGCTATTTATTTTCTATAAATAACAGAATTCTAAAATATTGAAAAAACAATGAAAGTTACAAACCCCAAGGATTCAGAAAAATCAAGAATTGGATGAGGCCTAGTTTTCCATGAAGATATCTAATAATCTTGTCTTGATGGTCTGTTTCAAAATTCTTCAGTTTATTTTGACATATATGACTCTTGAAAATAATGCAGAAATATTACTGTAAGTCTTTTTAGTGTCAGGCTAGGGGAGTGGTTCTCAAATATGGTCCCTGAACCAGCAACTAAAGCACCACCTGGAAGCTGTTAGAAATGCCAGTTCTAAGGGGACTCCCCAGACCTACTGAATCAGAAACTGTGAATGAGGGGCTAGCCATCTGGCTTAACACCCTCTGGCTGACTCTGGTGCATTCTCGTTTCTGAAATGCTGGTAGATGATCTGACTTTGCCCACCTTATTACTGATTAGAATCCAAAGTCCATAAGTTAGATATTACCTTGTAGAAGATTGAAAAATTGCAAATGACTTTTCTTAGGCAAATGATTTCTGTCTTGTAGACAAAATAACCACAAAGTCTATGATTTCTGCATCTTTCTCTAGTAATCCTATTCTTTCTTTCTTTCATTGCCTCTATATAGCAGTTTCCCCTATCTTTCATCTAGCTTTGCTATCCTGCTGCTTTTCTTATTAATGAAGTAAATATGTTTTTGACAAGTGCTTCCTAATGATTGTTTGAGAATCATGTCTCTAGCTTCATGAAAGTTTTAACTTGAAATAATGTAAAACAAGCAGTTTGATTTTTCAAGTGAATGCAATGCAATTGAGACACTTAAAGGGGTTCAGTCAGCATGTGGGACTGGACCTGTGGGAACTTTTTTGGACAGTATTATTATATATCATAAGTCAAGCCTTTTGTTAAGCTTTTCGGAAAAATATGAGTTCTCCGAACATTATCCAGCTCTTTCCATGATTTATCTCTGGATGGGTTTTCACACTGCTCATTTCTTTCTTCCTCACCCTACTTCCTACTCCTCTGCCTTGTCACCATGCCACCAAACACCAACTTCTGCTTCGTCTCCTTAGAGGTCTATACCAATCCTTATATCTACCAGTTGAGAATGTCATTGATAAAAAATGTATTAGGAATTAGAGAGAAAAAGCAAGTTGAATTTTTCTCACTAAATGATAAAATAAAAAGTAAATGTTAGTAGTTTTAAATTATGGTCTACTTGGAGTTTTACATAAATACCCAAAGGATGCTTATAAATTTTAACCTGCGTTTGTGGGTAGCTTGGTGGGAAAAAAAAATTAAGACAGAAGGATGTTCTAAAAAGACTTTGTTAACTTTTTGAAAATGCTTAGGGTAAATACACACTATATTTAAGGCAGCTTTCCAGGCTGGGGAAAACATATCTGGAAGCTTGAAGGAATTCTTCTGCTATCCTTTCAAGAGTAGACTTTCTACTAAATTATAGAAATTTTCTATTTTCCCAGATGAAATTGGTCATTGAGGGGTTCAGGAGAAAGCCGTAGACATATTTAAAGGATAGAAGATTCGGACTACTGTGGAAGGTTTTAAAGGTGAGATCAGACTGAAAAGAACCTAAAATTCAGACGGTTATCTTTACAAATTTTTTTTTTCCTTTTGGTGGCTGCGGTGTGCAACTTATAGGATTCCTAACCAGGGATTGAACTTGGACCCCCTGCAGTGAAAATGCCAAGTCCTAACCACTGGTCTGCCAGGGAATTCCCTACAAAGGTCTTTAAAAATGTTTGCATTACAAATGCAGTTTCCAACTCCATTGTAATGACAACCAAAAAATGATGAAACCCAATTACCCAACTACAGTAGTGATGGTTACAAAATTTCCTTGGATTAACCTACATTTATCTCATACTTTGTCTCCATAGGCCCTCTGCGCTGGCTCCATGTTTCTCACATCTATAGACTCATTAGACAAAGTGTTACCTGTATGCAATTTTGTTTGGTCTGCATGCTGTTTAAAACAATTAAATTTCAAGTATCTTTAAATCCATATTTTCTTGACTTACCAGACCTGTGAGTTTGTCATTCTCTCCTAGCCAGTGGTGATTGCCTTTTCTGTTGAGATCTTCCTAAATATAGGTTCATAGTATCCTTTTTATACTAAATATAAGAAAAGTGTTCGTTAAATAAACGTAGAGACATAATTAAACTCTTTCAAAAGGAAAAAGAGAGAAAATGTGCCAGAGACCTTATAAAAACCATAGATTTGAAATAGACAAAGAGGTCATGCAGTCCTCTGCAAGCTTGAACCTTCCCAGGAAGATGAAATTATCTTGTATAATAATTCCCACATACATGACCCAGGGCTCTGGCAGAGTAACTTGATTTACTCTATGCGATATCTGCCCTGGTGATAATAACACAGGCAGCATGACTCAGTGCTCTGAATCCTTTCATCTCTTCGAACCATCCTGTAATGTAAACCAGAGTGGTTACTCCAGTTCCCTCCGTCTCTGTGAGACCATAACAGGCTATGTAAACAAGGAAAAGACCCCCTTAGTGCATAACTCTCAACTGTAATGAACTTCAAAGACATTTGTGGTATTCCATTCACAAGTATTCCTAATTTGGGGCAGATGCACATATGCAAAATAACTCAGCCAGCTGTAAGTGGTATTTCTATTGTGGAGATTTTGTGCTCTAGTACTGTTCTCTTCCTTCCCCCAGATGAAATTGGTTTAGAGAAGTCATCTTGGAGGTAGGGAGAGTAAGTGGTTGGTGGCAGTCTTCAGGCTGGCAGGCTTGCTTTGTGTGTGGTCTTGGGGAAAGTCTGCTTTGAATGAGAAAACTGACTATGGATTTCCATCACCCTAAAGAAAGAATGCTCAAGGAAAACCATCTGCATAAAAATTCCTTTGCCTGGAAATCAGAAGGGGAAGAATTTTCAGAGATGCCCCATAGGATGCCTTTTGTCTCTTAAAATGCATTAATGGTAACTGCATCTCTGTGCAGACTGAGCTCAGTGTTCCTGTACAACATCCACAAGTTACAGAGTACAATATTTTCTTTCTTTATCTTGCTGTTGTGTAGTCGCTCAGTCCTGTCTGACTCTTTCTGACCCCATAGACTGCAGCACACCAGGCTTCCCTGTCCTTCACTGTCTCCTGGAGCTTGCTCAAACCCATGTCCATTGAATCAGTGATGCCATCCAACCATCTTGTCCTCTTTCACCCTTCTCCTCCTGCCTTCAATCTTTCCTAGTATCAGGATCTTTTCTAATGGTCAGCTCTTTGCATCAGGTGACCAAAGTACTGGGGCTTCAGTTTCAGCATCAGTTCAGTTCAGTTCAGTTCACTCGCTCAGTCGTGTCCGACTCTTTGCGACTCCATGAATCACCGCATGACAGGCCTCCCTGTCCATCACCAACTCCTGGAGTTCACTCAGACTCATGTCTATTGAATCAGTGATGCCATCCAGCCATCTCATCCTCTGTCGTCACCTTCTCCTCCTGCCCCCAATCCCTCCCAGCATCAGAGTCTTTTCCAATGAGTCAACTCTTCCCATGAGGTGGCCAAAGTACTGGAGTTTCAGCTTTAGCATCATTCCTTCCAAAGAAATCCCAGGGCTGATCTCCTTCAGAATGGACTGGTTGGATCTTCTTGCAGTCCAAGGGACTCTCAAGAGTCTTCTCCAACACCACAGTTCAAAAGCATCAATTCTTTGGTGCTCAGCTTTCTTCACAGTCCAACTCTCACATCCATACATGACCACTGGAAAAACCATAGCCTTGACTAGACAGCATCAGTTCATCTAATGAATATTCAGGATTGATTTCATTTAGGATGGACTGGTTTGATCTCCTTGCAGTCCAAGGGACTCTCAAGAGTCTTCTCCAACACAGTTCAAAATCATCAATTCTTCATTTCTTCGGAGCTTAGCTTTCTTTATGGTCCAACTCTCACATCAAAACATGATACTGGAAAAGCCATACCTTTGACTAGACAGAGCTTTGTTGGCAAAGTAATGTCTCTGCTTTTTAACATGCTGTCTACGTTGGTTATAGCTTTTCTTCCAAGGAGCAAGTGTCTTTTAATATCATGACTGCAGTCACCATTATCAGTGATTTTGGAGACCAAGAAAATAAAATCTGTCACTGTTTCCACTTTTTCCTCATCTATTTGCCATGAAATGATGGGACCACTGCCATGATCTTTGTTTTTTGAATGTTGAGTTTTAAAGTCAGCTTTTTCACTGTCCTTTTTCACTTTCATCAGAGGTTCTTTAGTTCCTCTTTTCTCTCTGTCATTAGAGTGGTATCATCTGCATATCTGAGACTGTTGATATTTCTCCCGGCAATCTTGATTCCAGCTTGTGATTTATCTAGCCCAGCATTTCACACAATGTATTCTGCATATAAATTACATAAAGAAGGTGACAATATACAGCCTTGTTATACTCCTTTCCCAATTTGGAACCAGTCCGTTGTTCCGTGTCTGGTTCTAACTGTTGCCTCTTTGAAGGAGGAAACAGAAAGAACAGGTTCCATCTTAAAAGTAGGACTCCATCTTGGGCTGGACTGTATCCTTTGGCTATATGCGCAGTATCTGTGGAAATGACATACCAACTGGAAAACCAGACCCCTAGGATGGAAGAGCCCCAGGGCTCATACCTAGACTCTGTCGCTTAAAAGAATACCATCATTATTTGTGTAACTGAATAGAATCATAAATTCTATTATGCTTATTGGGGTATGACCACAGGCCTATTGATAATTGTCCAGTGTTAACTACCTAGGCTTAAGGCATACAAATCACGTTAACTTTGATTGTATCATGGGTTTGAACATGTACACTTAGGATATATAATATTTTCACAAAAACTAGTCAGAGTCCTTGGCTAAGAGGAGACTCTGCCTTGGGCCTGCTGGTATAATAAACTGCGCTCCACTATCTGCATTGTCCTTTTGAGTGAGTTTATTTCCCAGGATGTGTGGCTACAACATCTTAACCTGCATACGGCTTTCTCAAGAGGCAGGTCAGGTGGTCTGGTGTTCCCATCTCTTTAAGAATTTTCCACAGTTTGTTGTGATCCACACAGTCAAAGGCTTTAGCATAATCAATGAAGCAGATATTTTTCTGGAATTCCTTTGCTTTATCTATGATCCAGCGGATGTTGGCGATTTGATCTCGGGTTCCTCTGCCTTTTCTAAAACCAGCTTGTACCTCTGGAGGTTCTTGGTTCACATACTCTTGAAACGTAACTTGAAGGATTTTGAACATTACCTTACTAGCATGAGAAATTAGCACAATGGTAAGGAAGTGTGATTACCAATTGTTCTGCCCTTTGAAACTGAGAGAAGGTCATGGTGGCTAGAGAGTTGCCTACAAGAAATGTGGTGCAAAATGGCCTGCATGCCTGGGAGCCACACAGGGCCCTGCTTGGCATCATGACCACACTCACAAGAGGGAATTCCATAGTGTGTCGTGTTGGAGAGAAGAGATCCTGGAGACCATCTTAGAATTCTGCTTCCACAACATGTAAATGATCTTAAAGTGTCCCATTTCCATAATATTTATTGCACATTATTGTGCAGAGTTTATTACACACCATTATTTCATAATGTTTTCTATGAACAGTTCACCTCCTCTACTGTTTACTGCTACCCAGAAACAATCACTTCAGCATGTTTAGGCTATTCTCCTGGCATTTACCTCTAAGTATACAAATAGTATAGGCTGATATGGCATATATGCAACTAGTGTACCTATATATTTTTTGTATTTAAAATTTTTATTTATTATTTATTGACTTCCCACTTGGAGGATGAGGATCTTGTTCTCTTTCACCACCCTGCCTTTCTCCACCACACATGCATACTCTCTTCCTCTATTTTGCCTTTCTAATACAGTTATAACAAGTTTAAGTCAGTATTCAGGATCAGGGGGCTCCTCCAATAGCCCAGTTGGTAAATAAACCACTTGCAGTGCAGGAGGCCCTGGTTTAATTCTTGGATCAGGAAAATCCCTAGAGAAGGGAATGGCTACCCACCCCAGTATTCTGGCCTGGAGAATTCCATAGTCTATATAGTCCATGGGGTCACAAAGAGTTGGACATGACAGAGTGACTTTTTACTACTATTACTCAGAATTCAGAACATCATTATTATTCATAATTTTCCTTCATCTATACCTTTTTGTTTCCTTGGAGTTGATAAATATATTGTTTTTGTGTTTTTCTAGGGCCTAATTTTTACAATATACTTAACACTCACTAATTTATTCCCAATGTAGGGGAGTAAAATTTGCCACCCCAAAATACCTCTTTAGGCATTTGTGTTATTTCAAGCTGAAAACAATCAAGGCCCAAAAGACTCAGAAAGAACCTCTGACCTTCCCTCTGCTTACCCAAGAATGTAGATACAGGATACATTTAAGAGAACTTTGGTAATGTTCAATTTATAGGTATAATACTTTGGAGGTTTTTAAAAATATGTTTGCAAATTTTTGATATCCCTCTTATTGAGAGTATCATTCCCTGGCAGCTCAGATGGTAAAGACTTCACCTGCAATGCAGGAGGCACAGGAGATGCAGGTTCAATCCCTAGCTGGGAAAGCCCCCTGGAGAAGGAAATGGTAACCCACTCCAGTATTCTTGCCTAGAAAACCCCATGGACAGAGGAGCCTGGCGGGCTGCAGTCCAAAGGGTCGCAAACATTTAGACATGACTTACTTAGAAGACTCTCTGAGATGTGGGGTCTCTATCTCTCCCTGAATCCAGGCTGACCTAGTGACCAGTCACTCAACAGAAAACAGCAGAATTAGAGCTATAGATTTCTAAATCTAGAGTAGAAAACGTTATGCTGCTTTGTACTGGTTCTGTCATTTTGCTTTGGGAGCCATGAGCCACCATGTGAGAAAGCAGAGGCAGCCATGCTTGGAGGAAGCCCAGGCCACCATAGGGAAGCCTTGTGTAGGTGTTCAGGACCATAGTTCAGATTGAGGTCCTGGCTCACACTTGTTGTCAGTAGTCAGATATATGAGAGAAAATGGCTCCAGACGATTTCTTCTCCCAGTGCATGTCACTCCACCCCCAACCCTAGGTTTTGAACCTTCCTAGCTGAGACCCTCAGACATTGTAGAACAGAGAGAAAAATCATCTTCATGTTACCTTTCTCCAATTCTTGATCCATAGACTCCAGGAACTTAGTGATTATTTTAAGCAACAATCTTTAGAGTCATTTGCTATATAGTTATAGGTAACTAGAACAGATACATTATCTCTATAAGAATTATTTAGGTTCATGGAAAAGTTTTATCTGTTGGATAATTGAAAACAACTAAAATGTAACTGAGTATAGTTTGAGAAATTCAGGATATTTAATTATTGAGTTGTAAATAGAAACAAACATTATTTTAAAACACAAATATTATTTAAAACCCTTAAAACTGAATGTTAAAGAAAGCTGAATGCTATAATTTTCTAGATATAAACATTGAAAAATAAGACTTTAAAAGCTTAGAAAAAAATTAGAGTTTTGAAAATATTAATTAATAATTTGAAACTAAATATTGAAATAAAAAATAAAATTTCACATTGATTTTCTACATCCAGAGCTGCTGTCAAGGACATCAGAAAACATTAACATCAGTCTTACAGCTTCAAGGTTGTATTTCATGTATATATAATTTGTACATAGATTTTCTTGCTTTGAGAATATAAATGTTAGCTGTTTTCCCTCAGGGCTATTATTTTTTTTCTGCATGTTTTTTGTTTTCTCCAAGTTAATGTGTTTGCCTATTTGGTCTTTGATTTTTATTATTTGAGACATTCTTCGTTTGTCTGGTGACCTAAATTGATTGCCTGCATTCAAGAACTGGGCATCAAGAAGTTAATTGGGGGAAAAAAAAAACTGAAGTAAATTGAAGCTCTTTTTCTAGACTGGGATTGTCAACCCTGAATTTTACTGAGAGTAACCTGATGGGGCATTTCTGTTTGTTTGTTTTGAACTCACTGTTAGTATTTTTCAGTTTAGACTGCTCAGAAAATAAAATTTCAATTTTCTGCCTGGAGACTATTAGCTTGAATACCAGCATTTTGGGAAGCACAGGAATATGCTGGATATCTCAACATTCAGTTGACAAACCTCTATTCAACCCCTTGTTTTCAGTAAAGTACAATGCACAAGAGATTCCTTGGCCAGAGATACCCTGTTTGGCCCTCTCCAGTATTATTAATCTGAAGCCAAGTATAAGAATTTCATGTGTCTCTGTCGACCTCTGCCCAGTGGGCATCACTCAACAGAGTCTTTAGTCTTGAAAGAATTACTGCTTGCAGTGATTTAGTTATAATCACTTAAATACAAATGGTAAAAATGTCTCTTGTATATTATGAGTCATAAATTCAAGAACATTCTACACTGTATTCTCTGGATGTTAAGTAGAGAAGATTGATTCAAATACAGGTAAACAACTCAAATTGAAAAGCAATTTACGTATCTTGAAAAAACACCACTTGTTACTAGCTAAAGTACCTATTGATTAGGAGTAAATACATCCCTTGTTGCTAGGATTTGAAACATATTCAATTTGTACCATTTAAGAGATTCTTATAGATTTCTGAATTTATCACCTACTAACATGCTATTTTGTATCACTGACATGTGATTGGCTTCAAATGCCTGAACATAAGTATAACAAGAACACTTTTTCCTCTCCATTTCTTGTGCCAAGCTCTGAAGTAATACAAAATATCTTCTTGGAGAGTACCTTGATGGTGCTTTTATCATAATTATGATTATTATCATCTACTCTCATCATTTGAGACCTTCCATTTTCTTGCGGTATGAAAGGAATAGCTTTAAGTCATATGGCTTTTTAAAAGAGAAGAAATTGAAAAATAAGTTGAAATTTCCATCTGAACTGACCTTTGACTTAAATACAGCTACAGACTTTTTAGGGATTGTCAATCTTGGTGTGAGATAATATATTTTTTTTCTTTAATTCTTTTTCTTTGGAAAGTTGTTTCATGAAAAATAAGAATAATTAATAGATCCCATGAAAAGATAAAAGGCCAGGGTCTAATTACAGCTCTGAGTTCATTGTGTTTATTGAAGATGGGGAAGGACATTTGTAAAAGCAATTGCAAAACTGGTTTGTAAATCAGCCAGTGTATCCAGTTCTCTTAATCCCACCGATAGAGATGATCTTTATTGCCAACATAAGAATTCCAAAATAAGGGTTCAGCATGATACCTGGTATAATTAAATATTAAATACTCTGTCAAAGTTCGAATCTTCTAATGTCACTAAGGTCAGTCAAGAGTGTTCTATATATTTGCAAAGTTTAAAGACTCCTTTCGTAATTCTAGCATCTAATCTGTGAGTGAGTCTTCCAGGATTTGGATTATTAACTGAGGAATAATACTTACTTGAATCAAATGTTTAGCTCTCACTTACACATGAGTGTAAAGGGAAATACAGAAGCTGTTTAAAAGGTCTGATGAAATGTTTGAAAACAAATTGCTCCTGAAAAAGCATAGCTTTTCAATTTGTTGGTATCTCAAAATGTAGTTTATGGATTTATTCTGACATATAATTATATCTTATGGTTTTTATTATTAGGTAATTCAAGTGCTCAAAAAATAATATGACAGATTTATATTATCTGGTTTATACATCATAAGTTTACCATGAAGACTTGAGGCATATTTCACATAATTTTTTCAGATCATTTGTTTTTAAATAAATAAGACTGGGAGAACTAAGCTAAAAAACCCCACTATATTTTTACTGATCCTTAAATTTATGGAAATCATTCCCACGTAAGTTAAAAAAAATTTTTTTTACCATGTTTAAAGTGTTGTTTGGATATTTATTAAATACTTAGCATTGCAGGCAGATTCTTTACCAGCTGAGTCACAAAGGAAGCCCCAAAACACTGGAGTGGGTAGCCTATCCCTTCTCCAGCAGATATTCTGACCCAGGAATTGAACTGGGGTCTCCTGCATTGCAGGCAGATTCTTTACCAACTGAGCTATCAGAGAAGCCCTTTCATTTAAAATGTATATAAATGATACTGCATGCTGCTAAGTCGCTTCAGTCGTGTCCGACTCTGTGCGGCCCCATAGACGGCAGCCCACCAGGCTCCCCCGTCCCTGGGATTCTCCAGGCAAGAACACTGGAGTGGCTTGCCATTTCCTTCTCCAATGCATGAAAGTGAAAAGTGAAAGTGAAGTCGCTCAGTCGTGTCCGACTCAGCGACCCCATGGACTGCAGCCTTCCAGGCTCCTCCATCCATGGGGTTCTCCAGGCAAGAGTAATGGAGTGGGGTGCCATTGCTTTCTCCGAAATGGTACTACATGGTACTAGTCTAATACAGTCTGTTTTTAAAATTCAGTTCAATTCTGTTTAGTCGCTCAGTCATGTTTATGTTTCTAAAGATGCATTCACACTTATAAGTAGATCAGTAGACAGATATAGCGTTTCTATTTTACTCCTTGCTGCTGAAAAAAATTTTGTTGCAAAAATAAACCGGTTTATTGATCTGTGCACTTAGTAATAGACAACTAAGCTGTGTCTGATATTTTGCTATTACAAACAATGTTTCAATTAATATTTGGCAATCTTTGGAGACATTTTTGATTGCCACATCTGGGCAAGGCATACTAATATTATCAGATGGGTAGAGATCATGCATGCTAAGTTGCTTCAGTCATGTCCGACTCTTTGTGACCCGATGGACTGTATCCCGCCAGGTTCCTCTGTCCATGGATTCTCCAGGCAAGAATACTGGAGTGGGTTACCATGCCCTCCTCCAGGGGATCTTCTCAACCCAGGGATCCAACCCGTATCTCTTAACGTCTCCTGCCTTGGCCGGCAGATTCTTTACCGCTGACGCCACCTGGGAAGCGGTAGAGACCATGAATACTGCTAAGCATCTTATAAGGCAGAGGGCAGCAAAGAATTATCTACTCTCAAATGTCAGTAGTGCCAAGTTTGAGAAACCCTGCTCTAGGATATGTAAATAGAAGAACTAAATAGAGAGATACGTCATGATCATTGGATTCAGTAGCTTCTTTAGCTTATAAATTAACTTATAAATTCAGTCTTATTCTAGATAATATTCACATAGGGTTTGACACAGAATTTGACAAGCATTTCCCATAAGAATATTTTTAAGTCTCACCAGGATGGTAAATGGATAAAGTACAGTGCCAATGGCTCAGTTTTAAAAATATGGAATATACAAGGGGAGTCCAGTGATCTTCTTCCAATAGCATGTGATTGTTAAGGAATTTTCTATAGGCTGGATTTGGATGGCATCAATTGGCCCAGTTAGTGGCATGCTTTCTTTTTCTATAATTACTTATCTGCACCTGGCATAATACTTGCGGTCTTTCTAGCTTCTAGAGGCTACAGTGCCTACCATTATTTTTCTACTCAGTTAGACTGTGACAGGATTCATATGTTAGGTAACTTCAAATCTTGGGAAAGTCAGTGATCCTCCATGAGAATCCAGACTCTAGATAGCATTATTTCAGAAAGAAGTGCACATCAAGATTTAATTTCTCAACTTTCCTAAACCATCCATATTTTCACTAACTTTTGAAAAATTTGTACTTCATGTCAGAAATAGGTTTTTATTGTCAAATTATTCTAGCATGATGAATTACTAAAATGACTTCTCTCTGGTGAAATAAAATAATTCAAGGTTTTTTTTTTATGATTCAAGTTTAAATAACCCAGGTTTTCATTTTAAAGAACTGTCTTCACACTTCTGAATAACCAACAAATCACAGAAGAAATCAAAAAAGAAATCAAAATATGCATAGAAACTAATGAAAATGAAAACACAACAACCCAAAACCTGTGGGACACTATAAAAGCAGTGCTAAGAGGAAAGTTCATAGCAATACAGGCATACCTCAAGAAACAAGAAAAAAGTCAAATAAATAACCTAACTCTACAACTAAAGCAACTAGAAAAGGAAGAGTTGGAGAACCCCAGAGTTAGTAGAAGGAAAGAAATCTTAAAAATTAGGGCAGAAATAAACGCAAAAGAAACAAAAGAGACCATAGCAAAAATCAACAAAGCCAAAAGCTGGTTCTTTGAAAGGATAAATAAAATTGACAAACCATTAGCCAGACTCATCAAGAAGCAAAGAGAGAAAAATCAAATCAATAAAATTAGAAATGAAAATGGAGAGATCACAACAGACAACACGAAATACAAAGGATCATAAGAGACTACTATCAGCAATTGTATGCCAATAAAATGGACAACGTGGAAGAAATGGACAAATTCTTAGAAAAGTACAATTTTCCAAAACTGAACCAGGAAGAAATAGAAAATCTTAACAGACCCATCACAAGCACGGAAATTGAAACTGTAATCAGAAATCTTCCAGCAAACAAAAGCCCAGGTCCAGACGGCTTCACAGCTGAATTCTACCAAAAATTTTGAGAGGAGCTAAAACCTATCCTCCTCAAACTCTTCCAGAAAATTGCAGAGGAAGGTAAACTTCCAAACTCATTCTATGAGGCCACCATCACGCTAATACCAAAACCTGACAAAGATGTCACAAAAAAAGAAAACTACAGGCCAATATCACTGATGAACATAGATGCAAAAATCCTCAACAAAATTCTAGCAATCAGAATCCAACAACACATTAAAAAGATCATACACCATGACCAAGTGGGCTTTATCCCAGGGATGCAAGGATTCTTCAATATCCGCAAATCAATCAATGTAATTCACCACATTAACAAATTGAAAAATAAAAACCATATGATTATCTCAATAGATGCAGAGAAGGCCTTTGACAAAATTCAACATCCATTTATGATAAAAACTCTCCAGAAAGCAGGAATAGAAGGAACATACCTCAACATAATAAAAGCTATCTATGACAAACCCACAGCAAACATTATCCTCAATGGTGAAAAATTGAAAGCATTTCCACTAAAGTCAGGAACAAGACAAGGGTGTCCACTTTCACCGCTACTATTCAACATAGTTCTGGAAGTTTTGGCCACAGCAATTAGAGCAGAAAAAGAAATAAAAGGAATCCAAATTGGAAAAGAAGAAGTAAAACTCTCACTGTTTGCAGATGACATTATCCTCTACATGGAAAACCCTAAAGACTCCACCAGAAAATTACTAGAGCTAATCAATGAATATAGTAAAGTTGCAGGATATAAAATCAACACACAGAAATCCCTTGCATTCCTACACACGAATAATGAGAAAGTAGAAAAAGAAATTAAGGAAACAATTCCATTCACCATTGCAACGAAAAGAATAAAATACTTAGGAATATATCTACCTAAAGAAACTAAAGACCTATATATAGAAAACTATAAAACACTGATGAAAGAAATCAAAGAGGACACTAATAGATGGAGAAATATACCATGTTCATGGATCGGAAGAATCAATATAGTGAAAATGAGTATACTACCCAAAGCAATTTACAAATTCAATGCAATCCCTATTAAGCTACCAGCAACATTTTTCACAGAACTAGAACAAATAATTTCAAGATTTGTATGGAAATACAAAAAACCTCGAATAGCCAAAGCAATCTTGAGAAAGAAGAATGGAACTGGAGGAATCAACTTGCCTGACTTCAGGCTCTACTACAAAGCCACAGTCATCAAGACAGTATGGTACTGGCACAAAGACAGACATATAGATCAATGGAACAAAATAGAAAGCCCAGAGATAAATCCACACACATATGGACACCTTATCTTTGACAAAGGAGGCAAGAATATACAATGAAGTAAAGACAATCTCTTTAACAAGTGGTGCTGGGAAAACTGGTCAACCACTTGTAAAAGAATGAAACTAGATCACTTTCTAACACCCCACACAAAAATAAACTCAAAATGGATTAAAGATCTAAATGTAAGACCAGAAACTATAAAACTCCTAGAGGAGAACATAGGAAAAACACTCTCAGACATAAATCACAGCAGGATCCTCTATGATCCACCTGCCAGAATTCTGGAAATAAAAGCAAAAATAAACAAATGGGATCTAATTAAAATTAAAAGCTTCTGCACAACAAAGGAAAATATAAGCAAGGTGAAAAGACAGCCTTCGGAATGGGAGAAAATAATAGCAAATGAAGCAACTGACAAACAACTAATCTCAAAAATATACAAACAACTTCTGCAGCTCAATTCCAGAAAAATAAACGACCCAATCAAAAAATGGGCCAAAGAACTAAATAGACATTTCTCCAAAGAAGACATACGGATGGCTAACAAACACATGAAAAGATGCTCAACATCACTCATTATTAGAGAAATGCAAATCAAAACCACAATGAGGTACCACTTCACACCAGTCAGAATGGCTGCGATCCAAAAATCTGCAAGCAATAAATGCTGGAGAGGGTGTGGAGAAAAGGGAACCCTCCTACACTGTTGGTGGGAATGCAAACTAGTACAGCCACTATGGAGAACAGTGTGGAGATTCCTTAAAAAATTGCAAATAGAACTACCTTATGACCCAGCAATCCCACTACTGGGCATACACACCGAGGAAACCAGAATTGAAAGAGACACATGTACCCCAATGTTCATCGCAGCACTGTTTATAATAGCTAGGACATGGAAACAACCTAGATGTCCATCAGCAGATGAATGGATAAGAAAGCTGTGGTACATATACACAATGGAGTATTACTCAGCTGTTAAAAAGAATTCATTTGAATCAGTTCTGATGAGATGGATGAAACTGGAGCCTATTAAACAGAGTGAAGTAAGCCAGAAAGAAAAACACCAATACAGTATACTAACACATGTATATGGAATTTAGGAAGATGGCAATGACGACCCTGTATGCAAGACAGGGAAAGAGACACAGATGTGTATAATGGACTTTTGGACTCAGAGGGAAAGGGAGAGGGTGGGATGATTTGGGAGAATGACATTCTAACATGTATACTGTCATGTAAGAATTGAATCGCCAGTCTATGTCTGATGCAGGATACAGCATGCTTGGAGCTGGTGCATGGGGATGACCCAGAGAGATGTTATGGGGAGGGAGGTGGGAGGGGGGTTCATGTTTGGGAACGCATGTAAGAATTAAAGATTTTAAAATTTAAAAAAAAAATAAAAATAAAAAAAATAAAAGGCGCTTAAAAAAAAATAAAGAACTGTCTTTCTCTCTCTCTCTCTCTTTATGCATAGAGTTCAGTATTTCTTTGTGAGTTATGAAGGACTTGGGCTTTGATTGCCTTTACTAGGGAGTTATAATGTTCCTCACAGAATCTTTGAGGTCTGCTATACGCTGCAAGTTTTTACTGTTTACCATTTCCCCAAGACCCTAATGAAATTAGCACTAGATCTTAATCATCACTATGACCTTGTTGACTAACAATGGCATCATAATATATTTGGCCTGGAGTGGTCGCTTCTGACAGCTTCATTATAGGCTTGGGAGATGCGGTCAGTTGTTAATGGTAGTCAGTTCTTCATTCTTCTCTTCAAGCTAAGTGATTCTATGAATAAATGGAGTGCTGAGTGCTACAGTGCTCTCCCATGATAATGTGCTTTGACTTGTTTAGTTGTATATATTAATTGTTTAGCTAATTTCTCATTCATTTGACTAATAACTGAGCATCAATCTGGTTTAGGATCTTGCCTTGCCTGCATATGTGAGGCTATCTCAGCCTGGCACGCTCTTCCACATAACTTTAAAAAAAAACCAAACAGCCATCTCCTATTCCTGAATTAGGAGCCTATCCTAAGGGGTCCAGTATACTCTGTGCTCCTCTCAAAATAGTATTTGCCATGCTGAAACATTATAGCTTATCAGCAGTCTGGACTGAGATTGCCTGAATTCAAATCCTTGTTCCAGTCCTTACTACCTCTATGACCTACGGCAAGTTACATATTTTCCCTAAGTTTTAATTTTTTATTTATTTTTTAGGGTTTTAAAAATTGTTTGTTAATGATGTAATACTATAATCATTATTATAAGCTGAATGAATAAAATGACCATCTAATTATCTAATGTGGTAACATATAGTGAGAGAAACAGAGGCTTTATTGAAAGAACATGAACCTAAGATTCGGATCATTTGGCACTATTCCCAGGAATGCCTTACTCCAGCTTCATGGCCTTGAATATATTCCTGTAGCTCTCTGTGATTCAGCTTTCAAGTATGCAGGTTGGTGGTTCTCAACTGAGGGTGATTTTGTACCCCAGGGAACATTTTTCCCTGAGTTTTTATTTCTTTAGCTATTAAATGGAGACAATAGCATACCTATCTAATAGAGTTGTTTTTATAATTATATTTATTCATTCAGCAGCAAGTTATTGAGTAACTTCTACATATCAGTCAACTATTCCTAATGCTGGAGGGATGAGACAATGAACAGAAAAAAAATCCCTGCCCTGCTTACATTTTAGTGGGAGATAAACAATAGATACATGGAGATATAGCATGATGGGGGGCAGTTCTTGAAAGTATCTGAGAGTACTGTATTAGTTAGGGAGAGACATTGAATACAGCCAAATGAAGATGCAGAAGAGTGAGAAAAAAAGCACGTTTTCTGGAGACTGGGATGGAATGGAGTGTGATATAAAGATCACTGCTGGTCATAAGAAGCCCATTATTCATTCAGGCGGAGAAAATGAGTACCTAGTTCAGCCTTGGGCAGAATTGTGTTCTCTAAGGCAATGGCACCCCACTCCAGTACTCTTGCCTGGAAAATCGCATGGATGGAGGAGCCTGGTAGGCTGAAGTCATGGGGTCACTAAGAGTCAGACACGACTGAGCAACTTCACTTTCACTTTTCACTTTCATGCACTGGAGAAGGAAATGGCAACCCACTCCAGTGTTCTTGCCTGGAGAATCCCAGGGACGGGGAAGCCTGGTGGGCTGCCATCTATGGGGTCGCACAGTTAGACACGACTGAAGTGACTTAGCAGTCGCAGCAAATTCATATGCTGAAGTCCTAACTCCAGTACCTTGAAATGTACTAGAATGACTATATTTGAGGCTAGGGTCTTGAAAAGGTAATGTAAAATGGGCGGCTCCACATCCAATTTAATTGATTTCTTATTGGAAAAGGAATTTAGAGCACAGAGGGAAGACCACGTAAAGACAGAGGGAACTGAGAAAAGACGTCTTAAAGGAAACCAACACTGCCAACACTTTGATCTCTAATTTTTAGCCTCCAGAGTGGTGAGAATATAAATTTCTGTTGTTTTAACTATTGAGTCTGTGCTATTTTGTTATGGTAGCCCTAGCAAACTAACACAAATCGAATAGCTGAGTGGGCAGCCTACCATTCAGGGGAGACAGATGAGCTGGAGTGATTGGCACGTCAGTTCAGTTCAGCTGCTCAGTCATGTCCAACTCTTTGCGACCCCATGGACTGCAGCACACCAGACTTCTCTGTCCATCACCAATTCTGGGAGCCTGCTCAAACTCATGTCCATCAAGTTGCTGATGCCATCCACTCATCTCATTCTTGGTCGTCCCCTTCCTTCCTGCCTTCAATCTTTCCCAGCATTAAGGTCTTTTCCAATGAGTTAGTTCTTCACATAACGTGGCCAAAGGATTGGAGCTTCAGCTTCATCATCAGTCCTTCCAATGAATATTCAGGATTGATTTCCTTTAGGATGAACTGGTTTGATATCCTTGCAGCCCAAGGGACTCGCAAGAGTCTTCTCCAACACCACAGTTCAAAAGCATCAATTCTTCAATTCTTCGGCGCTCAGCTTTCTTTATAGCCCAACTCTCACATCCAAATATGGCAACTGGAAAAGCCATAGCTTTGACTAGATAGACCTTTGTTGGCAAAGTAATGTCTCTGCTTTTTAACATGCTGTCTAGGTTTGTCATAGCTCTTCTTCCAAGGAGCAAGCGTCTTTTAATTTTGTGGCTGCAGTCATCATCTGCAATGATTTTGGAACCCAAGAAAATAAAGCCTGTTACTGTTTCCATTGTTTCCCCATCTATTTGTCATGAAGTGGTGGGACCATATGTCATGATCTTCATTTTTTGAATGTTCAGTTTTAAGCCAGTTTTTCCACTCTCCTCTTTCTCTTTCCTCAAGAAGCTCTTTAGTTCCTCTTCACATTCTCCCATAAGGGTAGTGTCATCTGGGTATCTGAGGTTATTGATATTTCTCCTGGCAATTTTGATTCCAGCTTGTGATTCATTGATCCTGGCATTTTGTATTATGTACTCTTTATATAGGTTAAATAACCAGGGTGACAATATACAGCCTTGACATACCCTTTCCTGATTTGGAACCAGTTTGTTGTTACATGTCCAGTTATAACTGTTGCTTCTTGACCTGCATATAGGTTTCTTAGGAGGCAGGGAAGGTGGTCTGGTATTCCTACCGCTTTAATAATTTTCCACAGTTTATCATGATCCATATAGTCCAAGGCTTTAAGCATAGTCTTTGAAGCAGAAGTAGATGTTTTTCTGGAATTCTCTTGCCTTTTTGATGATCCAGTGGATGTTGGCAATTTGATCTCTGGTTCCTCTGCCTTTTCTAAAACCAGCTTGAATATTTGGAATTTCTCAGTTCACATACTGTTGAAGCCAAGCTTGGAGAATTTTGAGCGTTACTTGCTAGCAAGCATATTGAAATGAGTGCAATCATGTGGCAGATTGAACATTCTTTGGCATTGCCTTTCTTTGGGACTGGAATGAAAACTGACCTTTTCTAGTCCTGTGCCCACTGCTGAGTTTTCTAATTTTGCTGGAATATTGAGTGCTACACTTTCACAGCATCATCTTTTAGGATGAAATAACTCAGCTGGAATTCCATCACCTTCATTAGCTTTGTTCGTAGTGATGCTTCCTAAGGCCCACTTGACTTCAGACGCCAGGATGTCTGGTTCTAGGTGAGTGATCACACCATCATTGTTATTTGAGTCATTAAGATCTTTTTTGTATAGTTCTTCTGTGTATTTTTGCCACCTCTTCTTAATATCTTCTGCTTCTGTTAGGTCCATACTCTTCCTGTCCTTTATTGTGCCCATCTTTGCATGAAATGTTCCCTTGGTGTCTCTTAATTTTCCTAAAGAGATCTCTATCTCTCCCATTCTATTATTTTCCTCTATTTCTTTACATTGATCACTGAGGAAGGCTTTCTTATCTCTCCTTGCTATTCTTTGGAACTCTGAATTCAGACAGGTATATCTTTCTTTTTCTCCTTGGCCTTTCACTTCTCTTCTTTACTCAGCTATTTATAAGGCCTCCTCAGACACCCATTTTTCCTTGCTTGCATTTCTTTTTCTTCAGAATGGTTTTGATCACTGCCTCCTGTACAATGTTTTAGGCACTTTGTCCATCAGATCTAACCCCTTGAATCTATTTGTCACTTCCGCTGTATAATTGTAAGGTATTTGATTTAGGTCATACCTAATCGCCTGGTGGTTTTCCCTACTTTCTTCAATTTCAGTCTGAATTTTTGCAATAAGGAGTTCATGATCTGGGCTACAGTCAGCTCCTGGTCTTGTTTTTGATGACTATATAGACCTTTTCCATCTTCAACTGCAAATAATGTGATTAGTCTGATTTCACTATTGACCATCTGGTGATGTCTGTGTAGAGTCTCTTGTGTTTTTGGAAGTGGGTGTTTGCTATGACCAGTGCATTCTCTTGGCAAAACTCTGTTAGCCTTTGCCCTGCTTCCTTTTGTACTCCAAGACTAAACTTGTCTGTTACTCTAGGTATATCTTGACTTCTTTCATTTGCATTCCAGTCCCCTATGATGAGAAGGAAATCTTTTTTTGGTGTTAGTCCTAGAAGGTCTTGTAGATCATAGATCCATTCAACTTCACCTTCTTTGGCATTAGTGGTTGGGGCATAGACTTGACTTGGATTATTGTGATGCTGAATGGTTTGCCTTGGAAATGAACAGAGATCATTCTGTCATTTTTTAGATTGCACCCAAGTTCTGCATTTCGGACTATTTTCTTGACTATGAGGGCTACTCTATTTCTTCTAAGGGATTCTTGCATACAGTAGTAGATATAATGGTCATCTGAATTAAATTCACTCATTCTTGTCCATTTTAGTTCACTAATTCCTGAAATGTCAATATTAACTTTTGCCATCTCCTATTTGACACTTTCAATTTACCTTGATTCATAGACCCAACATTCCATGTTCCTATACAATATTGTTCTGTAAAGATTGTTTTCCATCTTTAAAATATCTGTAACTCAACAAAATTTCCTGTGTCCAACACAGCAGGGCACTCAAGAGATCCACACGTCTGTACATCTGAAGGTGGGTGAACTGGAACTTATAGACAGGTAGGATCTCAGGGAGTGGAGATGATGCCCACAGTCCCAGCCTCTTGGCTGTGGAAGCTGTGCCTGCAGCCCTGACGAACCTCACAGTAGCAGGAATAGTAGCAGACGTGACTGTGATCTACAGGCCACGGTGATGCCTGTGACCGTAGGGTTCCAGGGAACATGGCTGTGAGGCCGGTGGCCCTTCTCTATCCAATCATGGCAGCACTCCCAGCTGTGATCCCCCTTGCCACGCTGGTGGCCCCCGCAAGTCTGACTAACTCGGATATGGCTGAGATACCCAGGAACCTGTTTCCTCTCCACTCCCCCCCCTCCACCACTGTGGCAGCAGTGCCTGCAACCCAGGTGACCCACAATGTGGCAAAGGCACCCACCTTCCAGTGCCCTTGGTGGTAGTGCCAATGACAGCAGTGGCATCAGCTTTTCACTTAGTACTTGTGAATGACTTCTGTGTATCTTTACTTAAATTGCCACAGACATATAATAATCCAATTCTTGGAAGTATTCATTCAGTTACATAAAAAGGCAAAAATCTTTAATTTTAGCTGTTTCATCAAATCTCCTGATATTTCAGGCTGTGTATACAAAATATAGCATTGGTTGGGAAGGGTAGGTTTACTTTGTTTACTGTGATGTGGATTCTGGGCAGTGGCAACTGGCCCAAATGGCTTGCAAATCCAAGGCTTTAGGCCAGAGTTCTGATAGGTCCTCATTAGAAGTGAGTAAAACTTCACAATCACAGAGAAATTTCAGTTTGATCTAAGTTTAATTTCTATCTCTGTGAAAGGCTAACTTCCTTAGCTAAGTGGCTAAATGAACAACAGCTGTGTTTAGGGAAGCGAGGCACATAGGATGTAACTTGTCTTAGGCAGTCACCAAAGGACTAAACTGAAAAGGACAATTATGTTCAGAGCCTTTTCAGTGCACTCTAGGACTGCTAAAGAAACTGTCTCCATCCAAGCATGTTAGCATGGAAAGGCTAATCCACAATGCCCTAAGGAAGAGTGCTTTGCTCAGAAATGTGGCATTTAATTTTTGTAACTCTGCATGGAGATTCCTTTTAAAGTTGTGCATTTCACCAAATGCAGTAATTGCCTTGGGGTGTAATGGATTACAAAAGATGGGAGTAATCACAAAGAAAAAACATAAAGGAGAAAGAGATGCATAGAAACTTCATTGTTTCCAATGATCATCAAAAATAGGTCAGGAAACAAGTTCTGCTTTGATGTTTGATGTTTTTATTTTCAAGGAATTCTGCAGTAATGAAGTGTAACCTCAGCAAATGGAAACTAGATTCTATAAAAGAGTGAGGGAACTTGCCAGAGGAAGAGGGTGGATGAGTCATTTTTATGAAATATTTGAATAGAATCTCAATTTTTATAATTTCCTTAAAACTTTTTCTTTACTTTTCTCTCAGTTTGATTAATTCACTGAGCTGGGTGTAGATAGGTGGGAAAGATTTTACATGGAGATTATACTAATATCTTCTTTGCTAAGTTGTTATCATGCATGGTAGGCAACATGGAGAGGGCAGTGGTTAAAAGTACATGTTATACGCACCTGGTTTTAATACAGACATACTTCATATGTCAGTTTTATCCTGTCAGACATATCCTACTATACTTTACAGATACTGAGTTTTTTTTTCCTTTTCATTTGTTTTTAACAAATTAGAGGTTGGTGGTAACTCTATGTTAAGCAAGCCTTTTTTTTAAAATAACAGCATTTGCTTACTTCATGTCTCTGTGTCATGTTTTGGTAATTTTCACAATGCATCACTTTTTTTCATTGTTATTACATTGGATATGGTGATCTGTGAAGAGTGATTTCTGATACTATTATTTTAGTAATTTTTTATTTTATATTTTGTAATTAAGGTATATACATTTTGTTAACCTAATGCTATTGTACATTTAATAGACTACAGTATGTTGTAGTTGTTCAGTCTCCCAGTCATGTCTGAGTCTTGGCGACCCCATGGACTGCAGCATGCCAGGCCTCCCTGTCCCTCACCATCTCCTAGAGTTTGCCCAAGTTCATGTCCTTTGCAATGATGATGCCATCCAGCCATCTCATCCTCTGATGCCCTCTTCTACTTCGGCCCTCAATCTTTCCCAGCATCAAGGTGTTTTTCAGTGAGTCAGCTGTTCGTATCAGGTGACCAAAATACTGGAGCTTCAGCTTCAGCATCATTCCTTCCAATGAGAATCAGGGTTGATTTCCTTTAAGACTGACTGGTTTGATCTCCTTGCTGTCCAAGGGACTCTCAAGAGTCTTCTCCAGCACCACAGTTTGAAGGCATCAATTCTTTGATCCTCTGCTTTCTTTATGGTCCACCTCTTACAACCATACGTGGCCACTGGGAAGACCATAGCCTTGACTATAAGGACCTTTGTTGACCGAGTGATGTCTCTGATTTTCAAAACACTGTCTAGGTTTGTCATAGCTTTCTTGCTGAGAAGCAATTGTCTTCTGATTTTGTGGCTGCTGTCAGCATCTGCAGTGATTTAAAGCCCAAGAAGAGGAAATCTATCACAGACTACATTATAGTATAAACATAACTTCTATATGCACTGGGAAACCAAAAAATTAGTGTGACTCACTTTATGTGATATCCACTTTATTGAGGTAGTCAGAAACTGAACCCAGAATATAGCCAAGGAGGCTATATTAACCCTACCACTTGCAAGCTGTGTGATTTGTGTTAAGCCTCAAGTTTCCTATTTGTAAAGTGGGAGTGATTTTAGTGTCTTACACTACTGTCATGAGGATATAAGGAATTAATGTATGTCAAGCTTCTGATACATTCATGATGTATTTTGGGGGAGGGAAGGATGCTTTATTATCTCCTGAAATAATCATTAAATGCACAGAAGAACCTTTAGTGTGTTAAATGAAGAAATTGTTTCCAGCTACTAGAAGATTAATTTTGTCAATGGATGACGTTAGATATGTAGCCAGAAGTCATTGGTGAGTACTTACAGGAAGCTGAAGCTCCCAATCTCTTCTTTTATGTTTGACTTTCAACTTTCCTCACCAATAAGAGCTCTAGTTGTCAACATCTCTGGTTTTAAGATTTTGATAAATAGATAGCCTAGGACCCAGTGGGATTCACATGAAGGAAAAAGTATTTGCCTCTACTCACCTTAGGTTCATTGACCAAGGCCTTGCAAATTAGACTGGCAAAACATAGTTTAACAAGAGAAAAGAAACAGGAGTTTATGAATATGCTCATTGTGCATTCACGTAGGAGTACTAAGGGAAAGGTAACTCAAAAGAGATTGGAACTTGCACTTGTATAGCATCTTAGTGAAGAATAACCTTGTAGAGGTGATAAGATAAGGGAACAGGATTTTGAACTTCTACAAATGGCGAGTATATGGGTCAATTAATGGAAAATAAGGGTAAGGCTTGTTCAAGTAGACCTTTGGTACCATCTTGTCTTTAGTAATAAGATTGTTTTTCCCTTCCTGGTATGGGAAGGGGCAGGGGCACCTTCACAAGAGGCATTTGTGTTCTGCTTATAAATAGATACGGATAAGGCAGAGAGCTCCAGCCTGTCTCTACTTTTTCTCAGTTACCTTCAGTTCAAAGTCATCCTGTGCCAGAATGGCATACTTTGAGGTGGAATGTTTTGAACCCCTTTAGTTCACAAGTAAGTACAAACTCATCTGCCATTCAGATGCCATAAATGTAGTTACAATTCTAGGTTGGAAAGTCTTTCCACAATGCTGGTAAGACCCATTTGTTTTTTTGGATGATGTCCCTCACCAGCTGGCTCCCTTTTGTCAGTAGTGTGTGCAAATTTTTCTCCCTTGAGAAATGAATATTCATGAAGAAAATGGCAATATAGCCAAGTCTTAATGGCATGGCTAAAGCTATGGGGCAGCTCCTTCTCCTAAAACTTGGAATGGGGACAGAGGTATAGTCATAGCACAAACACACACATATGCATGTATATATGTACACACACACACATATGCATCTATATGCGTCAGTGTGTGTGTGTGCATGCTCAGTCATGTCTGACACTTTGAAATCCCATGGACTATAGACCTCCAGGCCCCTCTGTTCATGGGGTTTTCCAGGCAAGAATACTGGAGTGGGTTGCCATTTCCCACTCCAGATCTATTCATTTATGTGTATGTATATGCACATAATCTTTGGATATTCTTTTCTATGCTCTGCCTTTAGTAAACGAAATGTCCCTTTCTTAATATAGAGCCTAGAAAGGGTTTATCAAATTCTTTTAGGTTTCACATATAGTTAAGAGATAAGCTCCCTAGAAGCACTGATGCACTGAAGTCTACCCAGTTTTTGAAATGAGCTCTAAATTCACTGTGTGCTGTTTCTACTCACATTATCTAGTTAGCTGCTAGAAATGCATGTCAGCTCCCTTTACCTGCATTGAGACATTTAAATGCTTATTTTCAATATTTAGGGGGATGGCTTCACAGAGTCTTTCATTTTGTTAAGTAGTTAGAATAGGAAAAAGGAGTCCAGAATGGCAGTGGCTAAAAGACAAAGAAGGGAAAAGCCCAGGAAAATAGGACAAAGGAAGGCCCGAGGACCAGAGTGAGAACCTCAGGTAAAACAAACAGCCCTCCT
The DNA here is from genome assembly GCF_001704415.2 of Capra hircus. Classification (NCBI taxonomy): domain Eukaryota; kingdom Metazoa; phylum Chordata; class Mammalia; order Artiodactyla; family Bovidae; genus Capra; species Capra hircus. The sequence goes on along the minus strand of NC_030809.1, from coordinate 90,921,216 downwards.
GGCTAGCCCAGTTTACATAGGGCAGGCTCAGGTGGAGGAGGAAAAACACATATAAAAAGAAGAGCCAAAATTGAGCTGGGGGCTTCGTTTCTCTTCTCTTCACATCTTTTGGGTTGGCTCACTCTCTTGCCTCGAGGATGTATTTTCCTTTGCTTGCCAAATAAAGCTGAGCTTAACATGGAGCTGTAACACTGGTCATTCTGTCGCTTTGAACTTTTGCTGTGGCGGCATGACAGAACTGAGGAAATTACACACTCCCCTGACAATTTCACCTTAGTTTATACAATTTTAGATATTCAAAAACATCCCATTGTGCGTACCTCTAAACCAGCATACCAAAAATTTACTCATGAAAAACTGATATGATTTAGACAGCTGCCTGAAGCAACTATTCAGTTCAGTTCTATTCAGTCACTCAGTCGTGCCCGACTCTTTGCGACCCATGAATCGCAGCACACCAGGCCTCCCTGTTCATCACCATCTCCCGGAGTTCACTCAGACTCACGTCCATTGAGTCCGTGATGCCATCCAGCCATCTCATCCTCTGTCATCCCCTTCCGCTCCTGCCCCCAATCCCTCCCAGCATCAGAGTCTTTTCCAATGAGTCAACTCTTCGCATGAGGTGGCCAAAGTACTGGAGCCTCAGCTTCAGCATCATTCCTTCCAAAGAAATCCCAGGGTTGATCTCCTTCAGAATGGACTGATTGGATCTCCCCGCAGTCCAAGGGACTCTCAAGAGTCTTCTCCAACACCACAGTTCAGAGTGAAGTAAGCCAGAAAGAAAAACACCAATACAGTACACTAACACATATATATGGAATTTAGAAAGATGGCAATGACGACCCTGTATGCAAGACAGCAAAAAAGACACAGATGTGTATAACGGACTTTTGGACTCAGAGGGAGAGGGAGAGGGTGGGATGATTTGGGAGAATGGCATTGTAACAGGTAAACTATCATGTAAGAATCGAATCGCCAGTCTATGTCCGATGCAGGATACAGCATGCTTGGGGCTGGTGCATGGTGATGACCCAGAGAGATGTTATGGGGAGGGAGGTGGGAGGGGGGCTCAAGTTTGGGAACGCATGTACATCCATGGTGGACTCATGTCAATGTATGACAAAACCAATACAGTATTGTAAAGTAAAATAAAGTAAAAATTAAAAAAAAAAGCATCAATTTTTCGGTGCTCAACCTTCCTCACAGTCCAACTCTCACATCCATACATGACCACAGGGAAAACCATAGCCTTGACTAGATGGACCTTAGTTGGCAAAGTAACGTCTCTGCTTTTGAATATACTATCTAGGTTGGTCATAACTTTTCTTCCAAGGAGTAACTGTCTTTTAATTTCATGGCTGCAGTCACCATCTGCAGTGATTTTGGAGCCCCCAAAAATAAAGTCTGCACTGTTTCCACTGTTTCCCCATCTATTTGCCATGAAGTGATGGGACCGGATGCCATGATCTTCGTTTTCTGAATGTTGAGCTTTAAGCTAACTTTTTCGCTCTTTCACCAACTTTTTGGTGCAAAAGTAATTGCATTTTTTGCATTGTTGAAATTTGCCATTTGATATTGAAATGCATTCTAAATAAATGTGGTTACATTATCTATCATTTTAATGTACATTTCTCTTTATGTTTTTTTGCTGATGACATTACTTGCCATTTATTTTAGCCTATGGAAATGATGTTAGACAAAAAGCAAATTCAAGTGGTTTTCTTATATTTGAGTTCAAAATGGTCTGTAAAACAGAAAAGACAACTCACAACATCAATAGTCCAGGAATTCTTGACAAACATACAGTGCGGTGGTGGTTCAAGAAGTTATGCAAAGGAAACGAGAGCCTTGAAGATGAAGGTTGCAGTGGCTGGCATCAGCAGTTGACAATGACCAATTGAGAGTAATCATCAAACCTAATCCTCTTACAACTGTGCAAGAAGTTGCCCAAGAACTCAACGTCAACCATTCTACAGTCATTCAGCATTTGAAACAAATTGGAAAGGTGAAAAAGCTCAATAAGTGGGTGCCTCATGAGCAGACTGGAAATCAAAAAAATTTTCATTTTGAAATGTTGTCTTCCATGCAACAATGAGAACTATTTCTGGATTGGATCATGATATGTGACTGAAAAGTAGATTTTATATGACAGCCAGCAGTGACCAGCTCAGTGGTTGGACTCAGAAAATGCCACAAACCTCTTCCCAAAGCTGAACTCAAACCCCAAATAGGTCATGGTCACTGGTGTCTGCTGCCAGTCTGATCCACTACAGCTTTCTGAATCCCAGAGAAACCACAATATCTGAGAAGTATGCTCAGCAAATTGAAGAGATGCCCTGAAAACCTCAATGCCTGCAGCCAACATTGGTCAACAGAAAGAGCCCAGTTCTTCTCCACGACAACACCTGACTGCACATTGCATGATCAGTGCTTCAAAAGTTGGGCAAATTGGGCTAAAAAGTTCTGCCTTATCTGCCATATTCACCTGACCTCTCCCACCCAACTACCACTTCTTCAAGCATCGCAACAATTTTTTGTGGGGAATATGCTTCCACAACCAGAAGGAGGCAGAAAATCCTTTCCAAGAGTTTGCTGGTTACTGAAGCAAGGATTTTAATGCTACAGGATTAAGCAAACTTTATTTCTTGTTGGCAAAAATGTATTGATTGTAATGGTTCCCATTTTGGTTAGTAAAGATGTGTTGAGCCTAGTTAAAATGATTTTAAAGTTCATGGTCCAAAACTGTAATTATATTTGCTTCAACCTAATATGTACTTCCTCTAAACTCCAATGAATTTATAGTGAAGAAAGAAAGGAAAGGAAGAAGAAGTAAGACAAGAGAGATGAAGAGGCTGAATGAGGGAAGAAAGTGATGTGTTTCTCTTTAGACCCACTGATTTCTTTTCATTGGGTCTGTCTGTATTTATTATAAATTCTGGGCTCAAAGCTGGTGCTGTGCTTACTTGGGACACTGAATGAGGCTGTGATGATAATTCTTTCTCTGAATGGGTGTTATTTCCTACACATGAGAGCTCTTTTACAGTTTCCAAGATTTGAAACAGAGTCACTAATCAGACTAGCTTTCCCTTGTTCCACCTTCATTTTGAACTTCTTGTACCCCCTCTCCCCACCCAAATTTTCTTTTAACTTTCTGACCATCATTTTGTCAAGACTAAGACTCCACCAACCTGAAGATAGCTACTAATAAGTGAAATGTTTCCTTTCAAAATTTCACATTTGCATTTTTATATTAGTGGGTAAAGACCTTAAACTACAAAAATCATGTTAATGTTCCAGATGTTAGATACTTGAATGTAGGCTCTTTTTGTAGTGTGACTTCCTAATAATAACTGTCACTTAGATAATGATTACTGTCTACCATGGACACTATGAGATATGTGCCATTGGAGGTGTTCCATTATTTTTTCCATATGAACATGCAGCCATCATTTGTATGAAAGAACAGAGCCCATCAAGACCTGGCACATTTCATTCCCTGCATAAAGAAGTGTTTATGCCCAGGGCTTCTGCACCAAATGTTCTGATCCTCTGGGACAGCACCAAACTCTCTAGTGCACTTAATGCCATATGTCCTGAAGTCAGTGTATTCTTGTGGCTCTTTTACAGTTGAAAGTAAGATGAATTTATAGGGAAAATATATTAAAATGCAAACTTATATTAATAAATTCAGAGAGCTGGAGCTTATTGTAATGCCCTCAAAAATCACTTTCCCCTTATTTCCAGAAACGATGGCATTTATGAAAGGAATATACAATACATAGAAAAAGCACGGTGGGTGGGTACTTTTTGGAGTGTTATCATGTGATAGGGCCTTTCCTATCTAGCCTCTGGTCCATAAACCAAAACTGATAGACATTAAAGCCAAGATTGATAAAATTTTAAAAGCCATACTTTTGTGTCCCTAATCTATGGTTAATGTGATTACTCCATACAGGCTTCCATCCACCCCCACTGGATAAACCAAGGACATTCTTTAAGTAGAATAGTTATAGAGAAGTTTTTTTTTTTTTTTTTAAGTTGGCTCTGAATTTTATTTATTTATTTATTTTTAAATTTTAAAATCTTTAATTCTTACAGGCGTTCCCAAACATGAACCCCCCTCCCACCTCCCTCCCCATAACATCTCTCTGGGTCATCCCCATGCACCAGCCCCAAGCATGCTGTATCCTGCGTCAGACATAGACTGGCGATTCAATTCTTCATGATAGTATACATGTTAGAATGCCATTCTCCCAAATCATCCCACCCTCTCCCTCTCCCTCTGAGTCCAAAAGTCCGTTATACACATCTGTGTCTTTTTTGCTGTCTTGCATACAGGGTCGTCATTGCCATCTTTCTAAATTCCATATATATGTGTTAGTATACTGTATTGGTATTTTTCTTTCTGGCTTACTTCACTCTGTATAATCGGCTCCAGTTTCATCCATCTCATCAGAACTGATTCAAATGAATTCTTTTTAACAGCTGAGTAATACTCCATTGTGTATATGTACCACAGCTTTCTTATCCATTCATCTGCTGATGGACATCTAGGTTGTTTCCATGTCCTGGCTATTATAAACAGTGCTGCGATGAACATTGGGGTACATGTGTCTCTTTCAATTCTGGTTTCCTCGGTGTGTATGCCCAGCAGTGGGATTGCTGGGTCATAAGGTAGTTCTATTTGCAATTTTTTAAGGAATCTCCACACTGTTCTCCATAGTGGCTGTACTAGTTTGCATTCCCACCAACAGTGTAGGAGGGTTCCCTTTTCTCCACACCCTCTCCAGCATTTATTGCTTGCAGATTTTTGGATCGCAGCCATTCTGACTGGTGTGAAGTGGTGCCTCATTGTAGTTTTGATTTGCATTTCTCTAATAATGAGTGATGTTGAGCATCTTTTCATGTGTTTGTTAGCCATCCGTATGTCTTCTTTGGAGAAGAGAAGATGTTTTGAAATACTCTTACTCGCATATATTATTAGCAAACCAGATGCGTGGATAAAGCATCATTTTCACTATATGCTCCCATTTTCCCAGTGGACTGATGCATGTTCCCTTTAACACAGTTCTTGTATTGGTTTTCAATGTGTACTTTGGTCTTTTTAGAGACACATACATAATCCTTCTAAACAATAAAATGTCTGCCCAGACAGTGAAGCTCAGCATGCTTTAAGTGGTACTGAGATGTTACTACCAAAAATAATAAATAGATAACAATTAATTAACTAGCACAGATTATACAGATCTAGTATATTTAGTAAATTTGATGACAGCATTTGAGTATTACTATATTCTTGTAGTAGAATAATACAAAGTGAAGTAATAAAAGCAGCTTACTGATTGTTTAGGGATATCAATTTTGATGTCATTATTGGTTTGAGTAATGTGTCATTACTTCTAAATGGCATAGAAAAGTAGTATTAATTAAGTGTTCATTTGTTCAGTTCAGTTCAGTTGCTCAGTCATGTCCAACTCTTTGCGACCTCATGGACTGCAGCATGCCAGGCCTCCCTGTCCATTGCCAACTCCTGGAGTTTACTCAAACGCATGTCCATTGAGTCGGTGATGCCATCCAACCAGCTCATCCTCTGTCATCCCCTTCTCTTTCTGCCTTCAATCTTTCCCAGCATCAGGGTCTTTTCCAATCAGTCAGTTCTTCGCATCAGGTGGCCAAAGTATTGGCGTTTCAGCTTCAACATCAGTCCTTTCAATGAATATTCAGGATTGATTTCCTTTAGGATGGACTGGTTGGATCTCCTCGCAGTCCAAGGGACTTGCAAGAGTCTTCTCCAACACCACAGTTCAAAAGCATCAATTCTTTAACACTCAGCTTTCTTTATAGTCCAGCTCTCACATCCATACATGACTGCTGGAAAAACCCTAGCTTTGACTGGATGGACTTTGTTGGCAAAGTAATGTCTCTGCTTTTTAATATGCTGTCTAGGTTTGTCATAACTTTTCTTCCAAGGAGCAAGCGTCTTTTAATTTCATGGCTGCATGAAAGTAGTAGTCACCATGGCTGAAATGATTTTGAAGCCCAAAAAATTAAAGTCTGCCACTGCTTCCAATGTTTCCCCATCTATTTCCCATGAAGTGATGGGACTAGATGTCATGATCTTAGTTTTCTGAATGTTGTTTTAAGCCAACTTTTTCACTCTCCTCTTTCACTTTCATCAAAAGATTCTTTAGTTCTTCTTCACTTTCTGCCATAAGGTGGTGTTATCTGCATATCTGAGGTTATTGATATTTATCCCAGCAATCTTGATTCCATCTTGTGCTTCATCTGGCCCAGCATTTCACGTGATGTATTCTGCATATAAGTTAAATAAGCAGAGTGACAATATATAGCCTTGATGTACTCCTTTCCCTATTTGGAACCAGTCTGTTGTTCCATGTCCAGTTCTAACTGCTGCTTCCTGACCTGCATACAGGTTTCTCAAGAGGCAGATCAGGTGGTCTGGTATTCCCACCTCTTTAAAAATTTTCCAGAGATCGTTGTTGTCTGCACGACCAAAGGCTAGGACATAGTTAATAAAGCAGAAGTAGATGTTTTTCTGGAACTCTCTTGCTTTTTTGATGATCCAGCAGATGTTGGCAATTTTATCTCTGGTTCCTCTGCCTGTTCTAAATCCAGCTTGAACATCTGGAAGTTCTCGGTTCATGAACTGTTGAAGCCTGGCTGGGAGAACTTTGAGCATTACTTTACTAGTGTGTGAGATGAGTGCAATTGTGCAGTAGATTGAGCATTCTTTGGCATTGCCTTTCTTTGGGATTGGAATGAAAACTGACCTTTTCCAGTCCTGTGGCCACTGCTGAGTTTTCCAAATTTGTTGACATATTGAGTGTAGCACTTTCACAGCATCATCTTTCAGGATTTGAAATAGCTCCACTGGAATTCTATCACCTGCACTAGCTTTGTTCATAGTGATGCTTCCTAAGGACCACTTGACTTCACATTCCAGGATATCTGGCTCTAGGTGAGTGATCACACTATTGTAGTCATCTGGGTCATGAAGATCTTTTTTGTATAGTTCTTCTGTGTATTCTTGTCACCTCTTCTTAATATCTTCTGCTTCTGTTAGGTCCATACCATTTCTGTCCTTTATTGTGCCCATCTTTGCATGAAATGTTCCCTTGGTATCTCTAATTTTCTTGAAGAGATCTCTAGTCTTTCCCATTCTGTTGTTTTCCTCTATTTCTTTACACTGATTACTGAGGAAGGATTTTTTTTTTTTTAATTCTCTCTTTGCTATTCTTTGGACCTCTGCATTCAAATAGGTATATCTTTCCTTTTCTCCTTTGCCTTTAGTGCCTCTTTTTTCTCAGGTATTTGTAAGGCTTCCTCAGACAACCATTTTGCCTTTTTGCATTTCTTTTTCTTAGGCATGGTCTTGATCACTGCCTCCTGTACAATGTCATTATTATCTGGGTTGTGAATATCTTCTTTATATAGTTCTTCTGTGTATTCTTGCCACCTCTTCGTACTATCTCTGCTTCTGTTAGGTCCATACCATTTCTGTCCTTTATTGTGCCCATCTTTGAATGAAATGTTCCCTTGGTATCTCTAATTTGTACATTGTATAAAAGATGGAAGCTGACTCACCAAGTTCAACAAAAGTTGCTTCCTATTTTTAGTGTAAGGGAGACAAAATAATTTTCCCTCAAAAGACCCCAATTCTTGGAAAGATTGAGGGCAGGAGGAGAAGGGGTGACAGTGGATGAGATGGATAGCATTTTAACAGAAAATAATAATTTCTGGAGAAATAATAGGAAAGGATAAGAGAGCAGTTATAGGATCCTAAAGGCAGAGATAAAGGCTTTTTTGTTGCTTTGTGACTTGGTGGCTCTTAAGCCTCCATTTCTCTTTAGAGAAGATCGATAAAATGATGGTTGTTTCTAAGAACATAATGATAACTTAAAAGGAAGAAAAAGAAATCTTATTATTTCAGTTAATTAATTCATTACTTAAACATTTTTTGAGCACCAAGTACTGCTCTAAGTTTTAAGATTATAAAAAAATCCAATATTTTTATTCCCAAAGTGGTTAAAAATAAAAAACTACACAGATAATCGAAAGGCAATGTCATACTATAGCAAAGTTTGCTACAGTATGGGATGCTGCTGGAACATAAAGGCAATGAGAAAGTCAGGGAATGCATCATGAGGAGGTGATGCTTATTTTTAGTTTTAAAGTATGAATAGGTATTTCAGAGGTGCAAACTGGGGAAAGCATTCAGGTCAGGCCAAGAAAATAACATGAGTGTACATGTCAGAAGCTTTGTATTTTCAATGTGCTCACAGCACAGGAGTTAGTGGAAAAGAGCTCTAGTTATAGTCACCAAGATAGACAGGCATTAGCTCAGGAAGGGCATTGTATGCCAGGACTGAATTTTTCCTGTAATCCAGTAGTAAGTCAAACCTTGTAATTGTACAATCACTTTCTTTTTGAAGAATATTAATATAGTCATAGGCATTCTGTTATATGTATCATGTATAAAAATCAGGGATATATTTAAATTTATAGTTTTATTATTGAGACTTCTGATAAATTTTGTAGTCAATATTGGTACATATCTAAGATAGTGTATCATAGTATATGCGAACCTTGGCTGTGGAGTTAGGCAGGCTGCATGAGTTCGGGCAAACCACTTGCCCTTGTAAAGCTTAAGTTTCCTTATCTGTAAAATAATCATAATAATACTAGAAAATATCAGAGAGTGTATTTGTGACAATTAAAATATAAAATATACGAAGGCACAGAGTAAGTTCTTTTTAAATCACACTTTCATCATTATTATTTGTAAAAAGATAATTTTTAAATAATTGCAAACTTGTTACTCTCATACAAATATGAAATGAATGTCTTGAAGATTTTATTTAACTCAGTCACTAATTAAGGAAGCAGAAAGATGTTACACATTGTTCAAAGGGGAACTTAAGCAGCATACATGTTTTAGGCAACCAGGAATGCTATAGTCAGTTTACAAATAGATGTAAAACTGGTGTATATTAATAGGGCAATAATCAATTACATTTTCACTAGACACAAATCATTTGCATTTCTGTAGACAAGGATCTTTGGAATTTCTATTAATTTTCTGTGATTGGAGTTATAAAATATTTCATAAAACAATGACATGTAGAGACAACTGGAAGTGTACAAGACAGAACATCTAACAGTCTAGCCCCACCCCAATTCAGTCATTTATAATTTATCTTGATAGATTTACTTTGTCAGATATATAAGGAGGGTCAAAGTTTTCTGGCATTAGAGACTTACTTAAATGACAGGAAGATGAAGCCCGAGTTAGAACACAAAATTTTGCCAATGCAGCCATTGGTCAGTACTAGTAGAAAGGGCCTACCTTGTTAGAAAGGATCATTTAGAAAAAGCAAATTAGACTACTTGGCTGGGCTCCCTGTGTTATATGGCAACTTCTTACCAGCTATCTGTTTTGCACTTGGTAGTATATATTATAACTGAATTGCATTGTTGTATGGCAGAAACCAGCACAACACTGTAGAGCAATTGTCCTCCAATCAAAGAATTTAAAAAAAAAGGAAAAAAAAATTAGGAAAACAGACAAATAAAAAGGACTCTACCTGTAAAACCAGGCCAAATTTAAAATCAACATGTCAAAGTTAACAGATAAATAATCCCTGACTGGGCTAATTATTCTGGGAAATCAAAACCTCAGGTATACTTGCAGACAATAGACAAAAATCTTGATTTAGCATTAGCCATGTTTAAAGCATTGTGCTAGGTCCTTGTGGATTTGGGTTAGTTTCTTACCTAATTATATTTAAAGTTTTCTGCTAGTAGAGTTTGAAATATTTCATAGACACCTCAAAATTGACAATGTCAGGCTATTTTCCACACAGCTGCTAATGTTTCTTGTGGTCCCTATTTCAAAAAGTCATGTTTCAAGTTTCCAAGTCATAAAACTGGCAATTGTCCCGAGTTCTCAATTATCTCCCATATTCAATTGATCATACAATGGAAAATCTATTGATTGCTTTCCATTGAGTGTAAGCTGTACCTATTCTTTTGAGTTTTTATCACATTCTGCCTAATGTAAATTGTAACCTCCTTGTAGCTATACTTACTTTCACACTCATGGGGCATCCACATTAGGCCAGAGGGAGCTTTCTAAAACCTAAGAGCTTTCTTAAAAGCTTCTGAAAGATTATAGTAGAGGTCCTCACATTCCTTGAAGTAGCAAATTCTGTCCAGATGAAATGCAGAGATTTCACCATAATTAATGGGCATTTATACTTTTTTAGTGGCCACATGGCCACTAAAGTGGGGTGGCCTATATATATCCTGGTTTGCCTGAAATAGTCCTAATTTTCATTCACTGTCCCTGAATAATTATTAATAGTGCCTTCTATGTTTGATGATAAATTACATGGCACTTGAGTACCACAGGCTTGTTAAAAAACGTTTGTGAGGATTTGTTGGTGAGAATAGCTTGGAGATGAATAAGCTAGAATTTCACTTTTGTTACCTAAGAATCTTAGATGTGTTTCATAAATTTATGAAATTTATAAATTTATGCCATTTCCTTCTGGCTCAGATGGTAAAGCATCTGCCTATAATGCGGGAGACCTGAGTTCAATCCCTGGGTTGGGAAGATCTCCTGGAGAAGGAAATGGCAACCCATTCCAGTATTCTTGCCTGGAAAATCCCATGGATGGAAGAGCTTGGTAGGCTACAGTCCACAGGGTCGCAAAGAGTCCGGACATGACTGAGTGACTTCACTTTCACTTTCTCCAAAGCATGAAAGTGAAAAGTGAAAGAGAAGTTGCTCAGTTGTGTCCGACTCTTAGCGACCCCATGGACTGTAGTCTGCCAGACTCCTCCATCCATGGGATTTTCCAGGCAAGAGTACTGGAGTGGGTTGCCATTGCCTTCTCTGTCATAAATTATAATTATTATTTTAGAAAAATAATACAGTGCATATATTATGTATTATATAATAATCCCAGCAGGCTCTAGACTGTACTCCTTAATCAAGTACATCGCTATTTCTGTAAGGAATTGTTTGAATGTAGGAAATTTATTCTTAAGTGAGAAACATAAAGACTCTGTATAGTTCAGCATAGGATTTGATGCTAAGTGACTATGAAAAACATAGTCACTATGTTTTATATGTCTATAGTCACTATGTCTATTTGGTTTATAGAGCTTTTTGGATTTTGGAATAATAATTAAGGGATTATAGGCCTGTACGTGGGCTTCCCTGGTGGCTCAGTTGGTAAAGAATCAACCTGCAATGTAGGGGACCTGGGTTCGATCCCTGGGTTGGGAATATACCCTGGAGGAGGGCATGGAATCCCGCTCTAGTATTCTGGCCTGGAAAATCGCCATGGACAGAGGAGCCTGGAGGACTGTGGTCCATGGGGTCTCAAAGAGTTGAACATGACTGAGCAACTAAGCACAGCACAGGCCTATACTTGGGCTTCTCAGGTGGTGCTAATGGTAAGGAACCTGCCTACCAATGCAGGAGGTTTAAGAGACACAGGTTCAATACCTGGGTCAGGAAGATTCTCTGGCGTAGGTCATGACAACTCACTCTAGTATTCTTGCGAGGAGAATCCCATGGACAGGAGCCTGAAGGTCACAAGAGTCGGACATGACTGAAGCGACTTAGCATGCATGCACAGGCCTGTAGTTAGTTGTGTGAAAATGTTCTTTATCCTCTCTGACCTTTGGTTTTCTAACCTGTAAATTAGGAACAATAATTTTACCTGCCTAATAGAGTTGTTGTAAGGATAATATGAAATAATTATGTAGCTGAGCTTTAGCAAAGTGCCTGGCACAAAATGCTTAATACATGGTAGTTATGTTTATTAGCCACATTTTGTGCTCACCTCATCCAAAGGTAAAAATCCCAAATCATGTCAAGGCATGCAGAGCAAATTAAGAAAATGTGATGTCTCTGGCAACCAAAAAACCTCTATTTTTTTTTTTCTAACTTCAATTCATTTCCTGCAGGACAGTTTACATCTCTCCACTGTATTATAAACAGAACTAAGCCGTCTATGGGGTTTCACAGAGTCAGACATGACTGCAGTGACTTAGCAGCAGCAGCAAGCCTTCTTATTCCCCATTGTATCTCCAGGGCCTAGTACTCTTTCTGGCACACAAATCATTACTTTAATAAATAAAGGTTCATGAGTGAATAAATGCCTATGAGATCCCTACACAATTATCACAAAGATATTCTGAGCATAAGTGTATAGTTGTGAAAGTTGCTCAGTCGTGTCCGACTCTGCAACCCCATGGACTGTAAAGTCCTTGGAATTCTCCAGCCCAGAATACTGGAGTGGGTAGCCTTTCCCTTCTCCAGGAGATCTTCCCAACCCAGGGATTGAACCCAGGTCTCATACATTGCAGGCAGATTCTTTACCAGCTGAGCCACAAGGGAAGCCCAAAAATACTGGAGTGCATAGCCTATCCCTTCTCCAGTGGAGGTAGATAGTTGAGCAAGTCCAAAATGTAACTAGTTAGGCACATTATCCATAGTAATACCAAGGAAATCCTAGCACACTCTTTCTTCCGTTTTGATCATGTGAAATGTTTGCATCCATCCATCTGATTGCCTTATTCCTCAACCAAGTATTATAGTGCGTGGGGCCCTGGCAGGTTCTGAAGAGCTTTCTCTTCTAAACCATCTCAAAAAAAAAAAAAAAAAAAGAGTGAGTGTGCTAGAATTATGCTCAGTGATTACCTTTTAACAGTTTTTAGGAGCTAAAATTAAAGTGATTTTTTTGAAGTCTTATTTCCTTTAATTTACAAACAAATATCTTACTCTAACTTTTCTATCAACCCTGGAAAACACTTTTTAAATAAGTTGGTGAATTACAATTTATTCTCGTTTGACCGTGTTTCATACCAATAGCTTAAAATCATCACAATAAAAACCATCACTCATACACATGTTTTTGTATTATCAATACAAATCTAAAGTGTGATAGCAGAGTTTGAAATAATTTATGCCCTTCTATGATTTGAGCAAATGGACTTAAATGCCTTTTTGAACCCTGCTCATTAGATGTAAGGATTTTGGATTTAGTAACCTAATAGGATTGAAAACTCCTTTAAGGAAGATATACCACAGGTTCTCAATCATTTGTCCATTATTCTGAAATAAGTTCTGAAAAATGTAAAAATTTTCCTTCTCAATTTGGTTGTGAAACTGTATGTGAACTTACTTTATGGCAAAACATGAAGTGAATGTAAGGTTCTTCTGGTCTTTTTTTATCCTGCTAATGTGAATATTTATATATTAAATGCAAAAATAATATGTTTAATCACAGGTGCTCCCCAGAACTACTGAGTTGTTATTTAATATAATGTAAATAGGCAGCATTACCTCTAAAAATAAGGGAAATTTTGAATTTTAAAATACATCGATCTCCTTGGAAAAACTGTCAGGTTGTGGCCCCATATTCCCATTAGGTTTATTTGGGGAGGTCTGCTCAAATTAAGAATTATGTGCTGCAATTTCTAAACTAGTATTTATGACATGGGTTTCATCTGAACATACATTTAAGCTAGAGGTAGCTGCTCCTTCTAGGTCACTTTTTTTTTGTAGTATTCTGTGTACTGAAGGGATGTTATATCTGTAGCCAAGTCGAGAAATCTATTCTATAAAAATATTGAAGCTGCCCAAATAAGAAGATAAAGGGTGTGGTCAAAGTCATATCCAAAGTTTACTGGCCTTTGGGCTGAATTAATTCACATGATTCTGTATCCTGATATGTTTTTCTCTGTTCTAAATAGAGCTTGCCAGCCCATTCCCTCATAAGAAAACCAACGCATCCATAACGATGCTGTTTCTCACACTAGGCTTACCGCTGTGAGCTTGCCAGGTGGCACTAATGGTAAAGAACCCACCTGCCAATGCAGGAGACATAAGAGATGCGGGTTTGATTCCTGGGTTGGAAAGA